>NC_141762.1:109913198-110574674 GCF_982258835.1 Parasteatoda tepidariorum
CTGCCGATTTCGGTACTTAGAAAAATTGTGTTGATTTCAGTACTTCGAAAAATTCTGTCGATTTCGGTACTTAGAAAATTTCTGCCTTTTTCGGTACTTTGAAAAGACTCAGAAGTTTTCGGTACTTAGAAAATTTCTGACGTTTTCGGTACTTAGAAAAATTCTGCCAATTTCGGATCTTAGAAAATTTCTGACCTTTTCGGTCCTTAGAAAATTTCTGACGTTTTCGGTACTTAGAAAACATTCAGAAGTTTTCGGTACTTAGAAAATTTCTGTCTTTTCGGTACTTAGAAAATTTCTGACCTTTTCGGTACTTAGAAAATATCTGACGTTTTCGGTACTTAGAAAATTTCTGCCTTTTTCGGTACTTTGAAAAGACTCAGAAGTTTTCGGTACTTAGAAAATTTCTGACGTTTTCGGTACTTAGAAAAATTCTTACGATTTCGATACTTATTAAACATTCAGAAGTTTTCGGTACTTAGAAAAATTCTGCTGATTTCGGTACTTAGAAAAATTGTGTTGATTTCAGTACTTCGAAAAATTCTGTCGATTTCGGAACTTAGAAAAATTCTGTTGATTTCGGTACTTAGAAAATTTCTGCCTTTTTCGGTACTTTGAAAAGACTCAGAAGTTTTCGGTACTTAGAAAATTTCTGACGATTTCGGTACTTAGAAAATTCTGACGATTTCGGTACTTAGGAAAATTCTGATGATTTCGGATCTTAGAAAATTTCTGACGTTTTCGGTACTTAGAAAAATTGTGTTGATTTCAGTACTTCGAAAAATTCTGTCGATTTCGGTACTTAGAAAATTTCTGCCTTTTTCGGTACTTTGAAAAGACTCAGAAGTTTTCGGTACTTAGAAAATTTCTGACGTTTTCGGTACTTAGAAAAATTCTGCCAATTTCGGATCTTAGAAAATTTCTGACCTTTTCGGTCCTTAGAAAATTTCTGACGTTTTCGGTACTTAGAAAACATTCAGAAGTTTTCGGTACTTAGAAAATTTCTGCCTTTTTCGGTACTTAGAAAATTTCTGACCTTTTCGGTACTTAGAAAATATCTGACGTTTTCGGTACTTTGAAAATTTCTGCCTTTTTCGGTACTTTGAAAAGACTCAGAAGTTTTCGGTACTTAGAAAATTTCTGACGTTTTCGGTACTTAGAAAAATTCTTACGATTTCGATACTTATTAATCATTCAGAAGTTTTCGGTACTTAGAAAAATTCTGCTGATTTCGGTACTTAGAAAAATTGTGTTGATTTCAGTACTTTGAAAAATTCTGTCGATTTCGGTACTTAGAAAAATTCTGTTGATTTCGGTACTTAGAAAATTTCTGCCTTTTTCGGTCCTTAGAAAATTTCTGACGTTTTCGGTACTTAGAAAACAATCAGAAGTTTTCGGTACTTAGAAAATTTCTGCCTTTTTCGGTACTTAGAAAATTTCTGACCTTTTCGGTACTTAGAAAATATCTGACGTTTTCGGTACTTAGAAAAATTCTGCCAATTTCGGATCTTAGAAAATTCTGACCTCTTCGGTCCTTAGAAAAATTCTTACGATTTCGATACTTATTAAACATTCAGAAGCTTTCGGTACTTAGAAAAATTCTGCCGATTTCGGTACTTAGAAAAATTGTGTTGATTTCAGTACTTCGAAAAATTCTGTCGATTTCGGTACTTAGAAAAATTCTGTTGATTTCGGTAATTAGAAAATTTCTGCCTTTTTCGGTGCTTTTTGAAAAGACTCAGAAGTTTTCGGTACTTAGAAAATTTCTGACGATTTCGGTACTTATAAAATTTCTGACGATTTCGGTACTTAGAAAATTCTGACGATTTCGGTACTTAGGAAAATTCTGACGATTTCGGATCTTAGAAAATTTCTGACCTTTTCGGTCCTTAGAAAATTTCTGACGTTTTCGGTACTTAGAAAACATTCAGAAGTTTTCGGTAGTTAGAAAATTTCTGCCTTTTTCGGTACTTAGAAAATTTCTGACCTTTTCGGTACATAGAAAGTATCTGACGTTTTCGGTACTTAGAAAATTTCTGCCTTTTTCGGTACTTTGAAAAGACTCAGAAGTTTTCGGTACTTAGAAAATTTCTGACGTTTTCGGTACTTAGAAAAATTCTTACGATTTCGATACTTATTAAACATTCAGAAGTTTTCGGTACTTTGAAAAATTCTGCCTTTTTCGGTACTTTGAAAAGACTCAGAAGTTTTCGGTACTTAGAAAATTTCTGACGTTTTCGGTACTTAGAAAAATTCTTACGATTTCGATATTTATTAAACATTCAGAAGTTTTCGGTACTTAGAAAAATTCTGCCGATTTCGGTACTTAGAAAAATTGTGTTGATTTCAGTACTTCGAAAAATTCTGTCGATTTCGGAACTTAGAAAAATTCTGTTGATTTCGGTACTTAGAAAATTTCTGCCTTTTTCGGTACTTTGAAAAGACTCAGAAGTTTTCGGTACTTAGAAAATTTCTGACGATTTCGGTACTTAGAAAATTCTGACGATTTCGGTACTTAGGAAAATTCTGATGATTTCGGATCTTAGAAAATTTCTGACGTTTTCGGTACTTAGAAAAATTGTGTTGATTTCAGTACTTCGAAAAATTCTGTCGATTTCGGTACTTAGAAAATTTCTGCCTTTTTCGGTACTTTGAAAAGACTCAGAAGTTTTCGGTACTTAGAAAATTTCTGACGTTTTCGGTACTTAGAAAAATTCTGCCAATTTCGGATCTTAGAAAATTTCTGACCTTTTCGGTCCTTAGAAAATTTCTGACGTTTTCGGTACTTAGAAAACATTCAGAAGTTTTCGGTACTTAGAAAATTTCTGCCTTTTTCGGTACTTAGAAAATTTCTGACCTTTTCGGTACTTAGAAAATATCTGACGTTTTCGGTACTTTGAAAATTTCTGCCTTTTTCGGTACTTTGAAAAGACTCAGAAGTTTTCGGTACTTAGAAAATTTCTGACGTTTTCGGTACTTAGAAAATTCTTACGATTTCGATACTTATTAATCATTCAGAAGTTTTCGGTACTTAGAAAAATTCTGCTGATTTCGGTACTTAGAAAAATTGTGTTGATTTCAGTACTTTGAAAAATTCTGTCGATTTCGGTACTTAGAAAAATTCTGTTGATTTCGGTACTTAGAAAATTTCTGCCTTTTTCGGTCCTTAGAAAATTTCTGACGTTTTCGGTACTTAGAAAACAATCAGAAGTTTTCGGTACTTAGAAAATTTCTGCCTTTTTCGGTACTTAGAAAATTTCTGACCTTTTCGGTACTTAGAAAATATCTGACGTTTTCGGTACTTAGAAAAATTCTGCCAATTTCGGATCTTAGAAAATTTCTGACCTCTTCGGTCCTTAGAAAAATTCTTACGATTTCGATACTTATTAAACATTCAGAAGCTTTCGGTACTTAGAAAAATTCTGCCGATTTCGGTACTTAGAAAAATTGTGTTGATTTCAGTACTTCGAAAAATTCTGTCGATTTCGGTACTTAGAAAAATTCTGTTGATTTCGGTAATTAGAAAATTTCTGCCTTTTTCGGTGCTTTTGAAAAGACTCAGAAGTTTTCGGTACTTAGAAAATTTCTGACGATTTCGGTACTTATAAAATTTCTGACGATTTCGGTACTTAGAAAATTCTGACGATTTCGGTACTTAGGAAAATTCTGACGATTTCGGATCTTAGAAAATTTCTGACCTTTTCGGTCCTTAGAAAATTTCTGACGTTTTCGGTACTTAGAAAACATTCAGAAGTTTTCGGTAGTTAGAAAATTTCTGCCTTTTCGGTACTTAGAAAATTTCTGACCTTTTCGGTACATAGAAAGTATCTGACGTTTTCGGTACTTAGAAAATTTCTGCCTTTTTCGGTACTTTGAAAAGACTCAGAAGTTTTCGGTACTTAGAAAATTTCTGACGTTTTCGGTACTTAGAAAAATTCTTACGATTTCGATACTTATTAAACATTCAGAAGTTTTCGGTACTTTGAAAAATTCTGCCTTTTTCGGTACTTTGAAAAGACTCAGAAGTTTTCGGTACTTAGAAAATTTCTGACGTTTTCGGTACTTAGAAAAATTCTTACGATTTCGATATTTATTAAACATTCAGAAGTTTTCGGTACTTAGAAAAATTCTGCCGATTTCGGTACTTAGAAAAATTGTGTTGATTTCAGTACTTCGAAAAATTCTGTCGATTTCGGTACTTAGAAAATTTCTGCCTTTTTCGGTACTTTGAAAGACTCAGAAGTTTTCGGTACTTAGAAAATTTCTGACGTTTTCGGTACTTAGAAAAATTCTGCCAATTTCGGATCTTAGAAAATTTCTGACCTTTTCGGTCCTTAGAAAATTTCTGACGTTTTCGGTACTTAGAAAACATTCAGAAGTTTTCGGTACTTAGAAAATTTCTGTCTTTTTCGGTACTTAGAAAATTTCTGACCTTTTCGGTACTTAGAAAATATCTGACGTTTTCGGTACTTAGAAAATTTCTGCCTTTTTCGGTACTTTGAAAAGACTCAGAAGTTTTCGGTACTTAGAAAATTTCTGACGTTTTCGGTACTTAGAAAAATTCTTACGATTTCGATACTTATTAAACATTCAGAAGTTTTCGGTACTTAGAAAAATTCTGCTGATTTCGGTACTTAGAAAAATTGTGTTGATTTCAGTACTTCGAAAAATTCTGTCGATTTCGGAACTTAGAAAAATTCTGTTGATTTCGGTACTTAGAAAATTTCTGCCTTTTTCGGTACTTTGAAAGACTCAGAAGTTTTCGGTACTTAGAAAATTTCTGACGATTTCGGTACTTAGAAAATTCTGACGATTTCGGTACTTAGGAAAATTCTGATGATTTCGGATCTTAGAAAATTTCTGACGTTTTCGGTACTTAGAAAAATTGTGTTGATTTCAGTACTTCGAAAAATTCTGTCGATTTCGGTACTTAGAAAATTTCTGCCTTTTTCGGTACTTTGAAAAGACTCAGAAGTTTTCGGTACTTAGAAAATTTCTGACGTTTTCGGTACTTAGAAAAATTCTGCCAATTTCGGATCTTAGAAAATTTCTGACCTTTTCGGTCCTTAGAAAATTTCTGACGTTTTCGGTACTTAGAAAACATTCAGAAGTTTTCGGTACTTAGAAAATTTCTGCCTTTTTCGGTACTTAGAAAATTTCTGACCTTTTCGGTACTTAGAAAATATCTGACGTTTTCGGTACTTTGAAAATTTCTGCCTTTTTCGGTACTTTGAAAAGACTCAGAAGTTTTCGGTACTTAGAAAATTTCTGACGTTTTCGGTACTTAGAAAAATTCTTACGATTTCGATACTTATTAATCATTCAGAAGTTTTCGGTACTTAGAAAAATTCTGCTGATTTCGGTACTTAGAAAAATTGTGTTGATTTCAGTACTTTGAAAAATTCTGTCGATTTCGGTACTTAGAAAAATTCTGTTGATTTCGGTACTTAGAAAATTTCTGCCTTTTTCGGTCCTTAGAAAATTTCTGACGTTTTCGGTACTTAGAAAACAATCAGAAGTTTTCGGTACTTAGAAAATTTCTGCCTTTTTCGGTACTTAGAAAATTTCTGACCTTTTCGGTACTTAGAAAATATCTGACGTTTTCGGTACTTAGAAAAATTCTGCCAATTTCGGATCTTAGAAAATTTCTGACCTCTTCGGTCCTTAGAAAAATTCTTACGATTTCGATACTTATTAAACATTCAGAAGCTTTCGGTACTTAGAAAAATTCTGCCGATTTCGGTACTTAGAAAAATTGTGTTGATTTCAGTACTTCGAAAAATTCTGTCGATTTCGGTACTTAGAAAAATTCTGTTGATTTCGGTAATTAGAAAATTTCTGCCTTTTTCGGTGCTTTTTGAAAAGACTCAGAAGTTTTCGGTACTTAGAAAATTTCTGACGATTTCGGTACTTATAAAATTTCTGACGATTTCGGTACTTAGAAAATTCTGACGATTTCGGTACTTAGGAAAATTCTGACGATTTCGGATCTTAGAAAATTTCTGACCTTTTCGGTCCTTAGAAAATTTCTGACGTTTTCGGTACTTAGAAAACATTCAGAAGTTTTCGGTAGTTAGAAAATTTCTGCCTTTTTCGGTACTTAGAAAATTTCTGACCTTTTCGGTACATAGAAAGTATCTGACGTTTTCGGTACTTAGAAAATTTCTGCCTTTTTCGGTACTTTGAAAAGACTCAGAAGTTTTCGGTACTTAGAAAATTTCTGACGTTTTCGGTACTTAGAAAAATTCTTACGATTTCGATACTTATTAAACATTCAGAAGTTTTCGGTACTTTGAAAAATTCTGCCTTTTTCGGTACTTTGAAAAGACTCAGAAGTTTTCGGTACTTAGAAAATTTCTGACGTTTTCTGTACTTAGAAAAATTCTTACGATTTCGATATTTATTAAACATTCAGAAGTTTTCGGTACTTAGAAAAATTCTGCCGATTTCGGTACTTAGAAAAATTGTGTTGATTTCAGTACTTCGAAAATTCTGTCGATTTCGGTACTTAGAAAATTTCTGCCTTTTTCGGTACTTTGAAAAGACTCAGAAGTTTTCGGTACTTAGAAAATTTCTGACGTTTTCGGTACTTAGAAAAATTCTGCCAATTTCGGATCTTAGAAAATTTCTGACCTTTTCGGTCCTTAGAAAATTTCTGACGTTTTCGGTACTTAGAAAACATTCAGAAGTTTTCGGTACTTAGAAAATTTCTGTCTTTTTCGGTACTTAGAAAATTTCTGACCTTTTCGGTACTTAGAAAATATCTGACGTTTTCGGTACTTAGAAAATTTCTGCCTTTTTCGGTACTTTGAAAAGACTCAGAAGTTTTCGGTACTTAGAAAATTTCTGACGTTTTCGGTACTTAGAAAAATTCTTACGATTTCGATACTTATTAAACATTCAGAAGTTTTCGGTACTTAGAAAAATTCTGCTGATTTCGGTACTTAGAAAAATTGTGTTGATTTCAGTACTTCGAAAAATTCTGTCGATTTCGGAACTTAGAAAAATTCTGTTGATTTCGGTACTTAGAAAATTTCTGCCTTTTTCGGTACTTTGAAAAGACTCAGAAGTTTTCGGTACTTAGAAAATTTCTGACGATTTCGGTACTTAGAAAATTCTGACGATTTCGGTACTTAGGAAAATTCTGATGATTTCGGATCTTAGAAAATTTCTGACGTTTTCGGTACTTAGAAAAATTGTGTTGATTTCAGTACTTCGAAAAATTCTGTCGATTTCGGTACTTAGAAAATTTCTGCCTTTTTCGGTACTTTGAAAAGACTCAGAAGTTTTCGGTACTTAGAAAATTTCTGACGTTTTCGGTACTTAGAAAAATTCTGCCAATTTCGGATCTTAGAAAATTTCTGACCTTTTCGGTCCTTAGAAAATTTCTGACGTTTTCGGTACTTAGAAAACATTCAGAAGTTTTCGGTACTTAGAAAATTTCTGCCTTTTTCGGTACTTAGAAAATTTCTGACCTTTTCGGTACTTAGAAAATATCTGACGTTTTCGGTACTTTGAAAATTTCTGCCTTTTTCGGTACTTTGAAAAGACTCAGAAGTTTTCGGTACTTAGAAAATTTCTGACGTTTTCGGTACTTAGAAAAATTCTTACGATTTCGATACTTATTAATCATTCAGAAGTTTCGGTACTTAGAAAAATTCTGCTGATTTCGGTACTTAGAAAAATTGTGTTGATTTCAGTACTTTGAAAAATTCTGTCGATTTCGGTACTTAGAAAAATTCTGTTGATTTCGGTACTTAGAAAATTTCTGCCTTTTTCGGTCCTTAGAAAATTTCTGACGTTTTCGGTACTTAGAAAACAATCAGAAGTTTTCGGTACTTAGAAAATTTCTGCCTTTTTCGGTACTTAGAAAATTTCTGACCTTTTCGGTACTTAGAAAATATCTGACGTTTTCGGTACTTAGAAAAATTCTGCCAATTTCGGATCTTAGAAAATTTCTGACCTCTTCGGTCCTTAGAAAAATTCTTACGATTTCGATACTTATTAAACATTCAGAAGCTTTCGGTACTTAGAAAAATTCTGCCGATTTCGGTACTTAGAAAAATTGTGTTGATTTCAGTACTTCGAAAAATTCTGTCGATTTCGGTACTTAGAAAAATTCTGTTGATTTCGGTAATTAGAAAATTTCTGCCTTTTTCGTGCTTTTTGAAAAGACTCAGAAGTTTTCGGTACTTAGAAAATTTCTGACGATTTCGGTACTTATAAAATTTCTGACGATTTCGGTACTTAGAAAATTCTGACGATTTCGGTACTTAGGAAAATTCTGACGATTTCGGATCTTAGAAAATTTCTGACCTTTTCGGTCCTTAGAAAATTTCTGACGTTTTCGGTACTTAGAAAACATTCAGAAGTTTTCGGTAGTTAGAAAATTTCTGCCTTTTTCGGTACTTAGAAAATTTCTGACCTTTTCGGTACATAGAAAGTATCTGACGTTTTCGGTACTTAGAAAATTTCTGCCTTTTTCGGTACTTTGAAAAGACTCAGAAGTTTTCGGTACTTAGAAAATTTCTGACGTTTTCGGTACTTAGAAAAATTCTTACGATTTCGATACTTATTAAACATTCAGAAGTTTTCGGTACTTTGAAAAATTCTGCCTTTTTCGGTACTTTGAAAAGACTCAGAAGTTTTCGGTACTTAGAAAATTTCTGACGTTTTCGGTACTTAGAAAAATTCTTACGATTTCGATATTTATTAAACATTCAGAAGTTTTCGGTACTTAGAAAAATTCTGCCGATTTCGGTACTTAGAAAAATTGTGTTGATTTCAGTACTTCGAAAAATTCTGTCGATTTCGGAACTTAGAAAAATTCTGTTGATTTCGGTACTTAGAAAATTTCTGCCTTTTTCGGTACTTTGAAAAGACTCAGAAGTTTTCGGTACTTAGAAAATTTCTGACGATTTCGGTACTTAGAAAATTCTGACGATTTCGGTACTTAGGAAAATTCTGATGATTTCGGATCTTAGAAAATTTCTGACGTTTTCGGTACTTAGAAAAATTGTGTTGATTTCAGTACTTCGAAAAATTCTGTCGATTTCGGTACTTAGAAAATTTCTGCCTTTTTCGGTACTTTGAAAAGACTCAGAAGTTTTCGGTACTTAGAAAATTTCTGACGTTTTCGGTACTTAGAAAAATTCTGCCAATTTCGGATCTTAGAAAATTTCTGACCTTTTCGGTCCTTAGAAAATTTCTGACGTTTTCGGTACTTAGAAAACATTCAGAAGTTTTCGGTACTTAGAAAATTTCTGCCTTTTTCGGTACTTAGAAAATTTCTGACCTTTTCGGTACTTAGAAAATATCTGACGTTTTCGGTACTTGAAAATTTCTGCCTTTTTCGGTACTTTGAAAAGACTCAGAAGTTTTCGGTACTTAGAAAATTTCTGACGTTTTCGGTACTTAGAAAAATTCTTACGATTTCGATACTTATTAATCATTCAGAAGTTTTCGGTACTTAGAAAAATTCTGCTGATTTCGGTACTTAGAAAAATTGTGTTGATTTCAGTACTTTGAAAAATTCTGTCGATTTCGGTACTTAGAAAAATTCTGTTGATTTCGGTACTTAGAAAATTTCTGCCTTTTTCGGTCCTTAGAAAATTTCTGACGTTTTCGGTACTTAGAAAACAATCAGAAGTTTTCGGTACTTAGAAAATTTCTGCCTTTTTCGGTACTTAGAAAATTTCTGACCTTTTCGGTACTTAGAAAATATCTGACGTTTTCGGTACTTAGAAAAATTCTGCCAATTTCGGATCTTAGAAAATTTCTGACCTCTTCGGTCCTTAGAAAAATTCTTACGATTTCGATACTTATTAAACATTCAGAAGCTTTCGGTACTTAGAAAAATTCTGCCGATTTCGGTACTTAGAAAAATTGTGTTGATTTCAGTACTTCGAAAAATTCTGTCGATTTCGGTACTTAGAAAAATTCTGTTGATTTCGGTAATTAGAAAATTTCTGCCTTTTTCGGTGCTTTTTGAAAAGACTCAGAAGTTTTCGGTACTTAGAAAATTTCTGACGATTTCGGTACTTATAAAATTTCTGACGATTTCGGTACTTAGAAAATTCTGACGATTTCGGTACTTAGGAAAATTCTGACGATTTCGGATCTTAGAAAATTTCTGACCTTTTCGGTCCTTAGAAAATTTCTGACGTTTTCGGTACTTAGAAAACATTCAGAAGTTTTCGGTAGTTAGAAAATTTCTGCCTTTTTCGGTACTTAGAAAATTTCTGACCTTTTCGGTACATAGAAAGTATCTGACGTTTTCGGTACTTAGAAAATTTCTGCCTTTTTCGGTACTTTGAAAAGACTCAGAAGTTTTCGGTACTTAGAAAATTTCTGACGTTTTCGGTACTTAGAAAAATTCTTACGATTTCGATACTTATTAAACATTCAGAAGTTTTCGGTACTTTGAAAAATTCTGCCTTTTTCGGTACTTTGAAAAGACTCAGAAGTTTTCGGTACTTAGAAAATTTCTGACGTTTTCGGTACTTAGAAAAATTCTTACGATTTCGATATTTATTAAACATTCAGAAGTTTTCGGTACTTAGAAAAATTCTGCCGATTTCGGTACTTAGAAAAATTGTGTTGATTTCAGTACTTCGAAAAATTCTGTCGATTTCGGTACTTAGAAAATTTCTGCCTTTTTCGGTACTTTGAAAAGACTCAGAAGTTTTCGGTACTTAGAAAATTTCTGACGTTTTCGGTACTTAGAAAAATTCTGCCAATTTCGGATCTTAGAAAATTTCTGACCTTTTCGGTCCTTAGAAAATTTCTGACGTTTTCGGTACTTAGAAAACATTCAGAAGTTTTCGGTACTTAGAAAATTTCTGCCTTTTTCGGTACTTAGAAAATTTCTGACCTTTTCGGTACTTAGAAAATATCTGACGTTTTCGGTACTTAGAAAATTTCTGCCTTTTTCGGTACTTTGAAAAGACTCAGAAGTTTTCGGTACTTAGAAAATTTCTGACGTTTTCGGTACTTAGAAAAATTCTTACGATTTCGATACTTATTAAACATTCAGAAGTTTTCGGTACTTAGAAAAATTCTGCTGATTTCGGTACTTAGAAAAATTGTGTTGATTTCAGTACTTCGAAAAATTCTGTCGATTTCGGAACTTAGAAAAATTCTGTTGATTTCGGTACTTAGAAAATTTCTGCCTTTTTCGGTACTTTGAAAAGACTCAGAAGTTTTCGGTACTTAGAAAATTTCTGACGATTTCGGTACTTAGAAAATTCTGACGATTTCGGTACATAGGAAAATTCTGATGATTTCGGATCTTAGAAAATTTCTGACGTTTTCGGTAATTAGAAATATTCCTACGATTTCGATACTTATTAAACATTCATAAGTTTTCGGAACTTAGAAAAATTCTGCAGATTTCGGTACTTAGAAAAATTCTGTTGATTTCGGTACTTAGAAAAATTCTGTCGAATTCGGTACTTAGAAAAATTCTGTTGATTTCGGTACTTAGAAAATTTCTGCCTTTTTCGGTACTTTGAAAAGACTCGGATGGTTTCGGTACTTAGAAAATTTCTGACGTTTTCGGTACTTAGAAAACATTCAGAAGTTTTCGGTACTTAGAAAATTTCTGCCTTTTTCGGTACTTAGAAAAGACTCAGAAGTTTTCGGTACTTAGAAAATTTCTGACGATTTCGGTACTTAGAAAATTCTGACGATTTCGGTACTTAGGAAAATTCTGATGATATCGGATCTTAGAAAATTTCTGACCTTTTCGGTCCTTAGAAAATTTCTGACGTTTTCGGTACTTAGAGAATTTCTGACCTTTTCGGTACTTAGAAAATATCTGACGTTTTCGGTACTTAGAAATATTCTGTCGATTTCGGTACTTAGAAAACATTCAGAAGTCTTCGGTACTTAGAAAATTTCTGACGTTTTCGGTATTTAGAAAAATTCTTACGATTTCGATACTTATTAAACATTCAGAAGTTTTCGGTACTTAGAAAAATTCTGCCGATTTCGGTACTTAGAAAAATTGTGTTGATTTCAGTACTTAGAAAATTCTGACGATTTCGGATCTTAGAAAATTTCTGACGTTTTCGGTACTTAGAAATATTCTGTCGATTTCGGTACTTAGAAAAATTCTGTTGATTTCGGTTTTTTGAAAATTTCTGCCTTTTTCGGTACTTATAAAAATTCTGACGATTTCGGTACTTAGAAAATTTCTGCCTTTTTCGGTACTTTGAAAAGACTCGGAAGTTTTCGGTACTTAGTAAATTTCTGACGATCTGCCTTTTTCGGTACTTTGAAAAGACTCAGAAGTTTTCGGTACTTAGAAAATTTCTGACGTTTTCGGTACTTAGAAAAAATCTGCCAATTTCGGATCTTAGAAAATTTCTGTTCTTTTCGGTCCTTAGAAAATTTCTGACGTTTTCGGTACTTAGAAAATTTCTGACGTTTTCGGTACTTAGAAAAATTCTTACGATTTCGATACTTATTAAACATTCAGAAGTTTTCGGTACTTAGAAAAATTCTGCCGATTTCGGTACTTAGAAAAATTGTGTTGATTTCAGTACTTAGAAAATTCTGACGATTTCGGATCTTAGAAAATTTCTGACGTTTTCGGTACTTAGAAATATTCTGTCGATTTCGGTACTTTGAAAAATTCTGTTGATTTCGGTTTTTTGAAAATTTCTGCCTTTTTCGGTACTTTGAAAAGACTCGGAAGTTTTCGGTACTTAGTAATTTTCTGACGTTCTGCCTTTTTTGGTACTTTGAAAAGTCTCAGAAGTTTTCGGTACTTAGAAAATTTCTGACGTTTTCGGTACTTAGAAAAATTCTGATGATTTCGCGGTACTTAGAAAACATTCAGAAGTTTTCGGTACTTAGAAAATTTCTGCCTTTTTCGGTACTTAGAAAATTTCTGACCTTTTCGGTACTTAGAAAATATCTGACGTTTTCGGTACTTAGAAAATTTCTGCCTTTTTCAGTACTTTGAAATGACTCAGAAGTTTTCGGTACTTAGAAAATTTCTGACGATTTCGGTACTTATAAAAATTCTGACGATTTCGGTACTTAGAAAATTTCTGCCTTTTTCGGTACTTTGAAAAGACTCGGAAGTTTTCGGTACTTAGTAAATTTCTGACGATCTGCCTTTTTCGGTACTTTGAAAAGACTCAGAAGTTTTCGGTACTTAGAAAATTTCTGACGTTTTCGGTACTTAGAAAAAATCAGCCAATTTCGGATCTTAGAAAATTTCTGTCCTTTTCGGTCCTTAGAAAATTTCTGACGTTTTCGGTACTTAGAAAATTTCTGACGTTTTCGGTACTTAGAAAAATTCTTACGATTTCGATACTTATTAAACATTCAGAAGTTTTCGGTACTTAGAAAAATTCTGCCGATTTCGGTACTTAGAAAAATTGTGTTGATTTCAGTACTTAGAAAATTCTGACGATTTCGGATCTTAGAAAATTTCTGACGTTTTCGGTACTTAGAAATATTCTGTCGATTTCGGTACTTAGAAAAATTCTGTTGATTTCGGTTTTTTGAAAATTTCTGCCTTTTTCGGTACTTTGAAAAGACTCGGAAGTTTTCGGTACTTAGTAATTTTCTGACGTTCTGCCTTTTTTGGTACTTTGAAAAGTCTCAGAAGTTTTCGGTACTTAGAAAATTTCTGACGTTTTCGGTACTTAGAAAAATTCTGATGATTTCGCGGTACTTAGAAAACATTCAGAAGTTTTCGGTACTTAGAAAATTTCTGCCTTTTTCGGTACTTAGAAAATTTCTGACCTTTTCGGTACTTAGAAAATATCTGACGTTTTCGGTACTTAGAAAATTTCTGCCTTTTTCGGTACTTTGAAAAGACTCGGAAGTTTTCGGTACTTAGTAAATTTCTCACGATCTGCCTTTTTCGGTACTTTGAAAAGACTCAGAAGTTTTCGGTACTTAGAAAATTTCTGACGTTTTCGGTACTTAGAAAAAATCTGCCAATTTCGGATCTTAGAAAATTTCTGTCCTTTTCGGTCCTTAGAAAATTTCTGACGTTTTCGGTACTTAGAAAACATTCAGAAGTTTTCAGTACTTAGAAAATTTCTGCCTTTTTCGGTACTTAGAAAATAGCTGACGTTTTCGGTACTTAGAAAATTTCTGCCTTTTTCGGTACTTTGAAAAGACTCAGAAGTTTTCGGTACTTAGAAAATTTCTGACGTTTTCGGTACTTAGAAAAATTCTTACGATTTCGATATTTATTAAACATTCAGAAGTTTTCAGTACTTCGAAAAATTCTGTCGATTTCGGTACTTAGAAAATTTCTGCCTTTTTCGGTACTTTGAAATGACTCCGATGCTTTCGGTACTTAGAAAATTTCTGACGTTTTCGGTACTTAGAAAAATTCTGCCAATTTCGGATCTTAGAAAATTTCTGACCTTTTAAGTCCTTAGAAAATTTCTGACGTTTTCGGTACTTAGAAAACATTCAGAAGTTTTCGGTACTTAGAAAATTTCTGCCTTTTTCGGTACTTAGAAAATTTATGACCTTTTCGGTACTTAGAAAAATTCTGCCGATTTCTGTACTTAGAAAAATTCTGTTGATTTCGGTACTTAGAAAAATTCTGTTGATTTCGGTACTTAGAAAATTTCTGCCTTTTTCGGAACTTTGAAAAGACTCGGAAGTTTTCGGTACTTTGTAAATTTCTGACGTTCTGCCTTTTTCGGTACTTTGAAAGGACTCAGAAGTTTTCGGTACTTAGAAAGTTTCTGACGTTTTCGGTACTTAGAAAAATTCTGCCAATTTCGGATCTTAGAAAATTTCTGACCTTTTCGGTCCTTAGAAAATTTCTGTCGTTTTCGGTACTTAGAAAACATTCAGAAGTTTTCGGTACTTTGAAAATTTCTGCCTTTTTCGGTACTTAGAAAATTTCTGACCTTTTCGGTACTTAGAAAATATCTGACGTTTTCGGTACTTAGAAAAAATCTGCCAATTTCGGATCTTAGAAAATTTCTGTTCTTTTCGGTCCTTAGAAAATTTCTGACGTTTTCGGTACTTAGAAAATTTCTGACGTTTTCGGTACTTAGAAAAATTCTTACGATTTCGATACTTATTAAACATTCAGAAGTTTTCGGTACTTAGAAAAATTCTGCCGATTTCGGTACTTAGAAAAATTGTGTTGATTTCAGTACTTAGAAAATTCTGACGATTTCGGATCTTAGAAAATTTCTGACGTTTTCGGTACTTAGAAATATTCTGTCGATTTCGGTACTTTGAAAAATTCTGTTGATTTCGGTTTTTTGAAAATTTCTGCCTTTTTCGGTACTTTGAAAAGACTCGGAAGTTTTCGGTACTTAGTAATTTTCTGACGTTCTGCCTTTTTTGGTACTTTGAAAAGTCTCAGAAGTTTTCGGTACTTAGAAAATTTCTGACGTTTTCGGTACTTAGAAAAATTCTGATGATTTCGCGGTACTTAGAAAACATTCAGAAGTTTTCGGTACTTAGAAAATTTCTGCCTTTTTCGGTACTTAGAAAATTTCTGACCTTTTCGGTACTTAGAAAATATCTGACGTTTTCGGTACTTAGAAAATTTCTGCCTTTTTCAGTACTTTGAAATGACTCAGAAGTTTTCGGTACTTAGAAAATTTCTGACGATTTCGGTACTTATAAAAATTCTGACGATTTCGGTACTTAGAAAATTTCTGCCTTTTTCGGTACTTTGAAAAGACTCGGAAGTTTTCGGTACTTAGTAAATTTCTGACGATCTGCCTTTTTCGGTACTTTGAAAAGACTCAGAAGTTTTCGGTACTTAGAAAATTTCTGACGTTTTCGGTACTTAGAAAAAATCAGCCAATTTCGGATCTTAGAAAATTTCTGTCCTTTTCGGTCCTTAGAAAATTTCTGACGTTTTCGGTACTTAGAAAATTTCTGACGTTTTCGGTACTTAGAAAAATTCTTACGATTTCGATACTTATTAAACATTCAGAAGTTTTCGGTACTTAGAAAAATTCTGCCGATTTCGGTACTTAGAAAAATTGTGTTGATTTCAGTACTTAGAAAATTCTGACGATTTCGGATCTTAGAAAATTTCTGACGTTTTCGGTACTTAGAAATATTCTGTCGATTTCGGTACTTAGAAAAATTCTGTTGATTTCGGTTTTTTGAAAATTTCTGCCTTTTTCGGTACTTTGAAAAGACTCGGAAGTTTTCGGTACTTAGTAATTTTCTGACGTTCTGCCTTTTTTGGTACTTTGAAAAGTCTCAGAAGTTTTCGGTACTTAGAAAATTTCTGACGTTTTCGGTACTTAGAAAAATTCTGATGATTTCGCGGTACTTAGAAAACATTCAGAAGTTTTCGGTACTTAGAAAATTTCTGCCTTTTTCGGTACTTAGAAAATTTCTGACCTTTTCGGTACTTAGAAAATATCTGACGTTTTCGGTACTTAGAAAATTTCTGCCTTTTTCGGTACTTTGAAAAGACTCGGAAGTTTTCGGTACTTAGTAAATTTCTCACGATCTGCCTTTTTCGGTACTTTGAAAAGACTCAGAAGTTTTCGGTACTTAGAAAATTTCTGACGTTTTCGGTACTTAGAAAAAATCTGCCAATTTCGGATCTTAGAAAATTTCTGTCCTTTTCGGTCCTTAGAAAATTTCTGACGTTTTCGGTACTTAGAAAACATTCAGAAGTTTTCAGTACTTAGAAAATTTCTGCCTTTTTCGGTACTTAGAAAATAGCTGACGTTTTCGGTACTTAGAAAATTTCTGCCTTTTTCGGTACTTTGAAAAGACTCAGAAGTTTTCGGTACTTAGAAAATTTCTGACGTTTTCGGTACTTAGAAAAATTCTTACGATTTCGATATTTATTAAACATTCAGAAGTTTTCAGTACTTCGAAAAATTCTGTCGATTTCGGTACTTAGAAAATTTCTGCCTTTTTCGGTACTTTGAAATGACTCCGATGCTTTCGGTACTTAGAAAATTTCTGACGTTTTCGGTACTTAGAAAAATTCTGCCAATTTCGGATCTTAGAAAATTTCTGACCTTTTAAGTCCTTAGAAAATTTCTGACGTTTTCGGTACTTAGAAAACATTCAGAAGTTTTCGGTACTTAGAAAATTTCTGCCTTTTTCGGTACTTAGAAAATTTATGACCTTTTCGGTACTTAGAAAAATTCTGCCGATTTCTGTACTTAGAAAAATTCTGTTGATTTCGGTACTTAGAAAAATTCTGTTGATTTCGGTACTTAGAAAATTTCTGCCTTTTTCGGAACTTTGAAAAGACTCGGAAGTTTTCGGTACTTTGTAAATTTCTGACGTTCTGCCTTTTTCGGTACTTTGAAAGGACTCAGAAGTTTTCGGTACTTAGAAAGTTTCTGACGTTTTCGGTACTTAGAAAAATTCTGCCAATTTCGGATCTTAGAAAATTTCTGACCTTTTCGGTCCTTAGAAAATTTCTGTCGTTTTCGGTACTTAGAAAACATTCAGAAGTTTTCGGTACTTTGAAAATTTCTGCCTTTTTCGGTACTTAGAAAATTTCTGACCTTTTCGGTACTTAGAAAATATCTGACGTTTTCGGTACTTAGAAATATTCTGCCTTTTTCGGTACTTTGAAAAGACTCAGAAATTTTCGGTACTTAGAAAATTTCTGACGTTTTCGGTACTTAGAAAAAATCTGCCAATTTCGGATCTTAGAAAATTTCGGTCCTTTTCGGTCCTTAGAAAATTTCTGACGTTTTCGGTACTTAGAAAACATTCAGAAGTTTTCGGTACTTAGAAAATTTCTGCCTTTTTCGGTACTTAGAAAATATCTGACGTTTTCGGAACTTAGAAAATTTCTGCCTTTTTCGGTACTTTGAAAAGACTCAGAAGTTTTCGGTACTTAGAAAAATTCTGCCGATTTCGGTACTTAGAAAAATTGTGTTGATTTCAGTACTTAGAAAATTCTGACGATTTCGGATCTTAGAAAATTTCTGACGTTTTCGGTACTTAGAAATATTCTGTCGATTTCGGTACTTAGAAAAATTCTGTTGATTTCGGTTTTTTGAAAATTTCTGCCTTTTTCGGTACTTTGAAAAGACTCGGAAGTTTTCGGTACTTAGTAATTTTCTGACGTTCTGCCTTTTTTGGTACTTTGAAAAGTCTCAGAAGTTTTCGGTACTTAGAAAATTTCTGACGTTTTCGGTACTTATAAAAATTCTGACGATTTCGGTACTTAGAAAATTTCTGCCTTTTTCGGTACTTTGAAAAGACTCGGAAGTTTTCGGTACTTAGTAAATTTCTGACGATCTGCCTTTTTCGGTACTTTTAAAAGACTCAGAAGTTTTCGGTACTTAGAAAATTTCTGACGTTTTCGGTACTTAGAAAAAATCTGCCAATTTCGGATCTTAGAAAATTTCTGTTCTTTTCGGTCCTTAGAAAATTTCTGACGTTTTCGGATCTTAGAAAATTTCTGACCTTTTCGGTCCTTAGAAAATTTCTGACGTTTTCGGTACTTAGAAAACATTCAGAAGTTTTCGGTACTTAGAAAATTTCTGCCTTTTTCGGTACTTCGAAAATTTCTGACCTTTTCGGTACTTAGAAAATATCTGACGTCTTCGGTACTTAGAAAATTTCTGCCTTTTTCGGTACTTTGAAAAGACTCAGAAGTTTTCGGTACTTAGAAAATTTCTGACGTTTTCGGTACTTAGAAAAATTCTTACGATTTCGATACTTATTAAACATTCAGAAGTTTTCGGTACTTAGAAAAATTCTGCCGATTTCGGTACTTAGAAAAATTGTGTTGATTTCAGTACTTAGAAAATTCTGACGATTTCGGATCTTAGAAAATTTCTGACGTTTTCGGTACTTAGAAATATTCTGTCGATTTCGGTACTTAGAAAAATTCTGTTGATTTCGGTTTTTTGAAAATTTCTGCCTTTTTCGGTACTTTGAAAAGACTCGGAAGTTTTCGGTACTTAGTAATTTTCTGACGTTCTGCCTTTTTTGGTACTTTGAAAAGTCTCAGAAGTTTTCGGTACTTATAAAATTTCTGACGTTTTCGGTACTTATAAAAATTCTGACGATTTCGGTACTTAGAAAATTTCTGCCTTTTTCGGTACTTTGAAAAGACTCGGAAGTTTTCGGTACTTAGTAAATTTCTGACGATCTGCCTTTTTCGGTACTTTGAAAAGACTCAGAAGTTTTCGGTACTTAGAAAATTTCTGACGTTTTCGGTACTTAGAAAAAATCTGCCAATTTCGGATCTTAGAAAATTTCTGTCCTTTTCGGTCCTTAGAAAATTTCTGACGTTTTCGGTACTTAGAAAATTTCTGCCTTTTTCGGTACTTAGAAAATTTCTGACCTTTTCGGTACTTAGAAAATATCTGACGTCTTCGGTACTTAGAAAATTTCTGCCTTTTTCGGTACTTTGAAAAGACTCAGAAGTTTTCGGTACTTAGAAAATTTCTGACGTTTTCGGTACTTAGAAAAATTCTTACGATTTCGATACTTATTAAACATTCAGAAGTTTTCGGTACTTAGAAAAATTCTGCCGATTTCGGTACTTAGAAAAATTGTGTTGATTTCAGTACTTAGAAAATTCTGACGATTTCGGATCTTAAAAAATTTCTGACGTTTTCGGTACTTAGAAATATTCTGTCGATTTCGGTCCTTAGAAAAATTCTGTTGATTTCGGTTTTTTGAAAATTTCTGCCTTTTTCGGTACTTTGAAAAGACTCGGAAGTTTTCGGTACTTAGTAATTTTCTGACGTTCTGCCTTTTTTGGTACTTTGAAAAGTCTCAGAAGTTTTCGGTACTTAGAAAATTTCTGACGTTTTCGGTACTTAGAAAAATTCTGATGATTTCGCGGTACTTAGAAAACATTCAGAAGTTTTCGGTACTTAGAAAATTTCTGCCTTTTTCGGTACTTAGAAAATTTCTGACCTTTTCGGTACTTAGAAAATATCTGACGTTTTCGGTACTTAGAAAATTTCTGCCTTTTTCAGTACTTTGAAATGACTCAGAAGTTTTCGGTACTTAGAAAATTTCTGACGATTTCGGTACTTATAAAAATTCTGACGATTTCGGTACTTAGAAAATTTCTGCCTTTTTCGGTACTTTGAAAAGACTCGGAAGTTTTCGGTACTTAGTAAATTTCTGACGATCTGCCTTTTTCGGTACTTTGAAAAGACTCAGAAGTTTTCGGTACTTAGAAAATTTCTGACGTTTTCGGTACTTAGAAAAAATCAGCCAATTTCGGATCTTAGAAAATTTCTGTCCTTTTCGGTCCTTAGAAAATTTCTGACGTTTTCGGTACTTAGAAAATTTCTGACGTTTTCGGTACTTAGAAAAATTCTTACGATTTCGATACTTATTAAACATTCAGAAGTTTTCGGTACTTAGAAAAATTCTGCCGATTTCGGTACTTAGAAAAATTGTGTTGATTTCAGTACTTAGAAAATTCTGACGATTTCGGATCTTAGAAAATTTCTGACGTTTTCGGTACTTAGAAATATTCTGTCGATTTCGGTACTTAGAAAAATTCTGTTGATTTCGGTTTTTTGAAAATTTCTGCCTTTTTCGGTACTTTGAAAAGACTCGGAAGTTTTCGGTACTTAGTAATTTTCTGACGTTCTGCCTTTTTTGGTACTTTGAAAAGTCTCAGAAGTTTTCGGTACTTAGAAAATTTCTGACGTTTTCGGTACTTAGAAAAATTCTGATGATTTCGCGGTACTTAGAAAACATTCAGAAGTTTTCGGTACTTAGAAAATTTCTGCCTTTTTCGGTACTTTGAAAAGACTCGGAAGTTTTCGGTACTTAGTAAATTTCTCACGATCTGCCTTTTTCGGTACTTTGAAAAGACTCAGAAGTTTTCGGTACTTAGAAAATTTCTGACGTTTTCGGTACTTAGAAAAAATCTGCCAATTTCGGATCTTAGAAAATTTCTGTCCTTTTCGGTCCTTAGAAAATTTCTGACGTTTTCGGTACTTAGAAAACATTCAGAAGTTTTCAGTACTTAGAAAATTTCTGCCTTTTTCGGTACTTAGAAAATAGCTGACGTTTTCGGTACTTAGAAAATTTCTGCCTTTTTCGGTACTTTGAAAAGACTCAGAAGTTTTCGGTACTTAGAAAATTTCTGACGTTTTCGGTACTTAGAAAAATTCTTACGATTTCGATATTTATTAAACATTCAGAAGTTTTCAGTACTTCGAAAAATTCTGTCGATTTCGGTACTTAGAAAATTTCTGCCTTTTTCGGTACTTTGAAATGACTCCGATGCTTTCGGTACTTAGAAAATTTCTGACGTTTTCGGTACTTAGAAAAATTCTGCCAATTTCGGATCTTAGAAAATTTCTGACCTTTTAAGTCCTTAGAAAATTTCTGACGTTTTCGGTACTTAGAAAACATTCAGAAGTTTTCGGTACTTAGAAAATTTCTGCCTTTTTCGGTACTTAGAAAATTTATGACCTTTTCGGTACTTAGAAAAATTCTGCCGATTTCTGTACTTAGAAAAATTCTGTTGATTTCGGTACTTAGAAAAATTCTGTTGATTTCGGTACTTAGAAAATTTCTGCCTTTTTCGGAACTTTGAAAAGACTCGGAAGTTTTCGGTACTTTGTAAATTTCTGACGTTCTGCCTTTTTCGGTACTTTGAAAGGACTCAGAAGTTTTCGGTACTTAGAAAGTTTCTGACGTTTTCGGTACTTAGAAAAATTCTGCCAATTTCGGATCTTAGAAAATTTCTGACCTTTTCGGTCCTTAGAAAATTTCTGTCGTTTTCGGTACTTAGAAAACATTCAGAAGTTTTCGGTACTTTGAAAATTTCTGCCTTTTTCGGTACTTAGAAAATTTCTGACCTTTTCGGTACTTAGAAAATATCTGACGTTTTCGGTACTTAGAAATATTCTGCCTTTTTCGGTACTTTGAAAAGACTCAGAAATTTTCGGTACTTAGAAAATTTCTGACGTTTTCGGTACTTAGAAAAAATCTGCCAATTTCGGATCTTAGAAAATTTCGGTCCTTTTCGGTCCTTAGAAAATTTCTGACGTTTTCGGTACTTAGAAAACATTCAGAAGTTTTCGGTACTTAGAAAATTTCTGCCTTTTTCGGTACTTAGAAAATATCTGACGTTTTCGGAACTTAGAAAATTTCTGCCTTTTTCGGTACTTTGAAAAGACTCAGAAGTTTTCGGTACTTAGAAAAATTCTGCCGATTTCGGTACTTAGAAAAATTGTGTTGATTTCAGTACTTAGAAAATTCTGACGATTTCGGATCTTAGAAAATTTCTGACGTTTTCGGTACTTAGAAATATTCTGTCGATTTCGGTACTTAGAAAAATTCTGTTGATTTCGGTTTTTTGAAAATTTCTGCCTTTTTCGGTACTTTGAAAAGACTCGGAAGTTTTCGGTACTTAGTAATTTTCTGACGTTCTGCCTTTTTTGGTACTTTGAAAAGTCTCAGAAGTTTTCGGTACTTAGAAAATTTCTGACGTTTTCGGTACTTATAAAAATTCTGACGATTTCGGTACTTAGAAAATTTCTGCCTTTTTCGGTACTTTGAAAAGACTCGGAAGTTTTCGGTACTTAGTAAATTTCTGACGATCTGCCTTTTTCGGTACTTTTAAAAGACTCAGAAGTTTTCGGTACTTAGAAAATTTCTGACGTTTTCGGTACTTAGAAAAAATCTGCCAATTTCGGATCTTAGAAAATTTCTGTTCTTTTCGGTCCTTAGAAAATTTCTGACGTTTTCGGATCTTAGAAAATTTCTGACCTTTTCGGTCCTTAGAAAATTTCTGACGTTTTCGGTACTTAGAAAACATTCAGAAGTTTTCGGTACTTAGAAAATTTCTGCCTTTTTCGGTACTTCGAAAATTTCTGACCTTTTCGGTACTTAGAAAATATCTGACGTCTTCGGTACTTAGAAAATTTCTGCCTTTTTCGGTACTTTGAAAAGACTCAGAAGTTTTCGGTACTTAGAAAATTTCTGACGTTTTCGGTACTTAGAAAAATTCTTACGATTTCGATACTTATTAAACATTCAGAAGTTTTCGGTACTTAGAAAAATTCTGCCGATTTCGGTACTTAGAAAAATTGTGTTGATTTCAGTACTTAGAAAATTCTGACGATTTCGGATCTTAGAAAATTTCTGACGTTTTCGGTACTTAGAAATATTCTGTCGATTTCGGTACTTAGAAAAATTCTGTTGATTTCGGTTTTTTGAAAATTTCTGCCTTTTTCGGTACTTTGAAAAGACTCGGAAGTTTTCGGTACTTAGTAATTTTCTGACGTTCTGCCTTTTTTGGTACTTTGAAAAGTCTCAGAAGTTTTCGGTACTTATAAAATTTCTGACGTTTTCGGTACTTATAAAAATTCTGACGATTTCGGTACTTAGAAAATTTCTGCCTTTTTCGGTACTTTGAAAAGACTCGGAAGTTTTCGGTACTTAGTAAATTTCTGACGATCTGCCTTTTTCGGTACTTTGAAAAGACTCAGAAGTTTTCGGTACTTAGAAAATTTCTGACGTTTTCGGTACTTAGAAAAAATCTGCCAATTTCGGATCTTAGAAAATTTCTGTCCTTTTCGGTCCTTAGAAAATTTCTGACGTTTTCGGTACTTAGAAAATTTCTGCCTTTTTCGGTACTTAGAAAATTTCTGACCTTTTCGGTACTTAGAAAATATCTGACGTCTTCGGTACTTAGAAAATTTCTGCCTTTTTCGGTACTTTGAAAAGACTCAGAAGTTTTCGGTACTTAGAAAATTTCTGACGTTTTCGGTACTTAGAAAAATTCTTACGATTTCGATACTTATTAAACATTCAGAAGTTTTCGGTACTTAGAAAAATTCTGCCGATTTCGGTACTTAGAAAAATTGTGTTGATTTCAGTACTTAGAAAATTCTGACGATTTCGGATCTTAAAAAATTTCTGACGTTTTCGGTACTTAGAAATATTCTGTCGATTTCGGTCCTTAGAAAAATTCTGTTGATTTCGGTTTTTTGAAAATTTCTGCCTTTTTCGGTACTTTGAAAAGACTCGGAAGTTTTCGGTACTTAGTAATTTTCTGACGTTCTGCCTTTTTTGGTACTTTGAAAAGTCTCAGAAGTTTTCGGTACTTAGAAAATTTCTGACGTTTTCGGTACTTATAAAAATTCTGACGATTTCGGTACTTAGAAAATTTCTGCCTTTTTCGGTACTTTGAAAAGACTCGGAAGTTTTCGGTACTTAGTAAATTTCTGACGATCTGCCTTTTTCGGTACTTTGAAAAGACTCAGAAGTTTTCGGTACTTAGAAAATTTCTGACGTTTTCGGTACTTAGAAAAAATCTGCCAATTTCGGATCTTAGAAAATTTCTGCCTTTTTCGGTACTTTGAAAAGACTCAGAAGTTTTCGGTACTTAGAAAATTTCTGACGTTTTCGGTACTTAGAAAAATTCTTACGATTTCGATACTTATTAAACATTCAGAAGTTTTCGGTACTTAGAAAAATTCTGCCGATTTCGGTACTTAGAAAAATTGTGTTGATTTCAGTACTTAGAAAATTCTGACGATTTCGGATCTTAGAAAATTTCTGACGTTTTCGGTACTTAGAAATATTCTGTCGATTTCGGTACTTAGAAAAATTCTGTTGATTTCGGTTTTTTGAAAATTTCTGCCTTTTTCGGTACTTTGAAAAGACTCGGAAGTTTTCGGTACTTAGTAATTTTCTGACGTTCTGCCTTTTTTGGTACTTTGAAAAGTCTCAGATGTTTTCGGTACTTAGAAAATTTCTGACGTTTTCGGTACTTATAAAAATTCTGACGATTTCGGTACTTAGAAAATTTCTGCCTTTTTCGGTACTTTGAAAAGACTCGGAAGTTTTCGGTACTTAGTAAATTTCTGACGATCTGCCTTTTTCGGTACTTTGAAAAGACTCAGAAGTTTTCGGTACTTAGAAAATTTCTGACGTTTTCGGTACTTAGAAAAAATCTGCCAATTTCGGATCTTAGAAAATTTCTGCCTTTTTCGGTACTTTGAAAAGACTCAGAAGTTTTCGGTACTTAGAAAATTTCTGACGTTTTCGGTACTTAGAAAAATTCTTACGATTTCGATACTTATTAAACATTCAGAAGTTTTCGGTACTTAGAAAAATTCTGCCGATTTCGGTACTTAGAAAAATTGTGTTGATTTCAGTACTTAGAAAATTCTGACGATTTCGGATCTTAGAAAATTTCTGACGTTTTCGGTACTTAGAAATATTCTGTCGATTTCGGTACTTAGAAAAATTCTGTTGATTTCGGTTTTTTGAAAATTTCTGCCTTTTTCGGTACTTTGAAAAGACTCGGAAGTTTTCGGTACTTAGTAATTTTCTGACGTTCTGCCTTTTTTGGTACTTTGAAAAGTCTCAGATGTTTTCGGTACTTAGAAAATTTCTGACGTTTTCGGTACTTATAAAAATTCTGACGATTTCGGTACTTAGAAAATTTCTGCCTTTTTCGGTACTTTGAAAAGACTCGGAAGTTTTCGGTACTTAGTAAATTTCTGACGATCTGCCTTTTTCGGTACTTTGAAAAGACTCAGAAGTTTTCGGTACTTAGAAAATTTCTGACGTTTTCGGTACTTAGAAAAAATCTGCCAATTTCGGATCTTAGAAAATTTCTGTTCTTTTCGGTCCTTAGAAAATTTCTGACGTTTTCGGTACTTCGAAAATTTCTGACGTTTTCGGTTCTTAGAAAAATTCTTACGATTTCGATACTTATTAAACATTCAGAAGTTTTCGGTACTTAGAAAAATTCTGCCGATTTCGGTACTTAGAAAAATTGTGTTGATTTCAGTACTTAGAAAATTCTGACGATTTCGGATCTTAGAAAATTTCTGACGTTTTCGGTACTTAGAAATATTCTGTCGATTTCGGTACTTAGAAAAATTCTGTTGATTTCGGTTTTTTGAAAATTTCTGCCTTTTTCGGTACTTTGAAAAGACTCGGAAGTTTTCGGTACTTAGTAATTTTCTGACGTTCTGCCTTTTTTGGTACTTTGAAAAGTCTCAGAAGTTTTCGGTACTTAGAAAATTTCTGACGTTTTCGGTACTTAGAAAAATTCTGATGATTTCGCGGTACTTAGAAAACATTCAGAAGTTTTCGGTACTTAGAAAATTTCTGCCTTTTTCGGTACTTAGAAAATTTCTGACCTTTTCGGTACTTAGAAAATATCTGACGTTTTCGGTACTTAGAAAATTTCTGCCTTTTTCAGTACTTTGAAATGACTCAGAAGTTTTCGGTACTTAGAAAATTTCTGACGATTTCGGTACTTATAAAAATTCTGACGATTTCGGTACTTAGAAAATTTCTGCCTTTTTCGGTACTTTGAAAAGACTCGGAAGTTTTCGGTACTTAGTAAATTTCTGACGATCTGCCTTTTTCGGTACTTTGAAAAGACTCAGAAGTTTTCGGTACTTAGAAAATTTCTGACGTTTTCGGTACTTAGAAAAAATCTGCCAATTTCGGATCTTAGAAAATTTCTGTCCTTTTCGGTCCTTAGAAAATTTCTGACGTTTTCGGTACTTAGAAAATTTCTGACGTTTTCGGTACTTAGAAAAATTCTTACGATTTCGATACTTATTAAACATTCAGAAGTTTTCGGTACTTAGAAAAATTCTGCCGATTTCGGAACTTAGAAAAATTGTGTTGATTTCAGTACTTAGAAAATTCTGACGATTTCGGATCTTAGAAAATTTCTGACGTTTTCGGTACTTAGAAATATTCTGTCGATTTCGGTACTTAGAAAAATTCTGTTGATTTCGGTTTTTTGAAAATTTCTGCCTTTTTCGGTACTTTGAAAAGACTCGGAAGTTTTCGGTACTTAGTAATTTTCTGACGTTCTGCCTTTTTTGGTACTTTGAAAAGTCTCAGAAGTTTTCGGTACTTAGAAAATTTCTGACGTTTTCGGTACTTAGAAAAATTCTGATGATTTCGCGGTACTTAGAAAACATTCAGAAGTTTTCGGTACTTAGAAAATTTCTGCCTTTTTCGGTACTTAGAAAATTTCTGTCCTTTTCGGTACTTAGAAAATATCTGACGTTTTCGGTACTTAGAAAATTTCTGCCTTTTTCAGTACTTTGAAATGACTCAGAAGTTTTCGGTACTTAGAAAATTTCTGACGATTTCGGTACTTATAAAAATTCTGACGATTTCGGTACTTAGAAAATTTCTGCCTTTTTCGGTACTTTGAAAAGACTCGGAAGTTTTCGGTACTTAGTAAATTTCTGACGATCTGCCTTTTTCGGTACTTTGAAAAGACTCAGAAGTTTTCGGTACTTAGAAAATTTCTGACGTTTTCGGTACTTAGAAAAAATCTGCCAATTTCGGATCTTAGAAAATTTCTGTCCTTTTCGGTCCTTAGAAAATTTCTGACGTTTTCGGTACTTAGAAAA
Organism: Parasteatoda tepidariorum; assembly: GCF_982258835.1. Classification (NCBI taxonomy): domain Eukaryota; kingdom Metazoa; phylum Arthropoda; class Arachnida; order Araneae; family Theridiidae; genus Parasteatoda; species Parasteatoda tepidariorum. The sequence continues at coordinate 109,940,534 of NC_141762.1, forward strand.
TTTCTGACGTTTTCGGTACTTAGAAAAATTCTTACGATTTCGATACTTATTAAACATTCAGAAGTTTTCGGTACTTAGAAAAATTCTGCCGATTTCGGTACTTAGAAAAATTGTGTTGATTTCAGTACTTAGAAAATTCTGACGATTTCGGATCTTAGAAAATTTCTGACGTTTTCGGTACTTAGAAATATTCTGTCGATTTCGGTACTTAGAAAAATTCTGTTGATTTCGGTTTTTTGAAAATTTCTGCCTTTTTCGGTACTTTGAAAAGACTCGGAAGTTTTCGGTACTTAGTAAATTTCTGACGATCTGCCTTTTTCGGTACTTTGAAAAGACTCAGAAGTTTTCGGTACTTAGAAAATTTCTGACGTTTTCGGTACTTAGAAAAAATCTGCCAATTTCGGATCTTAGAAAATTTCTGTCCTTTTCGGTCCTTAGAAAATTTCTGACGTTTTCGGTACTTAGAAAATTTCTGACGTTTTCGGTACTTAGAAAAATTCTTACGATTTCGATACTTATTAAACATTCAGAAGTTTTCGGTACTTAGAAAAATTCTGCCGATTTCGGAACTTAGAAAAATTGTGTTGATTTCAGTACTTAGAAAATTCTGACGATTTCGGATCTTAGAAAATTTCTGACGTTTTCGGTACTTAGAAATATTCTGTCGATTTCGGTACTTAGAAAAATTCTGTTGATTTCGGTTTTTTGAAAATTTCTGCCTTTTTCGGTACTTTGAAAAGACTCGGAAGTTTTCGGTACTTAGTAATTTTCTGACGTTCTGCCTTTTTTTGTACTTTGAAAAGTCTCAGAAGTTTTCGGTACTTAGAAAATTTCTGACGTTTTCGGTACTTAGAAAAATTCTGATGATTTCGCGGTACTTAGAAAACATTCAGAAGTTTTCGGTACTTAGAAAATTTCTGCCTTTTTCGGTACTTAGAAAATTTCTGTCCTTTTCGGTACTTAGAAAATATCTGACGTTTTCGGTACTTAGAAAATTTCTGCCTTTTTCAGTACTTTGAAATGACTCAGAAGTTTTCGGTACTTAGAAAATTTCTGACGATTTCGGTACTTATAAAAATTCTGACGATTTCGGTACTTAGAAAATTTCTGCCTTTTTCGGTACTTTGAAAAGACTCGGAAGTTTTCGGTACTTAGTAAATTTCTGACGATCTGCCTTTTTCGGTACTTTGAAAAGACTCAGAAGTTTTCGGTACTTAGAAAATTTCTGACGTTTTCGGTACTTAGAAAAAATCTGCCAATTTCGGATCTTAGAAAATTTCTGTCCTTTTCGGTCCTTAGAAAATTTCTGACGTTTTCGGTACTTAGAAAATTTCTGACGTTTTCGGTACTTAGAAAAATTCTTACGATTTCGATACTTATTAAACATTCAGAAGTTTTCGGTACTTAGAAAAATTCTGCCGATTTCGGTACTTAGAAAAATTGTGTTGATTTCAGTACTTAGAAAATTCTGACGATTTCGGATCTTAGAAAATTTCTGACGTTTTCGGTACTTAGAAATATTCTGTCGATTTCGGTACTTAGAAAAATTCTGTTGATTTCGGTTTTTTGAAAATTTCTGCCTTTTTCGGTACTTTGAAAAGACTCGGAAGTTTTCGGTACTTAGTAATTTTCTGACGTTCTGCCTTTTTTGGTACTTTGAAAAGTCTCAGAAGTTTTCGGTACTTAGAAAATTTCTGACGTTTTCGGTACTTAGAAAAATTCTGATGATTTCGCGGTACTTAGAAAACATTCAGAAGTTTTCGGTACTTAGAAAATTTCTGCCTTTTTCGGTACTTAGAAAATTTCTGACCTTTTCGGTACTTAGAAAATATCTGACGTTTTCGGTTCTTAGAAAATTTCTGCCTTTTTCGGTACTTTGAAAAGACTCGGAAGTTTTCGGTACTTAGTAAATTTCTGACGATCTGCCTTTTTCGGTACTTTGAAAAGACTCAGAAGTTTTCGGTACTTAGAAAATTTCTGACGTTTTCGGTACTTAGAAAAAATCTGCCAATTTCGGATCTTAGAAAATTTCTGTCCTTTTCGGTCCTTAGAAAATTTCTGACGTTTTCGGTACTTAGAAAACATTCAGAAGTTTTCAGTACTTAGAAAATTTCTGCCTTTTTCGGTACTTAGAAAATAGCTGACGTTTTCGGTACTTAGAAAATTTCTGCCTTTTTCGGTACTTTGAAAAGACTCAGAAGTTTTCGGTACTTAGAAAATTTCTGACGTTTTCGGTACTTAGTAAAATTCTTACGATTTCGATATTTATTAAACATTCAGAAGTTTTCAGTACTTCGAAAAATTCTGTCGATTTCGGTACTTAGAAAATTTCTGCCTTTTTCGGTACTTTGAAATGACTCCGATGCTTTCGGTACTTAGAAAATTTCTGACGTTTTCGGTACTTAGAAAAATTCTGCCAATTTCGGATCTTAGAAAATTTCTGACCTTTTAAGTCCTTAGAAAATTTCTGACGTTTTCGGTACTTAGAAAACATTCAGAAGTTTTCGGTACTTAGAAAATTTCTGCCTTTTTCGGTACTTAGAAAATTTATGACCTTTTCGGTACTTAGAAAAATTCTGCCGATTTCTGTACTTAGAAAAATTCTGTTGATTTCGGCACTTAGAAAAATTCTGTTGATTTCGGTACTTAGAAAAATTCTGTTGATTTCGGTACTTAGAAAATTTCTGCCTTTTTCGGAACTTTGAAAAGACTCGGAAGTTTTCGGTACTTTGTAAATTTCTGACGTTCTGCCTTTTTCGGTACTTTGAAAGGACTCAGAAGTTTTCGGTACTTAGAAAGTTTCTGACGTTTTCGGTACTTAGAAAAATTCTGCCAATTTCGGATCTTAGAAAATTTCTGACCTTTTCGGTCCTTAGAAAATTTCTGTCGTTTTCGGTACTTAGAAAACATTCAGAAGTTTTCGGTACTTTGAAAATTTCTGCCTTTTTCGGTACTTAGAAAATTTCTGACCTTTTCGGTACTTAGAAAATATCTGACGTTTTCGGTACTTAGAAAATTTCTGACGTTTTCGGTACTTAGAAAAAATCTGCCAATTTCGGATCTTAGAAAATTTCTGTCCTTTTCGGTCCTTAGAAAATTTCTGACGTTTTCGGTACTTAGAAAACATTCAGAAGTTTTCGGTACTTAGAAAATTTCTGCCTTTTTCGGTACTTAGAAAATATCTGACGTTTTCGGAACTTAGAAAATTTCTGCCTTTTTCGGTACTTTGAAAAGACTCAGAAGTTTTCGGTACTTAGAAAATTTCTGACGTTTTCGGTACTTAGAAAAATTGTGTTGATTTCAGTACTTCGAAAAATTCTGTCGTTTTCGGTACTTAGAAAATTTCTGCCTTTTTCGGTACTTTGAAAAGACTCCGATGCTTTCGGTACTTAGAAAATTTCTGACGTTTTCGGAACTTAGAAAAATTCTGCCAATTTCGGATCTTAGAAAATTTCTGACCTTTTAAGTCCTTAGAAAATTTCTGACGTTTTCGGTACTTAGAAAACATTCAGAAGTTTTCGGTACTTAGAAAATGTCTGGCTTTTTCGGTACTTAGAAAATTTCTGACCTTTTCGGTACTTAGAAAAATTCTGCCGATTTCGGTACTTAGAAAAATTCTGTTGATTTCGGTACTTAGAAAAATTCTGTTGATTTCGGTACTTAGAAAAATTCTGTTGATTTCGGTACTTGGAAAATTTCTGCCTTTTTCGGAACTTTGAAAAGACTCGGAAGTTTTCGGTACTTTGTAAATTTCTGACGTTCTGCCTTTTTCGGTACTTTGAAAGGACTCAGAAGTTTTCGGTACTTAGAAAGTTTCTGACGTTTTTGGTACTTAGAAAAATTCTGCCAATTTCGGATCTTAGAAAATTTCTGACCTTTTCGGTCCTTAGAAAATTTCTGTCGTTTTCGGTACTTAGAAAACATTCAGAAGTTTTCGGTACTTTGAAAATTTCTGCCTTTTTCGGTACTTAGAAAATTTCTGACCTTTTCGGTACTTAGAAAATATCTGACGTTTTCGGTACTTAGAAAATTTCTGACGTTTTCGGTACTTAGAAAAATTCTTACGATTTCGATATTTATTAAACATTCAGAAGTTTTCAGTACTTCGAAAAATTCTGTCGATTTCGGTACTTAGAAAATTTCTGCCTTTTTCGGTACTTTGAAAAGACTCCGATGCTTTCGGTATTTAGAAAATTTCTGACGTTTTCGGTACTTAGAAAAATTCTGCCAATTTCGGATCTTAGAAAATTTCTGACCTTTTCGGTACTTAGAAAAATTCTGCCGATTTCGGTACTTAGAAAAATTCTGTTGATTTCGGCACTTAGAAAAATTCTGTTGATTTCGGTACTTAGAAAAATTCTGTTGATTTCGGTACTTAGAAAATTTCTGCCTTTTTCGGAACTTTGAAAAGACTCGGAAGTTTTCGGTACTTTGTAAATTTCTGACGTTCTGCCTTTTTCGGTACTTTGAAAGGACTCAGAAGTTTTCGGTACTTAGAAAGTTTCTGACGTTTTCGGTACTTAGAAAAATTCTGCCAATTTCGGATCTTAGAAAATTTCTGACCTTTTCGGTCCTTAGAAAATTTCTGTCGTTTTCGGTACTTAGAAAACATTCAGAAGTTTTCGGTACTTAGAAAATTTCTGCCTTTTTCGGTACTTAGAAAATTTCTGACCTTTTCGGTACTTAGAAAAATTCTGCCGATTTCGGTACTTAGAAAAATTCTGTTGATTTCGGCACTTAGAAAAATTCTGTTGATTTCGGTACTTAGAAAAATTCTGTTGATTTCGGTACTTAGAAAATTTCTGCCTTTTTCGGAACTTTGAAAAGACTCGGAAGTTTTCGGTACTTTGTAAATTTCTGACGTTCTGCCTTTTTCGGTACTTTGAAAGGACTCAGAAGTTTTCGGTACTTAGAAAGTTTCTGACGTTTTCGGTACTTAGAAAAATTCTGCCAATTTCGGATCTTAGAAAATTTCTGACCTTTTCGGTCCTTAGAAAATTTCTGTCGTTTTCGGTACTTAGAAAACATTCAGAAGTTTTCGGTACTTTGAAAATTTCTGCCTTTTTCGGTACTTTGAAAAGACTCAGAAATTTTCGGTTCTTAGAAAATTTCTGACGTTTTCGGTACTTAGAAAAAATCTGCCAATTTCGGATCTTAGAAAATTTCTGTCCTTTTCGGTCCTTAGAAAATTTCTGACGTTTTCGGTACTTAGAAAACATTTAGAAGTTTTCGGTACTTAGAAAATATCTGCCTTTTTCGGTACTTAGAAAATATCTGACGTTTTCGGAACTTAGAAAATTTCTGCCTTTTTCGGTACTTTGAAAAGACTCAGAAGTTTTCGGTACTTAGAAAATTTCTGACGTTTTCGGTACTTAGAAAAATTGTGTTGATTTCAGTACTTCGAAAAATTCTGTCGATTTCGGTACTTAGAAAATTTCTGCCTTTTTCGGTACTTTGAAAAGACTCCGATGCTTTCGGTACTTAGAAAATTTCTGACGTTTTCGGAACTTAGAAAAATTCTGCCCATTTCGGATCTTAGAAAATTTCTGACCTTTTAAGTCCTTAGAAAATTTCTGACGTTTTCGGTACTTAGAAAACATTCAGAAGTTTTCGGTACTTAGAAAATGTCTGCCTTTTTCGGTACTTAGAAAATTTCTGACCTTTTCGGTACTTAGAAAAATTCTGCCGATTTCGGTACTTAGAAAAATTCTGTTGATTTCGGTACTTAGAAAAATTCTGTTGATTTCGGTACTTAGAAAAATTCTGTTGATTTCGGTACTTAGAAAATTTCTGCCTTTTTCGGAACTTTGAAAAGACTCGGAAGTTTTCGGTACTTTGTAAATTTCTGACGTTCTGCCTTTTTCGGTACTTTGAAAGGACTCAGAAGTTTTCGGTACTTAGAAAGTTTCTGACGTTTTTGGTACTTAGAAAAATTCTGCCAATTTCGGATCTTAGAAAATTTCTGACCTTTTCGGTCCTTAGAAAATTTCTGTCGTTTTCGGTACTTAGAAAACATTCAGAAGTTTTCGGTACTTTGAAAATTTCTGCCTTTTTCGGTACTTAGAAAATTTCTGACCTTTTCGGTACTTAGAAAATATCTGACGTTTTCGGTACTTAGAAAATTTCTGACGTTTTCGGTACTTAGAAAAATTCTTACGATTTCGATATTTATTAAACATTCAGAAGTTTTCAGTACTTCGAAAAATTCTGTCGATTTCGGTACTTAGAAAATTTCTGCCTTTTTCGGTACTTCGAAAAGACTCCGATGCTTTCGGTACTTAGAAAATTTCTGACGTTTTCGGTACTTAGAAAAATTCTGCCAATTTCGGATCTTTGAAAATTTCTGACCTTTTAAGTCCTTAGAAAATTTCTGACGTTTTCGGTACTTAGAAAACATTCAGAAGTTTTCGGTACTTAGAAAATTTCTGCCTTTTTCGGTACTTAGAAAATTTCTGACCTTTTCGGTACTTAGAAAAATTCTGCCGATTTCGGTACTTAGAAAAATTCTGTTGATTTCGGCACTTAGAAAAATTCTGTTGATTTCGGTACTTAGAAAATTTCTGCCTTTTTCGGAACTTTGAAAAGACTCGGAAGTTTTCGGTACTTTGTAAATTTCTGACGTTCTGCCTTTTTCGGTACTTTGAAAGGACTCAGAAGTTTTCGGTACTTAGAAAGTTTCTGACGTTTTCGGTACTTAGAAAAATTCTGCCAATTTCGGATCTTAGAAAATTTCTGACCTTTTCGGTCCTTAGAAAATTTCTGTCGTTTTCGGTACTTAGAAAACATTCAGAAGTTTTCGGTACTTTGAAAATTTCTGCCTTTTTCGGTACTTTGAAAAGACTCAGAAATTTTCGGTACTTAGAAAATTTCTGACGTTTTCGGTACTTAGAAAAAATCTGCCAATTTCGGATCTTAGAAAATTTCTGTCCTTTTCGGTCCTTAGAAAATTTCTGACGTTTTCGGTACTTAGAAAACATTTAGAAGTTTTCGGTACTTAGAAAATATCTGCCTTTTTCGGTACTTAGAAAATATCTGACGTTTTCGGAACTTAGAAAATTTCTGCCTTTTTCGGTACTTTGAAAAGACTCAGAAGTTTTCGGTACTTAGAAAATTTCTGACGTTTTCGGTACTTAGAAAAATTGTGTTGATTTCAGTACTTCGAAAAATTCTGTCGATTTCGGTACTTAGAAAATTTCTGCCTTTTTCGGTACTTTGAAAAGACTCCGATGCTTTCGGTACTTAGAAAATTTCTGACGTTTTCGGAACTTAGAAAAATTCTGCCAATTTCGGATCTTAGAAAATTTCTGACCTTTTAAGTCCTTAGAAAATTTCTGACGTTTTCGGTACTTAGAAAACATTCAGAAGTTTTCGGTACTTAGAAAATGTCTGCCTTTTTCGGTACTTAGAAAATTTCTGACCTTTTCGGTACTTAGAAAAATTCTGCCCATTTCGGATCTTAGAAAATTTCTGACCTTTTAAGTCCTTAGAAAATTTCTGACGTTTTCGGTACTTAGAAAACATTCAGAAGTTTTCGGTACTTAGAAAATGTCTGCCTTTTTCGGTACTTAGAAAATTTCTGACCTTTTCGGTACTTAGAAAAATTCTGCCGATTTCGGTACTTAGAAAAATTCTGTTGATTTCGGTACTTAGAAAAATTCTGTTGATTTCGGTACTTAGAAAAATTCTGTTGATTTCGGTACTTAGAAAATTTCTGCCTTTTTCGGAACTTTGAAAAGACTCGGAAGTTTTCGGTACTTTGTAAATTTCTGACGTTCTGCCTTTTTCGGTACTTTGAAAGGACTCAGAAGTTTTCGGTACTTAGAAAGTTTCTGACGTTTTTGGTACTTAGAAAAATTCTGCCAATTTCGGATCTTAGAAAATTTCTGACCTTTTCGGTCCTTAGAAAATTTCTGTCGTTTTCGGTACTTAGAAAACATTCAGAAGTTTTCGGTACTTTGAAAATTTCTGCCTTTTTCGGTACTTAGAAAATTTCTGACCTTTTCGGTACTTAGAAAATATCTGACGTTTTCGGTACTTAGAAAATTTCTGACGTTTTCGGTACTTAGAAAAATTCTTACGATTTCGATATTTATTAAACATTCAGAAGTTTTCAGTACTTCGAAAAATTCTGTCGATTTCGGTACTTAGAAAATTTCTGCCTTTTTCGGTACTTCGAAAAGACTCCGATGCTTTCGGTACTTAGAAAACATTCAGAAGTTTTCGGTACTTAGAAAATTTCTGCCTTTTTCGGTACTTAGAAAATTTCTGACCTTTTCGGTACTTAGAAAAATTCTGCCGATTTCGGTACTTAGAAAAATTCTGTTGATTTCGGCACTTAGAAAAATTCTGTTGATTTCGGTACTTAGAAAAATTCTGTTGATTTCGGTACTTAGAAAATTTCTGCCTTTTTCGGAACTTTGAAAAGACTCGGAAGTTTTCGGTACTTTGTAAATTTCTGACGTTCTGCCTTTTTCGGTACTTTGAAAGGACTCAGAAGTTTTCGGTACTTAGAAAGTTTCTGACGTTTTCGGTACTTAGAAAAATTCTGCCAATTTCGGATCTTAGAAAATTTCTGACCTTTTCGGTCCTTAGAAAATTTCTGTCGTTTTCGGTACTTAGAAAACATTCAGAAGTTTTCGGTACTTTGAAAATTTCTGCCTTTTTCGGTACTTTGAAAAGACTCAGAAATTTTCGGTTCTTAGAAAATTTCTGACGTTTTCGGTACTTAGAAAAAATCTGCCAATTTCGGATCTTAGAAAATTTCTGTCCTTTTCGGTCCTTAGAAAATTTCTGACGTTTTCGGTACTTAGAAAACATTTAGAAGTTTTCGGTACTTAGAAAATATCTGCCTTTTTCGGTACTTAGAAAATATCTGACGTTTTCGGAACTTAGAAAATTTCTGCCTTTTTCGGTACTTTGAAAAGACTCAGAAGTTTTCGGTACTTAGAAAATTTCTGACGTTTTCGGTACTTAGAAAAATTGTGTTGATTTCAGTACTTCGAAAAATTCTGTCGATTTCGGTACTTAGAAAATTTCTGCCTTTTTCGGTACTTTGAAAAGACTCCGATGCTTTCGGTACTTAGAAAATTTCTGACGTTTTCGGAACTTAGAAAAATTCTGCCCATTTCGGATCTTAGAAAATTTCTGACCTTTTAAGTCCTTAGAAAATTTCTGACGTTTTCGGTACTTAGAAAACATTCAGAAGTTTTCGGTACTTAGAAAATGTCTGCCTTTTTCGGTACTTAGAAAATTTCTGACCTTTTCGGTACTTAGAAAAATTCTGCCGATTTCGGTACTTAGAAAAATTCTGTTGATTTCGGTACTTAGAAAAATTCTGTTGATTTCGGTACTTAGAAAAATTCTGTTGATTTCGGTACTTAGAAAATTTCTGCCTTTTTCGGAACTTTGAAAAGACTCGGAAGTTTTCGGTACTTTGTAAATTTCTGACGTTCTGCCTTTTTCGGTACTTTGAAAGGACTCAGAAGTTTTCGGTACTTAGAAAGTTTCTGACGTTTTTGGTACTTAGAAAAATTCTGCCAATTTCGGATCTTAGAAAATTTCTGACCTTTTCGGTCCTTAGAAAATTTCTGTCGTTTTCGGTACTTAGAAAACATTCAGAAGTTTTCGGTACTTTGAAAATTTCTGCCTTTTTCGGTACTTAGAAAATTTCTGACCTTTTCGGTACTTAGAAAATATCTGACGTTTTCGGTACTTAGAAAATTTCTGACGTTTTCGGTACTTAGAAAAATTCTTACGATTTCGATATTTATTAAACATTCAGAAGTTTTCAGTACTTCGAAAAATTCTGTCGATTTCGGTACTTAGAAAATTTCTGCCTTTTTCGGTACTTCGAAAAGACTCCGATGCTTTCGGTACTTAGAAAATTTCTGACGTTTTCGGTACTTAGAAAAATTCTGCCAATTTCGGATCTTTGAAAATTTCTGACCTTTTAAGTCCTTAGAAAATTTCTGACGTTTTCGGTACTTAGAAAACATTCAGAAGTTTTCGGTACTTAGAAAATTTCTGCCTTTTTCGGTACTTAGAAAATTTCTGACCTTTTCGGTACTTAGAAAAATTCTGCCGATTTCGGTACTTAGAAAAATTCTGTTGATTTCGGCACTTAGAAAAATTCTGTTGATTTCGGTACTTAGAAAATTTCTGCCTTTTTCGGAACTTTGAAAAGACTCGGAAGTTTTCGGTACTTTGTAAATTTCTGACGTTCTGCCTTTTTCGGTACTTTGAAAGGACTCAGAAGTTTTCGGTACTTAGAAAGTTTCTGACGTTTTCGGTACTTAGAAAAATTCTGCCAATTTCGGATCTTAGAAAATTTCTGACCTTTTCGGTCCTTAGAAAATTTCTGTCGTTTTCGGTACTTAGAAAACATTCAGAAGTTTTCGGTACTTTGAAAATTTCTGCCTTTTTCGGTACTTTGAAAAGACTCAGAAATTTTCGGTACTTAGAAAATTTCTGACGTTTTCGGTACTTAGAAAAAATCTGCCAATTTCGGATCTTAGAAAATTTCTGTCCTTTTCGGTCCTTAGAAAATTTCTGACGTTTTCGGTACTTAGAAAACATTTAGAAGTTTTCGGTACTTAGAAAATATCTGCCTTTTTCGGTACTTAGAAAATATCTGACGTTTTCGGAACTTAGAAAATTTCTGCCTTTTTCGGTACTTTGAAAAGACTCAGAAGTTTTCGGTACTTAGAAAATTTCTGACGTTTTCGGTACTTAGAAAAATTGTGTTGATTTCAGTACTTCGAAAAATTCTGTCGATTTCGGTACTTAGAAAATTTCTGCCTTTTTCGGTACTTTGAAAAGACTCCGATGCTTTCGGTACTTAGAAAATTTCTGACGTTTTCGGAACTTAGAAAAATTCTGCCAATTTCGGATCTTAGAAAATTTCTGACCTTTTAAGTCCTTAGAAAATTTCTGACGTTTTCGGTACTTAGAAAACATTCAGAAGTTTTCGGTACTTAGAAAATGTCTGCCTTTTTCGGTACTTAGAAAATTTCTGACCTTTTCGGTACTTAGAAAAATTCTGCCCATTTCGGATCTTAGAAAATTTCTGACCTTTTAAGTCCTTAGAAAATTTCTGACGTTTTCGGTACTTAGAAAACATTCAGAAGTTTTCGGTACTTAGAAAATGTCTGCCTTTTTCGGTACTTAGAAAATTTCTGACCTTTTCGGTACTTAGAAAAATTCTGCCGATTTCGGTACTTAGAAAAATTCTGTTGATTTCGGTACTTAGAAAAATTCTGTTGATTTCGGTACTTAGAAAAATTCTGTTGATTTCGGTACTTAGAAAATTTCTGCCTTTTTCGGAACTTTGAAAAGACTCGGAAGTTTTCGGTACTTTGTAAATTTCTGACGTTCTGCCTTTTTCGGTACTTTGAAAGGACTCAGAAGTTTTCGGTACTTAGAAAGTTTCTGACGTTTTTGGTACTTAGAAAAATTCTGCCAATTTCGGATCTTAGAAAATTTCTGACCTTTTCGGTCCTTAGAAAATTTCTGTCGTTTTCGGTACTTAGAAAACATTCAGAAGTTTTCGGTACTTTGAAAATTTCTGCCTTTTTCGGTACTTAGAAAATTTCTGACCTTTTCGGTACTTAGAAAATATCTGACGTTTTCGGTACTTAGAAAATTTCTGACGTTTTCGGTACTTAGAAAAATTCTTACGATTTCGATATTTATTAAACATTCAGAAGTTTTCAGTACTTCGAAAAATTCTGTCGATTTCGGTACTTAGAAAATTTCTGCCTTTTTCGGTACTTCGAAAAGACTCCGATGCTTTCGGTACTTAGAAAATTTCTGACGTTTTCGGTACTTAGAAAAATTCTGCCAATTTCGGATCTTTGAAAATTTCTGACCTTTTAAGTCCTTAGAAAATTTCTGACGTTTTCGGTACTTAGAAAACATTCAGAAGTTTTCGGTACTTAGAAAATTTCTGCCTTTTTCGGTACTTAGAAAATTTCTGACCTTTTCGGTACTTAGAAAAATTCTGCCGATTTCGGTACTTAGAAAAATTCTGTTGATTTCGGCACTTAGAAAAATTCTGTTGATTTCGGTACTTAGAAAATTTCTGCCTTTTTCGGAACTTTGAAAAGACTCGGAAGTTTTCGGTACTTTGTAAATTTCTGACGTTCTGCCTTTTTCGGTACTTTGAAAGGACTCAGAAGTTTTCGGTACTTAGAAAGTTTCTGACGTTTTCGGTACTTAGAAAAATTCTGCCAATTTCGGATCTTAGAAAATTTCTGACCTTTTCGGTCCTTAGAAAATTTCTGTCGTTTTCGGTACTTAGAAAACATTCAGAAGTTTTCGGTACTTTGAAAATTTCTGCCTTTTTCGGTACTTTGAAAAGACTCAGAAATTTTCGGTACTTAGAAAATTTCTGACGTTTTCGGTACTTAGAAAAAATCTGCCAATTTCGGATCTTAGAAAATTTCTGTCCTTTTCGGTCCTTAGAAAATTTCTGACGTTTTCGGTACTTAGAAAACATTTAGAAGTTTTCGGTACTTAGAAAATATCTGCCTTTTTCGGTACTTAGAAAATATCTGACGTTTTCGGAACTTAGAAAATTTCTGCCTTTTTCGGTACTTTGAAAAGACTCAGAAGTTTTCGGTACTTAGAAAATTTCTGACGTTTTCGGTACTTAGAAAAATTGTGTTGATTTCAGTACTTCGAAAAATTCTGTCGATTTCGGTACTTAGAAAATTTCTGCCTTTTTCGGTACTTTGAAAAGACTCCGATGCTTTCGGTACTTAGAAAATTTCTGACGTTTTCGGAACTTAGAAAAATTCTGCCAATTTCGGATCTTAGAAAATTTCTGACCTTTTAAGTCCTTAGAAAATTTCTGACGTTTTCGGTACTTAGAAAACATTCAGAAGTTTTCGGTACTTAGAAAATGTCTGCCTTTTTCGGTACTTAGAAAATTTCTGACCTTTTCGGTACTTAGAAAAATTCTGCCCATTTCGGATCTTAGAAAATTTCTGACCTTTTAAGTCCTTAGAAAATTTCTGACGTTTTCGGTACTTAGAAAACATTCAGAAGTTTTCGGTACTTAGAAAATGTCTGCCTTTTTCGGTACTTAGAAAATTTCTGACCTTTTCGGTACTTAGAAAAATTCTGCCGATTTCGGTACTTAGAAAAATTCTGTTGATTTCGGTACTTAGAAAAATTCTGTTGATTTCGGTACTTAGAAAAATTCTGTTGATTTCGGTACTTAGAAAATTTCTGCCTTTTTCGGAACTTTGAAAAGACTCGGAAGTTTTCGGTACTTTGTAAATTTCTGACGTTCTGCCTTTTTCGGTACTTTGAAAGGACTCAGAAGTTTTCGGTACTTAGAAAGTTTCTGACGTTTTTGGTACTTAGAAAAATTCTGCCAATTTCGGATCTTAGAAAATTTCTGACCTTTTCGGTCCTTAGAAAATTTCTGTCGTTTTCGGTACTTAGAAAACATTCAGAAGTTTTCGGTACTTTGAAAATTTCTGCCTTTTTCGGTACTTAGAAAATTTCTGACCTTTTCGGTACTTAGAAAATATCTGACGTTTTCGGTACTTAGAAAATTTCTGACGTTTTCGGTACTTAGAAAAATTCTTACGATTTCGATATTTATTAAACATTCAGAAGTTTTCAGTACTTCGAAAAATTCTGTCGATTTCGGTACTTAGAAAATTTCTGCCTTTTTCGGTACTTCGAAAAGACTCCGATGCTTTCGGTACTTAGAAAATTTCTGACGTTTTCGGTACTTAGAAAAATTCTGCCAATTTCGGATCTTTGAAAATTTCTGACCTTTTAAGTCCTTAGAAAATTTCTGACGTTTTCGGTACTTAGAAAACATTCAGAAGTTTTCGGTACTTAGAAAATTTCTGCCTTTTTCGGTACTTAGAAAATTTCTGACCTTTTCGGTACTTAGAAAAATTCTGCCGATTTCGGTACTTAGAAAAATTCTGTTGATTTCGGCACTTAGAAAAATTCTGTTGATTTCGGTACTTAGAAAATTTCTGCCTTTTTCGGAACTTTGAAAAGACTCGGAAGTTTTCGGTACTTTGTAAATTTCTGACGTTCTGCCTTTTTCGGTACTTTGAAAGGACTCAGAAGTTTTCGGTACTTAGAAAGTTTCTGACGTTTTCGGTACTTAGAAAAATTCTGCCAATTTCGGATCTTAGAAAATTTCTGACCTTTTCGGTCCTTAGAAAATTTCTGTCGTTTTCGGTACTTAGAAAACATTCAGAAGTTTTCGGTACTTTGAAAATTTCTGCCTTTTTCGGTACTTTGAAAAGACTCAGAAATTTTCGGTACTTAGAAAATTTCTGACGTTTTCGGTACTTAGAAAAAATCTGCCAATTTCGGATCTTAGAAAATTTCTGTCCTTTTCGGTCCTTAGAAAATTTCTGACGTTTTCGGTACTTAGAAAACATTTAGAAGTTTTCGGTACTTAGAAAATATCTGCCTTTTTCGGTACTTAGAAAATATCTGACGTTTTCGGAACTTAGAAAATTTCTGCCTTTTTCGGTACTTTGAAAAGACTCAGAAGTTTTCGGTACTTAGAAAATTTCTGACGTTTTCGGTACTTAGAAAAATTGTGTTGATTTCAGTACTTCGAAAAATTCTGTCGATTTCGGTACTTAGAAAATTTCTGCCTTTTTCGGTACTTTGAAAAGACTCCGATGCTTTCGGTACTTAGAAAATTTCTGACGTTTTCGGAACTTAGAAAAATTCTGCCAATTTCGGATCTTAGAAAATTTCTGACCTTTTAAGTCCTTAGAAAATTTCTGACGTTTTCGGTACTTAGAAAACATTCAGAAGTTTTCGGTACTTAGAAAATGTCTGCCTTTTTCGGTACTTAGAAAATTTCTGACCTTTTCGGTACTTAGAAAAATTCTGCCGATTTCGGTACTTAGAAAAATTCTGTTGATTTCGGTACTTAGAAAAATTCTGTTGATTTCGGTACTTAGAAAAATTCTGTTGATTTCGGTACTTAGAAAATTTCTGCCTTTTTCGGAACTTTGAAAAGACTCGGAAGTTTTCGGTACTTTGTAAATTTCTGACGTTCTGCCTTTTTCGGTACTTTGAAAGGACTCAGAAGTTTTCGGTACTTAGAAAGTTTCTGACGTTTTTGGTACTTAGAAAAATTCTGCCAATTTCGGATCTTAGAAAATTTCTGACCTTTTCGGTCCTTAGAAAATTTCTGTCGTTTTCGGTACTTAGAAAACATTCAGAAGTTTTCGGTACTTTGAAAATTTCTGCCTTTTTCGGTACTTAGAAAATTTCTGACCTTTTCGGTACTTAGAAAATATCTGACGTTTTCGGTACTTAGAAAATTTCTGACGTTTTCGGTACTTAGAAAAATTCTTACGATTTCGATATTTATTAAACATTCAGAAGTTTTCAGTACTTCGAAAAATTCTGTCGATTTCGGTACTTAGAAAATTTCTGCCTTTTTCGGTACTTCGAAAAGACTCCGATGCTTTCGGTACTTAGAAAATTTCTGACGTTTTCGGTACTTAGAAAAATTCTGCCAATTTCGGATCTTTGAAAATTTCTGACCTTTTAAGTCCTTAGAAAATTTCTGACGTTTTCGGTACTTAGAAAACATTCAGAAGTTTTCGGTACTTAGAAAATTTCTGCCTTTTTCGGTACTTAGAAAATTTCTGACCTTTTCGGTACTTAGAAAAATTCTGCCGATTTCGGTACTTAGAAAAATTCTGTTGATTTCGGCACTTAGAAAAATTCTGTTGATTTCGGTACTTAGAAAATTTCTGCCTTTTTCGGAACTTTGAAAAGACTCGGAAGTTTTCGGTACTTTGTAAATTTCTGACGTTCTGCCTTTTTCGGTACTTTGAAAGGACTCAGAAGTTTTCGGTACTTAGAAAGTTTCTGACGTTTTCGGTACTTAGAAAAATTCTGCCAATTTCGGATCTTAGAAAATTTCTGACCTTTTCGGTCCTTAGAAAATTTCTGTCGTTTTCGGTACTTAGAAAACATTCAGAAGTTTTCGGTACTTTGAAAATTTCTGCCTTTTTCGGTACTTTGAAAAGACTCAGAAATTTTCGGTACTTAGAAAATTTCTGACGTTTTCGGTACTTAGAAAAAATCTGCCAATTTCGGATCTTAGAAAATTTCTGTCCTTTTCGGTCCTTAGAAAATTTCTGACGTTTTCGGTACTTAGAAAACATTTAGAAGTTTTCGGTACTTAGAAAATATCTGCCTTTTTCGGTACTTAGAAAATATCTGACGTTTTCGGAACTTAGAAAATTTCTGCCTTTTTCGGTACTTTGAAAAGACTCAGAAGTTTTCGGTACTTAGAAAATTTCTGACGTTTTCGGTACTTAGAAAAATTGTGTTGATTTCAGTACTTCGAAAAATTCTGTCGATTTCGGTACTTAGAAAATTTCTGCCTTTTTCGGTACTTTGAAAAGACTCCGATGCTTTCGGTACTTAGAAAATTTCTGACGTTTTCGGAACTTAGAAAAATTCTGCCAATTTCGGATCTTAGAAAATTTCTGACCTTTTAAGTCCTTAGAAAATTTCTGACGTTTTCGGTACTTAGAAAACATTCAGAAGTTTTCGGTACTTAGAAAATGTCTGCCTTTTTCGGTACTTAGAAAATTTCTGACCTTTTCGGTACTTAGAAAAATTCTGCCGATTTCGGTACTTAGAAAAATTCTGTTGATTTCGGTACTTAGAAAAATTCTGTTGATTTCGGTACTTAGAAAAATTCTGTTGATTTCGGTACTTAGAAAATTTCTGCCTTTTTCGGAACTTTGAAAAGACTCGGAAGTTTTCGGTACTTTGTAAATTTCTGACGTTCTGCCTTTTTCGGTACTTTGAAAGGACTCAGAAGTTTTCGGTACTTAGAAAGTTTCTGACGTTTTTGGTACTTAGAAAAATTCTGCCAATTTCGGATCTTAGAAAATTTCTGACCTTTTCGGTCCTTAGAAAATTTCTGTCGTTTTCGGTACTTAGAAAACATTCAGAAGTTTTCGGTACTTTGAAAATTTCTGCCTTTTTCGGTACTTAGAAAATTTCTGACCTTTTCGGTACTTAGAAAATATCTGACGTTTTCGGTACTTAGAAAATTTCTGACGTTTTCGGTACTTAGAAAAATTCTTACGATTTCGATATTTATTAAACATTCAGAAGTTTTCAGTACTTCGAAAAATTCTGTCGAATTCGGTACTTAGAAAATTTCTGCCTTTTTCGGTACTTTGAAAAGACTCCGATGCTTTCGGTACTTAGAAAATTTCTGACGTTTTCGGTACTTAGAAAAATTCTGCCAATTTCGGATCTTAGAAAATTTCTGACCTTTTAAGTCCTTAGAAAATTTCTGACGTTTTCGGTACTTAGAAAACATTCAGAAGTTTTCGGTACTTAGAAAATTTCTGCCTTTTTCGGTACTTAGAAAATTTCTGACCTTTTCGGTACTTAGAAAAATTCTGCCGATTTCGGTACTTAGAAAAATTCTGTTGATTTCGGCACTTAGAAAAATTCTGTTGATTTCGGTACTTAGAAAAATTCTGTTGATTTCGGTACTTAGAAAATTTCTGCCTTTTTCGGAACTTTGAAAAGACTCGGAAGTTTTCGGTACTTTGTAAATTTCTGACGTTCTGCCTTTTTCGGTACTTTGAAAGGACTCAGAAGTTTTCGGTACTTAGAAAGTTTCTGACGTTTTCGGTACTTAGAAAAATTCTGCCAATTTCGGATCTTAGAAAATTTCTGACCTTTTCGGTCCTTAGAAAATTTCTGACGTTTTCGTTACTTAGAAAACATTCAGAAGTTTTCGGTACTTAGAAAATTTCTGCCTTTTTCGGTACTTAGAAAATTTCTGACCTTTTCGGTACTTAGAAAATATCTGACGTTTTCGGTACTTAGAAAATTTCTGACTTTTTCGGTACTTTGAAAAGACTCAGAAGTTTTCGGTACTTAGAAAATTTCTGACGTTTTCGGTACTTAGAAAAATTCTTACGATTTCGATACTTATTAAACATTCAGAAGTTTTCGGTACTTAGAAAAATTCTGCCGATTTCGGTACTTAGAAAAATTGTGTTGATTTCAGTACTTAGAAAATTCTGACGATTTCGGTACTTAGGAAAATTCTGATGATTTCGGATCTTAGAAAATTTCTGACGTTTTCGGTACTTAGAAATATTCTGTCGATTTCGGTACTTTGAAAAATTCTGTTGATTTCGGTTTTTTGAAAATTTCTGCCTTTTTCGGTACTTTGAAAAGTCTCAGAAGTTTTCGGTACTTAGAAAATTTCTGACGTTTTCGGTACTTAGAAAAATTCTGATGATTTCGCGGTACTTAGAAAACATTCAGAAGTTTTCGGTACTTAGAAAATTTCTGCCTTTTTCGGTACTTAGAAAATTTCTGACCTTTTCGGTACTTAGAAAATATCTGACGTTTTCGGTACTTAGAAAATTTCTGCCTTTTTCGGTGCTTTGAAAAGACTCAGAAGTTTTCGGTACTTAGAAAATTTCTGACGATTTCGGTACTTTGAAAAGACTCGGAAGTTTTCGGTACTTAGTAAATTTCTGACGTTCTGCCTTTTTCGGTACTTTGAAAAGACTCAGAAGTTTTCGGTACTTAGAAAATTTCTGACGTTTTCGGTACTTAGAAAAAATCTGCCAATTTCGGATCTTAGAAAATTTCTGTCCTTTTCGGTCCTTAGAACATTTCTGACGTTTTCGGTACTTAGAAAACATTCAGAAGTTTTCGGTACTTTGAAAATTTCTGCCTTTTTCGGTACTTAGAAAATTTCTGACCTTTTCGGTACTTAGAAAATATCTGACGTTTTCGGTACTTAGAAAATTTCTGCCTTTTTCGGTACTTTGAAAAGACTCAGAAGTTTTCGGTACTTAGAAAATTTCTGACGATTTCGGTACTTATAAAAATTCTGACGATTTCGGTACTTAGAAAATTTCTGCCTTTTTCGGTACTTTGAAAAGACTCGGAAGTTTTCGGTACTTAGTAAATTTCTGACGTTCTGCCTTTTTCGGTACTTTGAAAAGACTCAGAAGTTTTCGGTACTTAGAAAATTTCTGACGTTTTCGGTACTTAGAAAAAATCTGCCAATTTCGGATCTTAGAAAATTTCTGTCCTTTTCGGTCCTTAGAAAATTTCTGACGTTTTCGGTACTTAGAAAATTTCTGACGTTTTCGGTACTTAGAAAAATTCTTACGATTTCGATACTTATTAAACATTCAGAAGTTTTCGGTACTTAGAAAAATTCTGCCGATTTCGGTACTTAGAAAAATTGTGTTGATTACAGTACTTCGAAAATTCTGACGATTTCGGATCTTAGAAAATTTCTGACGTTTTCGGTACTTAGAAATATTCTGTCGATTTCGGTACTTAGAAAAATTCTGATGATTTCGCGGTACTTAGAAAACATTCAGAAGTTTTCGGTACTTAGAAAATTTCTGCCTTTTTCGGTACTTAGAAAATTTCTGACCTTTTCGGTACTTAGAGAATATCTGACGTTTTCAGTACTTAGAAAATTTCTGCCTTTTTCAGTACTTTGAAAAGACTCAGAAGTTTTCGGTACTTAGAAAATTTCTGACGATTTCGGTACTTAGAAAATTTCTGCCTTTTTCGGTACTTTGAAAAGACTCGGAAGTTTTCGGTACTTTGTAAATTTCTGACGTTCTGCCTTTTTCGGTACTTTGAAAGGACTCAGAAGTTTTCGGTACTTAGAAAGTTTCTGACGTTTTCGGTACTTAGAAAAATTCTGCCAATTTCGGATCTTAGAAAATTTCTGACCTTTTCGGTCCTTAGAAAATTTCTGACGTTTTCGTTACTTAGAAAACATTCAGAAGTTTTCGGTACTTAGAAAATTTCTGCCTTTTTCGGTATTTAGAAAATTTCTGACCTTTTCGGTACTTAGAAAATATCTGACGTTTTCGGTACTTAGAAAATTTCTGCCTTTTTCGGTACTTTGAAAAGACTCAGAAGTTTTCGGTACTTAGAAAATTTCTGACGTTTTCGGTACTTAGAAAAATTCTTACGATTTCGATACTTATTAAACATTCAGAAGTTTTCGGTACTTAGAAAAATTCTGCCGATTTCGGTACTTAGAAAAATTGTGTTGATTTCAGTACTTAGAAAATTCTGACGATTTCGGTACTTAGGAAAATTCTGATGATTTCGGATCTTAGAAAATTTCTGACGTTTTCGGTACTTAGAAATATTCTGTCGATTTCGGTACTTTGAAAAATTCTGTTGATTTCGGTTTTTTGAAAATTTCTGCCTTTTTCGGTACTTTGAAAAGACTCGGAAGTTTTCGGTACTTAGTAATTTTCTGACGTTCTGCCTTTTTTGGTACTTTGAAAAGTCTCAGAAGTTTTCGGTACTTAGAAAATTTCTGACGTTTTCGGTACTTAGAAAAATTCTGATGATTTCGCGGTACTTAGAAAACATTCAGAAGTTTTCGGTACTTAGAAAATTTCTGCCTTTTTCGGTACTTAGAAAATTTCTGACCTTTTCGGTACTTAGAAAATATCTGACGTTTTCGGTACTTAGAAAATTTCTGCCTTTTTCGGTGCTTTGAAAAGACTCAGAAGTTTTCGGTACTTAGAAAATTTCTGACGATTTCGGATCTTAGAAAATTTCTGTCCTTTTCGGTCCTTAGAACATTTCTGACGTTTTCGGTACTTAGAAAACATTCAGAAGTTTTCGGTACTTTGAAAATTTCTGCCTTTTTCGGTACTTAGAAAATTTCTGACCTTTTCGGTACTTAGAAAATATCTGACGTTTTCGGTACTTAGAAAATTTCTGCCTTTTTCGGTACTTTGAAAAGACTCAGAAGTTTTCGGTACTTAGAAAATTTCTGACGATTTCGGTACTTATAAAAATTCTGACGATTTCGGTACTTAGAAAATTTCTGCCTTTTTCGGTACTTTGAAAAGACTCGGAAGTTTTCGGTACTTAGTAAATTTCTGACGTTCTGCCTTTTTCGGTACTTTGAAAAGACTCAGAAGTTTTCGGTACTTAGAAAATTTCTGACGTTTTCGGTACTTAGAAAAAATCTGCCAATTTCGGATCTTAGAAAATTTCTGTCCTTTTCGGTCCTTAGAAAATTTCTGACGTTTTCGGTACTTAGAAAATTTCTGACGTTTTCGGTACTTAGAAATATTCTGTCGATTTCGGTACTTAGAAAAATTCTGTTGATTTCGGTTTTTTGAAAATTTCTGCCTTTTTCGGTACTTTGAAAAGACTCGGAAGTTTTCGGTACTTAGTAATTTTCTGACGTTCTGCCTTTTATGGTACTTTGAAAAGTCTCAGAAGTTTTCGGTACTTAGAAAATTTCTGCCTTTTTCGGTACTTAGAAAATTTCTGACCTTTTCGGTACTTAGAAAATATCTGACGTTTTCGGTACTTAGAAAATTTCTGCCTTTTTCAGTACTTTGAAAAGACTCAGAAGTTTTCGGTACTTAGAAAATTTCTGACGATTTCGGTACTTAGAAAATTTCTGCCTTTTTCGGTACTTTGAAAAGTCTCAGAAGTTTTCGGTACTTAGAAAATTTCTGACGTTTTCGGTACTTTGAAAAGACTCGGAAGTTTTCGGTACTTAGTAAATTTCTGACGTTCTGCCTTTTTCGGTACTTTGAAAAGACTCAGAAGTTTTCGGTACTTAGAAAATTTCTGACGTTTTCGGTACTTAGAAAAAATCTGCCAATTTCGGATCTTAGAAAATTTCTGTCCTTTTCGGTCCTTAGAAAATTTCTGACGTTTTCGGTACTTAGAAAACATTCAGAAGTTTTCGGTACTTTGAAAATTTCTGCCTTTTTCGGTACTTAGAAAATTTCTGACCTTTTCGGTACTTAGAAAATATCTGACGTTTTCGGTACTTAGAAAATTTCTGCCTTTTTCGGTACTTTGAAAAGACTCAGAAGTTTTCGGTACTTAGAAAATTTCTGACGATTTCGGTACTTATAAAAATTCTGACGATTTCGGTACTTAGAAAATTTCTGCCTTTTTCGGTACTTTGAAAAGACTCGGAAGTTTTCGGTACTTAGTAAATTTCTGACGTTCTGCCTTTTTCGGTACTTTGAAAAGACTCAGAAGTTTTCGGTACTTAGAAAATTTCTGACGTTTTCGGTACTTAGAAAAAATCTGCCAATTTCGGATCTTAGAAAATTTCTGTCCTTTTCGGTCCTTAGAAAATTTCTGACGTTTTCGGTACTTAGAAAATTTCTGACGTTTTCGGTACTTAGAAAAATTCTTACGATTTCGATACTTATTAAACATTCAGAAGTTTTCGGTACTTAGAAAAATTCTGACGATTTCGGTACTTAGAAAAATTGTGTTGATTTCAGTAATTCGAAAATTCTGACGATTTCGGATCTTAGAAAATTTCTGACGTTTTCGGTACTTAGAAATATTCTGTCGATTTCGGTACTTAGAAAAATTCTGTTGATTTCGGTTTTTTGAAAATTTCTGCCTTTTTCGGTACTTTGAAAAGACTCGGAAGTTTTCGGTACTTAGTAATTTTCTGACGTTCTGCCTTTTATGGTACTTTGAAAAGTCTCAGAAGTTTTCGGTACTTAGAAAATTTCTGACGTTTTCGGTACTTAGAAAAATTCTGATGATTTCGCGGTACTTAGAAAACATTCAGAAGTTTTCGGTACTTAGAAAATTTCTGCCTTTTTCGGTACTTAGAAAATTTCTGACCTTTTCGGTACTTAGAAAATATCTGACGTTTTCGGTACTTAGAAAATTTCTGCCTTTTTCAGTACTTTGAAAAGACTCAGAAGTTTTCGGTACTTAGAAAATTTCTGCCTTTTTCGGTACTTTGAAAAGTCTCAGAAGTTTTCGGTACTTAGAAAATTTCTGACGTTTTCGGTACTTTGAAAAGACTCAGAAGTTTTCGGTACTTAGAAAATTTCTGACGATTTCGGAACTTATAAAAATTCTGACGATTTCGGTACTTAGAAAATTTCTGCCTTTTTCGGTACTTTGAAAAGACTCGGAAGTTTTCGGTACTTAGTAAATTTCTGACGTTCTGCCTTTTTCGGTACTTTGAAAAGACTCAGAAGTTTTCGGTACTTAGAAAATTTCTGACGTTTTCGGTACTTAGAAAAAATCTGCCAATTTCGGATCTTAGAAAATTTCTGTCCTTTTCGGTCCTTAGAAAATTTCTGACGTTTTCGGTACTTAGAAAATTTCTGACGTTTTCGGTACTTAGAAAAATTCTTACGATTTCGATACTTATTAAACATTCAGAAGTTTTCGGTACTTAGAAAAATTCTGCCGATTTCGGTACTTAGAAAAATTGTGTTGATTTCAGTAATTCGAAAATTCTGACGATTTCGGATCTTAGAAAATTTCTGACGTTTTCGGTACTTAGAAATATTCTGTCGATTTCGGTACTTAGAAAAATTCTGTTGATTTCGGTTTTTTGAAAATTTCTGCCTTTTTCGGTACTTTGAAAAGACTCGGAAGTTTTCGGTACTTAGTAATTTTCTGACGTTCTGCCTTTTTTGGTACTTTGAAAAGTCTCAGAAGTTTTCGGTACTTAGAAAATTTCTGACGTTTTCGGTACTTAGAAAAATTCTGATGATTTCGCGGTACTTAAAAAACATTCAGAAGTTTTCGGTACTTAGAAAATTTCTGCCTTTTTCGGTACTTAGAAAATTTCTGACCTTTTCGGTACTTAGAAAATATCTGACGTTTTCGGTACTTAGAAAATTTCTGCCTTTTTCAGTACTTTGAAAAGACTCAGAAGTTTTCGGTACTTAGAAAATTTCTGACGATTTCGGTACTTATAAAAATTCTGACGATTTCGGTACTTAGAAAATTTCTGCCTTTTTCGGTACTTTGAAAAGTCTCAGAAGTTTTCGGTACTTAAAAAATTTCTGACGTTTTCGGTACTTAGAAAAATTCTGATGATTTCGCGGTACTTAGAAAACATTCAGAAGTTTTCGGTACTTAGAAAATTTCTGCCTTTTTCGGTACTTAGAAAATTTCTGACCTTTTCGGTACTTAGAAAATATCTGACGTTTTCGGTACTTAGAAAATTTCTGCCTTTTTCAGTACTTTGAAAAGACTCAGAAGTTTTCGGTACTTAGAAAATTTCTGCCTTTTTCGGTACTTTGAAAAGTCTCAGAAGTTTTCGGTACTTAGAAAATTTCTGACGTTTTCGGTACTTTGAAAAGACTCAGAAGTTTTCGGTACTTAGAAAATTTCTGACGATTTCGGAACTTATAAAAATTCTGACGATTTCGGTACTTAGAAAATTTCTGCCTTTTTCGGTACTTTGAAAAGACTCGGAAGTTTTCGGTACTTAGTAAATTTCTGACGTTCTGCCTTTTTCGGTACTTTGAAAAGACTCAGAAGTTTTCGGTACTTAGAAAATTTCTGACGTTTTCGGTACTTAGAAAAAATCTGCCAATTTCGGATCTTAGAAAATTTCTGTCCTTTTCGGTCCTTAGAAAATTTCTGACGTTTTCGGTACTTAGAAAATTTCTGACGTTTTCGGTACTTAGAAAAATTCTTACGATTTCGATACTTATTAAACATTCAGAAGTTTTCGGTACTTAGAAAAATTCTGCCGATTTCGGTACTTAGAAAAATTGTGTTGATTTCAGTAATTCGAAAATTCTGATGATTTCGGATCTTAGAAAATTTCTGACGTTTTCGGTACTTAGAAATATTCTGTCGATTTCGGTACTTAGAAAAATTCTGTTGATTTCGGTTTTTTGAAAATTTCTGCCTTTTTCGGTACTTTGAAAAGACTCGGAAGTTTTCGGTACTTAGTAATTTTCTGACGTTCTGCCTTTTTTGGTACTTTGAAAAGTCTCAGAAGTTTTCGGTACTTAGAAAATTTCTGACGTTTTCGGTACTTAGAAAAATTCTGATGATTTCGCGGTACTTAAAAAACATTCAGAAGTTTTCGGTACTTAGAAAATTTCTGCCTTTTTCGGTACTTAGAAAATTTCTGACCTTTTCGGTACTTAGAAAATATCTGACGTTTTCGGTACTTAGAAAATTTCTGCCTTTTTCAGTACTTTGAAAAGACTCAGAAGTTTTCGGTACTTAGAAAATTTCTGACGATTTCGGTACTTATAAAAATTCTGACGATTTCGGTACTTAGAAAATTTCTGCCTTTTTCGGTACTTTGAAAAGTCTCAGAAGTTTTCGGTACTTAAAAAATTTCTGACGTTTTCGGTACTTAGAAAAATTCTGATGATTTCGCGGTACTTAGAAAACATTCAGAAGTTTTCGGTACTTAGAAAATTTCTGCCTTTTTCGGTACTTAGAAAATTTCTGACCTTTTCGGTACTTAGAAAATATCTGACGTTTTCGGCACTTAGAAAATTTCTGCCTTTTTCAGTACTTTGAAAAGACTCAGAAGTTTTCGGTACATAGAAAAATTCTGCCAATTTCGGATCTTAGAAAATTTCTGACCTTTTCGGTCCTTAGAAAATTTCTGACGTTTTCGGTACTTAGAAAACATTCAGAAGTTTTCGGTACTTAGAAAATTTCTGCCTTTTTCGGTACTTCGAAAATTTCTGACCTTTTCGGTACTTAGAAAATATCTGACGTCTTCGGTACTTAGAAAATTTCTGCCTTTTTCGGTACTTTGAAAAGACTCAGAAGTTTTCGGTACTTAGAAAATTTCTGACGTTTTCGGTACTTAGAAAAATTCTTACGATTTCGATACTTATTAAACATTCAGAAGTTTTCGGTACTTAGAAAAATTCTGCCGATTTCGGTACTTAGAAAAATTGTGTTGATTTCAGTACTTAGAAAATTCTGACGATTTCGGATCTTAGAAAATTTCTGACGTTTTCGGTACTTAGAAATATTCTGTCGATTTCGGTACTTAGAAAAATTCTGTTGATTTCGGTTTTTTGAAAATTTCTGCCTTTTTCGGTACTTTGAAAAGACTCGGAAGTTTTCGGTACTTAGTAATTTTCTGACGTTCTGCCTTTTTTGGTACTTTGAAAAGTCTCAGAAGTTTTCGGTACTTAAAAAATTTCTGACGTTTTCGGTACTTATAAAAATTCTGACGATTTCGGTACTTAGAAAATTTCTTCCTTTTTAGGTACTTTGAAAAGACTCGGAAGTTTTCGGCACTTAGTAAATTTCTGACGATCTGCCTTTTTCGGTACTTTGAAAAGACTCAGAAGTTTTCGGTACTTAGAAAATTTCTGACGTTTTCGGTACTTAGAAAAAATCTGCCAATTTCGGATCTTAGAAAATTTCTGTCCTTTTCGGTCCTTAGAAAATTTCTGACGTTTTCGGTACTTAGAAAATTTCTGACGTTTTCGGTACTTAGAAAAATTCTTACGATTTCGATACTTATTAAACATTCAGAAGTTTTCGGTACTTAGAAAAATTCTGCCGATTTCGGTACTTAGAAAAATTGTGTTGATTTCAGTACTTAGAAAATTCTGACGATTTCGGATCTTAGAAAATTTCTGACGTTTTCGGTACTTAGAAATATTCTGTCGATTTCGGTACTTAGAAAAATTCTGTTGATTTCGGTTTTTTGAAAATTTTTGCCTTTTTCGGTACTTTGAAAAGTCTCAGAAGTTTTCGGTACTTAGAAAATTTCTGACGTTTTCGGTACTTAGAAAAATTCTGATGATTTCGCGGCACTTAGAAAACATTCAGAAGTTTTCGGTACTTAGAAAATTTCTGCCTTTTTCGGTACTTAGAAAATTTCTGACCTTTTCGGTACTTTGAAAATATCTGACGTTTTCGGTACTTAGAAAATTTCTGCCTTTTTCGGTACTTTGAAAAGACTCGGAAGTTTTCGGTACTTAGTAAATTTCTGACGATCTGCCTTTTTCGGTACTTTGAAAAGACTCAGAAGTTTTCGGTACTTAGAAAATTTCTGACGTTTTCGGTACTTAGAAAAAATCTGCCAATTTCGGATCTTAGAAAATTTCTGTCCTTTTCGGTCCTTAGAAAATTTCTGACGTTTTCGGTACTTAGAAAACATTCAGAAGTTTTCAGTACTTAGAAAATTTCTGCCTTTTTCGGTACTTAGAAAATAGCTGACGTTTTCGGTACTTAGAAAATTTCTGCCTTTTTCGGTACTTTGAAAAGACTCAGAAGTTTTCGGTACTTAGAAAATTTCTGACGTTTTCGGTACTTAGAAAAATTCTTACGATTTCGATATTTATTAAACATTCAGAAGTTTTCAGTACTTCGAAAAATTCTGTCGATTTCGGTACTTAGAAAATTTCTGCCTTTTTCGGTACTTTGAAATGACTCCGATGCTTTCGGTACTTAGAAAATTCTGACGATTTCGGATCTTAGAAAATTTCTGACGTTTTCGGTACTTAGAAATATTCTGTCGATTTCGGTACTTAGAAAAATTCTGTTGATTTCGGTTTTTTGAATATTTCTGCCTTTTTCGGTACTTTGAAAAGACTCGGAAGTTTTCGGTACTTAGTAATTTTCTGACGTTCTGCCTTTTTTGGTACTTTGAAAAGTCTCAGAAGTTTTCGGTACTTAGAAAATTTCTGACGTTTTCGGTACTTAGAAAAATTCTGATGATTTCGCGGTACTTAGAAAACATTCAGAAGTTTTCGGTACTTAGAAAATTTCTGCCTTTTTCGGTACTTAGAAAATTTCTGACCTTTTCGGTACTTAGAAAATATCTGACGTTTTCGGCACTTAGAAAATTTCTGCCTTTTTCAGTACTTTGAAAAGACTCAGAAGTTTTCGGTACATAGAAAAATTCTGCCAATTTCGGATCTTAGAAAATTTCTGACCTTTTCGGTCCTTAGAAAATTTCTGACGTTTTCGGTACTTAGAAAACATTCAGAAGTTTTCGGTACTTAGAAAATTTCTGCCTTTTTCGGTACTTCGAAAATTTCTGACCTTTTCGGTACTTAGAAAATATCTGACGTCTTCGGTACTTAGAAAATTTCTGCCTTTTTCGGTACTTTGAAAAGACTCAGAAGTTTTCGGTACTTAGAAAATTTCTGACGTTTTCGGTACTTAGAAAAATTCTTACGATTTCGATACTTATTAAACATTCAGAAGTTTTCGGTACTTAGAAAAATTCTGCCGATTTCGGTACTTAGAAAAATTGTGTTGATTTCAGTACTTAGAAAATTCTGACGATTTCGGATCTTAGAAAATTTCTGACGTTTTCGGTACTTAGAAATATTCTGTCGATTTCGGTACTTAGAAAAATTCTGTTGATTTCGGTTTTTTGAAAATTTCTGCCTTTTTCGGTACTTTGAAAAGACTCGGAAGTTTTCGGTACTTAGTAATTTTCTGACGTTCTGCCTTTTTTGGTACTTTGAAAAGTCTCAGAAGTTTTCGGTACTTAAAAAATTTCTGACGTTTTCGGTACTTATAAAAATTCTGACGATTTCGGTACTTAGAAAATTTCTGCCTTTTTAGGTACTTTGAAAAGACTCGGAAGTTTTCGGCACTTAGTAAATTTCTGACGATCTGCCTTTTTCGGTACTTTGAAAAGACTCAGAAGTTTTCGGTACTTAGAAAATTTCTGACGTTTTCGGTACTTAGAAAAAATCTGCCAATTTCGGATCTTAGAAAATTTCTGTCCTTTTCGGTCCTTAGAAAATTTCTGACGTTTTCGGTACTTAGAAAATTTCTGACGTTTTCGGTACTTAGAAAAATTCTTACGATTTCGATACTTATTAAACATTCAGAAGTTTTCGGTACTTAGAAAAATTCTGCCGATTTCGGTACTTAGAAAAATTGTGTTGATTTCAGTACTTAGAAAATTCTGACGATTTCGGATCTTAGAAAATTTCTGACGTTTTCGGTACTTAGAAATATTCTGTCGATTTCGGTACTTAGAAAAATTCTGTTGATTTCGGTTTTTTGAAAATTTCTGCCTTTTTCGGTACTTTGAAAAGACTCGGAAGTTTTCGGTACTTAGTAATTTTCTGACGTTCTGCCTTTTTTGGTACTTTGAAAAGTCTCAGAAGTTTTCGGTACTTAGAAAATTTCTGACGTTTTCGGTACTTAGAAAAATTCTGATGATTTCGCGGTACTTAGAAAACATTCAGAAGTTTTCGGTACTTAGAAAATTTCTGCCTTTTTCGGTACTTAGAAAATTTCTGACCTTTTCGGTACTTTGAAAATATCTGACGTTTTCGGTACTTAGAAAATTTCTGCCTTTTTCGGTACTTAGAAAATTTCTGACCTTTTCGGTACTTTGAAAATATCTGACGTTTTCGGTACTTAGAAAATTTCTGCCTTTTTCGGTACTTTGAAAAGACTCGGAAGTTTTCGGTACTTAGTAAATTTCTGACGATCTGCCTTTTTCGGTACTTTGAAAAGACTCAGAAGTTTTCGGTACTTAGAAAATTTCTGACGTTTTCGGTACTTAGAAAAAATCTGCCAATTTCGGATCTTAGAAAATTTCTGTCCTTTTCGGTCCTTAGAAAATTTCTGACGTTTTCGGTACTTAGAAAACATTCAGAAGTTTTCAGTACTTAGAAAATTTCTGCCTTTTTCGGTACTTAGAAAATAGCTGACGTTTTCGGTACTTAGAAAATTTCTGCCTTTTTCGGTACTTTGAAAAGACTCAGAAGTTTTCGGTACTTAGAAAATTTCTGACGTTTTCGGTACTTAGAAAAATTCTTACGATTTCGATATTTATTAAACATTCAGAAGTTTTCAGTACTTCGAAAAATTCTGTCGATTTCGGTACTTAGAAAATTTCTGCCTTTTTCGGTACTTTGAAATGACTCCGATGCTTTCGGTACTTAGAAAATTCTGACGATTTCGGATCTTAGAAAATTTCTGACGTTTTCGGTACTTAGAAATATTCTGTCGATTTCGGTACTTAGAAAAATTCTGTTGATTTCGGTTTTTTGAAAATTTCTGCCTTTTTCGGTACTTTGAAAAGACTCGGAAGTTTTCGGTACTTAGTAATTTTCTGACGTTCTGCCTTTTTTGGTACTTTGAAAAGTCTCAGAAGTTTTCGGTACTTAGAAAATTTCTGACGTTTTCGGTACTTAGAAAAATTCTGATGATTTCGCGGTACTTAGAAAACATTCAGAAGTTTTCGGTACTTAGAAAATTTCTGCCTTTTTCGGTACTTAGAAAATTTCTGACCTTTTCGGTACTTAGAAAATATCTGACGTTTTCGGTACTTAGAAAATTTCTGCCTTTTTCTGTACTTTGAAAAGACTCGGAAGTTTTCGGTACTTAGTAAATTTCTGACGATCTGCCTTTTTCGGTACTTTGAAAAGACTCAGAAGTTTTCGGTACTTAGAAAATTTCTGACGTTTTCGGTACTTAGAAAAAATCTGCCAATTTCGGATCTTAGAAAATTTCTGTCCTTTTCGGTCCTTAGAAAATTTCTGACGTTTTCGGTACTTAGAAAACATTCAGAAGTTTTCAGTACTTAGAAAATTTCTGCCTTTTTCGGTACTTAGAAAATAG
The DNA here is from genome assembly GCF_982258835.1 of Parasteatoda tepidariorum. Classification (NCBI taxonomy): domain Eukaryota; kingdom Metazoa; phylum Arthropoda; class Arachnida; order Araneae; family Theridiidae; genus Parasteatoda; species Parasteatoda tepidariorum. Next base: position 109,970,921 of record NC_141762.1, read on the forward strand.
CTGACGTTTTCGGTACTTAGAAAATTTCTGCCTTTTTCGGTACTTTGAAAAGACTCAGAAGTTTTCGGTACTTAGAAAATTTCTGACGTTTTCGGTACTTAGAAAAATTCTTACGATTTCAATATTTATTAAACATTCAGAAGTTTTCAGTACTTCGAAAAATTCTGTCGATTTCGGTACTTAGAAAATTTCTGCCTTTTTCGGTACTTTGAAATGACTCCGATGCTTTCGGTACTTAGAAAATTTCTGACGTTTTCTGTACTTAGAAAAATTCTGCCAATTTCGGATCTTAGAAAATTTTTGACCTTTTAAGTCCTTAGAAAATTTCTGACGTTTTCGGTACTTAGAAAACATTCAGAAGTTTTCGGTACTTAGAAAATTTCTGCCTTTTTCGGTACTTAGAAAATTTATGACCTTTTCGGTACTTAGAAAAATTCTGCCGATTTCTGTACTTAGAAAAATTCTGTTGATTTCGGCACTTAAAAAAATTCTGTTGATTTCGATACTTAGAAAAATTCTGTTGATTTCGGTACTTAGAAAATTTCTGCCTTTTTCGGAACTTTGAAAAGACTCGGAAGTTTTCGGTACTTTGTAAATTTCTGACGTTCTGCCTTTTTCGGTACTTTGAAAGGACTCAGAAGTTTTCGGTACTTAGAAAGTTTCTGACGTTTTCGGTACTTAGAAAAATTCTGCCAATTTCGGATCTTAGAAAATTTCTGACCTTTTCGGTCCTTAGAAAATTTCTGTCGTTTTCGGTACTTAGAAAACATTCAGAAGTTTTCGGTACTTTGAAAATTTCTGCCTTTTTCGGTACTTAGAAAATTTCTGACCTTTTCGGTACTTAGAAAATATCTGACGTTTTCGGTACTTAGAAAATTTCTGCCTTTTTCGGTACTTTGAAAAGACTCAGAAATTTTCGGTCCTTAGAAAATTTCTGACGTTTTCGGTACTTAGAAAACATTCAGAAGTTTTCGGTACTTAGAAAATTTCTGCCTTTTTCGGTACTTAGAAAATATCTGACGTTTTCGGAACTTAGAAAATTTCTGCCTTTTTCGGTACTTTGAAAAGACTCAGAAGTTTTCGGTACTTAGAAAATTTCTGACGTTTTCGGTACTTAGAAAAATTGTGTTGATTTCAGTACTTCGAAAAATTCTGTCGTTTTCGGTACTTAGAAAATTTCTGCCTTTTTCGGTACTTTGAAAAGACTCCGATGCTTTCGGTACTTAGAAAATTTCTGACGTTTTCGGAACTTAGAAAAATTCTGCCAATTTCGGATCTTAGAAAATTTCTGACCTTTTCGGTCCTTAGAAAATTTCTGTCGTTTTCGGTACTTAGAAAACATTCAGAAGTTTTCGGTACTTTGAAAATTTCTGCCTTTTTCGGTACTTAGAAAATTTCTGACCTTTTCGGTACTTAGAAAATATCTGACGTTTTCGGTACTTAGAAAATTTCTGACGTTTTCGGTACTTAGAAAAATTCTTACGATTTCGATATTTATTAAACATTCAGAAGTTTTCAGTACTTCGAAAATTTCTGCCTTTTTCGGTACTTAGAAAATTTCTGACCTTTTCGGTACTTAGAAAAATTCTGCCGATTTCGGTACTTAGAAAAATTCTGTTGATTTCGGCACTTAGAAAAATTCTGTTGATTTCGGTACTTAGAAAAATTCTGTTGATTTCGGTACTTAGAAAATTTCTGCCTTTTTCGGAACTTTGAAAAGACTCGGAAGTTTTCGGTACTTTGTAAATTTCTGACGTTCTGCCTTTTTCGGTACTTTGAAAGGACTCAGAAGTTTTCGGTACTTAGAAAGTTTCTGACGTTTTCGGTACTTAGAAAAATTCTGCCAATTTCGGATCTTAGAAAATTTCTGACCTTTTCGGTCCTTAGAAAATTTCTGTCGTTTTCGGTACTTAGAAAACATTCAGAAGTTTTCGGTACTTTGAAAATTTCTGCCTTTTTCGGTACTTTGAAAAGACTCAGAAATTTTCGGTACTTAGAAAATTTCTGACGTTTTCGGTACTTAGAAAAAATCTGCCAATTTCGGATCTTAGAAAATTTCTGTCCTTTTCGGTCCTTAGAAAATTTCTGACGTTTTCGGTACTTAGAAAACATTCAGAAGTTTTCGGTACTTAGAAAATTTCTGCCTTTTTCGGTACTTAGAAAATATCTGACGTTTTCGGAACTTAGAAAATTTCTGCCTTTTTCGGTACTTTGAAAAGACTCAGAAGTTTTCGGTACTTAGAAAATTTCTGACGTTTTCGGTACTTAGAAAAATTGTGTTGATTTCAGTACTTCGAAAAATTCTGTCGATTTCGGTACTTAGAAAATTTCTGCCTTTTTCGGTACTTTGAAAAGACTCCGATGCTTTCGGTACTTAGAAAATTTCTGACGTTTTCGGAACTTAGAAAAATTCTGCCAATTTCGGATCTTAGAAAATTTCTGACCTTTTAAGTCCTTAGAAAATTTCTGACGTTTTCGGTACTTAGAAAACATTCAGAAGTTTTCGGTACTTAGAAAATGTCTGCCTTTTTCGGTACTTAGAAAATTTCTGACCTTTTCGGTACTTAGAAAAATTCTGCCGATTTCGGTACTTAGAAAAATTCTGTTGATTTCGGTACTTAGAAAAATTCTGTTGATTTCGGTACTTAGAAAATTTCTGACCTTTTCGGTACTTAGAAAATATCTGACGTTTTCGGTACTTAGAAAATTTCTGCCTTTTTCTGTACTTTGAAAAGACTCGGAAGTTTTCGGTACTTAGTAAATTTCTGACGATCTGCCTTTTTCGGTACTTTGAAAAGACTCAGAAGTTTTCGGTACTTAGAAAATTTCTGACGTTTTCGGTACTTAGAAAAAATCTGCCAATTTCGGATCTTAGAAAATTTCTGTCCTTTTCGGTCCTTAGAAAATTTCTGACGTTTTCGGTACTTAGAAAACATTCAGAAGTTTTCAGTACTTAGAAAATTTCTGCCTTTTTCGGTACTTAGAAAATAGCTGACGTTTTCGGTACTTAGAAAATTTCTGCCTTTTTCGGTACTTTGAAAAGACTCAGAAGTTTTCGGTACTTAGAAAATTTCTGACGTTTTCGGTACTTAGAAAAATTCTTACGATTTCAATATTTATTAAACATTCAGAAGTTTTCAGTACTTCGAAAAATTCTGTCGATTTCGGTACTTAGAAAATTTCTGCCTTTTTCGGTACTTTGAAATGACTCCGATGCTTTCGGTACTTAGAAAATTTCTGACGTTTTCTGTACTTAGAAAAATTCTGCCAATTTCGGATCTTAGAAAATTTTTGACCTTTTAAGTCCTTAGAAAATTTCTGACGTTTTCGGTACTTAGAAAACATTCAGAAGTTTTCGGTACTTAGAAAATTTCTGCCTTTTTCGGTACTTAGAAAATTTATGACCTTTTCGGTACTTAGAAAAATTCTGCCGATTTCTGTACTTAGAAAAATTCTGTTGATTTCGGCACTTAAAAAAATTCTGTTGATTTCGATACTTAGAAAAATTCTGTTGATTTCGGTACTTAGAAAATTTCTGCCTTTTTCGGAACTTTGAAAAGACTCGGAAGTTTTCGGTACTTTGTAAATTTCTGACGTTCTGCCTTTTTCGGTACTTTGAAAGGACTCAGAAGTTTTCGGTACTTAGAAAGTTTCTGACGTTTTCGGTACTTAGAAAAATTCTGCCAATTTCGGATCTTAGAAAATTTCTGACCTTTTCGGTCCTTAGAAAATTTCTGTCGTTTTCGGTACTTAGAAAACATTCAGAAGTTTTCGGTACTTTGAAAATTTCTGCCTTTTTCGGTACTTAGAAAATTTCTGACCTTTTCGGTACTTAGAAAATATCTGACGTTTTCGGTACTTAGAAAATTTCTGCCTTTTTCGGTACTTTGAAAAGACTCAGAAATTTTCGGTCCTTAGAAAATTTCTGACGTTTTCGGTACTTAGAAAACATTCAGAAGTTTTCGGTACTTAGAAAATTTCTGCCTTTTTCGGTACTTAGAAAATATCTGACGTTTTCGGAACTTAGAAAATTTCTGCCTTTTTCGGTACTTTGAAAAGACTCAGAAGTTTTCGGTACTTAGAAAATTTCTGACGTTTTCGGTACTTAGAAAAATTGTGTTGATTTCAGTACTTCGAAAAATTCTGTCGTTTTCGGTACTTAGAAAATTTCTGCCTTTTTCGGTACTTTGAAAAGACTCCGATGCTTTCGGTACTTAGAAAATTTCTGACGTTTTCGGAACTTAGAAAAATTCTGCCAATTTCGGATCTTAGAAAATTTCTGACCTTTTCGGTCCTTAGAAAATTTCTGTCGTTTTCGGTACTTAGAAAACATTCAGAAGTTTTCGGTACTTTGAAAATTTCTGCCTTTTTCGGTACTTAGAAAATTTCTGACCTTTTCGGTACTTAGAAAATATCTGACGTTTTCGGTACTTAGAAAATTTCTGACGTTTTCGGTACTTAGAAAAATTCTTACGATTTCGATATTTATTAAACATTCAGAAGTTTTCAGTACTTCGAAAATTTCTGCCTTTTTCGGTACTTAGAAAATTTCTGACCTTTTCGGTACTTAGAAAAATTCTGCCGATTTCGGTACTTAGAAAAATTCTGTTGATTTCGGCACTTAGAAAAATTCTGTTGATTTCGGTACTTAGAAAAATTCTGTTGATTTCGGTACTTAGAAAATTTCTGCCTTTTTCGGAACTTTGAAAAGACTCGGAAGTTTTCGGTACTTTGTAAATTTCTGACGTTCTGCCTTTTTCGGTACTTTGAAAGGACTCAGAAGTTTTCGGTACTTAGAAAGTTTCTGACGTTTTCGGTACTTAGAAAAATTCTGCCAATTTCGGATCTTAGAAAATTTCTGACCTTTTCGGTCCTTAGAAAATTTCTGTCGTTTTCGGTACTTAGAAAACATTCAGAAGTTTTCGGTACTTTGAAAATTTCTGCCTTTTTCGGTACTTTGAAAAGACTCAGAAATTTTCGGTACTTAGAAAATTTCTGACGTTTTCGGTACTTAGAAAAAATCTGCCAATTTCGGATCTTAGAAAATTTCTGTCCTTTTCGGTCCTTAGAAAATTTCTGACGTTTTCGGTACTTAGAAAACATTCAGAAGTTTTCGGTACTTAGAAAATTTCTGCCTTTTTCGGTACTTAGAAAATATCTGACGTTTTCGGAACTTAGAAAATTTCTGCCTTTTTCGGTACTTTGAAAAGACTCAGAAGTTTTCGGTACTTAGAAAATTTCTGACGTTTTCGGTACTTAGAAAAATTGTGTTGATTTCAGTACTTCGAAAAATTCTGTCGATTTCGGTACTTAGAAAATTTCTGCCTTTTTCGGTACTTTGAAAAGACTCCGATGCTTTCGGTACTTAGAAAATTTCTGACGTTTTCGGAACTTAGAAAAATTCTGCCAATTTCGGATCTTAGAAAATTTCTGACCTTTTAAGTCCTTAGAAAATTTCTGACGTTTTCGGTACTTAGAAAACATTCAGAAGTTTTCGGTACTTAGAAAATTTCTGCCTTTTTCGGTACTTAGAAAATTTCTGACCTTTTCGGTACTTAGAAAACTTCTGCCGATTTCGGATCTTAGAAAATTTCTGACCTTTTCGGTCCTTAGAAAATTTCTGTCGTTTTCGGTACTTAGAAAACATTCAGAAGTTTTCGGTACTTTGAAAATTTCTGCCTTTTTCGGTACTTAGAAAATTTCTGACCTTTTCGGTACTTAGAAAATATCTGACGTTTTCGGTACTTAGAAAATTTCTGACGTTTTCGGTACTTAGAAAAATTCTTACGATTTCGATATTTATTAAACATTCAGAAGTTTTCAGTATTTCGAAAAATTCTGTCGATTTCGGTACTTAGAAAATTTCTGCCTTTTTCGGTACTTTGAAAAGACTCCGATGCTTTCGGTACTTAGAAAATTTCTGACGTTTTCGGTACTTAGAAAAATTCTGCCAATTTCGGATCTTAGAAAATTTCTGACCTTTTAAGTCCTTAGAAAATTTCTGACGTTTTCGGTACTTAGAAAACATTCAGAAGTTTTCGGTACTTAGAAAATTTCTGCCTTTTTCGGTACTTAGAAAATTTCTGACCTTTTCGGTACTTAGAAAAATTCTGCCGATTTCGGTACTTAGAAAAATTCTGTTGATTTCGGCACTTAGAAAAATTCTGTTGATTTCGGTACTTAGAAAAATTCTGTTGATTTCGGTACTTAGAAAATTTCTGCCTTTTTCGGAACTTTGAAAAGACTCGGAAGTTTTCGGTACTTTGTAAATTTCTGACGTTCTGCCTTTTTCGGTACTTTGAAAGGACTCAGAAGTTTTCGGTACTTAGAAAGTTTCTGACGCTTTCGGTTCTTAGAAAAATTCTGCCAATTTCGGATCTTAGAAAATTTCTGACCTTTTCGGTCCTTAGAAAATTTCTGTCATTTTCGGTACTTAGAAAACATTCAGAAGTTTTCGGTACTTTGAAAATTTCTGCCTTTTTCGGTACTTTGAAAAGACTCAGAAATTTTCGGTACTTAGAAAATTTCTGACGTTTTCGGTACTTAGAAAAAATCTGCCAATTTCGGATCTTAGAAAATTTCTGTCCTTTTCGGTCCTTAGAAAATTTCTGACGTTTTTGGTACTTAGAAAACATTTAGAAGTTTTCGGTACTTAGAAAATTTCTGCCTTTTTCGGTACTTAGAAAATATCTGACGTTTTCGGAACTTAGAAAATTTCTGCCTTTTTCGGTACTTTGAAAAGACTCAGAAGTTTTCGGTACTTAGAAAATTTCTGACGTTTTCGGTACTTAGAAAAATTGTGTTGATTTCAGTGTTTCGAAAAATTCTGTCGATTTCGGTACTTAGAAAATTTCTGCCTTTTTCGGTACTTTGAAAAGACTCCGATGCTTTCGGTACTTAGAAAATTTCTGACGTTTTCGGAACTTAGAAAAATTCTGCCAATTTCGGATCTTAGAAAATTTCTGACCTTTTAAGTCCTTAGAAAATTTCTGACGTTTTCGGTACTTAGAAAAATTCTTACGATTTCGATATTTATTAAACATTCAGAAGTTTTCAGTACTTCGAAAATTTCTGCCTTTTTCGGTACTTAGAAAATTTCTGACCTTTTCGGTACTTAGAAAAATTCTGCCGATTTCGGTACTTAGAAAAATTCTGTTGATTTCGGCACTTAGAAAAATTCTGTTGATTTCGGTACTTAGAAAAATTCTGTTGATTTCGGTACTTAGAAAATTTCTGCCTTTTTCGGAACTTTGAAAAGACTCGGAAGTTTTCGGTACTTTGTAAATTTCTGACGTTCTGCCTTTTTCGGTACTTTGAAAGGACTCAGAAGTTTTCGGTACTTAGAAAGTTTCTGACGTTTTCGGTACTTAGAAAAATTCTGCCAATTTCGGATCTTAGAAAATTTCTGACCTTTTCGGTCCTTAGAAAATTTCTGTCGTTTTCGGTACTTAGAAAACATTCAGAAGTTTTCGGTACTTTGAAAATTTCTGCCTTTTTCGGTACTTTGAAAAGACTCAGAAATTTTCGGTACTTAGAAAATTTCTGACGTTTTCGGTACTTAGAAAAAATCTGCCAATTTCGGATCTTAGAAAATTTCTGTCCTTTTCGGTCCTTAGAAAATTTCTGACGTTTTCGGTACTTAGAAAACATTCAGAAGTTTTCGGTACTTAGAAAATTTCTGCCTTTTTCGGTACTTAGAAAATATCTGACGTTTTCGGAACTTAGAAAATTTCTGCCTTTTTCGGTACTTTGAAAAGACTCAGAAGTTTTCGGTACTTAGAAAATTTCTGACGTTTTCGGTACTTAGAAAAATTGTGTTGATTTCAGTACTTCGAAAAATTCTGTCGATTTCGGTACTTAGAAAATTTCTGCCTTTTTCGGTACTTTGAAAAGACTCCGATGCTTTCGGTACTTAGAAAATTTCTGACGTTTTCGGAACTTAGAAAAATTCTGCCAATTTCGGATCTTAGAAAATTTCTGACCTTTTAAGTCCTTAGAAAATTTCTGACGTTTTCGGTACTTAGAAAACATTCAGAAGTTTTCGGTACTTAGAAAATTTCTGCCTTTTTCGGTACTTAGAAAATTTCTGACCTTTTCGGTACTTAGAAAACTTCTGCCGATTTCGGATCTTAGAAAATTTCTGACCTTTTCGGTCCTTAGAAAATTTCTGTCGTTTTCGGTACTTAGAAAACATTCAGAAGTTTTCGGTACTTTGAAAATTTCTGCCTTTTTCGGTACTTAGAAAATTTCTGACCTTTTCGGTACTTAGAAAATATCTGACGTTTTCGGTACTTAGAAAATTTCTGACGTTTTCGGTACTTAGAAAAATTCTTACGATTTCGATATTTATTAAACATTCAGAAGTTTTCAGTATTTCGAAAAATTCTGTCGATTTCGGTACTTAGAAAATTTCTGCCTTTTTCGGTACTTTGAAAAGACTCCGATGCTTTCGGTACTTAGAAAATTTCTGACGTTTTCGGTACTTAGAAAAATTCTGCCAATTTCGGATCTTAGAAAATTTCTGACCTTTTAAGTCCTTAGAAAATTTCTGACGTTTTCGGTACTTAGAAAACATTCAGAAGTTTTCGGTACTTAGAAAATTTCTGCCTTTTTCGGTACTTAGAAAATTTCTGACCTTTTCGGTACTTAGAAAAATTCTGCCGATTTCGGTACTTAGAAAAATTCTGTTGATTTCGGCACTTAGAAAAATTCTGTTGATTTCGGTACTTAGAAAAATTCTGTTGATTTCGGTACTTAGAAAATTTCTGCCTTTTTCGGAACTTTGAAAAGACTCGGAAGTTTTCGGTACTTTGTAAATTTCTGACGTTCTGCCTTTTTCGGTACTTTGAAAGGACTCAGAAGTTTTCGGTACTTAGAAAGTTTCTGACGCTTTCGGTACTTAGAAAAATTCTGCCAATTTCGGATCTTAGAAAATTTCTGACCTTTTCGGTCCTTAGAAAATTTCTGTCATTTTCGGTACTTAGAAAACATTCAGAAGTTTTCGGTACTTTGAAAATTTCTGCCTTTTTCGGTACTTTGAAAAGACTCAGAAATTTTCGGTACTTAGAAAATTTCTGACGTTTTCGGTACTTAGAAAAAATCTGCCAATTTCGGATCTTAGAAAATTTCTGTCCTTTTCGGTCCTTAGAAAATTTCTGACGTTTTTGGTACTTAGAAAACATTTAGAAGTTTTCGGTACTTAGAAAATTTCTGCCTTTTTCGGTACTTAGAAAATATCTGACGTTTTCGGAACTTAGAAAATTTCTGCCTTTTTCGGTACTTTGAAAAGACTCAGAAGTTTTCGGTACTTAGAAAATTTCTGACGTTTTCGGTACTTAGAAAAATTGTGTTGATTTCAGTGTTTCGAAAAATTCTGTCGATTTCGGTACTTAGAAAATTTCTGCCTTTTTCGGTACTTTGAAAAGACTCCGATGCTTTCGGTACTTAGAAAATTTCTGACGTTTTCGGAACTTAGAAAAATTCTGCCAATTTCGGATCTTAGAAAATTTCTGACCTTTTAAGTCCTTAGAAAATTTCTGACGTTTTCGGTACTTAGAAAACATTCAGAAGTTTTCGGTACTTAGAAAATTTCTGCCTTTTTCGGTACTTAGAAAATTTCTGACCTTTTCGGTACTTAGAAAAATTCTGCCGATTTCGGTACTTAGAAAAATTCTGTTGATTTCGGCACTTAGAAAAATTCTGTTGATTTCGGTACTTAGAAAAATTCTGTTGATTTCGGTACTTAGAAAATTTCTGCCTTTTTCGGAACTTTGAAAAGACTCGGAAGTTTTCGGTACTTTGTAAATTTCTGACGTTCTGCCTTTTTCGGTACTTTGAAAGGACTCAGAAGTTTTCGGTACTTAGAAAGTTTCTGACGCTTTCGGTACTTAGAAAAATTCTGCCAATTTCGGATCTTAGAAAATTTCTGACCTTTTCGGTCCTTAGAAAATTTCTGTCGTTTTCGGTACTTAGAAAACATTCAGAAGTTTTCGGTACTTTGAAAATTTCTGCCTTTTTCGGTACTTTGAAAAGACTCAGAAATTTTCGGTACTTAGAAAATTTCTGACGTTTTCGGTACTTAGAAAAAATCTGCCAATTTCGGATCTTAGAAAATTTCTGTCCTTTTCGGTCCTTAGAAAATTTCTGACGTTTTTGGTACTTAGAAAACATTTAGAAGTTTTCGGTACTTAGAAAATTTCTGCCTTTTTCGGTACTTAGAAAATATCTGACGTTTTCGGAACTTAGAAAATTTCTGCCTTTTTCGGTACTTTGAAAAGACTCAGAAGTTTTCGGTACTTAGAAAATTTCTGACGTTTTCGGTACTTAGAAAAATTGTGTTGATTTCAGTGTTTCGAAAAATTCTGTCGATTTCGGTACTTAGAAAATTTCTGCCTTTTTCGGTACTTTGAAAAGACTCCGATGCTTTCGGTACTTAGAAAATTTCTGACGTTTTCGGAACTTAGAAAAATTCTGCCAATTTCGGATCTTAGAAAATTTCTGACCTTTTAAGTCCTTAGAAAATTTCTGACGTTTTCGGTACTTAGAAAACATTCAGAAGTTTTCGGTACTTAGAAAATGTCTGCCTTTTTTGGTACTTAGAAAATTTCTGACCTTTTCGGTACTTAGAAAAATTCTGCCGATTTCGGTACTTAGAAAAATTCTGTTGATTTCGGTACTTAGAAAAATTCTGTTGATTTCGGTACTTAGAAAAATTCTGTTGATTTCGGTACTTAGAAAATTTCTGCCTTTTTCGGAACTTTGAAAAGACTCGGAAGTTTTCGGTACTTTGTAAATTTCTGACGTTCTGCCTTTTTCGGTACTTTGAAAGGACTCAGAAGTTTTCGGTACTTAGAAAGTTTCTGACGTTTTTGGTACTTAGAAAAATTCTGCCAATTTCGGATCTTAGAAAATTTCTGACCTTTTCGGTCCTTAGAAAATTTCTGTCGTTTTCGGTACTTAGAAAACATTCAGAAGTTTTCGGTACTTTGAAAATTTCTGCCTTTTTCGGTACTTAGAAAATTTCTGACCTTTTCGGTACTTAGAAAATATCTGACGTTTTCGGTACTTAGAAAATTTCTGACGTTTTCGGTACTTAGAAAAATTCTTACGATTTCGATATTTATTAAACATTCAGAAGTTTTCAGTACTTCGAAAAATTCTGTCGATTTCGGTACTTAGAAAATTTCTGCCTTTTTCGGTACTTTGAAAAGACTCCGATGCTTTCGGTACTTAGAAAATTTCTGACGTTTTCGGTACTTAGAAAAATTCTGCCAATTTCGGATCTTAGAAAATTTCTGACCTTTTAAGTCCTTAGAAAATTTCTGACGTTTTCGGTACTTAGAAAACATTCAGAAGTTTTCGGTACTTAGAAAATTTCTGCCTTTTTCGGTACTTAGAAAATTTCTGACCTTTTCGGTACTTAGAAAACTTCTGCCGATTTCGGTACTTAGAAAAATTCTGTTGATTTCGGCACTTAGAAAAATTCTGTTGATTTCGGTACTTAGAAAAATTCTGTTGATTTCGGTACTTAGAAAATTTCTGCCTTTTTCGGAACTTTGAAAAGACTCGGAAGTTTTCGGTACTTTGTAAATTTCTGACGTTCTGCCTTTTTCGGTACTTTGAAAGGACTCAGAAGTTTTCGGTACTTAGAAAGTTTCTGACGCTTTCGGTACTTAGAAAAATTCTGCCAATTTCGGATCTTAGAAAATTTCTGACCTTTTCGGTCCTTAGAAAATTTCTGTCGATTTCGGTACTTAGAAAACATTCAGAAGTTTTCGGTACTTTGAAAATTTCTGCCTTTTTCGGTACTTTGAAAAGACTCAGAAATTTTCGGTACTTAGAAAATTTCTGACGTTTTCGGTACTTAGAAAAAATCTGCCAATTTCGGATCTTAGAAAATTTCTGTCCTTTTCGGTCCTTAGAAAATTTCTGACGTTTTTGGTACTTAGAAAACATTTAGAAGTTTTCGGTACTTAGAAAATTTCTGCCTTTTTCGGTACTTAGAAAATATCTGACGTTTTCGGAACTTAGAAAATTTCTGCCTTTTTCGGTACTTTGAAAAGACTCAGAAGTTTTCGGTACTTAGAAAATTTCTGACGTTTTCGGTACTTAGAAAAATTGTGTTGATTTCAGTACTTCGAAAAATTCTGTCGATTTCGGTACTTAGAAAATTTCTGCCTTTTTCGGTACTTTGAAAAGACTCCGATGCTTTCGGTACTTAGAAAATTTCTGACGTTTTCGGAACTTAGAAAAATTCTGCCAATTTCGGATCTTAGAAAATTTCTGACCTTTTAAGTCCTTAGAAAATTTCTGACGTTTTCGGTACTTAGAAAACATTCAGAAGTTTTCGGTACTTAGAAAATGTCTGCCTTTTTCGGTACTTAGAAAATTTCTGACCTTTTCGGTACTTAGAAAAATTCTGCCGATTTCGGTACTTAGAAAAATTCTGTTGATTTCGGTACTTAGAAAATTTCTGCCTTTTTCGGAACTTTGAAAAGACTCGGAAGTTTTCGGTACTTTGTAAATTTCTGACGTTCTGCCTTTTTCGGTACTTTGAAAGGACTCAGAAGTTTTCGGTACTTAGAAAGTTTCTGACGTTTTTGGTACTTAGAAAAATTCTGCCAATTTCGGATCTTAGAAAATTTCTGACCTTTTCGGTCCTTAGAAAATTTCTGTCGTTTTCGGTACTTAGAAAACATTCAGAAGTTTTCGGTACTTTGAAAATTTCTGCCTTTTTCGGTACTTAGAAAATTTCTGACCTTTTCGGTACTTAGAAAATATCTGACGTTTTCGGTACTTAGAAAATTTCTGACGTTTTCGGTACTTAGAAAAATTCTTACGATTTCGATATTTATTAAACATTCAGAAGTTTTCAGTACTTCGAAAAATTCTGTCGATTTCGGTACTTAGAAAATTTCTGCCTTTTTCGGTACTTTGAAAAGACTCCGATGCTTTCGGTACTTAGAAAATTTCTGACGTTTTCGGAACTTAGAAAAATTCTGCCAATTTCGGATCTTAGAAAATTTCTGACCTTTTAAGTCCTTAGAAAATTTCTGACGTTTTCGGTACTTAGAAAACATTCAGAAGTTTTCGGTACTTAGAAAATTTCTGCCTTTTTCGGTAGTTAGAAAATTTCTGACCTTTTCGGTACTTAGAAAAATTCTGCCGATTTCGGTACTTAGAAAAATTCTGTTGATTTCCGCACTTAGAAAAATTCTGTTGATTTCGGTACTTAGAAAAATTCTGTTGATTTCGGTACTTAGAAAATTTCTGCCTTTTTCGGAACTTTGAAAAGACTCGGAAGTTTTCGGTACTTTGTAAATTTCTGACGTTCTGCCTTTTTCGGTACTTTGAAAGGACTCAGAAGTTTTCGGTACTTAGAAAGTTTCTGACGCTTTCGGTACTTAGAAAAATTCTGCCAATTTCGGATCTTAGAAAATTTCTGACCTTTTCGGTCCTTAGAAAATTTCTGTCGTTTTCGGTACTTAGAAAACATTCAGAAGTTTTCGGTACTTTGAAAATTTCTGCCTTTTTCGGTACTTTGAAAAGACTCAGAAATTTTCGGTACTTAGAAAATTTCTGACGTTTTCGGTACTTAGAAAAATTGTGTTGATTTCAGTACTTCGAAAAATTCTGTCGATTTCGGTACTTAGAAAATTTCTGCCTTTTTCGGTACTTTGAAAAGACTCCGAAGCTTTCGGTACTTAGAAAATTTCTGACGTTTTCGGAACTTAGAAAAATTCTGCCAATTTCGGATCTTAGAAAATTTCTGACCTTTTAAGTCCTTAGAAAATTTCTGACGTTTTCGGTACTTAGAAAACATTCAGAAGTTTTCGGTACTTAGAAAATGTCTGCCTTTTTCGGTACTTAGAAAATTTCTGACCTTTTCGGTACTTAGAAAAATTCTGCCGATTTCGGTACTTAGAAAAATTCTGTTGATTTCGGTACTTAGAAAAATTCTGTTGATTTCGGTACTTAGAAAAATTCTGTTGATTTCGGTACTTAGAAAATTTCTGCCTTTTTCGGAACTTTGAAAAGACTCGGAAGTTTTCGGTATTTTGTAAATTTCTGACGTTCTGCCTTTTTCGGTACTTTGAAAGGACTCAGAAGTTTTCGGTACTTAGAAAGTTTCTGACGTTTTTGGTACTTAGAAAAATTCTGCCAATTTCGGATCTTAGAAAATTTCTGACCTTTTCGGTCCTTAGAAAATTTCTGTCGTTTTCGGTACTTAGAAAACATTCAGAAGTTTTCGGTACTTTGAAAATTTCTGCCTTTTTCGGTACTTAAAAAATTTCTGACCTTTTCGGTTCTTAGAAAATATCTGACGTTTTCGGTACTTAGAAAATTTCTGACGTTTTCGGTACTTAGAAAAATTCTTACGATTTCGATATTTATTAAACATTCAGAAGTTTTCAGTACTTCGAAAAATTCTGTCGATTTCGGTACTTAGAAAATTTCTGCCTTTTTCGGTACTTTGAAAAGACTCCGATGCTTTCGGTACTTAGAAAATTTCTGACGTTTTCGGTACTTAGAAAAATTCTGCCAATTTCGGATCTTAGAAAATTTCTGACCTTTTAAGTCCTTAGAAAATTTCTGACGTTTTCGGTACTTAGAAAACATTCAGAAGTTTTCGGTACTTAGAAAATTTCTGCCTTTTTCGGTACTTAGAAAATTTCTGACCTTTTCGGTACTTAGAAAACTTCTGCCGATTTCGGTACTTAGAAAAATTCTGTTGATTTCGGCACTTAGAAAAATTCTGTTGATTTCGGTACTTAGAAAAATTCTGTTGATTTCGGTACTTAGAAAATTTCTGCCTTTTTCGGAACTTTGAAAAGACTCGGAAGTTTTCGGTACTTTGTAAATTTCTGACGTTCTGCCTTTTTCGGTACTTTGAAAGGACTCAGAAGTTTTCGGTACTTAGAAAGTTTCTGACGCTTTCGGTACTTAGAAAAATTCTGCCAATTTCGGATCTTAGAAAATTTCTGACCTTTTCGGTCCTTAGAAAATTTCTGTCGTTTTCGGTACTTAGAAAACATTCAGAAGTTTTCGGTACTTTGAAAATTTCTGCCTTTTTCGGTACTTTGAAAAGACTCAGAAATTTTCGGTACTTAGAAAATTTCTGACGTTTTCGGTACTTAGAAAAAATCTGCCAATTTCGGATCTTAGAAAATTTCTGTCCTTTTCGGTCCTTAGAAAATTTCTGACGTTTTTGGTACTTAGAAAACATTTAGAAGTTTTCGGTACTTAGAAAATTTCTGCCTTTTTCGGTACTTAGAAAATATCTGACGTTTTCGGAACTTAGAAAATTTCTGCCTTTTTCGGTACTTTGAAAAGACTCAGAAGTTTTCGGTACTTAGAAAATTTCTGACGTTTTCGGTACTTAGAAAAATTGTGTTGATTTCAGTACTTCGAAAAATTCTGTCGATTTCGGTACTTAGAAAATTTCTGCCTTTTTCGGTACTTTGAAAAGACTCCGATGCTTTCGGTACTTAGAAAATTTCTGACGTTTTCGGAACTTAGAAAAATTCTGCCAATTTCGGATCTTAGAAAATTTCTGACCTTTTAAGTCCTTAGAAAATTTCTGACGTTTTCGGTACTTAGAAAACATTCAGAAGTTTTCGGTACTTAGAAAATTTCTGCCTTTTTCGGTACTTAGAAAATTTCTGACCTTTTCGGTACTTAGAAAAATTCTGCCGATTTCGGTACTTAGAAAAATTCTGTTGATTTCCGCACTTAGAAAAATTCTGTTGATTTCGGTACTTAGAAAAATTCTGTTGATTTCGGTACTTAGAAAATTTCTGCCTTTTTCGGAACTTTGAAAAGACTCGGAAGTTTTCGGTACTTTGTAAATTTCTGACGTTCTGCCTTTTTCGGTACTTTGAAAGGACTCAGAAGTTTTCGGTACTTAGAAAGTTTCTGACGCTTTCGGTACTTAGAAAAATTCTGCCAATTTCGGATCTTAGAAAATTTCTGACCTTTTCGGTCCTTAGAAAATTTCTGTCGTTTTCGGTACTTAGAAAACATTCAGAAGTTTTCGGTACTTTGAAAATTTCTGCCTTTTTCGGTACTTTGAAAAGACTCAGAAATTTTCGGTACTTAGAAAATTTCTGACGTTTTCGGTACTTAGAAAAAATCTGCCAATTTCGGATCTTAGAAAATTTCTGTCCTTTTCGGTCCTTAGAAAATTTCTGACGTTTTTGGTACTTAGAAAACATTTAGAAGTTTTCGGTACTTAGAAAATTTCTGCCTTTTTCGGTACTTAGAAAATATCTGACGTTTTCGGAACTTAGAAAATTTCTGCCTTTTTCGGTACTTTGAAAAGACTCAGAAATTTTCGGTACTTAGAAAATTTCTGACGTTTTCGGTACTTAGAAAAATTGTGTTGATTTCAGTACTTCGAAAAATTCTGTCGATTTCGGTACTTAGAAAATTTCTGCCTTTTTCGGTACTTTGAAAAGACTCCGATGCTTTCGGTACTTAGAAAATTTCTGACGTTTTCGGTACTTAGAAAAATTCTGCCAATTTCGGATCTTAGAAAATTTCTGACCTTTTAAGTCCTTAGAAAATTTCTGACGTTTTCGGTACTTAGAAAACATTCAGAAGTTTTCGGTACTTAGAAAATTTCTGCCTTTTTCGGTACTTAGAAAATTTCTGACCTTTTCGGTACTTAGAAAAATTCTGCCGATTTCGGTACTTAGAAAAATTCTGTTGATTTCGGCACTTAGAAAAATTCTGTTGATTTCGGTACTTAGAAAATTTCTGCCTTTTTCGGAACTTTGAAAAGACTCGGAAGTTTTCGGTACTTTGTAAATTTCTGACGTTCTGCCTTTTTCGGTACTTTGAAAGGACTCAGAAGTTTTCGGTACTTAGAAAGTTTCTGACGTTTTCGGTACTTAGAAAAATTCTGCCAATTTCGGATCTTAGAAAATTTCTGACCTTTTCGGTCCTTAGAAAATTTCTGTCATTTTCGGTACTTAGAAAACATTCAGAAGTTTTCGGTACTTTGAAAATTTCTGCCTTTTTCGGTACTTAGAAAATTTCTGACCTTTTCGGTACTTAGAAAATATCTGACGTTTTCGGTACTTAGAAAATTTCTGCCTTTTTCGGTACTTTGAAAAGACTCAGAAATTTTCGGTCCTTAGAAAATTTCTGACGTTTTCGGTACTTAGAAAACATTCAGAAGTTTTCGGTACTTAGAAAATTTCTGCCTTTTTCCGTACTTAGAAAATATCTGACGTTTTCGGAACTTAGAAAATTTCTGCCTTTTTCGGTACTTTGAAAAGACTCAGAAGTTTTCGGTACTTAGAAAATTTCTGACGTTTTCGGTACTTAGAAAAATTGTGTTGATTTCAGTACTTCGAAAAATTCTGTCGTTTTCGGTACTTAGAAAATTTCTGCCTTTTTCGGTACTTTGAAAAGACTCCGATGCTTTCGGTACTTAGAAAATTTCTGACGTTTTCGGAACTTAGAAAAATTCTGCCAATTTCGGATCTTAGAAAATTTCTGACCTTTTCGGTCCTTAGAAAATTTCTGTCGTTTTCGGTACTTAGAAAACATTCAGAAGTTTTCGGTACTTTGAAAATTTCTGCCTTTTTCGGTACTTAGAAAATTTCTGACCTTTTCGGTACTTAGAAAATATCTGACGTTTTCGGTACTTAGAAAATTTCTGACGTTTTCGGTACTTAGAAAAATTCTTACGATTTCGATATTTATTAAACATTCAGAAGTTTTCAGTACTTCGAAAAATTCTGTCGATTTCGGTACTTAGAAAATTTCTGCCTTTTTCGGTACTTTGAAAAGACTCCGATGCTTTCGGTACTTAGAAAATTTCTGACGTTTTCGGTACTTAGAAAAATTCTGCCAATTTCGGATCTTAGAAAATTTCTGACCTTTTAAGTCCTTAGAAAATTTCTGACGTTTTCGGTACTTAGAAAACATTCAGAAGTTTTCGGTACTTAGAAAATTTCTGCCTTTTTCGGTACTTAGAAAATTTCTGACCTTTTCGGTACTTAGAAAAATTCTGCCGATTTCGGTACTTAGAAAAATTCTGTTGATTTCGGCACTTAGAAAAATTCTGTTGATTTCGGTACTTAGAAAAATTCTGTTGATTTCGGTACTTAGAAAATTTCTGCCTTTTTCAGAACTTTGAAAAGACTCGGAAGTTTTCGGTACTTTGTAAATTTCTGACGTTCTGCCTTTTTCGGTACTTTGAAAGGACTCAGAAGTTTTCGGTACTTAGAAAGTTTCTGACGTTTTCGGTACTTAGAAAAATTCTGCCAATTTCGGATCTTAGAAAATTTCTGACCTTTTCGGTCCTTAGAAAATTTCTGTCGTTTTCGGTACTTAGAAAACATTCAGAAGTTTTCGGTACTTTTAAAATTTCTGCCTTTTTCTGTACTTAGAAAATTTCTGACCTTTTCGGTACTTAGAAAATATCTGACGTTTTCGGTACTTAGAAAATTTCTGACGTTTTCGGTACTTAGAAAAATTCTTACGATTTCGATATTTATTAAACATTCAGAAGTTTTCAGTACTTCGAAAAATTCTGTCGAATTCGGTACTTAGAAAATTTCTGCCTTTTTCGGTACTTTGAAAAGACTCCGATGCTTTCGGTACTTAGAAAATTTCTGACGTTTTCGGTACTTAGAAAAATTCTGCCAATTTCGGATCTTAGAAAATTTCTGACCTTTTAAGTCCTTAGAAAATTTCTGACGTTTTCGGTACTTAGAAAACATTCAGAAGTTTTCGGTACTTAGAAAATTTCTGCCTTTTTCGGTACTTAGAAAATTTCTGACCTTTTCGGTACTTAGAAAAATTCTGCCGATTTCGGTACTTAGAAAAATTCTGTTGATTTCGGCACTTAGAAAAATTCTGTTGATTTCGGTACTTAGAAAAATTCTGTTGATTTCGGTACTTAGAAAATTTCTGCCTTTTTCGGAACTTTGAAAAGACTCGGAAGTTTTCGGTACTTTGTAAATTTCTGACGTTCTGCCTTTTTCGGTACTTTGAAAGGACTCAGAAGTTTTCGGTACTTAGAAAGTTTCTGACGTTTTCGGTACTTAGAAAAATTCTGCCAATTTCGGATCTTAGAAAATTTCTGACCTTTTCGGTCCTTAGAAAATTTCTGTCATTTTCGGTACTTAGAAAACATTCAGAAGTTTTCGGTACTTTGAAAATTTCTGCCTTTTTCGGTACTTAGAAAATTTCTGACCTTTTCGGTACTTAGAAAATATCTGACGTTTTCGGTACTTAGAAAATTTCTGCCTTTTTCGGTACTTTGAAAAGACTCAGAAATTTTCGGTCCTTAGAAAATTTCTGACGTTTTCGGTACTTAGAAAACATTCAGAAGTTTTCGGTACTTAGAAAATTTCTGCCTTTTTCCGTACTTAGAAAATATCTGACGTTTTCGGAACTTAGAAAATTTCTGCCTTTTTCGGTACTTTGAAAAGACTCAGAAGTTTTCGGTACTTAGAAAATTTCTGACGTTTTCGGTACTTAGAAAAATTGTGTTGATTTCAGTACTTCGAAAAATTCTGTCGTTTTCGGTACTTAGAAAATTTCTGCCTTTTTCGGTACTTTGAAAAGACTCCGATGCTTTCGGTACTTAGAAAATTTCTGACGTTTTCGGAACTTAGAAAAATTCTGCCAATTTCGGATCTTAGAAAATTTCTGACCTTTTCGGTCCTTAGAAAATTTCTGTCGTTTTCGGTACTTAGAAAACATTCAGAAGTTTTCGGTACTTTGAAAATTTCTGCCTTTTTCGGTACTTAGAAAATTTCTGACCTTTTCGGTACTTAGAAAATATCTGACGTTTTCGGTACTTAGAAAATTTCTGACGTTTTCGGTACTTAGAAAAATTCTTACGATTTCGATATTTATTAAACATTCAGAAGTTTTCAGTACTTCGAAAAATTCTGTCGATTTCGGTACTTAGAAAATTTCTGCCTTTTTCGGTACTTTGAAAAGACTCCGATGCTTTCGGTACTTAGAAAATTTCTGACGTTTTCGGTACTTAGAAAAATTCTGCCAATTTCGGATCTTAGAAAATTTCTGACCTTTTAAGTCCTTAGAAAATTTCTGACGTTTTCGGTACTTAGAAAACATTCAGAAGTTTTCGGTACTTAGAAAATTTCTGCCTTTTTCGGTACTTAGAAAATTTCTGACCTTTTCGGTACTTAGAAAAATTCTGCCGATTTCGGTACTTAGAAAAATTCTGTTGATTTCGGCACTTAGAAAAATTCTGTTGATTTCGGTACTTAGAAAAATTCTGTTGATTTCGGTACTTAGAAAATTTCTGCCTTTTTCAGAACTTTGAAAAGACTCGGAAGTTTTCGGTACTTTGTAAATTTCTGACGTTCTGCCTTTTTCGGTACTTTGAAAGGACTCAGAAGTTTTCGGTACTTAGAAAGTTTCTGACGTTTTCGGTACTTAGAAAAATTCTGCCAATTTCGGATCTTAGAAAATTTCTGACCTTTTCGGTCCTTAGAAAATTTCTGTCGTTTTCGGTACTTAGAAAACATTCAGAAGTTTTCGGTACTTTGAAAATTTCTGCCTTTTTCGGTACTTTGAAAAGACTCAGAAATTTTCGGTACTTAGAAAATTTCTGACGTTTTCGGTACTTAGAAAAAATCTGCCAATTTCGGATCTTAGAAAATTTCTGTCCTTTTCGGTCCTTAGAAAATTTCTGACGTTTTCGGTACTTAGAAAACATTCAGAAGTTTTCGGTACTTAGAAAATTTCTGCCTTTTTCGGTACTTAGAAAATATCTGACGTTTTCGGAACTTAGAAAATTTCTGCCTTTTTCGGTACTTTGAAAAGACTCAGAAGTTTTCGGTACTTAGAAAATTTCTGACGTTTTCGGTACTTAGAAAAATTGTGTTGATTTCAGTACTTCGAAAAATTCTGTCGATTTCGGTACTTAGAAAATTTCTGCCTTTTTCGGTACTTTGAAAAGACTCCGATGCTTTCGGTACTTAGAAAATTTCTGACGTTTTCGGAACTTAGAAAAATTCTGCCAATTTCGGATCTTAGAAAATTTCTGACCTTTTAAGTCCTTAGAAAATTTCTGACGTTTTCGGTACTTAGAAAACATTCAGAAGTTTTCGGTACTTAGAAAATGTCTGCCTTTTTCGGTACTTAGAAAATTTCTGACCTTTTCGGTACTTAGAAAAATTCTGCCGATTTCGGTACTTAGAAAAATTCTGTTGATTTCGGTACTTAGAAAAATTCTGTTGATTTCGGTACTTAGAAAAATTCTGTTGATTTCGGTACTTAGAAAATTTCTGCCTTTTTCGGAACTTTGAAAAGACTCGGAAGTTTTCGGTACTTTGTAAATTTCTGACGTTCTGCCTTTTTCGGTACTTTGAAAGGACTCAGAAGTTTTCGGTACTTAGAAAGTTTCTGACGTTTTTGGTACTTAGAAAAATTCTGCCAATTTCGGATCTTAGAAAATTTCTGACCTTTTCGGTCCTTAGAAAATTTCTGTCGTTTTCGGTACTTAGAAAACATTCAGAAGTTTTCGGTACTTTGAAAATTTCTGCCTTTTTCGGTACTTTGAAAAGACTCAGAAATTTTCGGTACTTAGAAAATTTCTGACGTTTTCGGTACTTAGAAAAAATCTGCCAATTTCGGATCTTAGAAAATTTCTGTCCTTTTCGGTCCTTAGATAATTTCTGACGTTTTTGGTACTTAGAAAACATTTAGAAGTTTTCGGTACTTAGAAAATTTCTGCCTTTTTCGGTACTTAGAAAATATCTGACGTTTTCGGAACTTAGAAAATTTCTGCCTTTTTCGGTACTTTGAAAAGACTCAGAAGTTTTCGGTACTTAGAAAATTTCTGACGTTTTCGGTACTTAGAAAAATTGTGTTGATTTCAGTACTTCGAAAAATTCTGTCGATTTCGGTACTTAGAAAATTTCTGCCTTTTTCGGTACTTTGAAAAGACTCCGATGCTTTCGGTACTTAGAAAATTTCTGACGTTTTCGGAACTTAGAAAAATTCTGCCAATTTCGGATCTTAGAAAATTTCTGACCTTTTAAGTCCTTAGAAAATTTCTGACGTTTTCGGTACTTAGAAAACATTCAGAAGTTTTCGGTACTTAGAAAATGTCTGCCTTTTTCGGTACTTAGAAAATTTCTGACCTTTTCGGTACTTAGAAAAATTCTGCCGATTTCGGTACTTAGAAAAATTCTGTTGATTTCGGTACTTAGAAAAATTCTGTTGATTTCGGTACTTAGAAAAATTCTGTTGATTTCGGTACTTAGAAAATTTCTGCCTTTTTCGGAACTTTGAAAAGACTCGGAAGTTTTCGGTACTTTGTAAATTTCTGACGTTCTGCCTTTTTCGGTACTTTGAAAGGACTCAGAAGTTTTCGGTACTTAGAAAGTTTCTGACGTTTTTGGTACTTAGAAAAATTCTGCCAATTTCGGATCTTAGAAAATTTCTGACCTTTTCGGTCCTTAGAAAATTTCTGTCGTTTTCGGTACTTAGAAAACATTCAGAAGTTTTCGGTACTTTGAAAATTTCTGCCTTTTTCGGTACTTAGAAAATTTCTGCCGTTTTCGGTACTTTGAAAAGACTCCGATGCTTTCGGTACTTAGAAAATTTCTGACGTTTTCGGTACTTAGAAAAATTCTGCCAATTTCGGATCTTAGAAAATTTCTGACCTTTTAAGTCCTTAGAAAATTTCTGACGTTTTCGGTACTTAGAAAACATTCAGAAGTTTTCGGTACTTAGAAAATTTCTGCCTTTTTCGGTACTTAGAAAATTTCTGACCTTTTCGGTACTTAGAAAAATTCTGCCGATTTCGGTACTTAGAAAAATTCTGTTGATTTCGGCACTTAGAAAAATTCTGTTGATTTCGGTACTTAGAAAAATTCTGTTGATTTCGGTACTTAGAAAATTTCTGCCTTTTTCGGAACTTTGAAAAGACTCGGAAGTTTTCGGTACTTTGTAAATTTCTGACGTTCTGCCTTTTTCGGTACTTTGAAAGGACTCAGAAGTTTTCGGTACTTAGAAAGTTTCTGACGCTTTCGGTACTTAGAAAAATTCTGCCAATTTCGGATCTTAGAAAATTTCTGACCTTTTCGGTCCTTAGAAAATTTCTGTCGTTTTCGGTACTTAGAAAACATTCAGAAGTTTTCGGTACTTTGAAAATTTCTGCCTTTTTCGGTACTTTGAAAAGACTCAGAAATTTTCGGTACTTAGAAAATTTCTGACGTTTTCGGTACTTAGAAAAAATCTGCCAATTTCGGATCTTAGAAAATTTCTGTCCTTTTCGGTCCTTAGAAAATTTCTGACGTTTTTGGTACTTAGAAAACATTTAGAAGTTTTCGGTACTTAGAAAATTTCTGCCTTTTTCGGTACTTAGAAAATATCTGACGTTTTCGGAACTTAGAAAATTTCTGCCTTTTTCGGTACTTTGAAAAGACTCAGAAGTTTTCGGTACTTAGAAAATTTCTGACGTTTTCGGTACTTAGAAAAATTGTGTTGATTTCAGTACTTCGAAAAATTCTGTCGATTTCGGTACTTAGAAAATTTCTGCCTTTTTCGGTACTTTGAAAAGACTCCGATGCTTTCGGTACTTAGAAAATTTCTGACGTTTTCGGAACTTAGAAAAATTCTGCCAATTTCGGATCTTAGAAAATTTCTGACCTTTTAAGTCCTTAGAAAATTTCTGACGTTTTCGGTACTTAGAAAACATTCAGAAGTTTTCGGTACTTAGAAAATGTCTGCCTTTTTCGGTACTTAGAAAATTTCTGACCTTTTCGGTACTTAGAAAAATTCTGCCGATTTCGGTACTTAGAAAAATTCTGTTGATTTCGGTACTTAGAAAAATTCTGTTGATTTCGGTACTTAGAAAAATTCTGTTGATTTCGGTACTTAGAAAATTTCTGCCTTTTTCGGAACTTTGAAAAGACTCGGAAGTTTTCGGTACTTTGTAAATTTCTGACGTTCTGCCTTTTTCGGTACTTTGAAAGGACTCAGAAGTTTTCGGTACTTAGAAAGTTTCTGACGTTTTTGGTACTTAGAAAAATTCTGCCAATTTCGGATCTTAGAAAATTTCTGACCTTTTCGGTCCTTAGAAAATTTCTGTCGTTTTCGGTACTTAGAAAACATTCAGAAGTTTTCGGTACTTTGAAAATTTCTGCCTTTTTCGGTACTTAGAAAATTTCTGACCTTTTCGGTACTTAGAAAATATCTGACGTTTTCGGTACTTAGAAAATTTCTGACGTTTTCGGTACTTAGAAAAATTCTTACGATTTCGATATTTATTAAACATTCAGAAGTTTTCAGTACTTCGAAAAATTCTGTCGATTTCGGTACTTAGAAAATTTCTGCCTTTTTCGGTACTTTGAAAAGACTCCGATGCTTTCGGTACTTAGAAAATTTCTGACGTTTTCGGTACTTAGAAAAATTCTGCCAATTTCGGATCTTAGAAAATTTCTGACCTTTTAAGTCCTTAGAAAATTTCTGACGTTTTCGGTACTTAGAAAACATTCAGAAGTTTTCGGTACTTAGAAAATTTCTGCCTTTTTCGGTACTTAGAAAATTTCTGACCTTTTCGGTACTTACAAAAATTCTGCCGATTTCGGTACTTAGAAAAATTCTGTTGATTTCGGCACTTAGAAAAATTCTGTTGATTTCGGTACTTAGAAAAATTCTGTTGATTTCGGTACTTAGAAAATTTCTGCCTTTTTCGGAACTTTGAAAAGACTCGGAAGTTTTCGGTACTTTGTAAATTTCTGACGTTCTGCCTTTTTCGGTACTTTGAAAGGACTCAGAAGTTTTCGGTACTTAGAAAGTTTCTGACGCTTTCGGTACTTAGAAAAATTCTGCCAATTTCGGATCTTAGAAAATTTCTGACCTTTTCGGTCCTTAGAAAATTTCTGTCGTTTTCGGTACTTAGAAAACATTCAGAAGTTTTCGGTACTTTGAAAATTTCTGCCTTTTTCGGTACTTTGAAAAGACTCAGAAATTTTCGGTACTTAGAAAATTTCTGACGTTTTCGGTACTTAGAAAAAATCTGCCAATTTCGGATCTTAGAAAATTTCTGTCCTTTTCGGTCCTTAGAAAATTTCTGACGTTTTTGGTACTTAGAAAACATTTAGAAGTTTTCGGTACTTAGAAAATTTCTGCCGATTTCGGTACTTAGAAAAATTCTGTTGATTTCGGTACTTAGAAAAATTCTGTTGATTTCGGTACTTAGAAAAATTCTGTTGATTTCGGTACTTAGAAAATTTCTGCCTTTTTCGGAACTTTGAAAAGACTCGGAAGTTTTCGGTACTTTGTAAATTTCTGACGTTCTGCCTTTTTCGGTACTTTGAAAGGACTCAGAAGTTTTCGGTACTTAGAAAGTTTCTGACGTTTTTGGTACTTAGAAAAATTCTGCCAATTTCGGATCTTAGAAAATTTCTGACCTTTTCGGTCCTTAGAAAATTTCTGTCGTTTTCGGTACTTAGAAAACATTCAGAAGTTTTCGGTACTTTGAAAATTTCTGCCTTTTTCGGTACTTAGAAAATTTCTGACCTTTTCGGTACTTAGAAAATATCTGACGTTTTCGGTACTTAGAAAATTTCTGCCGTTTTCGGTACTTAGAAAAATTCTTACGATTTCGATATTTATTAAACATTCAGAAGTTTTCAGTACTTCGAAAAATTCTGTCGATTTCGGTACTTAGAAAATTTCTGCCTTTTTCGGTACTTTGAAAAGACTCCGATGCTTTCGGTACTTAGAAAATTTCTGACGTTTTCGGTACTTAGAAAAATTCTGCCAATTTCGGATCTTAGAAAATTTCTGACCTTTTAAGTCCTTAGAAAATTTCTGACGTTTTCGGTACTTAGAAAACATTCAGAAGTTTTCGGTACTTAGAAAATGTCTGCCTTTTTCGGTACTTAGAAAATTTCTGACCTTTTCGGTACTTAGAAAAATTCTGCCGATTTCGGTACTTAGAAAAATTCTGTTGATTTCGGTACTTAGAAAAATTCTGTTGATTTCGGTACTTAGAAAATTTCTGCCTTTTTCGGAACTTTGAAAAGACTCGGAAGTTTTCGGTACTTTGTAAATTTCTGACGTTCTGCCTTTTTCGGTACTTTGAAAGGACTCAGTAGTTTTCGGTACTTAGAAAGTTTCTGACGTTTTTGGTACTTAGAAAAATTCTGCCAATTTCGGATCTTAGAAAATTTCTGACCTTTTCGGTCCTTAGAAAATTTCTGTCGTTTTCGGTACTTAGAAAACATTCAGAAGTTTTCGGTACTTTGAAAATTTCTGCCTTTTTCGATACTTAGAAAATTTCTGACCTTTTCGGTACTTAGAAAATATCTGACGTTTTCGGTACTTAGAAAATTTCTGACGTTTTCGGTACTTAGAAAAATTCTTACGATTTCGATATTTATTAAACATTCAGAAGTTTTCAGTACTTCGAAAAATTCTGTCGATTTCGGTACTTAGAAAATTTCTGCCTTTTTCGGTACTTTGAAAAGACTCCGATGCTTTCGGTACTTAGAAAATTTCTGACGTTTTCGGTACTTAGAAAAATTCTGCCAATTTCGGATCTTAGAAAATTTCTGACCTTTTAAGTCCTTAGAAAATTTCTGACGTTTTCGGTACTTAGAAAACATTCAGAAGTTTTCGGTACTTAGAAAATTTCTGCCTTTTTCGGTACTTAGAAAATTTCTGACCTTTTCGGTACTTAGAAAAATTCTGCCGATTTCGGTACTTAGAAAAATTCTGTTGATTTCGGCACTTAGAAAAATTCTGTTGATTTCGGTACTTAGAAAAATTCTGTTGATTTCGGTACTTAGAAAATTTCTGCCTTTTTCGGAACTTTAAAAAGACTCGGAAGTTTTCGGTACTTTGTAAATTTCTGACGTTCTGCCTTTTTCGGTACTTTGAAAGGACTCAGAAGTTTTCGGTACTTAGAAAGTTTCTGACGCTTTCGGTACTTAGAAAAATTCTGCCAATTTCGGATCTTAGAAAATTTCTGACCTTTTCGGTCCTTAGAAAATTTCTGTCGTTTTCGGTACTTAGAAAACATTCAGAAGTTTTCGGTACTTTGAAAATTTCTGCCTTTTTCGGTACTTTGAAAAGACTCAGAAATTTTCGGTACTTAGAAAATTTCTGACGTTTTCGGTACTTAGAAAAAATCTGCCAATTTCGGATCTTAGAAAATTTCTGTCCTTTTCGGTCCTTAGAAAATTTCTGACGTTTTTGGTACTTAGAAAACATTTAGAAGTTTTCGGTACTTAGAAAATTTCTGCCTTTTTCGGTACTTAGAAAATATCTGACGTTTTCGGAACTTAGAAAATTTCTGCCTTTTTCGGTACTTTAAAAAGACTCAGAAGTTTTCGGTACTTAGAAAATTTCTGACGTTTTCGGTACTTAGAAAAATTGTGTTGATTTCAGTACTTCGAAAAATTCTGTCGATTTCGGTACTTAGAAAATTTCTGCCTTTTTCGGTACTTTGAAAAGACTCCGATGCTTTCGGTACTTAGAAAATTTCTGACGTTTTCGGTACTTAGAAAAATTCTGCCAATTTCGGATCTTAGAAAATTTCTGACCTTTTAAGTCCTTAGAAAATTTCTGACGTTTTCGGTACTTAGAAAACATTCAGAAGTTTTCGGTACTTAGAAAATTTCTGCCTTTTTCGGTACTTAGAAAATTTCTGACCTTTTCGGTACTTAGAAAAATTCTGCCGATTTCGGTACTTAGAAAAATTCTGTTGATTTCGGCACTTAGAAAAATTCTGTTGATTTCGGTACTTAGAAAAATTCTGTTGATTTCGGTACTTAGAAAATTTCTGCCTTTTTCGGAACTTTGAAAAGACTCGGAAGTTTTCGGTACTTTGTAAATTTCTGACGTTCTGCCTTTTTCGGTACTTTGAAAGGACTCAGAAGTTTTCGGTACTTAGAAAGTTTCTGACGCTTTCGGTACTTAGAAAAATTCTGCCAATTTCGGATCTTAAAAAATTTCTGACCTTTTCGGTCCTTAGAAAATTTCTGTCGTTTTCGGTACTTAGAAAACATTCAGAAGTTTTCGGTACTTTGAAAATTTCTGCCTTTTTCGGTACTTTGAAAAGACTCAGAAATCTTCGGTACTTAGAAAATTTCTGACGTTTTCGGTACTTAGAAAAAATCTGCCAATTTCGGATCTTAGAAAATTTCTGTCCTTTTCGGTCCTTAGAAAATTTCTGACGTTTTTGGTACTTAGAAAACATTTAGAAGTTTTCGGTACTTAGAAAATTTCTGCCTTTTTCGGTACTTAGAAAATATCTGACGTTTTCGGAACTTAGAAAATTTCTGCCTTTTTCGGTACTTTGAAAAGACTCAGAAGTTTTCGGTACTTAGAAAATTTCTGACGTTTTCGGTACTTAGAAAAATTGTGTTGATTTCAGTACTTCGAAAAATTCTGTCGATTTCGGTACTTAGAAAATTTCTGCCTTTTTCGGTACTTTGAAAAGACTCCGATGCTTTCGGTACTTAGAAAATTTCTGACGTTTTCGGAACTTAGAAAAATTCTGCCAATTTCGGATCTTAGAAAATTTCTGACCTTTTAAGTCCTTAGAAAATTTCTGACGTTTTCGGTACTTAGAAAACATTCAGAAGTTTTCGGTACTTAGAAAATGTCTGCCTTTTTCGGTACTTAGAAAATTTCTGACCTTTTCGGTACTTAGAAAAATTCTGCCGATTTCGGTACTTAGAAAAATTCTGTTGATTTCGGTACTTAGAAAAATTCTGTTGATTTCGGTACTTAGAAAATTTCTGCCTTTTTCGGAACTTTGAAAAGACTCGGAAGTTTTCGGTACTTTGTAAATTTCTGACGTTCTGCCTTTTTCGGTACTTTGAAAGGACTCAGAAGTTTTCGGTACTTAGAAAGTTTCTGACGTTTTTGGTACTTAGAAAAATTCTGCCAATTTCGGATCTTAGAAAATTTCTGACCTTTTCGGTCCTTAGAAAATTTCTGTCGTTTTCGGTACTTAGAAAACATTCAGAAGTTTTCGGTACTTTTAAAATTTCTGCCTTTTTCTGTACTTAGAAAATTTCTGACCTTTTCGGTACTTAGAAAATATCTGACGTTTTCGGTACTTAGAAAATTTCTGACGTTTTCGGTACTTAGAAAAATTCTTACGATTTCGATATTTATTAAACATTCAGAAGTTTTCAGTACTTCGAAAAATTCTGTCGAATTCGGTACTTAGAAAATTTCTGCCTTTTTCGGTACTTTGAAAAGACTCCGATGCTTTCGGTACTTAGAAAGTTTCTGACGTTTTTGGTACTTAGAAAAATTCTGCCAATTTCGGATCTTAGAAAATTTCTGACCTTTTCGGTCCTTAGAAAATTTCTGTCGTTTTCGGTACTTAGAAAACATTCAGAAGTTTTCGGTACTTTGAAAATTTCTGCCTTTTTCGGTACTTAGAAAATTTCTGACCTTTTCGGTACTTAGAAAATATTTGACGTTTTCGGTACTTAGAAAATTTCTGACGTTTTCGGTACTTAGAAAAATTCTTACGATTTCGATATTTATTAAACATTCAGAAGTTTTCAGTACTTCGAAAAATTCTGTCGATTTCGGTACTTAGAAAATTTCTGCCTTTTTCGGTACTTTGAAAAGACTCCGATGCTTTCGGTACTTAGAAAATTTCTGACGTTTTCGGTACTTAGAAAAATTCTGCCAATTTCGGCACTTAGAAAAATTCTGTTGATTTCGGTACTTAGAAAAATTCTGTTGATTTCGGTACTTAGAAAATTTCTGCCTTTTTCGGAACTTTGAAAAGACTCGGAAGTTTTCGGTACTTTGTAAATTTCTGACGTTCTGCCTTTTTCGGTACTTTGAAAGGACTCAGAAGTTTTCGGTACTTAGAAAGTTTCTGACGTTTTCGGTACTTAGAAAAATTCTGCCAATTTCGGATCTTAGAAAATTTCTGACCTTTTCGGTCCTTAGAAAATTTCTGTCGTTTTCGGTACTTAGAAAACATTCAGAAGTTTTCGGTACTTAGGAAAATTCTGATGATTTCGGATCTTAGAAAATTTCTGACGTTTTCGGTACTTAGAAATATTCTGTCGATTTCGGTACTTAGAAAACATTCAGAAGTCTTCGGTACTTAGAAAATTTCTGACGTTTTCGGTACATAGAAAAATTCTGCCAATTTCGGATCTTAGAAAATTTCTGACCTTTTCGGTCCTTAGAAAATTTCTGACGTTTTCGGTACTTAGAAAACATTCAGAAGTTTTCGGTACTTAGAAAATTTCTGCCTTTTTCGGTACTTAGAAAATTTCTGAAATTTTCGGTACTTAGAAAATATCTGACGTCTTCGGTACTTAGAAAATTTCTGCCTTTTTCGGTACTTTGAAAAGACTCAGAAGTTTTCGGTACTTAGAAAATTTCTGACGTTTTCGGTACTTAGAAAAATTCTTACGATTTCGATACTTATTAAACATTCAGAAGTTTTCGGTACTTTGAAAAATTCTGCCTTTTTCGGTACTTTGAAAAGACTCGGAAGTTTTCGGTACTTAGTAAATTTCTGACGTTCTGCCTTTTTTGGTACTTTTAAAAGACTCAGAAGTTTTCGGTACTTAGAAAATTTCTGACGTTTTCGGTACTTAGAAAAATTCTCATGATTTCGCGGTACGTAGAAAACATTCAGAAGTTTTCGGTACTTAGAAAATTTCTGCCTTTTTCGGTACTTTGAAAAGACTCAGAAGTTTTCGGTACTTAGAAAATTTCTGACGTTTTCAGTACATAGAAAAATTCTGCCAATTTCGGATCTTAGAAAATTTCTGACCTTTTCGGTCCTTAGAAAATTTCTGACGTTTTCGGTACTTAGAAAACATTCAGAAGTTTTCGGTACTTAGAAAATTTCTGCCTTTTTCGGTACTTAGAAAATTTCTGACCTTTTCGGTACTTAGAAAATATCTGACGTTTTCGGTACTTAGAAAATTTCTGCCTTTTTCGGTACTTTGAAAAGACTCAGAAGTTTTCGGTACTTAGAAAATTTCTGACGTTTTCGGTACTTAGAAAAATTCTTACGATTTCGATACTTATTAAACATTCAGAAGTTTTCGGTACTTAGAAAAATTCTGCCGATTTCGGTACTTAGAAAAATTGTGTTGATTTCAGTACTTAGAAAATTCTGACGATTTCGGTACTTAGGAAAATTCTGATGATTTCGGATCTTAGAAAATTTCTGACGTTTTCGGTACTTAGAAAAATTCTGATGATTTCGCGGTACGTAGAAAACATTCAGAAGTTTTCGGTACTTAGAAAATTTCAGCCTTTTTCGGTACTTTGAAAAGACTCAGAAGTTTTCGGTACTTAGAAAATTTCTGACGTTTTCGGTACATAGAAAAATTCTGTCAATTTCGGATCTTAGAAAATTTCTGACCTTTTCGGTCCTTAGAAAATTTCTGACGTTTTCGGTACTTAGAAAACATTCAGAAGTTTTCGGTACTTAGAAAATTTCTGCCTTTTCGGTACTTTGAAAATTTCTGACCTTTTCGGTACTTAGAAAATATCTGACGTCTTCGGTACTTAGAAAATTTCTGCCTTTTTCGGTACTTTGAAAAGACTCAGAAGTTTTCGGTACTTAGAAAATTTCTGACGTTTTCGGTACTTAGAAAAATTCTTACGATTTCGATACTTATTAAACATTCAGAAGTTTTCGGTACTTTGAAAAATTCTGCCTTTTTCGGTACTTTGAAAAGACTCGGAAGTTTTCGGTACTTAGTAAATTTCTGACGTTCTGCCTTTTTTGGTACTTTTAAAAGACTCAGAAGTTTTCGGTACTTAGAAAATTTCTGACGTTTTCGGTACTTAGAAAAATTCTCATGATTTCGCGGTACGTAGAAAACATTCAGAAGTTTTCGGTACTTAGAAAATTTCTGCCTTTTTCGGTACTTTGAAAAGACTCAGAAGTTTTCGGTACTTAGAAAATTTCTGACGTTTTCGGTACATAGAAAAATTCTGCCAATTTCGGATCTTAGAAAATTTCTGACCTTTTCGGTCCTTAGAAAATTTCTGACGTTTTCGGTACTTAGAAAACATTCAGAAGTTTTCGGTACTTAGAAAATTTCTGCCTTTTTCGGTACTTAGAAAATATCTGACGTTTTCGGTACTTAGAAAATTTCTGCCTTTTTCGGTACTTTGAAAAGACTCAGAAGTTTTCGGTACTTAGAAAATTTCTGACGTTTTCGGTACTTAGAAAAATTCTTACGATTTCGATACTTATTAAACATTCAGAAGTTTTCGGTACTTAGAAAAATTCTGCCGATTTCGGTACTTAGAAAAATTGTGTTGATTTCAGTACTTAGAAAAATCTGACGATTTCGGTACTTAGGAAAATTCTGATGATTTCGGATCTTAGAAAATTTCTGACGTTTTCGGAACTTAGAAATATTCTGTCGATTTCGGTACTTAGAAAAATTCTGTTGATTTCGGTTTTTTGAAAATTTCTGCCTTTTTCGGTACTTTGAAAAGACTCGGAAGTTTTCGGTACTTAGTAATTTTCTGACGTTCTGCCTTTTTTGGTACTTTGAAAAGTCTCAGAAGTTTTCAATACTTAGAAAATTTCTGACGTTTTCGGTACTTAGAAAAATTCTTACGATTTCGATATTTATTAAACATTCATAAGTTTTCGGTACTTAGAAAAATTCTGCCGATTTCGGTACTTAGAAAAATTGTGTTGATTTCAGTACTTCGAAAAATTCTGTCGATTTCGGTACTTAGAAATATTCTGTCGATTTCGGTACTTAGAAAACATTCAGAAGTCTTCGGTACTTAGAAAATTTCTGACGTTTTCGGTACTTAGAAAAATTCTTACGATTTCGATACTTATTAAACATTCAGAAGTTTTCGGTACTTTGAAAAATTCTGCCTTTTTCGGTACTTTGAAAAGACTCGGAAGTTTTCGGTACTTAGTAAATTTCTGACGTTCTGCCTTTTTTGGTACTTTGAAAAGACTCAGAAGTTTTCGGTACTTAGAAAATTTCTGACCTTTTCGGTACTTAGAAAAATTCTGATGATTTCGCGGTACGTAGAAAACATTCAGAAGTTTTCGGTACTTAGAAAATTTCAGCCTTTTTCGGTACTTTGAAAAGACTCAGAAGTTTTCGGTACTTAGAAAATTTCTGACGTTTTCGGTACATAGAAAAATTCTGCCAATTTCGGATCTTAGAAAATTTCTGACCTTTTCGGTCCTTAGAAAATTTCTGACGTTTTCGGTACTTAGAAAACATTCAGAAGTTTTCGGTACTTAGAAAATTTCTGCCTTTTTCGGTACTTAGAAAATTTCTGACCTTTTCGGTACTTAGAAAATATCTGACGTCTTCGGTACTTAGAAAATTTCTGCCTTTTTCGGTACTTTGAAAAGACTCAGAAGTTTTCGGTACTTAGAAAATTTCTGACGTTTTCGGTACTTAGAAAAGACTCAGAAGTTTTCGGTACTTAGAAAAATTCTGCCGATTCCGGTACTTAGAAAAATTGTGTTGATTTCAGTACTTAGAAAATTCTGACGATTTCGTATCTTAGAAAATTTCTGACGTTTTCGGTACTTAGAAATATTCTGTCGATTTCGGTACTTAGAAAAATTCTGTTGATTTCGGTTTTTTGAAAATTTCTGCCTTTTTCGGTACTTTGAAAAGACTCGGAAGTTTTCGGTACTTAGTAATTTTCTGACGTTCTGCCTTTTTTGGTACTTTGAAAAGTCTCAGAAGTTTTCGGTACTTAGAAAATTTCTGACGTTTTCGGTACATAGAAAAATTCAGATGATTTCGCGGTACTTAGAAAACATTCAGAAGTTTTCGGTACTTAGAAAATTTCTGCCTTTTTCGGTACTTAGAAAATTTCTGACCTTTTCGGTACTTAGAAAATATCTGACGTTTTCGGTACTTAGAAAATTTCTGCCTTTTTCAGTACTTTGAAAAGACTCAGAAGTTTTCGGTACTTAGAAAATTTCTGACGATTTCGGTACTTATAAAAATTCTGACGATTTCGGTACTTAGAAAATCTCTGCCTTTTTCGGTACTTTGAATAGACTGGGAAGTTTTCGGTACTTAGTAAATTTCTGACGATCTGCCGTTTTCGGTACTTTGAAAAGACTCAGAAGTTTTCGGTACTTAGAAAATATCTGACGTCTTCGGTACTTAGAAAATTTCTGCCTTTTTCGGTACTTTGAAAAGACTCAGAAGTTTTCGGTACTTAGAAAATTTCTGACGTTTTCGGTACTTAGAAAAATTGTGTTGATTTCAGTACTTCGAAAAATTCTGTCGATTTCGGTACTTAGAAATATTCTGTCGATTTCGGTACTTAGAAAACATTCAGAAGTCTTCGGTACTTAGAAAATTTCTGACGTTTTCGGTACATAGAAAAATTCTGCCAATTTCGGATCTTAGAAAATTTCTGACCTTTTCGGTCCTTAGAAAATTTCTGACGTTTTCGGTACTTAGAAAACATTCAGAAGTTTTCGGTACTTAGAAAATTTCTGCCTTTTTCGGTACTTAGAAAATTTCTGAAATTTTCGGTACTTAGAAAATATCTGACGTCTTCGGTACTTAGAAAATTTCTGCCTTTTTCGGTACTTTGAAAAGACTCAGAAGTTTTCGGTACTTAGAAAATTTCTGACGTTTTCGGTACTTAGAAAAATTCTTACGATTTCGATACTTATTAAACATTCAGAAGTTTTCGGTACTTTGAAAAATTCTGCCTTTTTCGGTACTTTGAAAAGACTCGGAAGTTTTCGGTACTTAGTAAATTTCTGACGTTCTGCCTTTTTTGGTACTTTTAAAAGACTCAGAAGTTTTCGGTACTTAGAAAATTTCTGACGTTTTCGGTACTTAGAAAAATTCTCATGATTTCGCGGTACGTAGAAAACATTCAGAAGTTTTCGGTACTTAGAAAATTTCGGCCTTTTTCGGTACTTTGAAAAGACTCAGAAGTTTTCGGTACTTAGAAAATTTCTGACGTTTTCGGTACATAGAAAAATTCTGCCAATTTCGGATCTTAGAAAATTTCTGACCTTTTCGGTCCTTAGAAAATTTCTGACGTTTTCGGTACTTAGAAAACATTCAGAAGTTTTCGGTACTTAGAAAATTTCTGCCTTTTTCGGTACTTAGAAAATATCTGACGTTTTCGGTACTTAGAAAATTTCTGCCTTTTTCGGTACTTTGAAAAGACTCAGAAGTTTTCGGTACTTAGAAAATTTCTGACGTTTTCGGTACTTAGAAAAATTCTTACGATTTCGATACTTATTAAACATTCAGAAGTTTTCGGTACTTAGAAAAATTCTGCCGATTTCGGTACTTAGAAAAATTGTGTTGATTTCAGTACTTAGAAAATTCTGACGATTTCGGTACTTAGGAAAATTCTGATGATTTCGGATCTTAGAAAATTTCTGACGTTTTCGGAACTTAGAAATATTCTGTCGATTTCGGTACTTAGAAAAATTCTGTTGATTTCGGTTTTTTGAAAATTTCTGCCTTTTTCGGTACTTTGAAAAGACTCGGAAGTTTTCGGTACTTAGTAATTTTCTGACGTTCTGCCTTTTTTGGTACTTTGAAAAGTCTCAGAAGTTTTCAATACTTAGAAAATTTCTGACGTTTTCGGTACTTAGAAAAATTCTTACGATTTCGATATTTATTAAACATTCATAAGTTTTCGGTACTTAGAAAAATTCTGCCGATTTCGGTACTTAGAAAAATTGTGTTGATTTCAGTACTTCGAAAAATTCTGTCGATTTCGGTACTTAGAAATATTCTGTCGATTTCGGTACTTAGAAAACATTCAGAAGTCTTCGGTACTTAGAAAATTTCTGACGTTTTCGGTACTTAGAAAAATTCTTACGATTTCGATACTTATTAAACATTCAGAAGTTTTCGGTACTTTGAAAAATTCTGCCTTTTTCGGTACTTTGAAAAGACTCGGAAGTTTTCGGTACTTAGTAAATTTCTGACGTTCTGCCTTTTTTGGTACTTTGAAAAGACTCAGAAGTTTTCGGTACTTAGAAAATTTCTGACCTTTTCGGTACTTAGAAAAATTCTGATGATTTCGCGGTACGTAGAAAACATTCAGAAGTTTTCGGTACTTAGAAAATTTCAGCCTTTTTCGGTACTTTGAAAAGACTCAGAAGTTTTCGGTACTTAGAAAATTTCTGACGTTTTCGGTACATAGAAAAATTCTGCCAATTTCGGATCTTAGAAAATTTCTGACCTTTTCGGTCCTTAGAAAATTTCTGACGTTTTCGGTACTTAGAAAACATTCAGAAGTTTTCGGTACTTAGAAAATTTCTGCCTTTTTCGGTACTTAGAAAATTTCTGACCTTTTCGGTACTTAGAAAATATCTGACGTCTTCGGTACTTAGAAAATTTCTGCCTTTTTCGGTACTTTGAAAAGACTCAGAAGTTTTCGGTACTTAGAAAATTTCTGACGTTTTCGGTACTTAGAAAAGACTCAGAAGTTTTCGGTACTTAGAAAAATTCTGCCGATTCCGGTACTTAGAAAAATTGTGTTGATTTCAGTACTTAGAAAATTCTGACGATTTCGTATCTTAGAAAATTTCTGACGTTTTCGGTACTTAGAAATATTCTGTCGATTTCGGTACTTAGAAAAATTCTGTTGATTTCGGTTTTTTGAAAATTTCTGCCTTTTTCGGTACTTTGAAAAGACTCGGAAGTTTTCGGTACTTAGTAATTTTCTGACGTTCTGCCTTTTTTGGTACTTTGAAAAGTCTCAGAAGTTTTCGGTACTTAGAAAATTTCTGACGTTTTCGGTACATAGAAAAATTCAGATGATTTCGCGGTACTTAGAAAACATTCAGAAGTTTTCGGTACTTAGAAAATTTCTGCCTTTTTCGGTACTTAGAAAATTTCTGACCTTTTCGGTACTTAGAAAATATCTGACGTTTTCGGTACTTAGAAAATTTCTGCCTTTTTCAGTACTTTGAAAAGACTCAGAAGTTTTCGGTACTTAGAAAATTTCTGACGATTTCGGTACTTATAAAAATTCTGACGATTTCGGTACTTAGAAAATCTCTGCCTTTTTCGGTACTTTGAATAGACTGGGAAGTTTTCGGTACTTAGTAAATTTCTGACGATCTGCCGTTTTCGGTACTTTGAAAAGACTCAGAAGTTTTCGGTACTTAGAAAATATCTGACGTCTTCGGTACTTAGAAAATTTCTGCCTTTTTCGGTACTTTGAAAAGACTCAGAAGTTTTCGGTACTTAGAAAATTTCTGACGTTTTCGGTACTTAGAAAAATTGTGTTGATTTCAGTACTTCGAAAAATTCTGTCGATTTCGGTACTTAGAAATATTCTGTCGATTTCGGTACTTAGAAAACATTC
Source organism: Parasteatoda tepidariorum (assembly GCF_982258835.1). Taxonomy (NCBI): domain Eukaryota; kingdom Metazoa; phylum Arthropoda; class Arachnida; order Araneae; family Theridiidae; genus Parasteatoda; species Parasteatoda tepidariorum. The sequence goes on from NC_141762.1 coordinate 110,008,247, forward strand.
AGAAGTCTTCGGTACTTAGAAAATTTCTGACGTTTTCGGTACATAGAAAAATTCTGCCAATTTCGGATCTTAGAAAATTTCTGACCTTTTCGGTCCTTAGAAAATTTCTGACGTTTTCGGTACTTAGAAAACATTCAGAAGTTTTCGGTACTTAGAAAATTTCTGCCTTTTTCGGTACTTAGAAAATTTCTGAAATTTTCGGTACTTAGAAAATATCTGACGTCTTCGGTACTTAGAAAATTTCTGCCTTTTTCGGTACTTTGAAAAGACTCAGAAGTTTTCGGTACTTAGAAAATTTCTGACGTTTTCGGTACTTAGAAAAATTCTTACGATTTCGATACTTATTAAACATTCAGAAGTTTTCGGTACTTTGAAAAATTCTGCCTTTTTCGGTACTTTGAAAAGACTCGGAAGTTTTCGGTACTTAGTAAATTTCTGACGTTCTGCCTTTTTTGGTACTTTTAAAAGACTCAGAAGTTTTCGGTACTTAGAAAATTTCTGACGTTTTCGGTACTTAGAAAAATTCTCATGATTTCGCGGTACGTAGAAAACATTCAGAAGTTTTCGGTACTTAGAAAATTTCGGCCTTTTTCGGTACTTTGAAAAGACTCAGAAGTTTTCGGTACTTAGAAAATTTCTGACGTTTTCGGTACATAGAAAAATTCTGCCAATTTCGGATCTTAGAAAATTTCTGACCTTTTCGGTCCTTAGAAAATTTCTGACGTTTTCGGTACTTAGAAAACATTCAGAAGTTTTCGGTACTTAGAAAATTTCTGCCTTTTTCGGTACTTAGAAAATATCTGACGTTTTCGGTACTTAGAAAATTTCTGCCTTTTTCGGTACTTTGAAAAGACTCAGAAGTTTTCGGTACTTAGAAAATTTCTGACGTTTTCGGTACTTAGAAAAATTCTTACGATTTCGATACTTATTAAACATTCAGAAGTTTTCGGTACTTAGAAAAATTCTGCCGATTTCGGTACTTAGAAAAATTGTGTTGATTTCAGTACTTAGAAAATTCTGACGATTTCGGTACTTAGGAAAATTCTGATGATTTCGGATCTTAGAAAATTTCTGACGTTTTCGGAACTTAGAAATATTCTGTCGATTTCGGTACTTAGAAAAATTCTGTTGATTTCGGTTTTTTGAAAATTTCTGCCTTTTTCGGTACTTTGAAAAGACTCGGAAGTTTTCGGTACTTAGTAATTTTCTGACGTTCTGCCTTTTTTGGTACTTTGAAAAGTCTCAGAAGTTTTCAATACTTAGAAAATTTCTGACGTTTTCGGTACTTAGAAAAATTCTTACGATTTCGATATTTATTAAACATTCATAAGTTTTCGGTACTTAGAAAAATTCTGCCGATTTCGGTACTTAGAAAAATTGTGTTGATTTCAGTACTTCGAAAAATTCTGTCGATTTCGGTACTTAGAAATATTCTGTCGATTTCGGTACTTAGAAAACATTCAGAAGTCTTCGGTACTTAGAAAATTTCTGACGTTTTCGGTACTTAGAAAAATTCTTACGATTTCGATACTTATTAAACATTCAGAAGTTTTCGGTACTTTGAAAAATTCTGCCTTTTTCGGTACTTTGAAAAGACTCGGAAGTTTTCGGTACTTAGAAAATTTCTGACGTTTTCGGTACTTAGAAAAATTCTGATGATTTCGCGGTACGTAGAAAACATTCAGAAGTTTTCGGTACTTAGAAAATTTCAGCCTTTTTCGGTACTTTGAAAAGACTCAGAAGTTTTCGGTACTTAGAAAATTTCTGACGTTTTCGGTACATAGAAAAATTCTGCCAATTTCGGATCTTAGAAAATTTCTGACCTTTTCGGTCCTTAGAAAATTTCTGACGTTTTCGGTACTTAGAAAACATTCAGAAGTTTTCGGTACTTAGAAAATTTCTGCCTTTTTCGGTACTTAGAAAATATCTGACGTTTTCGGTACTTAGAAAATTTCTGCCTTTTTCGGTACTTTGAAAAGACTCAGAAGTTTTCGGTACTTAGAAAATTTCTGACGTTTTCGGTACTTAGAAAAATTCTTACGATTTCGATACTTATTAAACATTCAGAAGTTTTCGGTACTTAGAAAAATTCTGCCGATTTCGGTACTTAGAAAAATTGTGTTGATTTCAGTACTTAGAAAATTCTGACGATTTCGGTACTTAGGAAAATTCTGATGATTTCGGATCTTAGAAAATTTCTGACGTTTTCGGAACTTAGAAATATTCTGTCGATTTCGGTACTTAGAAAAATTCTGTTGATTTCGGTTTTTTGAAAATTTCTGCCTTTTTCGGTACTTTGAAAAGACTCGGAAGTTTTCGGTACTTAGTAATTTTCTGACGTTCTGCCTTTTTTGGTACTTTGAAAAGTCTCAGAAGTTTTCAATACTTAGAAAATTTCTGACGTTTTCGGTACTTAGAAAAATTCTTACGATTTCGATATTTATTAAACATTCATAAGTTTTCGGTACTTAGAAAAATTCTGCCGATTTCGGTACTTAGAAAAATTGTGTTGATTTCAGTACTTCGAAAAATTCTGTCGATTTCGGTACTTAGAAATATTCTGTCGATTTCGGTACTTAGAAAACATTCAGAAGTCTTCGGTACTTAGAAAATTTCTGACGTTTTCGGTACTTAGAAAAATTCTTACGATTTCGATACTTATTAAACATTCAGAAGTTTTCGGTACTTTGAAAAATTCTGCCTTTTTCGGTACTTTGAAAAGACTCGGAAGTTTTCGGTACTTAGTAAATTTCTGACGTTCTGCCTTTTTTGGTACTTTGAAAAGACTCAGAAGTTTTCGGTACTTAGAAAATTTCTGACGTTTTCGGTACTTAGAAAAATTCTGATGATTTCGCGGTACGTAGAAAACATTCAGAAGTTTTCGGTACTTAGAAAATTTCAGCCTTTTTCGGTACTTTGAAAAGACTCAGAAGTTTTCGGTACTTAGAAAATTTCTGACGTTTTCGGTACATAGAAAAATTCTGCCAATTTCGGATCTTAGAAAATTTCTGACCTTTTCGGTCCTTAGAAAATTTCTGACGTTTTCGGTACTTAGAAAACATTCAGAAGTTTTCGGTACTTAGAAAATTTCTGCCTTTTTCGGTACTTAGAAAATTTCTGACCTTTTCGGTACTTAGAAAATATCTGACGTCTTCGGTACTTAGAAAATTTCTGCCTTTTTCGGTACTTTGAAAAGACTCAGAAGTTTTCGGTACTTAGAAAATTTCTGACGTTTTCGGTACTTAGAAAAGACTCAGAAGTTTTCGGTACTTAGAAAAATTCTGCCGATTCCGGTACTTAGAAAAATTGTGTTGATTTCAGTACTTAGAAAATTCTGACGATTTCGTATCTTAGAAAATTTCTGACGTTTTCGGTACTTAGAAATATTCTGTCGATTTCGGTACTTAGAAAAATTCTGTTGATTTCGGTTTTTTGAAAATTTCTGCCTTTTTCGGTACTTTGAAAAGACTCGGAAGTTTTCGGTACTTAGTAATTTTCTGACGTTCTGCCTTTTTTGGTACTTTGAAAAGTCTCAGAAGTTTTCGGTACTTAGAAAATTTCTGACGTTTTCGGTACATAGAAAAATTCTGATGATTTCGCGGTACTTAGAAAACATTCAGAAGTTTTCGGTACTTAGAAAATTTCTGCCTTTTTCGGTACTTAGAAAATTTCTGACCTTTTCGGTACTTAGAAAATATCTGACGTTTTCGGTACTTAGAAAATTTCTGCCTTTTTCAGTACTTTGAAAAGACTCAGAAGTTTTCGGTACTTAGAAAATTTCTGACGATTTCGGTACTTATAAAAATTCTGACGATTTCGGTACTTAGAAAATCTCTGCCTTTTTCGGTACTTTGAATAGACTCGGAAGTTTTCGGTACTTAGTAAATTTCTGACGATCTGCCGTTTTCGGTACTTTGAAAAGACTCAGAAGTTTTCGGTACTTAGAAAATTTCTGACGTTTTCGGTACTTAGAAAAATTCTTACGATTTCGATACTTATTAAACATTCAGAAGTTTTCGGTACTTAGAAAAATTCTGCCGATTTCGGTACTTAGAAAAATTGTGTTGATTTCAGTACTTAGAAAATTCTGACGATTTCGGTACTTAGGAAAATTCTGATGATTTCGGATCTTAGAAAATTTCTGACGTTTTCGGTACTTAGAAAATTTCTGACGTTTTCGGTACTTAGAAAACATTCAGAAGTTTTCGGTACTTAGAAAATTTCTGCCTTTTTCGGTACTTAGAAAATTTCTGACCTTTTCGGTACTTAGAAAATATCTGACGTCTTCTGTACTTAGAAAATTTCTGCCTTTTTCGGTACTTTGAAAAGACTCAGAAGTTTTCGGTACTTAGAAAATTTCTGACGTTTTCGGTACTTAGAAAAATTCTTACGATTTCGATACTTATTAAACATTCAGAAGTTTTCGGTACTTAGAAAAATTCTGCCGATTCCGGTACTTAGAAAAATTGTGTTGATTTCAGTACTTAGAAAATTCTGACGATTTCGTATCTTAGAAAATTTCTGACGTTTTCGGTACTTAGAAATATTCTGTCGATTTCGGTACTTAGAAAAATTCTGTTGATTTCGGTTTTTTGAAAATTTCTGCCTTTTTCGGTACTTTGAAAAGACTCGGAAGTTTTCGGTACTTAGTAATTTTCTGACCTTTTCGGTACTTAGAAAATTTCTGCCTTTTTCAGTACTTTGAAAAGACTCAGAAGTTTTCGGTACTTAGAAAATTTCTGACGATTTCGGTACTTATAAAAATTCTGACGATTTTGGTACTTAGAAAATCTCTGCCTTTTTCGGTACTTTGAATAGACTCGGAAGTTTTCGGTACTTAGTAAATTTCTGACGATCTGCCGTTTTCGGTACTTTGAAAAGACTCAGAAGTTTTCGGTACTTAGAAAATTTCTGAGGTTTTCGGTACTTAGAAAAAATCTGCCAATTTCGAATCTTAGAAAATTTCTGTCCTTTTCGGTCCTTAGAAAATTTCTGACGTTTTCGGTACTTAGAAAACATTCAGAAGTTTTCGGTACTTAGAAAATTTCTGCCTTTTTCGGTACTTTGAAAAGACTCAGAAGTTTTCGGTACTTAGAAAATTTCTGACGTTTTCGGTACTTAGAAAAATTCTGCCAATTTCGGATCTTAGAAAATTTCTGACCTTTTCGGTCCTTAGAAAATTTCTGTCGTTTTCGGTACTTAGAAAACATTCAGAAGTTTTCGGTACTTAGAAAAGGTCAGTCGAATTCGGTACTTAGAAAAATTCTGTTGATTTCGGTACTTGGAAAATTTCTGCCTTTTTCGGTACTTTGAAAAGACTCAGAAGTTTTCAGTACTTAGAAAATTTCTGTCGATGTCGGTACTTAGAAAACATTCAGAAGTCTTTAGTACTTAGAAAATTTCTGACGTTTTCGGTACTTAGAAAACATTCAGAAGTTTTCGGTACTTAGAAAATTTCTGCCTTTTTCGGTACTTTGAAAAGACTCAGAAGTTTTCGGTACTTAGAAAATTTCTGTCGATGTCGGTACTTAGAAAACATTCAGAAGTCTTCGGTACTTAGAAAATTTCTGACGTTTTCGGTACTTAGAAAAATTCTTACGATTTCGATACTTATTAAACATTCAGAAGTTTTCGGTACTTAGAAAAATTCTGCCGATTTCGGTACTTAGAAAAATTCTGTTGATTTCGGAACTTAGAAAATTTCTGCCTTTTTCGGTACTTTGAAAAGACTCGGAAGTTTTCGGTATTTAGTAAATTTCTGACGTTCTGCCTTTTTCGGTACTTTTTAAAGACTCAGAAGTTTTCGGATCTTAGAAAATTTCTGACCTTTTCGGTACTTAGAAAAATTCTGCCGATTTCGGTACTTAGAAAATTCCTACGATTTCGGTACTTTGTAAAATTCTGCCTTTTTCGGTACTTTGAAAAGACTCAGAAGTTTGCAGTACTTAGAAAATTTTAGACGTTTTCGGTACTTTGAAAAAATCTGACGATTTCGGTATTTTGAAAACATTCAGAAGTTTTCGATACTTAGAAAATTTCTGACGTTTTCGGTACTTAGAAAAATTCTGCCGATTTCGGTACTTAGAAAAATTCTGACGATTTCGGTACTAAAAAAATTCTGCCTTTTTCGGTACTTTGAAAAGGCTCAGAAGTTTTCGGTACTTAGAAAATTTCTGACGTTTTCGGTACTTAGAAAAATTCTTACGATTTCGATACTTATTAAACATTCAGAAGTTTTCAGTACTTAGAAAAATTCTGCCGATTTCGGTACTTAGAAAAATTCTGTTGATTTCAGTACTTCGAAAAGTACTGTCGATTTCGGTACTTAGAAAAATTCTGTCGATATCGGTACTTAGAAAAATTCTGTTGATTTCGGTACTTAGAAAATTTCTGCCTTTTTCGGTACTTTGAAAATTTCAGACGTTTTCGGTACTTAGAAAACATTCAGAATTTTACGGTACTTAGAAAATTTCTGCCTTTTTTGGGTACTTAGAAAACATTCAGAAGTTTTCGGTACTTAGAAAAATTCAGTCGAATTCGGTACTTAGAAAAATTCTATTGATTTCGGTACTTGGAAAATTTCTGCCTTTTTCGGTACTTTGAAAAGACTCAGAAGTTTTCAGTACTTAGAAAATTTCTGTCGATGTCGGTACTTAGAAAACATTCAGAAGTCTTCGGTACTTAGAAAATTTCTGACGTTTTCGGTACTTAGAAAAATTCTTACGATTTCGATACTTATTAAACATTCAGAAGTTTTCGGTACTTAGAAAAATTCTGCCGATTTCGGTACTTAGAAAATTCTGTTTATTTCGGAACTTAGAAAATTTCTGCCTTTTTCGGTACTGTGAAAAGACTCGGAAGTTTTCGGTACTTAGTAAATTTCTGACGTTCTGCCTTTTTCGGTACTTTTTAAAGACTCAGAAGTTTTCGGATGTTAGAAAATTTCTGACCTTTTCGGTACTTAGAAAAATTCTGCCGATTTCGGTACTTAGAAAATTCCTACGATTTCGGTACTTTGTAAAATTCTGCCTTTTTCGGTACTTTGAAAAGACTCACAAGTTTGCAGTACTTAGAAAATTTCAGACGTTTTCGGTACTTTGAAAAAATCTGACGATTTCGGTATTTTGAAAACATTCAGAAGTTTTCGATACTTAGAAAATTTCTGACGTTTTCGGTACTTAGAAAAATTCTGCCGATTTCGGTACTTAGAAAAATTCTGTTGAATTTGGTACTTAGAAAAATTCCGTCGATTTCGGTACTTTGAAAAGACTCAGTAGTTTTCGGTAACTTAGAAAATTTCTGACGTTTTCGGTACTTAGAAAAATTCTGATGATTTCGGTACTTAGAAAAATTCTGACGATTTCGGTACTAAAAAAATTCTGCCGATTTCGGTACTTAGAAAATTCAGACGATTTCGGTACTTTGAAAAATTCTGCCTTTTTCGGTACTTTGAAAAGGCTCAGAAGTTTTCGGTACTTAGAAAATTTCTGACGTTTTCGGTACTTAGAAAAATTCTTACGATTTCGATACTTATTAAACATTCAGAATTTTTCAGTACTTAGAAAAATTCTGCCGATTTCGGTACTTAGAAAAATTCTGTTGATTTCAGTACTTCGAAAAGTACTGTCGATTTCGGTACTTAGAAAAATTCTGTTGATTTCGGTACTTAATAAAATTCAGCCGATTTCGGTACTTAGAAAAATTCTGTTGATTTCGGAACTTAGAAAAATTCTGTCGATTTCGGTACTTAGAAAAATTCTGTTGATTTCGGTTCTTAGAAAATTTCTGCCTTTTTCGGTACTTTGAAAAGACTTGGAAGTTTTTGGTACTTTGAAAAATTCTGTTGATTTCGGATCTTAGAAAAATGCTGCCTTTTTCGGTACTTTACTAAGGCTCAGAAGTTTTCAGTACTTAGAAAATTTCTGACGTTTTCGGTACTTAGAAAACATTCAGAAGTTTTCGGTACTTAGAAAATTTCTGCCTTTTTCAGTACTTAGAAAACATTCCGAAGTTTTCGGTACTTAGAAAAATTCTGTCGAATTCGGTACTTAGAAAAATTCTGTTGATTTCGGTACTTAGAAAAATTTCTGCCTTTTTCGGTACTTAGAAAATTTCTGACCTTTTCGGTACTTAGAAAATATCTGACGTTTTCGGTACTTAGAAAATTTCTGCCTTTTTCAGTACTTTGAAAAGATTCAGAAGTTTTCGGTACTTAGAAAATTTCTGACGATTTCGGTACTTTGAAAAGACTCGGAAGTTTTCGGTACTTAGAAAATTTCTGACGTTTTCGGTACTTAGAAAAATTCTGCCGATTTCGGTACTTAGAAAAATTCTGTTGAATTTGGTACTTAGAAAAATTCCGTCGATTTCGGTACTTTAAAAAGACTCAGTAGTTTTCGGTACTTAGAAAATTTCTGACGTTTTCGGTACTTAGAAAAATTCTGATGCTTTCGGTACTTAGAAAAATTCTGACGATTTCGGTACTAAAAAAATTCTGCCGATTTCGGTACTTAGAAAATTCTGACGATTTCGGTACTTTGAAAAATTCTGCCTTTTTCGGTACTTACTAAACATTCAGAAGTTTTCAGTACTTAGAAAAATTCTGCCGATTTCGGTACTTAGAAAAATTCTGTTGATTTCAGTACTTCGAAAAGTACTGTCGATTTCGGTACTTAGAAAAATTCTGTTGATTTCGGTACTTAGAAAAATTCTGTCGATTTCCGTACTTAGAAAAATTCTGTTGATTTCGGTACTTAGAAAATTTCTGCCTTTTTCGGTACTTTGAAAATTTCAGACGTTTTCGGTACTTAGAAAACATTCAGAATTTTACGGTACTTAGAAAATTTCTGCCTTTTTTGGGTACTTAGAAAACATTCAGAAGTTTTCGGTACTTAGAAAAATTCAGTCGAATTCGGTACTTAGAAAAATTCTGTTGATTTCGGTACTTGGAAAATTTCTGCCTTTTTCGGTACTTTGAGAAGACTCAGAAGTTTTCAGTACTTAGAAAATTTCTGTCGATGTCGGTACTTAGAAAACATTCAGAAGTCTTCGGTACTTAGAAAATTTCTGACGTTTTCGGTACTTAGAAAAATTCTTACGATTTCGATACTTATTAAACATTCAGAAGTTTTCGGTACTTAGAAAAATTCTGCCGATTTCGGTACTTAGAAAAATTCTGTTGATTTCGGAACTTAGAAAATTTCTGCCTTTTTGGGTACTTTGAAAAGACTCGGAAGTTTTCGGTACTTAGTAAATTTCTGACGTTCTGCCTTTTTCGGTACTTTTTAAAGACTCAGAAGTTTTCGGATCTTAGAAAATTTCTGACCTTTTCGGTACTTAGAAAAATTCTGCCGATTTCGGTACTTAGAAAATTCCTACGATTTCGGTACTTTGTAAAATTCTGCCTTTTTCGGTACTTTGAAAAGACTCAGAAGTTTGCAGTACTTAGATAATTTCAGACGTTTTCGGTACTTTGAAAAAATCTGACGATTTCGGTATTTTGAAAACATTCAGAAGTTTTCGGTACTTAGTAAATTTCTGACGATCTGCCGTTTTCGGTACTTTGAAAAGACTCAGAAGTTTTCGGTACTTAGAAAATTTCTGACGTTTTCGGTACTTAGAAAAATTCTTACGATTTCGATACTTATTAAACATTCAGAAGTTTTCGGTACTTAGAAAAATTCTGCCGATTCCGGTACTTAGAAAAATTGTGTTGATTTCAGTACTTAGAAAATTCTGACGATTTCGTATCTTAGAAAATTTCTGACGTTTTCGGTACTTAGAAATATTCTGTCGATTTCGGTACTTAGAAAAATTCTGTTGATTTCGGTTTTTTGAAAATTTCTGCCTTTTTCGGTACTTTGAAAAGACTCGGAAGTTTTCGGTACTTAGTAATTTTCTGACCTTTTCGGTACTTAGAAAATTTCTGCCTTTTTCAGTACTTTGAAAAGACTCAGAAGTTTTCGGTACTTAGAAAATTTCTGACGATTTCGGTACTTATAAAAATTCTGACGATTTCGGTACTTAGAAAATCTCTGCCTTTTTCGGTACTTTGAATAGACTCGGAAGTTTTCGGTACTTAGTAAATTTCTGACGATCTGCCGTTTTCGGTACTTTGAAAAGACTCAGAAGTTTTCGGTACTTAGAAAATTTCTGAGGTTTTCGGTACTTAGAAAAAATCTGCCAATTTCGAATCTTAGAAAATTTCTGTCCTTTTCGGTCCTTAGAAAATTTCTGACGTTTTCGGTACTTAGAAAACATTCAGAAGTTTTCGGTACTTAGAAAATTTCTGCCTTTTTCGGTACTTTGAAAAGACTCAGAAGTTTTCGGTACTTAGAAAATTTCTGACGTTTTCGGTACTTAGAAAAATTCTGCCAATTTCGGATCTTAGAAAATTTCTGACCTTTTCGGTCCTTAGAAAATTTCTGTCGTTTTCGGTACTTAGAAAACATTCAGAAGTTTTCGGTACTTAGAAAAGGTCAGTCGAATTCGGTACTTAGAAAAATTCTGTTGATTTCGGTACTTGGAAAATTTCTGCCTTTTTCGGTACTTTGAAAAGACTCAGAAGTTTTCAGTACTTAGAAAATTTCTGTCGATGTCGGTACTTAGAAAACATTCAGAAGTCTTTAGTACTTAGAAAATTTCTGACGTTTTCGGTACTTAGAAAACATTCAGAAGTTTTCGGTACTTAGAAAATTTCTGCCTTTTTCGGTACTTTGAAAAGACTCAGAAGTTTTCGGTACTTAGAAAATTTCTGTCGATGTCGGTACTTAGAAAACATTCAGAAGTCTTCGGTACTTAGAAAATTTCTGACGTTTTCGGTACTTAGAAAAATTCTTACGATTTCGATACTTATTAAACATTCAGAAGTTTTCGGTACTTAGAAAAATTCTGCCGATTTCGGTACTTAGAAAAATTCTGTTGATTTCGGAACTTAGAAAATTTCTGCCTTTTTCGGTACTTTGAAAAGACTCGGAAGTTTTCGGTATTTAGTAAATTTCTGACGTTCTGCCTTTTTCGGTACTTTTTAAAGACTCAGAAGTTTTCGGATCTTAGAAAATTTCTGACCTTTTCGGTACTTAGAAAAATTCTGCCGATTTCGGTACTTAGAAAATTCCTACGATTTCGGTACTTTGTAAAATTCTGCCTTTTTCGGTACTTTGAAAAGACTCAGAAGTTTGCAGTACTTAGAAAATTTTAGACGTTTTCGGTACTTTGAAAAAATCTGACGATTTCGGTATTTTGAAAACATTCAGAAGTTTTCGATACTTAGAAAATTTCTGACGTTTTCGGTACTTAGAAAAATTCTGCCGATTTCGGTACTTAGAAAAATTCTGACGATTTCGGTACTAAAAAAATTCTGCCTTTTTCGGTACTTTGAAAAGGCTCAGAAGTTTTCGGTACTTAGAAAATTTCTGACGTTTTCGGTACTTAGAAAAATTCTTACGATTTCGATACTTATTAAACATTCAGAAGTTTTCAGTACTTAGAAAAATTCTGCCGATTTCGGTACTTAGAAAAATTCTGTTGATTTCAGTACTTCGAAAAGTACTGTCGATTTCGGTACTTAGAAAAATTCTGTCGATATCGGTACTTAGAAAAATTCTGTTGATTTCGGTACTTAGAAAATTTCTGCCTTTTTCGGTACTTTGAAAATTTCAGACGTTTTCGGTACTTAGAAAACATTCAGAATTTTACGGTACTTAGAAAATTTCTGCCTTTTTTGGGTACTTAGAAAACATTCAGAAGTTTTCGGTACTTAGAAAAATTCAGTCGAATTCGGTACTTAGAAAAATTCTATTGATTTCGGTACTTGGAAAATTTCTGCCTTTTTCGGTACTTTGAAAAGACTCAGAAGTTTTCAGTACTTAGAAAATTTCTGTCGATGTCGGTACTTAGAAAACATTCAGAAGTCTTCGGTACTTAGAAAATTTCTGACGTTTTCGGTACTTAGAAAAATTCTTACGATTTCGATACTTATTAAACATTCAGAAGTTTTCGGTACTTAGAAAAATTCTGCCGATTTCGGTACTTAGAAAAATTCTGTTTATTTCGGAACTTAGAAAATTTCTGCCTTTTTCGGTACTGTGAAAAGACTCGGAAGTTTTCGGTACTTAGTAAATTTCTGACGTTCTGCCTTTTTCGGTACTTTTTAAAGACTCAGAAGTTTTCGGATGTTAGAAAATTTCTGACCTTTTCGGTACTTAGAAAAATTCTGCCGATTTCGGTACTTAGAAAATTCCTACGATTTCGGTACTTTGTAAAATTCTGCCTTTTTCGGTACTTTGAAAAGACTCACAAGTTTGCAGTACTTAGAAAATTTCAGACGTTTTCGGTACTTTGAAAAAATCTGACGATTTCGGTATTTTGAAAACATTCAGAAGTTTTCGATACTTAGAAAATTTCTGACGTTTTCGGTACTTAGAAAAATTCTGCCGATTTCGGTACTTAGAAAAATTCTGTTGAATTTGGTACTTAGAAAAATTCCGTCGATTTCGGTACTTTGAAAAGACTCAGTAGTTTTCGGTACTTAGAAAATTTCTGACGTTTTCGGTACTTAGAAAAATTCTGATGATTTCGGTACTTAGAAAAATTCTGACGATTTCGGTACTAAAAAAATTCTGCCGATTTCGGTACTTAGAAAATTCAGACGATTTCGGTACTTTGAAAAATTCTGCCTTTTTCGGTACTTTGAAAAGGCTCAGAAGTTTTCGGTACTTAGAAAAATTCTGATGATTTCGGTACTTAGAAAAATTCTGACGATTTCGGTACTAAAAAAATTCTGACGTTTTCAGTACTTAGAAAAATTCTGCCGATTTCGGTACTTAGAAAAATTCTGTTGATTTCAGTACTTCGAAAAGTACTGTCGATTTCGGTACTTAGAAAAATTCTGTTGATTTCGGTACTTAATAAAATTCAGCCGATTTCGGTACTTAGAAAAATTCTGTTGATTTCGGAACTTAGAAAAATTCTGTCGATTTCGGTACTTAGAAAAATTCTGTTGATTTCGGTTCTTAGAAAATTTCTGCCTTTTTCGGTACTTTGAAAAGACTTGGAAGTTTTTGGTACTTTGAAAAATTCTGTTGATTTCGGATCTTAGAAAAATGCTGCCTTTTTCGGTACTTTACTAAGGCTCAGAAGTTTTCAGTACTTAGAAAATTTCTGACGTTTTCGGTACTTAGAAAACATTCAGAAGTTTTCGGTACTTAGAAAATTTCTGCCTTTTTCAGTACTTAGAAAACATTCCGAAGTTTTCGGTACTTAGAAAAATTCTGTCGAATTCGGTACATAGAAAAATTCTGTTGATTTCGGTACTTAGAAAAATTTCTGCCTTTTTCGGTACTTAGAAAATTTCTGACCTTTTCGGTACTTAGAAAATATCTGACGTTTTCGGTACTTAGAAAATTTCTGCCTTTTTCAGTACTTTGAAAAGATTCAGAAGTTTTCGGTACTTAGAAAATTTCTGACGATTTCGGTACTTTGAAAAGACTCGGAAGTTTTCGGTACTTAGAAAATTTCTGACGTTTTCGGTACTTAGAAAAATTCTGCCGATTTCGGTACTTAGAAAAATTCTGTTGAATTTGGTACTTAGAAAAATTCCGTCGATTTCGGTACTTTGAAAAGACTCAGTAGTTTTCGGTACTTAGAAAATTTCTGACGTTTTCGGTACTTAGAAAAATTCTGATGCTTTCGGTACTTAGAAAAATTCTGACGATTTCGGTACTAAAAAAATTCTGCCGATTTCGGTACTTAGAAAATTCTGACGATTTCGGTACTTTGAAAAATTCTGCCTTTTTCGGTACTTATTAAACATTCAGAAGTTTTCAGTACTTAGAAAAATTCTGCCGATTTCGGTACTTAGAAAAATTCTGTTGATTTCAGTACTTCGAAAAGTACTGTCGATTTCGGTACTTAGAAAAATTCTGTTGATTTCGGTACTTAGAAAAATTCTGTCGATTTCCGTACTTAGAAAAATTCTGTTGATTTCGGTACTTAGAAAATTTCTGCCTTTTTCGGTACTTTGAAAATTTCAGACGTTTTCGGTACTTAGAAAACATTCAGAATTTTACGGTACTTAGAAAATTTCTGCCTTTTTTGGGTACTTAGAAAACATTCAGAAGTTTTCGGTACTTAGAAAAATTCAGTCGAATTCGGTACTTAGAAAAATTCTGTTGATTTCGGTACTTGGAAAATTTCTGCCTTTTTCGGTACTTTGAGAAGACTCAGAAGTTTTCAGTACTTAGAAAATTTCTGTCGATGTCGGTACTTAGAAAACATTCAGAAGTCTTCGGTACTTAGAAAATTTCTGACGTTTTCGGTACTTAGAAAAATTCTGTTGATTTCGGAACTTAGAAAATTTCTGCCTTTTTGGGTACTTTGAAAAGACTCGGAAGTTTTCGGTACTTAGTAAATTTCTGACGTTCTGCCTTTTTCGGTACTTTTTAAAGACTCAGAAGTTTTCGGATCTTAGAAAATTTCTGACCTTTTCGGTACTTAGAAAAATTCTGCCGATTTCGGTACTTAGAAAATTCCTACGATTTCGGTACTTTGTAAAATTCTGCCTTTTTCGGTACTTTGAAAAGACTCAGAAGTTTGCAGTACTTAGATAATTTCAGACGTTTTCGGTACTTTGAAAAAATCTGACGATTTCGGTATTTTGAAAACATTCAGAAGTTTTCGATACTTAGGAAATTTCTGACGTTTTCGGTACTTAGAAAAATTCTGCCGATTTCGGTACTTAGAAAAATTCTGTTGAATTTGGTACTTAGAAAAATTCCGTCGATTTCGGTACTTTGAAAAGACTCAGTAGTTTTCGGTACTTAGAAAATTTCTGACGTTTTCGGTACTTAGAAAAATTCTGATGATTTCGGTACTTAGAAAAATTCTGACGATTTCGGTACTAAAAAAATTCTGCCGATTTCGGTACTTAGAAAATTCTGACGATTTCGGTACTTTGAAAAATTCTGCCTTTTTCGGTACTTTGAAAAGGCTCAGAAGTTTTCGGTACTTAGAAAATTTCTGACGTTTTCGGTACTTAGAAAAATTCTGTTGATTTCAGTACTTCGAAAAATACTGTCGATTTCGGTACTTAGAAAAATTCTGTTGATTTCGGTACTTAATAAAATTCAGCCGATTTCGGTACTTAGAAAAATTCTGTTGATTTCGGAACTTAGAAGAATTCTGTCGATTTCGGTACTTAGAAAAATTCTGTTGATTTCGGTTCTTAGAAAATTTCTGCCTTTTTCGGTACTTTGAAAAGACTTGGAAGTTTTTGGTACTTTGAAAAATTCTGTTGATTTCGGATCTTAGAAAAATGCTGCCTTTTTCGGTACTTTGAAAAGGCTCAGAAGTTTTCAGTACTTAGAAAATTTCTGACGTTTTCGGTACTTAGAAAACATTCAGAAGTTTTCGGTACTTAGAAAATTTCTGCCTTTTTCAGTACTTAGAAAACATTCCGAAGTTTTCGGTACTTAGAAAAATTCTGTCGAATTCGGTACTTAGAAAAATTCTGTTGATTTCGGTACTTAGAAAAATTTCTGCCTTTTTCGGTACTTAGAAAATTTCTGACCTTTTCGGTACTTAGAAAATATCTGACGTTTTCGGTACTTAGAAAATTTCTGCCTTTTTCAGTACTTTGAAAAGACTCAGAAGTTTTCGGTACTTAGAAAATTTCTGACGATTTCGGTACTTATAAAAATTCTGACGATTTCGGTACTTAGAAAATTTCTGCCTTTTTCGGTACTTTGAAAAGACTCAGAAGTTTTCGGTACTTAGTAAATTTCTGACGATCTGCCTTTTTCGGTACTTTGAAAAGACTCAGAAGTTTTCGGTACTTAGAAAATTTCTGACGTTTTCGGTACTTAGAAAAAATCTGCCAATTTCGGATCTTAGAAAATTTCTGTCCTTTTCGGTCTTTAGAAAATTTCTGACGTTTTCGGTACTTAGAAAACATTCAGAAGTTTTCGGTACTTAGAAAATTTCTGCCTTTTTCGGTACTTTGAGAAGACTCAGAAGTTTTCAGTACTTAGAAAATTTCTGTCGATGTCGGTACTTAGAAAACATTCAGAAGTCTTCGGTACTTAGAAAATTTCTGACGTTTTCGGTACTTAGAAAAATTCTTACGATTTCGATATTTATTAAACATTCAGAAGTTTTCGGTACTTAGAAAAATTCTGCCGATTTCGGTACTTAGAAAAATTGTGTTGATTTCAGTACTTCGAAAAATTCTGTCGATTTCGGTACTTAGAAAATTTCTGCCTTTTTCGGTACTTTGAAAAGACTCCGATGCTTTCGGTACTTAGAAAATTTCTGACGTTTTCGGTACTTAGAAAAATTCTGCCAATTTCGGATCTTAGAAAATTTCTGACCTTTTCGGTCCTTAGAAAATTTCTGTCGTTTTCGGTACTTAGAAAACATTCAGAAGTTTTCGGTACTTAGAAAAATTCAGTCGAATTCGGTACTTAGAAAAATTCTGTTGATTTCGGTACTTGGAAAATTTCTGCCTTTTTCGGTACTTTGAAAAGACTCAGAAGTTTTCAGTACTTAGAAAATTTCTGTCGATGTCGGTACTTAGAAAACATTCAGAAGTCTTCGGTACTTAGAAAATTTCTGACGTTTTCGGTACTTAGAAAAATTCTTACGATTTCGATACTTATTAAACATTCAGAAGTTTTCGGTACTTAGAAAAATTCTGCCTTTTTCGGTACTTTGAAAAGACTCGGAAGTTTTCGGTACTTAGTAAATTTCTGACGTTCTGCTTTTTTCGGTACTTTTTAAAGACTCAGAAGTTTTCGGATCTTAGAAAATTTCTGACCATTTCGGTACTTAGAAAAATTCTGCCGATTTCGGTACTTAGAAAATTCCTACGATTTCGGTACTTTGTAAAATTCTGCCTTTTTCGGTACTTTGAAAAGACTCAGAAGTTTGCAGTACTTAGATAATTTCAGACGTTTTCGGTACTTTGAAAAAATCTGACGATTTCGGTATTTTGAAAACATTCAGAAGTTTTCGATACTTAGGAAATTTCTGACGTTTTCGGTACTTAGAAAAATTCTGCCGATTTCGGTACTTAGAAAAATTCTGTTGAATTTGGTACTTAGAAAAATTCCGTCGATTTCGGTACTTTGAAAAGACTCAGTAGTTTTCGGTACTTAGAAAATTTCTGACGTTTTCGGTACTTAGAAAAATTCTGATGATTTCGGTACTTAGAAAAATTCTGACGATTTCGGTACTAAAAAAATTCTGCCGATTTCGGTACTTAGAAAATTCTGACGATTTCGGTACTTTGAAAAATTCTGCCTTTTTCGGTACTTTGAAAAGGCTCAGAAGTTTTCGGTACTTAGAAAATTTCTGACGTTTTCGGTACTTAGAAAAATTCTGTTGATTTCAGTACTTCGAAAAATACTGTCGATTTCGGTACTTAGAAAAATTCTGTTGATTTCGGTACTTAATAAAATTCAGCCGATTTCGGTACTTAGAAAAATTCTGTTGATTTCGGAACTTAGAAGAATTCTGTCGATTTCGGTACTTAGAAAAATTCTGTTGATTTCGGTTCTTAGAAAATTTCTGCCTTTTTCGGTACTTTGAAAAGACTTGGAAGTTTTTGGTACTTTGAAAAATTCTGTTGATTTCGGATCTTAGAAAAATGCTGCCTTTTTCGGTACTTTGAAAAGGCTCAGAAGTTTTCAGTACTTAGAAAATTTCTGACGTTTTCGGTACTTAGAAAACATTCAGAAGTTTTCGGTACTTAGAAAATTTCTGCCTTTTTCAGTACTTAGAAAACATTCCGAAGTTTTCGGTACTTAGAAAAATTCTGTCGAATTCGGTACTTAGAAAAATTCTGTTGATTTCGGTACTTAGAAAAATTTCTGCCTTTTTCGGTACTTAGAAAATTTCTGACCTTTTCGGTACTTAGAAAATATCTGACGTTTTCGGTACTTAGAAAATTTCTGCCTTTTTCAGTACTTTGAAAAGACTCAGAAGTTTTCGGTACTTAGAAAATTTCTGACGATTTCGGTACTTATAAAAATTCTGACGATTTCGGTACTTAGAAAATTTCTGCCTTTTTCGGTACTTTGAAAAGACTCAGAAGTTTTCGGTACTTAGTAAATTTCTGACGATCTGCCTTTTTCGGTACTTTGAAAAGACTCAGAAGTTTTCGGTACTTAGAAAATTTCTGACGTTTTCGGTACTTAGAAAAAATCTGCCAATTTCGGATCTTAGAAAATTTCTGTCCTTTTCGGTCTTTAGAAAATTTCTGACGTTTTCGGTACTTAGAAAACATTCAGAAGTTTTCGGTACTTAGAAAATTTCTGCCTTTTTCGGTACTTAGAAAATATCTGACGTTTTCGGTACTTAGAAAATTTCTGCCTTTTTCGGTACTTTGAGAAGACTCAGAAGTTTTCAGTACTTAGAAAATTTCTGTCGATGTCGGTACTTAGAAAACATTCAGAAGTCTTCGGTACTTAGAAAATTTCTGACGTTTTCGGTACTTAGAAAAATTCTTACGATTTCGATATTTATTAAACATTCAGAAGTTTTCGGTACTTAGAAAAATTCTGCCGATTTCGGTACTTAGAAAAATTGTGTTGATTTCAGTACTTCGAAAAATTCTGTCGATTTCGGTACTTAGAAAATTTCTGCCTTTTTCGGTACTTTGAAAAGACTCCGATGCTTTCGGTACTTAGAAAATTTCTGACGTTTTCGGTACTTAGAAAAATTCTGCCAATTTCGGATCTTAGAAAATTTCTGACCTTTTCGGTCCTTAGAAAATTTCTGTCGTTTTCGGTACTTAGAAAACATTCAGAAGTTTTCGGTACTTAGAAAAATTCAGTCGAATTCGGTACTTAGAAAAATTCTGTTGATTTCGGTACTTGGAAAATTTCTGCCTTTTTCGGTACTTTGAAAAGACTCAGAAGTTTTCAGTACTTAGAAAATTTCTGTCGATGTCGGTACTTAGAAAACATTCAGAAGTCTTCGGTACTTAGAAAATTTCTGACGTTTTCGGTACTTAGAAAAATTCTTACGATTTCGATACTTATTAAACATTCAGAAGTTTTCGGTACTTAGAAAAATTCTGCCTTTTTCGGTACTTTGAAAAGACTCGGAAGTTTTCGGTACTTAGTAAATTTCTGACGTTCTGCTTTTTTCGGTACTTTTTAAAGACTCAGAAGTTTTCGGATCTTAGAAAATTTCTGACCATTTCGGTACTTAGAAAAATTCTGCCGATTTCGGTACTTAGAAAATTCCTACGATTTCGGTACTTTGTAAAATTCTGCCTTTTTCGGTACTTTAAAAAGACTCAGAAGTTTGCAGTACTTAGAAAATTTCAGACGTTTTCGGTACTTTGAAAAAATCTGACGATTTCGGTATTTTGAAAACATTCAGAAGTTTTCGATACTTAGAAAATTTCTGACGTTTTCGGTACTTAGAAAAATTCTGCCGATTTCGGTACTTAGAAAAATTCTGTTGAATTTGGTACTTAGAAAAATTCCGTCGATTTCGGTACTTTGAAAAGACTCAGTAGTTTTCGGTACTTAGAAAATTTCTGACGTTTTCGGTACTTAGAAAAATTCTGCCAATTTCGGATCTTAGAAAATTTCTGACCTTTTCGGTCCTTAGAAAATTTCTGACGTTGTCGGTACTTAGAAAAATTCTGTTGATTTCGGTACTTAGAAAATTTCTGACGTTTTCGGTACTTAGAAAAATTCTTACGATTTCGATACTTATTAAACATTCAGAAGTTTTCGGTACTTAGAAAAATTCTGCCTTTTTCGGTACTTTGAAAAGACTCGGAAGTTTTCGGTACTTAGTAAATTTCTGACGTTCTGCTTTTTTCGGTACTTTTTAAAGACTCAGAAGTTTTCGGATCT
The DNA here is from genome assembly GCF_982258835.1 of Parasteatoda tepidariorum. NCBI lineage: Eukaryota > Metazoa > Arthropoda > Arachnida > Araneae > Theridiidae > Parasteatoda > Parasteatoda tepidariorum. The sequence continues at coordinate 110,028,118 of NC_141762.1, forward strand.
TAGAAAATTTCTGACCATTTCGGTACTTAGAAAAATTCTGCCGATTTCGGTACTTAGAAAATTCCTACGATTTCGGTACTTTGTAAAATTCTGCCTTTTTCGGTACTTTGAAAAGACTCAGAAGTTTGCAGTACTTAGATAATTTCAGACGTTTTCGGTACTTTGAAAAAATCTGACGATTTCGGTATTTTGAAAACATTCAGAAGTTTTCGATACTTAGGAAATTTCTGACGTTTTCGGTACTTAGAAAAATTCTGCCGATTTCGGTACTTAGAAAAATTCTGTTGAATTTGGTACTTAGAAAAATTCCGTCGATTTCGGTACTTTGAAAAGACTCAGTAGTTTTCGGTACTTAGAAAATTTCTGACGTTTTCGGTACTTAGAAAAATTCTGATGATTTCGGTACTTAGAAAAATTCTGACGATTTCGGTACTAAAAAAATTCTGCCGATTTCGGTACTTAGAAAATTCTGACGATTTCGGTACTTTGAAAAATTCTGCCTTTTTCGGTACTTTGAAAAGGCTCAGAAGTTTTCGGTACTTAGAAAATTTCTGACGTTTTCGGTACTTAGAAAAATTCTGTTGATTTCAGTACTTCGAAAAATACTGTCGATTTCGGTACTTAGAAAAATTCTGTTGATTTCGGTACTTAATAAAATTCAGCCGATTTCGGTACTTAGAAAAATTCTGTTGATTTCGGAACTTAGAAGAATTCTGTCGATTTCGGTACTTAGAAAAATTCTGTTGATTTCGGTTCTTAGAAAATTTCTGCCTTTTTCGGTACTTTGAAAAGACTTGGAAGTTTTTGGTACTTTGAAAAATTCTGTTGATTTCGGATCTTAGAAAAATGCTGCCTTTTTCGGTACTTTGAAAAGGCTCAGAAGTTTTCAGTACTTAGAAAATTTCTGACGTTTTCGGTACTTAGAAAACATTCAGAAGTTTTCGGTACTTAGAAAATTTCTGCCTTTTTCAGTACTTAGAAAACATTCCGAAGTTTTCGGTACTTAGAAAAATTCTGTCGAATTCGGTACTTAGAAAAATTTCTGCCTTTTTCGGTACTTAGAAAATTTCTGACCTTTTCGGTACTTAGAAAATATCTGACGTTTTCGGTACTTAGAAAATTTCTGCCTTTTTCAGTACTTTGAAAAGACTCAGAAGTTTTCGGTACTTAGAAAATTTCTGACGATTTCGGTACTTATAAAAATTCTGACGATTTCGGTACTTAGAAAATTTCTGCCTTTTTCGGTACTTTGAAAAGACTCAGAAGTTTTCGGTACTTAGTAAATTTCTGACGATCTGCCTTTTTCGGTACTTTGAAAAGACTCAGAAGTTTTCGGTACTTAGAAAATTTCTGACGTTTTCGGTACTTAGAAAAAATCTGCCAATTTCGGATCTTAGAAAATTTCTGTCCTTTTCGGTCTTTAGAAAATTTCTGACGTTTTCGGTACTTAGAAAACATTCAGAAGTTTTCGGTACTTAGAAAATTTCTGCCTTTTTCGGTACTTAGAAAATATCTGACGTTTTCGGTACTTAGAAAATTTCTGCCTTTTTCGGTACTTTGAGAAGACTCAGAAGTTTTCAGTACTTAGAAAATTTCTGTCGATGTCGGTACTTAGAAAACATTCAGAAGTCTTCGGTACTTAGAAAATTTCTGACGTTTTCGGTACTTAGAAAAATTCTTACGATTTCGATATTTATTAAACATTCAGAAGTTTTCGGTACTTAGAAAAATTCTGCCGATTTCGGTACTTAGAAAAATTGTGTTGATTTCAGTACTTCGAAAAATTCTGTCGATTTCGGTACTTAGAAAATTTCTGCCTTTTTCGGTACTTTGAAAAGACTCCGATGCTTTCGGTACTTAGAAAATTTCTGACGTTTTCGGTACTTAGAAAAATTCTGCCAATTTCTGATCTTAGAAAATTTCTGACCTTTTCGGTCCTTAGAAAATTTCTGTCGTTTTCGGTACTTAGAAAACATTCAGAAGTTTTCGGTACTTAGAAAAATTCAGTCGAATTCGGTACTTAGAAAAATTCTGTTGATTTCGGTACTTGGAAAATTTCTGCCTTTTTCGGTACTTTGAAAAGACTCAGAAGTTTTCAGTACTTAGAAAATTTCTGTCGATGTCGGTACTTAGAAAACATTCAGAAGTCTTCGGTACTTAGAAAATTTCTGACGTTTTCGGTACTTAGAAAAATTCTTACGATTTCGATACTTATTAAACATTCAGAAGTTTTCGGTACTTAGAAAAATTCTGCCTTTTTCGGTACTTTGAAAAGACTCGGAAGTTTTCGGTACTTAGTAAATTTCTGACGTTCTGCTTTTTTCGGTACTTTTTAAAGACTCAGAAGTTTTCGGATCTTAGAAAATTTCTGACCATTTCGGTACTTAGAAAAATTCTGCCGATTTCGGTACTTAGAAAATTCCTACGATTTCGGTACTTTGTAAAATTCTGCCTTTTTCGGTACTTTAAAAAGACTCAGAAGTTTGCAGTACTTAGAAAATTTCAGACGTTTTCGGTACTTTGAAAAAATCTGACGATTTCGGTATTTTGAAAACATTCAGAAGTTTTCGATACTTAGAAAATTTCTGACGTTTTCGGTACTTAGAAAAATTCTGCCGATTTCGGTACTTAGAAAAATTCTGTTGAATTTGGTACTTAGAAAAATTCCGTCGATTTCGGTACTTTGAAAAGACTCAGTAGTTTTCGGTACTTAGAAAATTTCTGACGTTTTCGGTACTTAGAAAAATTCTGCCAATTTCGGATCTTAGAAAATTTCTGACCTTTTCGGTCCTTAGAAAATTTCTGACGTTGTCGGTACTTAGAAAAATTCTGTTGATTTCGGTACTTAGAAAATTTCTGTCTTTTTCGGTGCTTTGAAAAGACTCGGATGTTTTCGGTACTTTGTAAATTTCTGACGTTCTGCCTTTTTCGGTTCTTTGAAAGGACTCAGAAGTTTTCGGTACTTAGAAAATTTCTGACGTTTTCGGTACTTAGAAAAATTCTGCCAATTTCGGATCTTAGAAAATTTCTGACCTTTTCGGTCCTTAGAAAATTTCTGACGTTTTCGGTACTTAGAAAACATTCAGAAGTTTTCGGTACTTAGAAAATTTCTGCCTTTTTCGGTACTTAGAAAATTTCTGACCTTTTCGGTACTTAGAAAATATCTGACGTTTTCGGTACTTAGAAAATTTCTGCCTTTTTCGGTACTTTAAAAAGACTCAGAAGTTTTCGGTACTTAGAAAATTTCTGACGTTTTCGGTACTTAGAAAAATTCTTACGATTTCGATACTTATTAAACATTCAGAAGTTTTCGATACTTAGAAAATTTCTGACGTTTTCGGTACTTAGAAAAATTCTGCCGATTTCGGTACTTAGAAAAATTCTGTTGAATTTGGTACTTAGAAAAATTCCGTCGATTTCGGTACTTTGAAAAGACTCAGTAGTTTTCGGTACTTAGAAAATTTCTGACGCTTTCGGTACTTAGAAAAATTCTGATGCTTTCGGTACTTAGAAAAATTCTGACGATTTCGGTACTAAAAAAATTCTGCCGATTTCGGTACTTAGAAAATTCTGACGATTTCGGTACTTTGAAAAATTCTGCCTTTTTCGGTACTTTGAAAAGGCTCAGAAGTTTTCGGTACTTAGAAAATTTCTGACGTTTTCGGTACTTAGAAAAATTCTTACGATTTCGATACTTATTAAACATTCAGAAGTTTTCAGTACTTAGAAAAATTCTGCCGATTTCGGTACTTAGAAAAGTTCTGTTGATTTCAGTACTTCGAAAAGTACTGTCGATTTCGGTACTTAGAAAAATTCTGTTGATTTCGGTACTTAGAAAAATTCTGTCGATTTCGGTACTTAAAAAAATTCTGTTGATTTCGGTACTTAGAAAATTTCTGCCTTTTTCGGTACTTTGAAAATTTCAGACGTTTTCGGTACTTAGAAAACATTCAGAATTTTACGGTACTTAGAAAATTTCTGCACTTTTTTGGGTACTTAGAAAACATTCAGAAGTTTTCGGTGCTTAGAAAAATTCAGTCGAATTCGGTACTTAGAAAAATTCTGTTGATTTCGGTACTTGGAAAATTTCTGCCTTTTTCGGTACTTTGAAAAGACTCAGAAGTTTTCAGTACTTAGAAAGTTTCTGTCGATGTCGGTACTTAGAAAACATTCAGAAGTCTTCGGTACTTAGAAAATTTCTGACGTTTTCGGTACTTAGAAAAATTCTTACGATTTCGATACTTATTAAACATTCAGAAGTTTTCAGTACTTAGAAAAATTCTGTTGATTTCGGATTTTAGAAAAATTCTGTCGATTTCGGTACTTAGAAAAATTCTGTTGATTTCGGTTCTTAGAAAATTTCTGCCTTTTTCGGTACTTTGAAAAGACTTGGAAGTTTTTGGTATTTTGAAAAATTCTGTTGATTTCAGATCTTAGAAAAATGCTGCCTTTTTCGGTACTTTGAAAAGGCTCAGAAGTTTTCAGTACTTAGAAAATTTCTGACGTTTTCGGTACTTAGAAAACATTCAGAAGTTTTCGGTACTTAGAAAATTTCTGCCTTTTTCAGTACTTAGAAAACATTCAGAAGTCTTCGGTACTTTGAAAAATTCTGCCGATTTCGGTACTTAGAAAAATTCTGTTGATTACGGTACTTAGAAAATTTCTGCCTTTTTCGGTACTTTGAAAAGACTCGGAAGTTTTCGGTACTTAGTAAATTTCTGACGTTCTGCCTTTTTCGGTACTTTTTAAAGACTCAGAAGTTTTCGGTACTTAGAAAATTTCTGACGTTTTCGGTACTTAGAAAAATTCTTACGATTTCGATACTTATTAAACATTCAGAAGTTTTCGGTACTTTGAAAAATTCTGCCGATTTCGGTACTTAGAAAAATTCTGTTGATTTCTGTACTTAGAAAATTTCTGCCTTTTTCGGTACTTTGAAAAGACTCGGATGTTTTCGGTACTTTGTAAATTTCTGACGTTCTGCCTTTTTCGGTACTTTGAAAGGACTCAGAAGTTTTCGGTACTTAGAAAATTTCTGACGTTTTCGGTACTTAGAAAAATTCTGCCAATTTCGGATCTTAGAAAATTTCTGACCTTTTCGGTCCTTAGAAAATTTCTGACGTTGTCGGTACTTAGAAAAATTCTGTCGATTTCGGTACTTAGAAAAATTCTGTTGAATTTGGTACTTAGAAAAATTCCGTCGATTTCGGTACTTTGAAAAGACTCAGAAGTCTGCACTACTTGGAAAATTTCTGACGTTTTCGGTACTTAGAAAAATTCTTTTGATTTCGGTCCTTACAAAATTTCTTACGTTTTCGGTACTTAGAAAACATTCAGAAGTTTTCGGTACTTAGAAAATTTCTGCCTTTTTCGGTACTTAGAAAATTTCTGACCTTTTCGGTACTTAGAAAATATCTGACGTTTTCGGTACTTAGAAAATTTCTGCCTTTTTCGGTACTTTGAAAAGACTCAGAAGTGTTCGGTACTTAGAAAATTTCTGACGTTTTCGGTACTTAGAAAAATTCTTACGATTTCGATACTTATTAAACATTTAGAAGTTTTCGGTACCTAGAAAAATTCTGCCGATTTCGGTACTTAGAAAAATTCTGTTGATTTCGGTACTTAGAAAATTTCTGCCTTTTTCGGTACTTTGAAAAGACTCGGAAGTTTTCGGTACTTAGTAAATTTCTGACGTTCTGCCTTTTTCGGTACTTTTTAAAGACTCAGAAGTTTTCGGATCTTAGAAAATTTCTGACCTTTGTGGTACTTAGAAAAATTCTGCCGATTTCGGTACTTAGAAAATTCCTACGATTTCGGTACTTTGAAAAGACTCAGAAGTTTGCAGTACTTAGAAAATTTCAGACGTTTTCGGTACTTTGAAAAAATCTGACGATTTCGGTATTTTGAAAACATTCAGAAGTTTTCGGTACTTAGAAAATTTCTGACGTTTTCGGTACTTAGAAAAATTCAGCCTTTTTCGGTACTTTAAAAAGACTCAGAAGTTTTCGGTACTTAGAAAATTTCTGACGTTTTCGGTACTTAGAAAAATTCTTACGATTTCGATACTTATTAAACATTCAGAAGTTTTCGGTACTTAGAAAAATTCTGCCGATTTCGGTACTTAGAAAAATTGTGTTGATTTCAGTACTTCGAAAATATCTGTCCTTTTCGGTACTTTGAAAAGACTCAGAAGTTTTCGGTACTTAGAAAATTTGTGACGATTTCGGTACTTAGAAAAATTCTTACGATTTCGATACTTATTAAACATTCAGAAGTTTTCGGTACTTAGAAAAATTCTGCCGATTTCGGAACTTAGAAAAATTCTGTTGATTTCGGAACTTAGAAAAATTCTGTCGATTTCGGTACTTAGAAAAATTCTGTTGATTTCGGTTTTTTAAAAATTTCTGCCTTTTTCGGTACTTTGAAAAGACTCGGAAGTTTTCGGTACTTAGTAAATTTCTGACGTTTTGCCTTTTTTGGTACTTTGAAAAGACTCAGAAGTTTTCGGTACTTAGAAAATTTCTGACGTTTTCGGTACTTAGAAAAATTCTGATGATTTCGCGGTACGTAGAAAACATTCAGAAGTTTTCGGTACTTAGAAAATTTCTGCCTTTTTCGGTACTTTGAAAAGACTCAGAAGTTTTCGGTACTTAGAAAATTTCTGACGTTTTCGGTACTTAGAAAAATTCAGCCGATTTCGGTACTTAGAAAATTCTGACGATTTCGGTACTTTGAAAAATTCTGCCTTTTTCGGAACTTAGAAAAGACTCAGAAGTTTTCGGTACTTAGAAAATTTCTGACGATTTCGGTACTTAGAAAAATTCTGATGATTTCGGTACTTAGAAAATTTCTGACGTTTTCGGTACTTAGAAAAATTCTGATGATTTCGCGGTACGTAGAAAACATTCAGAAGTTTTCGGTACTTAGAAAATTTCTGACGTTTTCGGTACTTAGAAAAATTCAGCCGATTTCGGTACTTAGAAAATTCTGACGATTTCGGTACTTTGAAAAATTCTGCCTTTTTCGGTACTTAGAAAAGACTCAGAAGTTTTCGGTACTTAGAAAATTTCTGACGATTTCGGTACTTAGAAAAATTCTGATGATTTCGGATCTTAGAAAATTTCTGACCTTTTCGGTACTTAGAAAAATTCTGCCGATTTCGGTACTTAGAAAAATTCTGTTGATTTCGGTACTTAGAAAATTTCTGCCTTTTTCGGTGCTTTGAAAAGACTCGGATGTTTTCGGTACTTTGTAAATTTCTGACGTTCTGCCTTTTTCGGTTCTTTGAAAGGACTCAGAAGTTTTCGGTACTTAGAAAATTTCTGACGTTTTCGGTACTTAGAAAAATTCTGCCAATTTCGGATCTTAGAAAATTTCTGACCTTTTCGGTCCTTAGAAAATTTCTGACGTTTTCGGTACTTAGAAAACATTCAGAAGTTTTCGGTACTTAGAAAATTTCTGCCTTTTTCGGTACTTAGAAAATTTCTGACCTTTTCGGTACTTAGAAAATATCTGACGTTTTCGGTACTTAGAAAATTTCTGCCTTTTTCGGTACTTTAAAAGACTCAGAAGTTTTCGGTACTTAGAAAATTTCTGACGTTTTCGGTACTTAGAAAAATTCTTACGATTTCGATACTTATTAAACATTCAGAAGTTTTCGGTACTTTGAAAAGACTCAGAAGTTTTCGGTACTTAGAAAATTTGTGACGATTTCGGTACTTAGAAAAATTCTGATGATTTTGGATCTTAGAAAATTTTTGACCTTTTCGGTACTTAGAAAATTTCTGACGTTTTCGGTACTTAGAAAAATTCTTACGATTTCGATACTTATTAAACATTCAGAAGTTTTCGGTACTTAGAAAAATTCTGCCGATTTCGGAACTTAGAAAAATTCTGTTGATTTCGGAACTTAGAAAAATTCTGTCGATTTCGGTACTTAGAAAAATTCTGTTGATTTCGGTTTTTTAAAAATTTCTGCCTTTTTCGGTACTTTGAAAAGACTCGGAAGTTTTCGGTACTTAGTAAATTTCTGACGTTTTGCCTTTTTTGGTACTTTGAAAAGACTCAGAAGTTTTCGGTACTTAGAAAATTTCTGACGTTTTCGGTACTTAGAAAAATTCTGATGATTTCGTGGTACGTAGAAAACATTCAGAAGTTTTCGGTACTTAGAAAATTTCTGCCTTTTTCGGTACTTTGAAAAGACTCAGAAGTTTTCGGTACTTAGAAAATTTCTGCCGATTTCGGTACTTAGAAAAATTCTGTTGATTTCGGTACTTAGAAAATTTCTGCCTTTTTCGGTACTTTGAAAAGACTCGGAAGTTTTCGGTACTTAGTATATTTCTGACGTTCTGCCTTTTTCGGTACTTTTTAAAGACTCAGAAGTTTTCGGATCTTAGAAAATTTCTGACCTTTTCGGTACTTAGAAAAATTCTGCCGATTTCGGTACTTAAAAAATTCCTACGATTTCGGTACTTTGTAAAATTCTGCCTTTTTCGGTACTTTGAAAAGACTCAGAAGTTTGCAGTACTTAGAAAATTTCTGACGTTTTCGGTACTTAGAAAAATTCTGCCGATTTCGGTACTTAGAAAACATTCAGAAGTCTTCGGTACTTAGAAAATTTCTGACGTTTTCGGTACTTAGAAAAATTCTTACGATTTCGATACTTATTAAACATTCAGAAGTTTTCGGTACTTAGAAATATTCGGTCGATTTCGGTACTTAGAAAACATTCAGAATTCTTCGGTACTTAGAAAATTTCTGACGTTTTCGGTACTTAGAAAAATTCTTACGATTTCAATACTTATTAAACATTCAGAAGTTTTCGGTATTTAGAAAATTTCTGACGTTTTCGGTACTTAGAAAAATTCTGATGATTTCGCGGTACGTAGAAAACATTCAGAAGTTTTCGGTACTTAGAAAATTTCTGCCTTTTTCGGTACTTTGAAAAGACTCAGAAGTTTTCGGAACTTAGAAAATTTCTGACGTTTTCGGTACTTAGAAAAATTCAGCCGATTTCGGTACTTAGAAAATTATGACGATTTCGGTACTTTGAAAAATTCTGCCTTTTTCGGAACTTAGAAAAGACTCAGAAGTTTTCGGTACTTAGAAAATTTCTGACGATTTCGGTACTTAGAAAAATTCTGATGATTTCGGATCTTAGAAAATTTCTGACCTTTTCGGTACTTAGAAAAATTCTGCCGATTTCGGTACTTAGAAAAATTCTGTTGATTTCGGTACTTAGAAAATTTCTGCCTTTTTCGGTACTTTGAAAAGACTCGGATGTTTTCGGTACTTTGTAAATTTCTGACGTTCTGCCTTTTTCGGTACTTTGAAAGGACTCAGAAGTTTTCGGTACTTAGAAAATTTCTGACGTTTTCGGTACTTAGAAAAATTCTGCCAATTTCGGATCTTAGAAAATTTCTGACCTTTTCGGTACTTAGAAAATATCTGACGTTTTCGGTACTTAGAAAATTTCTGCCTTTTTCGGTACTTTGAAAAGACTCAGAAGTTTTCGGTACTTAGAAAATTTCTGACGTTTTCGGTACTTAGAAAAATTCTTACGATTTCGATACTTATTAAACATTCAGAAGTTTTCGGTACTTAGAAAAATTCTGCCGATTTCGGTACTTAGAAAAATTGTGTTGATTTCAGTACTTCGAAAATATCTGTCCTTTTCGGTACTTTGAAAAGACTCAGAAGTTTTCGGTACTTAGAAAATTTGTGACGATTTCGGTACTTAGAAAAATTCTGATGATTTTGGATCTTAGAAAATTTCTGAACTTTTCGGTACTTAGAAAATTTCTGACGTTTTCGGTACTTAGAAAAATTCTGTTGATTTCGGAACTTAGAAAAATTCTATCGATTTCGGAACTTAGAAAAATTCTGTTGATTTCGGAACTTAGAAAAATTCTGTCGATTTCGGTACTTAGAAAAATTCTGTTGATTTCGGTTTTTTGAAAATTTCTGCCTTTTTCGGTACTTTGAAAAGACTCGGAAGTTTTCGGTACTTAGTAAATTTCTGACGTTCTGCCTTTTTTGGTACTTTGAAAAGACTCAGAAGTTTTCGGTACTTAGAAAATTTCTGACGTTTTCGGTACTTCGAAAAATTCTTTTGATTTCGGTACTTAGAAAATTTCAGTCTTTTTCGGTACTTTGAAAAGACTCAGAAGTTTTCGGTACTTAGAAAATATCTGACGTTTTCGGTACTTAGAAAAATTCTTACGATTTCGATACTTATTAAACATTCAGAAGTTTTCGGTACTTAGAAAAATTCTGCCGATTTCGGTAATTAGAAAAATTCTGTTGATTTCGGTACTTAGAAAAATTCTGATGATTTCGGTACTTAGAGAAATTCTGACGATTTCGGTACTTAGAAAAATTCTGCCGATTTCGGTACTTTGAAAAGACTCAGAAGTTTGCAGTACTTAGAAAATTTCTGACGTTTTCGGTACTTAGAAAAATTCTTTTGATTTCGGTACTTAGAAAATTTCAGACTTTTTCGGTACTTTGAAAAGACTCAGAAGTTTTCGGTACTTAGAAAATTTCTGACGTTTTCGGTACTTAGAAAAATTCTGCCGATTTCGGTACTTAGAAAACATTCAGAAGTCTTCGGTACTTAGAAAATTTCTGACGTTTTCGGTACTTAGAAAAATTCTTACGATTTCGATACTTATTAAACATTCAGAAGTTTTCGGTACTTAGAAATATTCGATCGATTTCGGTACTTAGAAAACATTCAGAAGTCTTCGGTACTTAGAAAATTTCTGACGTTTTCGGTACTTAGAAAAATTCTTACGATTTCAATACTTATTAAACATTCAGAAGTTTTCGGTATTTAGAAAATTTCTGACGTTTTCGGTACTTAGAAAAATTCTGATGATTTCGCGGTACGTAGAAAACATTCAGAAGTTTTCGGTACTTAGAAAATTTCTGCCTTTTTCGGTACTTTGAAAAGACTCAGAAGTTTTCGGTACTTAGAAAATTTCTGACGTTTTCGGTACTTAGAAAAATTCTTACGATTTCGATACTTATTAAACATTCAGAAGTTTTCGGTACTTAGAAATATTCTGTCGATTTCGGTACTTAGAAAACATTCAGAAGTCTTCGGTACTTAGAAAATTTCTGACGTTTTCGGTACTTAGAAAAATTCTGATGATTTCGCGGTACGTAGAAAACATTCAGAAGTTTTCGGTACTTAGAAAATTTCTGCCTTTTTCGGTACTTTGAAAAGACTCAGAAGTTTTCGGTACTTAGAAAAATTCTGATGATTTCGGATCTTAGAAAATTTCTGACCTTTTCGGTACTTAGAAAAATTCTGCCGATTTCGGTACTTTGAAAAATTCTGTTGATTTCGGTACTTAGAAAAATTCTGTTGATTTCGGTACTTAGAAAATTTCTGCCTTTTTCGGTACTTTGAAAAGACTCGGATGTTTTCGGTACTTTGTAAATTTCTGACGTTCTGCCTTTTTCGGTACTTTCAAAGGACTCAGAAGTTTTCGGTACTTAGAAAATTTCTGACGTTTACGGTACTTAGAAAAATTCTGCCAATTTCGGATCTTAGAAAATTTCTGACCTTTTCGGTCCTTAGAAAATTTCTGACGTTTTCGGTACTTAGAAAACATTCAGAAGTTTTCGGTACTTAGAAAATTTCTGCCTTTTTCGGTACTTAGAAAATTTCTGACCTTTTCGGTACTTAGAAAATATCTGACGTTTTCGGTACTTAGAAAATTTCTGCCTTTTTCGGTACTTGGAAAAGACTCAGAAGTTTTCGGTACTTAGAAAATTTCTGACGTTTTCGGTACTTAGAAAAATTCTTACGATTTCGATACTTATTAAATATTCAGAAGTTTTCGGTACTTAGAAAAATTCTGCCGATTTCGGTACTTAGAAAAATTTTGTTGATTTCAGTACTTCGAAAAATTCTGTCGATTTCGGTACTTAGAAAAATTCTGTTGATTTCGGTACTTAGAAAATTTCTGCCTTTTTCGGTACTTTGAAAAGACTCAGAAGTTTTCGGTACTTAGAAAATTTCGGACGATTTCGGTACTTATAAAAATTCTGACGATTTCGGTACTTAGAAAATTCTGACGATTTCGGTACTTAGGAAAATTCTGATGATTTCGGATCTTAGAAAATTTCTGACGTTTTCGGTACTTAGAAATATTCTGTCGATTTCGGTACTTAGAAAACATTCAGAAGTCTTCGGTACTTAGAAAATTTCTGACGTTTTCGGTACTTAGAAAAATTCTTACGATTTCGATACTTATTAAACATTCAGAGATTTTCGGTACTTTGAAAAATTCTGCCTTTTTCGGTACTTTGAAAAGACTCGGAAGTTTTCGGTACTTAGTAAATTTCTGACGTTCTGCCTTTTTCGGTACTTTGAAAAGACTCAGAAGTTTTCGGTACTTAGAAAATTTCTGACGTTTTCGGTACATAGAAAAATTCTGCCAATTTCGGATCTTAGAAAATTTCTGACCTTTTCGGTCCTTAGAAAATTTCTGACGTTTTCGGTACTTAGAAAACATTCAGAAGTTTTCGGTACTTAGAAAATTTCTGCCTTTTTCGGTACTTTGAAAAGACTCAGAAGTTTTCGGTACTTAGAAAATTTCTGACGTTTTCGGTACTTAGAAAAATTCTTACGATTTCGATACTTATTAAACATTCAGAAGTTTTCGGTACTTAGAAATATTCGATCGATTTCGGTACTTAGAAAACATTCAGAAGTCTTCGGTACTTAGAAAATTTCTGACGTTTTCGGTACTTAGAAAAATTCTTACGATTTCAATACTTATTAAACATTCAGAAGTTTTCGGTATTTAGAAAATTTCTGACGTTTTCGGTACTTAGAAAAATTCTGATGATTTCGCGGTACGTAGAAAACATTCAGAAGTTTTCGGTACTTAGAAAATTTCTGCCTTTTTCGGTACTTTGAAAAGACTCAGAAGTTTTCGGTACTTAGAAAATTTCTGACGTTTTCGGTACTTAGAAAAATTCTTACGATTTCGATACTTATTAAACATTCAGAAGTTTTCGGTACTTAGAAATATTCTGTCGATTTCGGTACTTAGAAAACATTCAGAAGTCTTCGGTACTTAGAAAATTTCTGACGTTTTCGGTACTTAGAAAAATTCTGATGATTTCGCGGTACGTAGAAAACATTCAGAAGTTTTCGGTACTTAGAAAATTTCTGCCTTTTTCGGTACTTTGAAAAGACTCAGAAGTTTTCGGTACTTAGAAAAATTCTGATGATTTCGGATCTTAGAAAATTTCTGACCTTTTCGGTACTTAGAAAAATTCTGCCGATTTCGGTACTTTGAAAAATTCTGTTGATTTCGGTACTTAGAAAAATTCTGTTGATTTCGGTACTTAGAAAATTTCTGCCTTTTTCGGTACTTTGAAAAGACTCGGATGTTTTCGGTACTTTGTAAATTTCTGACGTTCTGCCTTTTTCGGTACTTTCAAAGGACTCAGAAGTTTTCGGTACTTAGAAAATTTCTGACGTTTACGGTACTTAGAAAAATTCTGCCAATTTCGGATCTTAGAAAATTTCTGACCTTTTCGGTCCTTAGAAAATTTCTGACGTTTTCGGTACTTAGAAAACATTCAGAAGTTTTCGGTACTTAGAAAATTTCTGCCTTTTTCGGTACTTAGAAAATTTCTGACCTTTTCGGTACTTAGAAAATATCTGACGTTTTCGGTACTTAGAAAATTTCTGCCTTTTTCGGTACTTGGAAAAGACTCAGAAGTTTTCGGTACTTAGAAAATTTCTGACGTTTTCGGTACTTAGAAAAATTCTTACGATTTCGATACTTATTAAATATTCAGAAGTTTTCGGTACTTAGAAAAATTCTGCCGATTTCGGTACTTAGAAAAATTTTGTTGATTTCAGTACTTCGAAAAATTCTGTCGATTTCGGTACTTAGAAAAATTCTGTTGATTTCGGTACTTAGAAAATTTCTGCCTTTTTCGGTACTTTGAAAAGACTCAGAAGTTTTCGGTACTTAGAAAATTTCGGACGATTTCGGTACTTATAAAAATTCTGACGATTTCGGTACTTAGAAAATTCTGACGATTTCGGTACTTAGGAAAATTCTGATGATTTCGGATCTTAGAAAATTTCTGACGTTTTCGGTACTTAGAAATATTCTGTCGATTTCGGTACTTAGAAAACATTCAGAAGTCTTCGGTACTTAGAAAATTTCTGACGTTTTCGGTACTTAGAAAAATTCTTACGATTTCGATACTTATTAAACATTCAGAGATTTTCGGTACTTTGAAAAATTCTGCCTTTTTCGGTACTTTGAAAAGACTCGGAAGTTTTCGGTACTTAGTAAATTTCTGACGTTCTGCCTTTTTCGGTACTTTGAAAAGACTCAGAAGTTTTCGGTACTTAGAAAATTTCTGACGTTTTCGGTACATAGAAAAATTCTGCCAATTTCGGATCTTAGAAAATTTCTGACCTTTTCGGTCCTTAGAAAATTTCTGACGTTTTCGGTACTTAGAAAACATTCAGAAGTTTTCGGTACTTAGAAAATTTCTGCCTTTTTCGGTACTTTGAAAAGACTCAGAAGTTTTCGGTACTTAGAAAATTTCTGACGTTTTCGGTACTTAGAAAAATTCTTACGATTTCGATACTTATTAAACATTCAGAAGTTTTCGGTACTTAGAAAAATTTTGCCGATTTCGGTACTTAGAAAAATTGTGTTGATTTCAGTACTTAGAAAATTCTGACGATTTCGGTACTTAGGAAAATTCTGATGATTTCGGATCTTAGAAAATTTCTGACGTTTTCGGTACTTAGAAATATTCTGTCGATTTCGGTACTTAGAAAAATTCTGTTGATTTCGGTTTTGTGAAAATTTCTGCCTTTTTCGGTACTTTGAAAAGACTCGGAAGTTTTCGGTACTTAGTAATTTTCTGACGTTCTGCCTTTTTTGGTACTTTGAAAAGTCTCAGAAGTTTTCGGTACTTAGAAAATTTCTGACGTTTTCGGTACTTAGAAAATTTCTGACCTTTTCGGTACTTAGAAAATATCTGACGTTTTCGGTACTTAGAAAATTTCTGCCTTTTTCGGTGCTTTGAAAAGACTCAGAAGTTTTCGGTACTTAGAAAATTTCTGACGATTTCGGTACTTATAAAAATTCCGACGATTTCGGTACTTAGAAAATTTCTGCCTTTTTCGGTACTTTGAAAAGACTCGGAAGTTTTCGGTACTTAGTAAATTTCTGACGTTCTGCCTTTTTCGGTACTTTGAAAAGACTCAGAAGTTTTCGGTACTTAGAAAGTTTCTGACGTTTTCGGTACTTAGAAAAATTCTGCCAATTTCGGATCTTAGAAAATTTCTGACCTTTTCGGTCCTTAGAAAATTTCTGTCGTTTTCGGTACTTAGAAAACATTCAGAAGTTTTCGGTACTTAGAAAATTTCTGCCTTTTTCGGTACTTAGAAAATTTCTGACCTTTTCGGTACTTAGAAAATATCTGACGTTTTCGGTACTTAGAAAACTTCTGCTTTTTTCGGTACTTTGAAAAGACTCAGAAGTTTTCGGTACTTAGAAAATTTCTGACGTTTTCGGTACTTTGAAAAATTCTTACGATTTCGATACTTATTAAATATTCAGAAGTTTTCGGTACTTTGAAAAGACTCAGAAGTTTTCGGTACTTAGAAAATTTCTGACGTTTTCGGTACTTTGAAAAATTCTTACGATTTCGATACTTATTAAATATTCAGAAGTTTTCGGTACTTAGAAAAATTCTGCCGATTTCGGTACTTCGAAAAATTCTGTCGATTTCGGAACTTAGAAAAATTCTGTTGATTTCGGTACTTAGAAAATTTCTGCCTTTTTCGGTACTTTGAAAAGACTCAGAAGTTTTCGGTACTTAGAAAATTTCGGACGATTTCGGTACTTATAAAAATTCTGACGATTTCGGTACTTAGAAAATTCTGACGATTTCGGTACTTAGGAAAATTCTGATGATTTGGGATCTTAGAAAATTTCTGAAGTTTTCGGTACTTAGAAATATTCTGTCGATTTCGGTACTTAGAAAACATTCAGAAGTCTTCGGTACTTAGAAAATTTCTGACGTTTTCGGTACTTAGAAAAATTCTTACGATTTCGATACTTATTAAACATTCAGAAGTTTTCGGTACTTTGAAAAATTCTGCCTTTTTCGGTACTTTGAAAAGACTCGGAAGTTTTCGGTACTTAGTAAATTTCTGACGTTCTGCCTTTTTCGGTACTTTGAAAAGACTCAGAAGTTTTCGGTACTTAGAAAATTTCTGACGTTTTCGGTACATAGAAAAATTCTGCCAATTTCGAATCTTAGAAAATTTCTGACCTTTTCGGTCCTTAGAAAATTTCTGACGTTTTCGGTACTGGGCAATTCCATGAAAAAGGGGAAAAGCATTGGAAAATTCAAATAAGAATAATGTTATCATTTTGGATGTTTTCTGAATTAGAAAAGTTTGAAGTTTGATAATTTATAATTATTTTTTTTGAGAATTTAGTTTTTTAGTGTTGGTAACCCATTGAACATTGGCATTTACTTGTTCTGTGTTGGGTGAAGAACATGGTCAGTTTTTGAAAATCAGTAAGTTAACATTATTTTAATTTCAAAACGTTCCAAGGAATAAATATTGTTTATTACACTTAATAGAAATATTGAGCAGTGTTAAAATAAGTGTTTGTTGTTAAATTCACTTAATTATATAAATTTCGACTAAACATTAATGCATGTAACGTAAGTTACCAAAAACTAGAAAAAGTTTTTGTGTGTAAAAAAGAACAAGTGATACAAAAGTAAGAATAATATTTTTTCTTCCTTAGAGGCTAGCACTAAATAAGCAGCAATAGTTTTCTTTTCAAATATTACTTATTTATTGTTTTGTGCCCCATTCAATATGTGTAACGTAAGTTACTGACATGCATGCAATGTAAGTTACCAATGTGAAATGAGTTTATTCCTCTTGAAAGTTGGCATACAAACTAAATAAGATGTATCCAGTTACAATACCAAAGTTTAAATAAATTATCACTGCCTTAAGATATTAATTTTAATGAAACTCTTTGCTTTAAGTTATTAATTTGGGTGTTGGCATTCATATGTTTTCAAAGTTGAACAAAATCTTTCGACCGGCACCGGGAGTTAAGGATGTAGTTATAATTAGAGATGCTAATGGTAGCAAAAAGAAAGTACAAGCACGGCATCTTCATCATTCAGTTTGAGAAATGCACCAAATGTTTATGGAAGAAAATCCAGAATGCAAAATTGGAAAAACTAAATTCTTTGAGCTCCGTCCAAAGCATGTCTTGCTTAGTAGCAAACTTCCAGGCAATGTTTGTGTTTGTAAGCATCATGATAAGTTTGGATTGACTAAGGAAGCCTTCAGCAGAATTTATAATGTTCCATCTTACGAAATTCTTAAGAAATTTATTTTATGTTTAGAAAAAACAGCTGAGTGCGAGTCTCTAGAACAGATGAGTGGAGTGTCTAGTCCATTCTCAAAATCTCCACAGATTATAACATTAAGCAGATCCACCATTTAAGAGTACAAGAAGGCATACCAGAAGAGTTTTTTTTAGTGAAAGATGTTGAAAAAGAAAATGATGAATCCAAGATAAATGCTGGGGGTTGATATATGGTTAGATAGGAGGACATGTTATATCCTGGTGTGGTAATGTCTGTTGCAGAGCAAGAATTTAAAGTCAATGTAATTGCTGCTGTGGGAATAAATTGTAAATGGCCAGAAAAAAGAGACGAAATATTCTACCAGAAAGAAAGCATGGTGAAAGGAATTGAGCCCTCTGTACTAGTTAATAACAGAAGACTTAATAAGTTTGCAGTTATGTGTGAATCAAAAGTATCTGCATTTACTTCATGTACACTTTTACTCCCTTGCACTACACTGTTTAAATAACTTAATTTGCATTTGTACATTATTTGATAAAAGTTTGATACAAAGGGAATTTCGTAACGTAAGTTACTGTAACGTAAGTTACCCACTTAAAAAATTATATTTAATTTAACTTTTGAAATAAAATCTTAAATCTAGGCATAAAAAATATTTAAACATGTCAGAAAAATGATACATATAATCTTAATCATGAAACTTTTGTATACGAACAGAATTTTGCCTTCAAGTATATTGCAAATTTATGCCATTCCTTTTTCGGTAACGTAAGTTACCACACTAATTTTAGGCTTTTACACTGTTTAAATTGAAAAATAATAATTATTTTAATTAGATTCCTATTGGTTTTGATTGTAATTTCAAGAAATCACTTTATTTTAATATGTGTATTCATATTATTTGTTTGCTTCTAAGTTCTCAATGCAATAAAGTTTATGCGAATGTAACGTAAGTTACCATGGAATAGCCCTACTTAGAAAAAATTCAGAAGTTTTCGGTACTTAGAAAATTTCTGCCTTTTTCGGTACTTTGAAAAGACTCAGAAGTTTTCGGTACTTAGAAAATTTCTGACGTTTTCGGTACTTAGAAAAATTCTTACGATTTCGATACTTATTAAACATTCAGAAGTTTTCGGTACTTAGAAAAATTCTGCCGATTTCGGTACTTAGAAAAATTGTGTTGATTTCAGTACTTAGAAAATTCTGACGATTTCGGTACTTAGGAAAATTCTGATGATTTCGGATCTTAGAAAATTTCTGACGTTTTCGGTACTTAGAAATATTCTGTCGATTTCGGTACTTAGAAAAATTCTGTTGATTTCGGTTTTTTGAAAATTTCTGCCTTTTTCGGTACTTTGAAAAGACTCGGAAGTTTTCGGTACTTAGTAATTTTCTGACGTTCTGCCTTTTTTGGTACTTTGAAAAGTCTCAGAAGTTTTCGGTACTTAGAAAATTTCTGACGTTTTCGGTACTTAGAAAAATTCTGATGATTTCGCGGTACTTAGAAAACATTCAGAAGTTTTCGGTACTTAGAAAATTTCTGCCTTTTTCGGTACTTAGAAAATTTCTGACCTTTTCGGTACTTAGAAAATATCTGACGTTTTCGGTGCTTAGAAAATTTCTGCCTTTTTCGGTGCTTTGAAAAGACTCAGAAGTTTTCGGTACTTAGAAAATTTCTGACGATTTCGGTACTTATAAAAATTCTGACGATTTCGGTACTTAGAAAATTTCTGCCTTTTTCGGTACTTTGAAAAGACTCGGAAGTTTTTGGTACTTAGTAAATTTCTGACGTTCTGCCTTTTTCGGTACTTTGAAAAGACTCAGAAGTTTTCGGTACTTAGAAAATTTCTGACGTTTTCGGTACTTAGAAAACATTCAGAAGTTTTCGGTACTTAGAAAATTTCTGCCTTTTTCGGTACTTAGAAAATATCTGACGTTTTCGGTACTTAGAAAATTTCTGCCTTTTTCGGTACTTTGAAAAGACTCAGAAGTTTTCGGTACTTAGAAAATTTCTGACGTTTTCGGTACTTAGAAAAATTCTTACGATTTCGATATTTATTAAACATTCAGAAGTTTTCGGTACTTAGAAAAATTCTGCCGATTTCGGTACTTAGAAAAATTGTGTTGATTTCAGTACTTAGAAAATTCTGACGATTTCGGTACTTAGGAAAATTCTGATGATTTCGGATCTTAGAAAATTTCTGACGTTTTCGGTACTTAGAAATATTCTGTCGATTTCGGTACTTAGAAACATTCTGTTGATTTCGGTTTTTTAAAAATTTCTGCCTTTTTCGGTACTTTGAAAAGACTCGGAAGTTTTCGTTAATTACTAATTTTCTGACGTTCTGCCTTTTTTGGTACTTTGAAAAATTTCTGCCTTTTTCGGTACTTTGAAAAGACTCCGATGCTTTCGGTACTTAGAAAATTTCTGACGTTTTCGGTACTTAGAAAAATTCTGCCAATTTCGGATCTTAGAAAATTTCTATCTTTTCGGTCCTTAGAAAATTTCTGACGTTTTCGGTACTTAGAAAACATTCAGAAGTTTTCGGTACTTAGAAAAATTCTGCCGATTTCGGTACTTAGAAAAATGCTGACGATTTCGGTACTTAGGAAAATTCTGATGATTTCGGATCTTAGAAAATTTCTGACGTTTTCGGTACTTAGAAATATTCTGTCGATTTCGGTACTTAGAAAACATTCAGAAGTCTTCGGTACTTCGAAAAATTCTGTCGATTTCGGTACTTAGAAAAATTCTGTTGATTTCGGTACTTAGAAAATTTCTGCCTTTTTCGGTACTTTGAAAAGACTCAGAAGTTTTCGGTACTTAGAAAATTTCGGACGATTTCGGTACTTAGGAAAATTCTGATGATTTCGGATCTTAGAAAATTTCTGACGTTTTCGGTACTTAGAAATATTCTGTCGATTTCGGTACTTAGAAAACATTCAGAAGTCTTCGGTACTTAGAAAATTTCTGACGTTTTCGGTACTTAGAAAAATTCTTACGATTTCGATACTTATTAAACATTCAGAAGTTTTCGGTACTTTGAAAAATTCTGCCTTTTTCGGTACTTTGAAAAGACTCGGAAGTTTTCGGTACTTAGTAAATTTCTGACGTTCTGCCTTTTTTGGTACTTTGAAAAGACTCAGAAGTTTTCGGTACTTAGAAAATTTCTGACGTTTTCGGTACTTAGAAAAATTCTGATGATTTCGCTGTACGTAGAAAACATTCAGAAGTTTTCGGTACTTAGAAAATTTCTGCCTTTTTCGGTACTTTGAAAAGACTCAGAAGTTTTCGGTACTTAGAAAATTTCTGACGTTTTCGGTACTTAGGAAAATTCTGATGATTTCGGATCTTAGAAAATTTCTGACGTTTTCGGTACTTAGAAATATTCTGTCGATTTCGGTACTTAGAAAACATTCAGAAGTCTTCGGTACTTAGAAAATTTCTGACGTTTTCGGTACTTAGAAAAATTCTTACGATTTCGATACTTATTAAACATTCAGAAGTTTTCGGTACTTTGAAAAATTCTGCCTTTTTCGGTACTTTGAAAAGACTCGGAAGTTTTCGGTACTTAGTAAATTTCTGACGTTCTGCCTTTTTTGGTACTTTGAAAAGACTCAGAAGTTTTCGGTACTTAGAAAATTTCTGACGTTTTCGGTACTTAAAAAAAATCTGATGATTTCGCGGTACGTAGAAAACATTCAGAAGTTTTCGGTACTTAGAAAATTTCTGCCTTTTCCGGTACTTTGAAAAGACTCAGAAGTTTTCGGTACTTAGAAAATTTCTGACGTTTTCGGTACATAGAAAAATTCTGCCAATTTCGGATCTTAGAAAATTTCTGACCTTTTCGGTCCTTAGAAAATTTCTGACGTTTTCGGTACATAGAAAAATTCTGCCAATTTCGGATCTTAGAAAATTTCTGACCTTTTCGGTCCTTAGAAAATTTCTGACGTTTTCGGTACTTAGAAAACATTCAGAAGTTTTCGGTACTTAGAAAATATCTGACGTTTTCGGTGCTTAGAAAATTTCTGCCTTTTTCGGTGCTTTGAAAAGACTCAGAAGTTTTCGGTACTTAGAAAATTTCTGACGATTTCGGTACTTATAAAAATTCTGACGATTTCGGTACTTAGAAAATTTCTGCCTTTTTCGGTACTTTGAAAAGACTCGGAAGTTTTCGGTACTTAGTAAATTTCTGACGTTCTGCCTTTTTCGGTAGTTTGAAAAGACTCAGAAGTTTTCGGTACTTAGAAAATTTCTGACGTTTTCGGTACTTAGAAAAAATCTGCCAATTTCGGATCTTAGAAAATTTCTGTCCTTTTCGGTCCTTAGAAAATTTCTGACGTTTTCGGTACTTAGAAAACATTCAGAAGTTTTCGGTACTTAGAAAATTTCTGCCTTTTTCGGTACTTAGAAAATTTCTGACGTTTTCGGTACTTAGAAAAATTGTGTTGATTTCAGTACTTCGAAAAATTCTGTCGATATCGGTACTTAGAAAATTTCTGCCTTTTTCGGTACTTAGAAAACATTCAGAAGTCTTCGGTACTTCGAAAAATTCTGTCGATTTCGGTACTTAGAAAAATTCTGTTGATTTCGGTACTTAGAAAATTTCTGCCTTTTTCGGTACTTTGAAAAGACTCAGAAGTTTTCGGTACTTAGAAAATTTCTGACGATTTCGGTACTTAGGAAAATTCTGATGATTTCGGATCTTAGAAAATTTCTGACGTTTTCGGTACTTAGAAATATTCTGTCGATTTCGGTACTTAGAAAACATTCAGAAGTCTTCGGTACTTAGAAAATTTCTGACGTTTTCGGTACTTAGAAAAATTCTTACGATTTCGATACTTATTAAACATTCAGAAGTTTTCGGTACTTTGAAAAATTCTGCCTTTTTCGGTACTTTGAAAAGACTCGGAAGTTTTCGGTACTTAGTAAATTTCTGACGTTCTGCCTTTTTTGGTACTTTGAAAAGACTCAGAAGTTTTCGGTACTTAGAAAATTTCTGACGTTTTCGGTACTTAGAAATATTCTGTCGATTTCGGTACTTAGAAAACATTCAGAAGTCTTCGGTACTTCGAAAAATTCTGTCGATTTCGGTACTTAGAAAAATTCTGTTGATTTCGGTACTTAGAAAATTTCTGCCTTTTTCGGTACTTTGAAAAGACTCAGAAGTTTTCGGTACTTAGAAAATTTCGGACGATTTCGGTACTTAGGAAAATTCTGATGATTTCGGATCTTAGAAAATTTCTGACGTTTTCGGTACTTAGAAATATTCTGTCGATTTCGGTACTTAGAAAACATTCAGAAGTCTTCGGTACTTAGAAAATTTCTGACGTTTTCGGTACTTAGAAAAATTCTTACGATTTCGATACTTATTAAACATTCAGAAGTTTTCGGTACTTTGAAAAATTCTGCCTTTTTCGGTACTTTGAAAAGACTCGGAAGTTTTCGGTACTTAGTAAATTTCTGACGTTCTGCCTTTTTTGGTACTTTGAAAAGACTCAGAAGTTTTCGGTACTTAGAAAATTTCTGACGTTTTCGGTACTTAAAAAAATTCTGATGATTTCGCGGTACGTAGAAAACATTCAGAAGTTTTCGGTACTTAGAAAATTTCTGCCTTTTTCGGTACTTTGAAAAGACTCAGAAGTTTTCGGTACTTAGAAAATTTCTGACGTTTTCGGTACATAGAAAAATTCTGCCAATTTCGGATCTTAGAAAATTTCTGACCTTTTCGGTCCTTAGAAAATTTCTGACGTTTTCGGTACTTAGAAAACATTAAGAAGTTTTCGGTACTTAGAAAATTTCTGCCTTTTTCGGTACTTAGAAAATTTCTGACCTTTTCGGTACTTAGAAAATATCTGACGTTTTCGGTGCTTAGAAAATTTCTGCCTTTTTCGGTGCTTTGAAAAGACTCAGAAGTTTTCGGTACTTAGAAAATTTCTGACGATTTCGGTACTTATAAAAATTCTGACGATTTCGGTACTTAGAAAATTTCTGCCTTTTTCGGTACTTTGAAAAGACTCGGAAGTTTTCGGTACTTAGTAAATTTCTGACGTTCTGCCTTTTTCGGTAGTTTGAAAAGACTCAGAAGTTTTCGGTACTTAGAAAATTTCTGACGTTTTCGGTACTTAGAAAAAATCTGCCAATTTCGGATCTTAAAAAATTTCTGTCCTTTTCGGTCCTTAGAAAATTTCTGACGTTTTCGGTACTTAGAAAACATTCAGAAGTTTTCGGTACTTAGAAAATTTCTGCCTTTTTCGGTACTTAGAAAATTTCTGACGTTTTCGGTACTTAGAAAAATTGTGTTGATTTCAGTACTTCGAAAAATTCTGTCGATATCGGTACTTAGAAAATTTCTGCCTTTTTCGGTACTTTGAAAAGACTTCGATGCTTTCGGTACTTAGAAAATTTCTGACGTTTTCGGTACTTAGAAAAATTCTGCCAATTTCGGATCTTAGAAAATTTCTATCTTTTCGGTCCTTAGAAAATTTCTGACGTTTTCGGTACTTAGAAAACATTCAGAAGTTTTCGGTACTTAGAAAAATTCTGCCGATTTCGGTACTTAGAAAAATTCTGACGATTTCGGTACTTAGGAAAATTCTGATGATTTCGGATCTTAGAAAATTTCTGACGTTTTCGGTACTTAGAAATATTCTGTCGATTTCGGTACTTAGAAAACATTCAGAAGTCTTCGGTACTTCGAAAAATTCTGTCGATTTCGGTACTTAGAAAAATTCTGTTGATTTCGGTACTTAGAAAATTTCTGCCTTTTTCGGTACTTTGAAAAGACTCAGAAGTTTTCGGTACTTAGAAAATTTCTGACGATTTCGGTACTTAGGAAAATTCTGATGATTTCGGATCTTAGAAAATTTCTGACGTTTTCGGTACTTAGAAATATTCTGTCGATTTCGGTACTTAGAAAACATTCAGAAGTTTTCGGTACTTAGAAAATTTCTGACGTTTTCGGTACTTAGAAAAATTCTGCCAATTTCGGATCTTAGAAAATTTCTGACCTTTTCGGTCCTTAGAAAATTTCTGACGTTTTCGGTACTTAGAAAACATTCAGAAGTTTTCGGTACTTAGAAAATTTCTGCCTTTTTCGGTACTTAGAAAATTTCTGACCTTTTCGGTACTTAGAAAATATCTGACATTTTCGGTACTTAGAAAATTTCTGCCTTTTTCGGTACTTTGAAAAGACTCAGAAGTTTTCGGTACTTAGAAAATTTCTGACGTTTTCGGTACTTAGAAAAATTCTTACGATTTCGATACTTATTAAACATTCAGAAGTTTTCGGTACTTAGAAAAATTCTGCCGATTTCGGTACTTAGAAAAATTGTGTTGATTTCAGTACTTCGAAAATATCTGTCCTTTTCGGTACTTTGAAAAGACTCAGAAGTTTTCGGTACTTAGAAAATTTGTGACGATTTCGGTACTTAGAAAAATTCTGATGATTTTGGATCTTAGAAAATTTCTGACCTTTTCGGTACTTAGAAAATTTCTGACGTTTTCGGTACTTAGAAAAATTCTGTTGATTTCGGAACTTAGAAAAATTCTATCGATTTCGGAACTTAGAAAAATTCTGTTGATTTCGGAACTTAGAAAAATTCTGTCGATTTCGGTACTTAGAAAAATTCTGTTGATTTCGGTTTTTTGAAAATTTCTGCCTTTTTCGGTACTTTGAAAAGACTCGGAAGTTTTCGGTACTTAGTAAATTTCTGACGTTCTGCCTTTTTTGGTACTTTGAAAAGACTCAGAAGTTTTCGGTACTTAGAAAATTTCTGACGTTTTCGGTACTTCGAAAAATTCTTTTGATTTCGGTACTTAGAAAATTTCAGTCTTTTTCGGTACTTTGAAAAGACTCAGAAGTTTTCGGTACTTAGAAAATATCTGACGTTTTCGGTACTTAGAAAAATTCTTACGATTTCGATACTTATTAAACATTCAGAAGTTTTCGGTACTTAGAAAAATTCTGCCGATTTCGGTACTTAGAAAAATTCTGTTGATTTCGGTACTTAGAAAAATTCTGATGATTTCGGTACTTCGAAAAATTCTTTTGATTTCGGTACTTAGAAAATTTCAGACTTTTTCGGTACTTTGAAAAGACTCAGAAGTTTTCGGTACTTAGAAAATTTCTGACGTTTTCGGTACTTAGAAAAATTCTGCCGATTTCGGTACTTAGAAAACATTCAGAAGTCTTCGGTACTTAGAAAATTTCTGACGTTTTCGGTACTTAGAAAAATTCTTACGATTTCGATACTTATTAAACATTCAGAAGTTTTCGGTACTTAGAAATATTCGGTCGATTTCGGTACTTAGAAAACATTCAGAAGTCTTCGGTACTTAGAAAATTTCTGACGTTTTCGGTACTTAGAAAAATTCTTACGATTTCAATACTTATTAAACATTCAGAAGTTTTCGGTATTTAGAAAATTTCTGACGTTTTCGGTACTTAGAAAAATTCTGATGATTTCGCGGTACGTAGAAAACATTCAGAAGTTTTCGGTACTTAGAAAATTTCTGCCTTTTTCGGTACTTTGAAAAGACTCAGAAGTTTTCGGTACTTAGAAAATTTCTGACGTTTTCGGTACTTAGAAAAATTCAGCCGATTTCGGTACTTAGAAAATTCTGACGATTTCGGTACTTTGAAAAATTCTGCCTTTTTCGGAACTTAGAAAAGACTCAGAAGTTTTCGGTACTTAGAAAATTTCTGACGATATCGGTACTTAGAAAAATTCTGATGATTTCGGTACTTAGAAAATTTCTGACGTTTTCGGTACTTAGAAAAATTCTGATGATTTCGCGGTACGTAGAAAACATTCAGAAGTTTTCGGTACTTAGAAAATTTCTGACGTTTTCGGTACTTAGAAAAATTCTGCCAATTTCGGATCTTAGAAAATTTCTGACCTTTTCGGTCCTTAGAAAATTTCTGACGTTTTCGGTACTTAGAAAACATTCAGAAGTTTTCGGTACTTAGAAAATTTCTGCCTTTTTCGGTACTTAGAAAATTTCTGACCTTTTCGGTACTTAGAAAATATCTGACATTTTCGGTACTTAGAAAATTTCTGCCTTTTTCGGTACTTTGAAAAGACTCAGAAGTTTTCGGTACTTAGAAAATTTCTGACGTTTTCGGTACTTAGAAAAATTCTTACGATTTCGATACTTATTAAACATTCAGAAGTTTTCGGTACTTAGAAAAATTCTGCCGATTTCGGTACTTAGAAAAATTGTGTTGATTTCAGTACTTCGAAAATATCTGTCCTTTTCGGTACTTTGAAAAGACTCAGAAGTTTTCGGTACTTAGAAAATTTGTGACGATTTCGGTACTTAGAAAAATTCTGATGATTTTGGATCTTAGAAAATTTCTGACCTTTTCGGTACTTAGAAAATTTCTGACGTTTTCGGTACTTAGAAAAATTCTGTTGATTTCGGAACTTAGAAAAATTCTATCGATTTCGGAACTTAGAAAAATTCTGTTGATTTCGGAACTTAGAAAAATTCTGTCGATTTCGGTACTTAGAAAAATTCTGTTGATTTCGGTTTTTTGAAAATTTCTGCCTTTTTCGGTACTTTGAAAAGACTCGGAAGTTTTCGGTACTTAGTAAATTTCTGACGTTCTGCCTTTTTTGGTACTTTGAAAAGACTCAGAAGTTTTCGGTACTTAGAAAATTTCTGACGTTTTCGGTACTTCGAAAAATTCTTTTGATTTCGGTACTTAGAAAATTTCAGTCTTTTTCGGTACTTTGAAAAGACTCAGAAGTTTTCGGTACTTAGAAAATATCTGACGTTTTCGGTACTTAGAAAAATTCTTACGATTTCGATACTTATTAAACATTCAGAAGTTTTCGGTACTTAGAAAAATTCTGCCGATTTCGGTACTTAGAAAAATTCTGTTGATTTCGGTACTTAGAAAAATTCTGATGATTTCGGTACTTCGAAAAATTCTTTTGATTTCGGTACTTAGAAAATTTCAGACTTTTTCGGTACTTTGAAAAGACTCAGAAGTTTTCGGTACTTAGAAAATTTCTGACGTTTTCGGTACTTAGAAAAATTCTGCCGATTTCGGTACTTAGAAAACATTCAGAAGTCTTCGGTACTTAGAAAATTTCTGACGTTTTCGGTACTTAGAAAAATTCTTACGATTTCGATACTTATTAAACATTCAGAAGTTTTCGGTACTTAGAAATATTCGGTCGATTTCGGTACTTAGAAAACATTCAGAAGTCTTCGGTACTTAGAAAATTTCTGACGTTTTCGGTACTTAGAAAAATTCTTACGATTTCAATACTTATTAAACATTCAGAAGTTTTCGGTATTTAGAAAATTTCTGACGTTTTCGGTACTTAGAAAAATTCTGATGATTTCGCGGTACGTAGAAAACATTCAGAAGTTTTCGGTACTTAGAAAATTTCTGCCTTTTTCGGTACTTTGAAAAGACTCAGAAGTTTTCGGTACTTAGAAAATTTCTGACGTTTTCGGTACTTAGAAAAATTCAGCCGATTTCGGTACTTAGAAAATTCTGACGATTTCGGTACTTTGAAAAATTCTGCCTTTTTCGGAACTTAGAAAAGACTCAGAAGTTTTCGGTACTTAGAAAATTTCTGACGATATCGGTACTTAGAAAAATTCTGATGATTTCGGTACTTAGAAAATTTCTGACGTTTTCGGTACTTAGAAAAATTCTGATGATTTCGCGGTACGTAGAAAACATTCAGAAGTTTTCGGTACTTAGAAAATTTCTGACGTTTTCGGTACTTAGAAAAATTCTGCCAATTTCGGATCTTAGAAAATTTCTGACCTTTTCGGTCCTTAGAAAATTTCTGACGTTTTCGGTACTTAGAAAACATTCAGAAGTTTTCGGTACTTAGAAAATTTCTGCCTTTTTCGGTACTTAGAAAATTTCTGACCTTTTCGGTACTTAGAAAATATCTGACATTTTCGGTACTTAGAAAATTTCTGCCTTTTTCGGTACTTTGAAAAGACTCAGAAGTTTTCGGTACTTAGAAAATTTCTGACGTTTTCGGTACTTAGAAAAATTCTTACGATTTCGATACTTATTAAACATTCAGAAGTTTTCGGTACTTAGAAAAATTCTGCCGATTTCGGTACTTAGAAAAATTGTGTTGATTTCAGTACTTCGAAAATATCTGTCCTTTTCGGTACTTTGAAAAGACTCAGAAGTTTTCGGTACTTAGAAAATTTGTGACGATTTCGGTACTTAGAAAAATTCTGATGATTTTGGATCTTAGAAAATTTCTGACCTTTTCGGTACTTAGAAAATTTCTGACGTTTTCGGTACTTAGAAAAATTCTGTTGATTTCGGAACTTAGAAAAATTCTATCGATTTCGGAACTTAGAAAAATTCTGTTGATTTCGGAACTTAGAAAAATTCTGTCGATTTCGGTACTTAGAAAAATTCTGTTGATTTCGGTTTTTTGAAAATTTCTGCCTTTTTCGGTACTTTGAAAAGACTCGGAAGTTTTCGGTACTTAGTAAATTTCTGACGTTCTGCCTTTTTTGGTACTTTGAAAAGACTCAGAAGTTTTCGGTACTTAGAAAATTTCTGACGTTTTCGGTACTTCGAAAAATTCTTTTGATTTCGGTACTTAGAAAATTTCAGTCTTTTTCGGTACTTTGAAAAGACTCAGAAGTTTTCGGTACTTAGAAAATATCTGACGTTTTCGGTACTTAGAAAAATTCTTACGATTTCGATACTTATTAAACATTCAGAAGTTTTCGGTACTTAGAAAAATTCTGCCGATTTCGGTACTTAGAAAAATTCTGTTGATTTCGGTACTTAGAAAAATTCTGATGATTTCGGTACTTCGAAAAATTCTTTTGATTTCGGTACTTAGAAAATTTCAGACTTTTTCGGTACTTTGAAAAGACTCAGAAGTTTTCGGTACTTAGAAAATTTCTGACGTTTTCGGTACTTAGAAAAATTCTGCCGATTTCGGTACTTAGAAAACATTCAGAAGTCTTCGGTACTTAGAAAATTTCTGACGTTTTCGGTACTTTGAAAAATTCTTACGATTTCGATACTTATTAAACATTCAGAAGTTTTCGGTACTTAGAAATATTCGGTCGATTTCGGTACTTAGAAAACATTCAGAAGTCTTCGGTACTTAGAAAATTTCTGACGTTTTCGGTACTTAGAAAAATTCTTACGATTTCAATACTTATTAAACATTCAGAAGTTTTCGGTATTTAGAAAATTTCTGACGTTTTCGGTACTTAGAAAAATTCTGATGATTTCGCGGTACGTAGAAAACATTCAGAAGTTTTCGGTACTTAGAAAATTTCTGCCTTTTTCGGTACTTTGAAAAGACTCAGAAGTTTTCGGTACTTAGAAAATTTCTGACGTTTTCGGTACTTAGAAAAATTCAGCCGATTTCGGTACTTAGAAAATTCTGACGATTTCGGTACTTTGAAAAATTCTGCCTTTTTCGGAACTTAGAAAAGACTCAGAAGTTTTCGGTACTTAGAAAATTTCTGACGATATCGGTACTTAGAAAAATTCTGATGATTTCGGTACTTAGAAAATTTCTGACGTTTTCGGTACTTAGAAAAATTCTGATGATTTCGCGGTACGTAGAAAACATTCAGAAGTTTTCGGTACTTAGAAAATTTCTGACGTTTTCGGTACTTAGAAAAATTCAGCCGATTTCGGTACTTAGAAAATTCTGACGATTTCGGTACTTTGAAAAATTCTGCCTTTTTCGGTACTTAGAAAAGACTCAGAAGTTTTCGGTACTTAGAAAATTTCTGACGATTTCGGTACTTAGAAAAATTCTGATGATTTCGGATCTTAGAAAATTTCTGACCTTTTCGGTACTTAGAAAAATTCTGTTGATTTCGGTACTTAGAAAATTTCTGCCTTTTTCGGTGCTTTGAAAAGACTCGGATGTTTTCGGTACTTTGTAAATTTCTGACGTTCTGCCTTTTTCGGTTCTTTGAAAGGACTCAGAAGTTTTCGGTACTTAGAAAATTTCTGACGTTTTCGGTACTTAGAAAAATTCTGCCAATTTCGGATCTTAGAAAATTTCTGACCTTTTCGGTCCTTAGAAAATTTCTGACGTTTTCGGTACTTAGAAAACATTCAGAAGTTTTCGGTACTTAGAAAATTTCTGCCTTTTTCGGTACTTAGAAAATTTCTGACCTTTTCGGTACTTAGAAAATATCTGACGTTTTCGGTACTTAGAAAATTTCTGCCTTTTTCGGTACTTTAAAAGACTCAGAAGTTTTCGGTACTTAGAAAATTTCTGACGTTTTCGGTACTTAGAAAAATTCTTACGATTTCGATACTTATTAAACATTCAGAAGTTTTCGGTACTTTGAAAAGACTCAGAAGTTTTCGGTACTTAGAAAATTTGTGAAGATTTCGGTACTTAGAAAAATTCTGATGATTTTGGATCTTAGAAAATTTTTGACCTTTTCGGTACTTAGAAAATTTCTGACGTTTTCGGTACTTAGAAAAATTCTTACGATTTCGATACTTATTAAACATTCAGAAGTTTTCGGTACTTAGAAAAATTCTGCCGATTTCGGAACTTAGAAAAATTCTGTTGATTTCGGAACTTAGAAAAATTCTGTCGATTTCGGTACTTAGAAAAATTCTGTTGATTTCGGTTTTTTAAAAATTTCTGCCTTTTTCGGTACTTTGAAAAGACTCGGAAGTTTTCGGTACTTAGTAAATTTCTGACGTTTTGCCTTTTTTGGTACTTTGAAAAGACTCAGAAGTTTTCGGTACTTAGAAAATTTCTGACGTTTTCGGTACTTAGAAAAATTCTGATGATTTCGCGGTACGTAGAAAACATTCAGAAGTTTTCGGTACTTAGAAAATTTCTGCCTTTTTCGGTACTTTGAAAAGACTCAGAAGTTTTCGGTACTTAGAAAATTTCTGCCGATTTCGGTACTTAGAAAAATTCTGTTGATTTCGGTACTTAGAAAATTTCTGCCTTTTTCGGTACTTTGAAAAGACTCGGAAGTTTTCGGTACTTAGTATATTTCTGACGTTCTGCCTTTTTCGGTACTTTTTAAAGACTCAGAAGTTTTCGGATCTTAGAAAATTTCTGACCTTTTCGGTACTTAGAAAAATTCTGCCGATTTCGGTACTTAAAAAATTCCTACGATTTCGGTACTTTGTAAAATTCTGCCTTTTTCGGTACTTTGAAAAGACTCAGAAGTTTGCAGTACTTAGAAAATTTCTGACGTTTTCGGTACTTAGAAAAATTCTGCCGATTTCGGTACTTAGAAAACATTCAGAAGTCTTCGGTACTTAGAAAATTTCTGACGTTTTCGGTACTTAGAAAAATTCTTACGATTTCGATACTTATTAAACATTCAGAAGTTTTCGGTACTTAGAAATATTCGGTCGATTTCGGTACTTAGAAAACATTCAGAATTCTTCGGTACTTAGAAAATTTCTGACGTTTTCGGTACTTAGAAAAATTCTTACGATTTCAATACTTATTAAACATTCAGAAGTTTTCGGTATTTAGAAAATTTCTGACGTTTTCGGTACTTAGAAAAATTCTGATGATTTCGCGGTACGTAGAAAACATTCAGAAGTTTTCGGTACTTAGAAAATTTCTGCCTTTTTCGGTACTTTGAAAAGACTCAGAAGTTTTCGGAACTTAGAAAATTTCTGACGTTTTCGGTACTTAGAAAAATTCAGCCGATTTCGGTACTTAGAAAATTATGACGATTTCGGTACTTTGAAAAATTCTGCCTTTTTCGGAACTTAGAAAAGACTCAGAAGTTTTCGGTACTTAGAAAATTTCTGACGATTTCGGTACTTAGAAAAATTCTGATGATTTCGGATCTTAGAAAATTTCTGACCTTTTCGGTACTTAGAAAAATTCTGCCGATTTCGGTACTTAGAAAAATTCTGTTGATTTCGGTACTTAGAAAATTTCTGCCTTTTTCGGTACTTTGAAAAGACTCGGATGTTTTCGGTACTTTGTAAATTTCTGACGTTCTGCCTTTTTCGGTACTTTGAAAGGACTCAGAAGTTTTCGGTACTTAGAAAATTTCTGACGTTTTCGGTACTTAGAAAAATTCTGCCAATTTCGGATCTTAGAAAATTTCTGACCTTTTCGGTCCTTAGAAAATTTCTGACGTTTTCGGTACTTAGAAAACATTCAGAAGTTTTCGGTACTTAGAAAATTTCTGCCTTTTTCGGTACTTAGAAAATTTCTGACCTTTTCGGTACTTAGAAAATATCTGACGTTTTCGGTACTTAGAAAATTTCTGCCTTTTTCGGTACTTTGAAAAGACTCAGAAGTTTTCGGTACTTAGAAAATTTCTGACGTTTTCGGTACTTAGAAAAATTCTTACGATTTCGATACTTATTAAACATTCAGAAGTTTTCGGTACTTAGAAAAATTCTGCCGATTTCGGTACTTAGAAAAATTCTGTTGATTTCGGAACTTAGAAAAATTCTATCGATTTCGGAACTTAGAAAAATTCTGTTGATTTCGGAACTTAGAAAAATTCTGTCGATTTCGGTACTTAGAAAAATTCTGTTGATTTCGGTTTTTTGAAAATTTCTGCCTTTTTCGGTACTTTGAAAAGACTCGGAAGTTTTCGGTACTTAGTAAATTTCTGACGTTCTGCCTTTTTTGGTACTTTGAAAAGACTCAGAAGTTTTCGGTACTTAGAAAATTTCTGACGTTTTCGGTACTTAGAAAAATTCTGATGATTTCGCGGTACGTAGAAAACATTCAGAAGTTTTCGGTACTTAGAAAATTTCTGCCTTTTTCGGTACTTTGAAAAGACACAGAAGTTTTCGGTACTTAGAAAATTTCTACCGATTTCGGTACTTAGAAAAATTCTGTTGATTTCGGTACTTAGAAAATTTCTGCCTTTTTCGGTACTTTGAAAAGACTCGGAAGTTTTCGGATCTTAGAAAATTTCTGACCTTTTCGGTACTTAGAAAAATTCCTACGATTTCGGTACTTTGTAAAATTCTGCCTTTTTCGGTACTTTGAAAAGACTCAGAAGTTTGCAGTACTTAGAAAATTTCAGACGTTTTCGGTACTTTGAAAAAATCTGACGATTTCGGTATTTTGAAAACATTCAGAAGTTTTCGATACTTAGAAAATTTCTGACGTTTTCGGTACTTAGAAAAATTCTGCCGATTTCGGTACTTAGAAAACTTTCAGAAGTCTTCGGTACTTAGAAAATTTCTGACGTTTTCGGTACTTAGAAAAATTCTTACGATTTCGATACTTATTAAACATTCAGAAGTTTTCGGTACTTAGAAATATTCTGTCGATTTCGGTACTTAGAAAACATTCAGAAGTCTTCGGTACTTAGAAAATTTCTGACGTTTTCGGTACTTAGAAAAATTCTGATGATTTCGCGGTACGTAGAAAACATTCAGAAGTTTTCGGTACTTAGAAAATTTCTGCCTTTTTCGGTACTTTGAAAAGACTCAGAAGTTTTCGGTACTTAGAAAAATTCTGATGATTTCGGATCTTAGAAAATTTCTGACCTTTTCGGTACTTAGAAAAATTCTGCCGATTTCGGTACTTTGAAAAATTCTGTTGATTTCGGTACTTAGAAAAATTCTGTTGATTTCGGTACTTAGAAAAATTCTGTTGATTTCGGTTTTTTAAAAATTTCTGCCTTTTTCGGTACTTTGAAAAGACTCGGAAGTTTTCGGTACTTAGTAAATTTCTGACGTTTTGCCTTTTTTGGTACTTTGAAAAGACTCAGAAGTTTTCGGTACTTAGAAAATTTCTGACGTTTTCGGTACTTAGAAAAATTCTGATGATTTCGCGGTACGTAGAAAACATTCAGAAGTTTTCGGTACTTAGAAAATTTCTGCCTTTTTCGGTACTTTGAAAAGACTCAGAAGTTTTCGGTACTTAGAAAATTTCTGCCGATTTCGGTACTTAGAAAAATTCTGTTGATTTCGGTACTTAGAAAATTTCTGCCTTTTTCGGTACTTTGAAAAGACTCGGAAGTTTTCGGTACTTAGTATATTTCTGACGTTCTGCCTTTTTCGGTACTTTTTAAAGACTCAGAAGTTTTCGGATCTTAGAAAATTTCTGACCTTTTCGGTACTTAGAAAAATTCTGCCGATTTCGGTACTTAAAAAATTCCTACGATTTCGGTACTTTGTAAAATTCTGCCTTTTTCGGTACTTTGAAAAGACTCAGAAGTTTGCAGTACTTAGAAAATTTCTGACGTTTTCGGTACTTAGAAAAATTCTGCCGATTTCGGTACTTAGAAAACATTCAGAAGTCTTCGGTACTTAGAAAATTTCTGACGTTTTCGGTACTTAGAAAAATTCTTACGATTTCGATACTTATTAAACATTCAGAAGTTTTCGGTACTTAGAAATATTCGGTCGATTTCGGTACTTAGAAAACATTCAGAATTCTTCGGTACTTAGAAAATTTCTGACGTTTTCGGTACTTAGAAAAATTCTTACGATTTCAATACTTATTAAACATTCAGAAGTTTTCGGTATTTAGAAAATTTCTGACGTTTTCGGTACTTAGAAAAATTCTGATGATTTCGCGGTACGTAGAAAACATTCAGAAGTTTTCGGTACTTAGAAAATTTCTGCCTTTTTCGGTACTTTGAAAAGACTCAGAAGTTTTCGGAACTTAGAAAATTTCTGACGTTTTCGGTACTTAGAAAAATTCAGCCGATTTCGGTACTTAGAAAATTATGACGATTTCGGTACTTTGAAAAATTCTGCCTTTTTCGGAACTTAGAAAAGACTCAGAAGTTTTCGGTACTTAGAAAATTTCTGACGATTTCGGTACTTAGAAAAATTCTGATGATTTCGGATCTTAGAAAATTTCTGACCTTTTCGGTACTTAGAAAAATTCTGCCGATTTCGGTACTTAGAAAAATTCTGTTGATTTCGGTACTTAGAAAATTTCTGCCTTTTTCGGTACTTTGAAAAGACTCGGATGTTTTCGGTACTTTGTAAATTTCTGACGTTCTGCCTTTTTCGGTACTTTGAAAGGACTCAGAAGTTTTCGGTACTTAGAAAATTTCTGACGTTTTCGGTACTTAGAAAAATTCTGCCAATTTCGGATCTTAGAAAATTTCTGACCTTTTCGGTCCTTAGAAAATTTCTGACGTTTTCGGTACTTAGAAAACATTCAGAAGTTTTCGGTACTTAGAAAATTTCTGCCTTTTTCGGTACTTAGAAAATTTCTGACCTTTTCGGTACTTAGAAAATATCTGACGTTTTCGGTACTTAGAAAATTTCTGCCTTTTTCGGTACTTTGAAAAGACTCAGAAGTTTTCGGTACTTAGAAAATTTCTGACGTTTTCGGTACTTAGAAAAATTCTTACGATTTCGATACTTATTAAACATTCAGAAGTTTTCGGTACTTAGAAAAATTCTGCCGATTTCGGTACTTAGAAAAATTCTGTTGATTTCGGAACTTAGAAAAATTCTATCGATTTCGGAACTTAGAAAAATTCTGTTGATTTCGGAACTTAGAAAAATTCTGTCGATTTCGGTACTTAGAAAAATTCTGTTGATTTCGGTTTTTTGAAAATTTCTGCCTTTTTCGGTACTTTGAAAAGACTCGGAAGTTTTCGGTACTTAGTAAATTTCTGACGTTCTGCCTTTTTTGGTACTTTGAAAAGACTCAGAAGTTTTCGGTACTTAGAAAATTTCTGACGTTTTCGGTACTTAGAAAAATTCTGATGATTTCGCGGTACGTAGAAAACATTCAGAAGTTTTCGGTACTTAGAAAATTTCTGCCTTTTTCGGTACTTTGAAAAGACACAGAAGTTTTCGGTACTTAGAAAATTTCTACCGATTTCGGTACTTAGAAAAATTCTGTTGATTTCGGTACTTAGAAAATTTCTGCCTTTTTCGGTACTTTGAAAAGACTCGGAAGTTTTCGGATCTTAGAAAATTTCTGACCTTTTCGGTACTTAGAAAAATTCCTACGATTTCGGTACTTTGTAAAATTCTGCCTTTTTCGGTACTTTGAAAAGACTCAGAAGTTTGCAGTACTTAGAAAATTTCAGACGTTTTCGGTACTTTGAAAAAATCTGACGATTTCGGTATTTTGAAAACATTCAGAAGTTTTCGATACTTAGAAAATTTCTGACGTTTTCGGTACTTAGAAAAATTCTGCCGATTTCGGTACTTAGAAAACTTTCAGAAGTCTTCGGTACTTAGAAAATTTCTGACGTTTTCGGTACTTAGAAAAATTCTTACGATTTCGATACTTATTAAACATTCAGAAGTTTTCGGTACTTAGAAATATTCTGTCGATTTCGGTACTTAGAAAACATTCAGAAGTCTTCGGTACTTAGAAAATTTCTGACGTTTTCGGTACTTAGAAAAATTCTGATGATTTCGCGGTACGTAGAAAACATTCAGAAGTTTTCGGTACTTAGAAAATTTCTGCCTTTTTCGGTACTTTGAAAAGACTCAGAAGTTTTCGGTACTTAGAAAAATTCTGATGATTTCGGATCTTAGAAAATTTCTGACCTTTTCGGTACTTAGAAAAATTCTGCCGATTTCGGTACTTTGAAAAATTCTGTTGATTTCGGTACTTAGAAAAATTCTGTTGATTTCGGTACTTAGAAAATTTCTGCCTTTTTCGGTACTTTGAAAAGACTCGGATGTTTTCGGTACTTTGTAAATTTCTGACGTTCTGCCTTTTTCGGTACTTTCAAAGGACTCAGAAGTTTTCGGTACTTAGAAAATTTCTGACGTTTACGGTACTTAGAAAAATTCTGCCAATTTCGGATCTTAGAAAATTTCTGACCTTTTCGGTCCTTAGAAAATTTCTGACGTTTTCGGTACTTAGAAAACATTCAGAAGTTTTCGGTACTTAGAAAATTTCTGCCTTTTTCGGTACTTAGAAAATTTCTGACCTTTTCGGTACTTAGAAAATATCTGACGTTTTCGGTACTTAGAAAATTTCTGCCTTTTTCGGTACTTGGAAAAGACTCAGAAGTTTTCGGTACTTAGAAAATTTCTGACGTTTTCGGTACTTAGAAAAATTCTTACGATTTCGATACTTATTAAATATTCAGAAGTTTTCGGTACTTAGAAAAATTCTGCCGATTTCGGTACTTAGAAAAATTTTGTTGATTTCAGTACTTCGAAAAATTCTGTCGATTTCGGTACTTAGAAAAATTCTGTTGATTTCGGTACTTAGAAAATTTCTGCCTTTTTCGGTACTTTGAAAAGACTCAGAAGTTTTCGGTACTTAGAAAATTTCGGACGATTTCGGTACTTATAAAAATTCTGACGATTTCGGTACTTAGAAAATTCTGACGATTTCGGTACTTAGGAAAATTCTGATGATTTCGGATCTTAGAAAATTTCTAACGTTTTCGGTACTTAGAAATATTCTGTCGATTTCGGTACTTAGAAAAATTCTGTTGATTTCGGTTTTGTGAAAATTTCTGCCTTTTTCGGTACTTTGAAAAGACTCGGAAGTTTTCGGTACTTAGTAATTTTCTGACGTTCTGCCTTTTTTGGTACTTTGAAAAGTCTCAGAAGTTTTCGGTACTTAGAAAATTTCTGACGTTTTCGGTACTTAGAAAATTTCTGATGATTTCGCGGTACGTAGAAAACATTCAGAAGTTTTCGGTACTTAGAAAATTTCTGCCTTTTTCGGTACTTTGAAAAGACACAGAAGTTTTCGGTACTTAGAAAATTTCTACCGATTTCGGTACTTAGAAAAATTCTGTTGATTTCGGTACTTAGAAAATTTCTGCCTTTTTCGGTACTTTGAAAAGACTCGGAAGTTTTCGGATCTTAGAAAATTTCTGACCTTTTCGGTACTTAGAAAAATTCCTACGATTTCGGTACTTTGTAAAATTCTGCCTTTTTCGGTACTTTGAAAAGACTCAGAAGTTTGCAGTACTTAGAAAATTTCAGACGTTTTCGGTACTTTGAAAAAATCTGACGATTTCGGTATTTTGAAAACATTCAGAAGTTTTCGATACTTAGAAAATTTCTGACGTTTTCGGTACTTAGAAAAATTCTGCCGATTTCGGTACTTAGAAAACTTTCAGAAGTCTTCGGTACTTAGAAAATTTCTGACGTTTTCGGTACTTAGAAAAATTCTTACGATTTCGATACTTATTAAACATTCAGAAGTTTTCGGTACTTAGAAATATTCTGTCGATTTCGGTACTTAGAAAACATTCAGAAGTCTTCGGTACTTAGAAAATTTCTGACGTTTTCGGTACTTAGAAAAATTCTGATGATTTCGCGGTACGTAGAAAACATTCAGAAGTTTTCGGTACTTAGAAAATTTCTGCCTTTTTCGGTACTTTGAAAAGACTCAGAAGTTTTCGGTACTTAGAAAAATTCTGATGATTTCGGATCTTAGAAAATTTCTGACCTTTTCGGTACTTAGAAAAATTCTGCCGATTTCGGTACTTTGAAAAATTCTGTTGATTTCGGTACTTAGAAAAATTCTGTTGATTTCGGTACTTAGAAAATTTCTGCCTTTTTCGGTACTTTGAAAAGACTCGGATGTTTTCGGTACTTTGTAAATTTCTGACGTTCTGCCTTTTTCGGTACTTTCAAAGGACTCAGAAGTTTTCGGTACTTAGAAAATTTCTGACGTTTACGGTACTTAGAAAAATTCTGCCAATTTCGGATCTTAGAAAATTTCTGACCTTTTCGGTCCTTAGAAAATTTCTGACGTTTTCGGTACTTAGAAAACATTCAGAAGTTTTCGGTACTTAGAAAATTTCTGCCTTTTTCGGTACTTAGAAAATTTCTGACCTTTTCGGTACTTAGAAAATATCTGACGTTTTCGGTACTTAGAAAATTTCTGCCTTTTTCGGTACTTGGAAAAGACTCAGAAGTTTTCGGTACTTAGAAAATTTCTGACGTTTTCGGTACTTAGAAAAATTCTTACGATTTCGATACTTATTAAATATTCAGAAGTTTTCGGTACTTAGAAAAATTCTGCCGATTTCGGTACTTAGAAAAATTTTGTTGATTTCAGTACTTCGAAAAATTCTGTCGATTTCGGTACTTAGAAAAATTCTGTTGATTTCGGTACTTAGAAAATTTCTGCCTTTTTCGGTACTTTGAAAAGACTCAGAAGTTTTCGGTACTTAGAAAATTTCGGACGATTTCAGTACTTATAAAAATTCTGACGATTTCGGTACTTAGAAAATTCTGACGATTTCGGTACTTAGGAAAATTCTGATGATTTCGGATCTTAGAAAATTTCTGACGTTTTCGGTACTTAGAAATATTCTGTCGATTTCGGTACTTAGAAAAATTCTGTTGATTTCGGTTTTGTGAAAATTTCTGCCTTTTTCGGTACTTTGAAAAGACTCGGAAGTTTTCGGTACTTAGTAATTTTCTGACGTTCTGCCTTTTTTGGTACTTTGAAAAGTCTCAGAAGTTTTCGGTACTTAGAAAATTTCTGACGTTTTCGGTACTTAGAAAATTTCTGACCTTTTCGGTACTTAGAAAATATCTGACGTTTTCGGTACTTAGAAAATTTCTGCCTTTTTCGGTGCTTTGAAAAGACTCAGAAGTTTTCGGTACTTAGAAAATTTCTGACGATTTCGGTACTTATAAAAATTCCGACGATTTCGGTACTTAGAAAATTTCTGCCTTTTTCGGTACTTTGAAAAGACTCGGAAGTTTTCGGTACTTAGTAAATTTCTGACGTTCTGCCTTTTTCGGTACTTTGAAAAGACTCAGAAGTTTTCGGTACTTAGAAAGTTTCTGACGTTTTCGGTACTTAGAAAA
Organism: Parasteatoda tepidariorum; assembly: GCF_982258835.1. Taxonomy (NCBI): domain Eukaryota; kingdom Metazoa; phylum Arthropoda; class Arachnida; order Araneae; family Theridiidae; genus Parasteatoda; species Parasteatoda tepidariorum. Next base: position 110,068,254 of record NC_141762.1, read on the forward strand.
ATTCTGCCAATTTCGGATCTTAGAAAATTTCTGACCTTTTCGGTCCTTAGAAAATTTCTGTCGTTTTCGGTACTTAGAAAACATTCAGAAGTTTTCGGTACTTAGAAAATTTCTGCCTTTTTCGGTACTTAGAAAATTTCTGACCTTTTCGGTACTTAGAAAATATCTGACGTTTTCGGTACTTAGAAAACTTCTGCTTTTTTCGGTACTTTGAAAAGACTCAGAAGTTTTCGGTACTTAGAAAATTTCTGACGTTTTCGGTACTTTGAAAAATTCTTACGATTTCGATACTTATTAAATATTCAGAAGTTTTCGGTACTTTGAAAAGACTCAGAAGTTTTCGGTACTTAGAAAATTTCTGACGTTTTCGGTACTTTGAAAAATTCTTACGATTTCGATACTTATTAAATATTCAGAAGTTTTCGGTACTTAGAAAAATTCTGCCGATTTCGGTACTTCGAAAAATTCTGTCGATTTCGGAACTTAGAAAAATTCTGTTGATTTCGGTACTTAGAAAATTTCTGCCTTTTTCGGTACTTTGAAAAGACTCAGAAGTTTTCGGTACTTAGAAAATTTCGGACGATTTCGGTACTTATAAAAATTCTGACGATTTCGGTACTTAGAAAATTCTGACGATTTCGGTACTTAGGAAAATTCTGATGATTTGGGATCTTAGAAAATTTCTGAAGTTTTCGGTACTTAGAAATATTCTGTCGATTTCGGTACTTAGAAAACATTCAGAAGTCTTCGGTACTTAGAAAATTTCTGACGTTTTCGGTACTTAGAAAAATTCTTACGATTTCGATACTTATTAAACATTCAGAAGTTTTCGGTACTTTGAAAAATTCTGCCTTTTTCGGTACTTTGAAAAGACTCGGAAGTTTTCGGTACTTAGTAAATTTCTGACGTTCTGCCTTTTTCGGTACTTTGAAAAGACTCAGAAGTTTTCGGTACTTAGAAAATTTCTGACGTTTTCGGTACATAGAAAAATTCTGCCAATTTCGGATCTTAGAAAATTTCTGACCTTTTCGGTCCTTAGAAAATTTCTGACGTTTTCGGTACTGGGCAATTCCATGAAAAAGGGGAAAAGCATTGGAAAATTCAAATAAGAATAATGTTATCATTTTGGATGTTTTCTGAATTAGAAAAGTTTGAAGTTTGATAATTTATAATTATTTTTTTTGAGAATTTAGTTTTTTAGTGTTGGTAACCCATTGAACATTGGCATTTACTTGTTCTGTTTTGGGTGAAGAACATGGTCAGTTTTTGAAAATCAGTAAGTTAACATTATTTTAATTTCAAAACGTTCCAAGGAATAAATATTGTTTATTACACTTAATAGAAATATTGTGCAGTGTTAAAATAAGTGTTTGTTGTTAAATTCACTTAATTATATAAATTTCGACTAAACATTAATGCATGTAACGTAAGTTACCAAAAACTAGAAAAAGTTTTTGTGTGTAAAAAAGAACAAGTGATACAAAAGTAAGAATAATATTTTTTCTTCCTTAGAGGCTAGCACTAAATAAGCAGCAATAGTTTTCTTTTCAAATATTACTTATTTATTGTTTTGTGCCCCATTCAATATGTGTAACGTAAGTTACTGACATGCATGCAATGTAAGTTACCAATGTGAAATGAGTTTATTCCTCTTGAAAGTTGGCATACAAACTAAATAAGATGTATCCAGTTACAATACCAAAGTTTAAATAAATTATCACTGCCTTAAGATATTAATTTTAATGAAACTCTTTGCTTTAAGTTATTAATTTGGGTGTTGGCATTCATATGTTTTCAAAGTTGAACAAAATCTTTCGACCGGCACCGGGAGTAAAGGATGTAGTTATAATTAGAGATGCTAATGGTAGCAAAAAGAAAGTACAAGCACGGCATCTTCATCATTCAGTTTGAGAAATGCACCAAATGTTTATGGAAGAAAATCCAGAATGCAAAATTGGAAAAACTAAATTCTTTGAGCTCCGTCCAAAGCATGTCTTGCTTAGTAGCAAACTTCCAGGCAATGTTTGTGTTTGTAAGCATCATGATAAGTTTGGATTGACTAAGGAAGCCTTCAGCAGAATTTATAATGTTCCATCTTACGAAATTCTTAAGAAATTTATTTTATGTTTAGAAAAAACAGCTGAGTGCGAGTCTCTAGAACAGATGAGTGGAGTGTCTAGTCCATTCTCAAAATCTCCACAGATTATAACATTAAGCAGATCCACCATTTAAGAGTACAAGAAGGCATACCAGAAGAGTTTTTTTTAGTGAAAGATGTTGAAAAAGAAAATGATGAATCCAAGATAAATGCTGGGGGTTGATATATGGTTAGATAGGAGGACATGTTATATCCTGGTGTGGTAATGTCTGTTGCAGAGCAAGAATTTAAAGTCAATGTAATTGCTGCTGTGGGAATAAATTGTAAATGGCCAGAAAAAAGAGACGAAATATTCTACCAGAAAGAAAGCATGGTGAAAGGAATTGAGCCCTCTGTACTAGTTAATAACAGAAGACTTAATAAGTTTGCAGTTATGTGTGAATCAAAAGTATCTGCATTTACTTCATGTACACTTTTACTCCCTTGCACTACACTGTTTAAATAACTTAATTTGCATTTGTACATTATTTGATAAAAGTTTGATACAAAGGGAATTTCGTAACGTAAGTTACTGTAACGTAAGTTACCCACTTAAAAAATTATATTTAATTTAACTTTTGAAATAAAATCTTAAATCTAGGCATAAAAAATATTTAAACATGTCAGAAAAATGATACATATAATCTTAATCATGAAACTTTTGTATACGAACAGAATTTTGCCTTCAAGTATATTGCAAATTTATGCCATTCCTTTTTCGGTAACGTAAGTTACCACACTAATTTTAGGCTTTTACACTGTTTAAATTGAAAAATAATAATTATTTTAATTAGATTCCTATTGGTTTTGATTGTAATTTCAAGAAATCACTTTATTTTAATATGTGTATTCATATTATTTGTTTGCTTCTAAGTTCTCAATGCAATAAAGTTTATGCGAATGTAACGTAAGTTACCATGGAATAGCCCTACTTAGAAAAAATTCAGAAGTTTTCGGTACTTAGAAAATTTCTGCCTTTTTCGGTACTTTGAAAAGACTCAGAAGTTTTCGGTACTTAGAAAATTTCTGACGTTTTCGGTACTTAGAAAAATTCTTACGATTTCGATACTTATTAAACATTCAGAAGTTTTCGGTACTTAGAAAAATTCTGCCGATTTCGGTACTTAGAAAAATTGTGTTGATTTCAGTACTTAGAAAATTCTGACGATTTCGGTACTTAGGAAAATTCTGATGATTTCGGATCTTAGAAAATTTCTGACGTTTTCGGTACTTAGAAATATTCTGTCGATTTCGGTACTTAGAAAAATTCTGTTGATTTCGGTTTTTTGAAAATTTCTGCCTTTTTCGGTACTTTGAAAAGACTCGGAAGTTTTCGGTACTTAGTAATTTTCTGACGTTCTGCCTTTTTTGGTACTTTGAAAAGTCTCAGAAGTTTTCGGTACTTAGAAAATTTCTGACGTTTTCGGTACTTAGAAAAATTCTGATGATTTCGCGGTACTTAGAAAACATTCAGAAGTTTTCGGTACTTAGAAAATTTCTGCCTTTTTCGGTACTTAGAAAATTTCTGACCTTTTCGGTACTTAGAAAATATCTGACGTTTTCGGTGCTTAGAAAATTTCTGCCTTTTTCGGTGCTTTGAAAAGACTCAGAAGTTTTCGGTACTTAGAAAATTTCTGACGATTTCGGTACTTATAAAAATTCTGACGATTTCGGTACTTAGAAAATTTCTGCCTTTTTCGGTACTTTGAAAAGACTCGGAAGTTTTTGGTACTTAGTAAATTTCTGACGTTCTGCCTTTTTCGGTACTTTGAAAAGACTCAGAAGTTTTCGGTACTTAGAAAATTTCTGACGTTTTCGGTACTTAGAAAACATTCAGAAGTTTTCGGTACTTAGAAAATTTCTGCCTTTTTCGGTACTTAGAAAATATCTGACGTTTTCGGTACTTAGAAAATTTCTGCCTTTTTCGGTACTTTGAAAAGACTCAGAAGTTTTCGGTACTTAGAAAATTTCTGACGTTTTCGGTACTTAGAAAAATTCTTACGATTTCGATATTTATTAAACATTCAGAAGTTTTCGGTACTTAGAAAAATTCTGCCGATTTCGGTACTTAGAAAAATTGTGTTGATTTCAGTACTTAGAAAATTCTGACGATTTCGGTACTTAGGAAAATTCTGATGATTTCGGATCTTAGAAAATTTCTGACGTTTTCGGTACTTAGAAATATTCTGTCGATTTCGGTACTTAGAAACATTCTGTTGATTTCGGTTTTTTAAAAATTTCTGCCTTTTTCGGTACTTTGAAAAGACTCGGAAGTTTTCGTTAATTAGTAATTTTCTGACGTTCTGCCTTTTTTGGTACTTTGAAAAATTTCTGCCTTTTTCGGTACTTTGAAAAGACTCCGATGCTTTCGGTACTTAGAAAATTTCTGACGTTTTCGGTACTTAGAAAAATTCTGCCAATTTCGGATCTTAGAAAATTTCTATCTTTTCGGTCCTTAGAAAATTTCTGACGTTTTCGGTACTTAGAAAACATTCAGAAGTTTTCGGTACTTAGAAAAATTCTGCCGATTTCGGTACTTAGAAAAATGCTGACGATTTCGGTACTTAGGAAAATTCTGATGATTTCGGATCTTAGAAAATTTCTGACGTTTTCGGTACTTAGAAATATTCTGTCGATTTCGGTACTTAGAAAACATTCAGAAGTCTTCGGTACTTCGAAAAATTCTGTCGATTTCGGTACTTAGAAAAATTCTGTTGATTTCGGTACTTAGAAAATTTCTGCCTTTTTCGGTACTTTGAAAAGACTCAGAAGTTTTCGGTACTTAGAAAATTTCGGACGATTTCGGTACTTAGGAAAATTCTGATGATTTCGGATCTTAGAAAATTTCTGACGTTTTCGGTACTTAGAAATATTCTGTCGATTTCGGTACTTAGAAAACATTCAGAAGTCTTCGGTACTTAGAAAATTTCTGACGTTTTCGGTACTTAGAAAAATTCTTACGATTTCGATACTTATTAAACATTCAGAAGTTTTCGGTACTTTGAAAAATTCTGCCTTTTTCGGTACTTTGAAAAGACTCGGAAGTTTTCGGTACTTAGTAAATTTCTGACGTTCTGCCTTTTTTGGTACTTTGAAAAGACTCAGAAGTTTTCGGTACTTAGAAAATTTCTGACGTTTTCGGTACTTAGAAAAATTCTGATGATTTCGCTGTAGCAAACATTCAGAAGTTTTCGGTACTTAGAAAATTTCTGCCTTTTTCGGTACTTTGAAAAGACTCAGAAGTTTTCGGTACTTAGAAAATTTCTGACGTTTTCGGTACTTAGGAAAATTCTGATGATTTCGGATCTTAGAAAATTTCTGACGTTTTCGGTACTTAGAAATATTCTGTCGATTTCGGTACTTAGAAAACATTCAGAAGTCTTCGGTACTTAGAAAATTTCTGACGTTTTCGGTACTTAGAAAAATTCTTTCGATTTCGATACTTATTAAACATTCAGAAGTTTTCGGTACTTTGAAAAATTCTGCCTTTTTCGGTACTTTGAAAAGACTCGGAAGTTTTCGGTACTTAGTAAATTTCTGACGTTCTGCCTTTTTTGGTACTTTGAAAAGACTCAGAAGTTTTCGGTACTTAGAAAATTTCTGACGTTTTCGGTACTTAAAAAAAATCTGATGATTTCGCGGTACGTAGAAAACATTCAGAAGTTTTCGGTACTTAGAAAATTTCTGCCTTTTCCGGTACTTTGAAAAGACTCAGAAGTTTTCGGTACTTAGAAAATTTCTGACGTTTTCGGTACATAGAAAAATTCTGCCAATTTCGGATCTTAGAAAATTTCTGACCTTTTCGGTCCTTAGAAAATTTCTGACGTTTTCGGTACTTAGAAAACATTCAGAAGTTTTCGGTACTTAGAAAATATCTGACGTTTTCGGTGCTTAGAAAATTTCTGCCTTTTTCGGTGCTTTGAAAAGACTCAGAAGTTTTCAATACTTAGAAAATTTCTGACGATTTCGGTACTTATAAAAATTCTGACGATTTCGGTACTTAGAAAATTTCTGCCTTTTTCGGTACTTTGAAAAGACTCGGAAGTTTTCGGTACTTAGTAAATTTCTGACGTTCTGCCTTTTTCGGTAGTTTGAAAAGACTCAGAAGTTTTCGGTACTTAGAAAATTTCTGACGTTTTCGGTACTTAGAAAAAATCTGCCAATTTCGGATCTTAGAAAATTTCTGTCCTTTTCGGTCCTTAGAAAATTTCTGACGTTTTCGGTACTTAGAAAACATTCAGAAGTTTTCGGTACTTAGAAAATTTCTGCCTTTTTCGGTACTTAGAAAATTTCTGACGTTTTCGGTACTTAGAAAAATTGTGTTGATTTCAGTACTTCGAAAAATTCTGTCGATATCGGTACTTAGAAAATTTCTGCCTTTTTCGGTACTTTGAAAAGACTCCGATGCTTTCGGTACTTAGAAAATTTCTGACGTTTTCGGTACTTGAGAAACATTCAGAAGTTTTCGGTACTTAGAAAAATTCTGCCGATTTCGGTACTTAGAAAAATTCTGACGATTTCGGTACTTAGGAAAATTCTGATGATTTCGGATCTTAGAAAATTTCTGACGTTTTCGGTACTTAGAAATATTCTGTCGATTTCGGTACTTAGAAAACATTCAGAAGTCTTCGGTACTTCGAAAAATTCTGTCGATTTCGGTACTTAGAAAAATTCTGTTTATTTCGGTACTTAGAAAATTTCTGCCTTTTTCGGTACTTTGAAAAGACTCAGAAGTTTTCGGTACTTAGAAAATTTCGGACGATTTCGGTACTTATAAAAATTCTGACGATTTCGGTACTTAGAAAATTTCTGCCTTTTTCGGTACTTTGAAAAGACTCGGAAGTTTTCGGTACTTAGTAAATTTCTGACGTTCTGCCTTTTTCGGTAGTTTGAAAAGACTCAGAAGTTTTCGGTACTTAGAAAATTTCTGACGTTTTCGGTACTTAGAAAAAATCTGCCAATTTCGGATCTTAGAAAATTTCTGTCCTTTTCGGTCCTTAGAAAATTTCTGACGTTTTCGGTACTTAGAAAACATTCAGAAGTTTTCGGTACTTAGAAAATTTCTGCCTTTTTCGGTACTTAGAAAATTTCTGACGTTTTCGGTACTTAGAAAAATTGTGTTGATTTCAGTACTTCGAAAAATTCTGTCGATATCGGTACTTAGAAAATTTCTGCCTTTTTCGGTACTTAGAAAACATTCAGAAGTCTTCGGTACTTCGAAAAATTCTGTCGATTTCGGTACTTAGAAAAATTCTGTTGATTTCGGTACTTAGAAAATTTCTGCCTTTTTCGGTACTTTGAAAAGACTCAGAAGTTTTCGGTACTTAGAAAATTTCTGACGATTTCGGTACTTAGGAAAATTCTGATGATTTCGGATCTTAGAAAATTTCTGACGTTTTCGGTACTTAGAAATATTCTGTCGATTTCGGTACTTAGAAAACATTCAGAAGTCTTCGGTACTTAGAAAATTTCTGACGTTTTCGGTACTTAGAAAAATTCTTACGATTTCGATACTTATTAAACATTCAGAAGTTTTCGGTACTTTGAAAAATTCTGCCTTTTTCGGTACTTTGAAAAGACTCGGAAGTTTTCGGTACTTAGTAAATTTCTGACGTTCTGCCTTTTTTGGTACTTTGAGAAGACTCAGAAGTTTTCGGTACTTAGAAAATTTCTGACGTTTTCGGTACTTAGAAATATTCTGTCGATTTCGGTACTTAGAAAACATTCAGAAGTCTTCGGTACTTCGAAAAATTCTGTCGATTTCGGTACTTAGAAAAATTCTGTTGATTTCGGTACTTAGAAAATTTCTGCCTTTTTCAGTACTTTGAAAAGACTCAGAAGTTTTCGGTACTTAGAAAATTTCGGACGATTTCGGTACTTAGGAAAATTCTGATGATTTCGGATCTTAGAAAATTTCTGACGTTTTCGGTACTTAGAAATATTCTGTCGATTTCGGTACTTAGAAAACATTCAGAAGTCTTCGGTACTTAGAAAATTTCTGACGTTTTCGGTACTTAGAAAAATTCTTACGATTTCGATACTTATTAAACATTCAGAAGTTTTCGGTACTTTGAAAAATTCTGCCTTTTTCGGTACTTTGAAAAGACTCGGAAGTTTTCGGTACTTAGTAAATTTCTGACGTTCTGCCTTTTTTGGTACTTTGAAAAGACTCAGAAGTTTTCGGTACTTAGAAAATTTCTGACGTTTTCGGTACTTAAAAAAATTCTGATGATTTCGCGGTACGTAGAAAACATTCAGAAGTTTTCGGTACTTAGAAAATTTCTGCCTTTTTCGGTACTTTGAAAAGACTCAGAAGTTTTCGGTACTTAGAAAATTTCTGACGTTTTCGGTACATAGAAAAATTCTGCCAATTTCGGATCTTAGAAAATTTCTGACCTTTTCGGTCCTTAGAAAATTTCTGACGTTTTCGGTACTTAGAAAATATCTGACGTTTTCGGTGCTTAGAAAATTTCTGCCTTTTTCGGTGCTTTGAAAAGACTCAGAAGTTTTCGGTACTTAGAAAATTTCTGACGATTTCGGTACTTATAAAAATTCTGACGATTTCGGTACTTAGAAAATTTCTGCCTTTTTCGGTACTTTGAAAAGACTCGGAAGTTTTCGGTACTTAGTAAATTTCTGACGTTCTGCCTTTTTCGGTAGTTTGAAAAGACTCAGAAGTTTTCGGTACTTAGAAAATTTCTGACGTTTTCGGTACTTAGAAAAAATCTGCCAATTTCGGATCTTAGAAAATTTCTGTCCTTTTCGGTCCTTAGAAAATTTCTGACGTTTTCGGTACTTAGAAAACATTCAGAAGTTTTCGGTACTTAGAAAATTTCTGCCTTTTTCGGTACTTAGAAAATTTCTGACGTTTTCGGTACTTAGAAAAATTGTGTTGATTTCAGTACTTCGAAAAATTCTGTCGATATCGGTACTTAGAAAATTTCTGCCTTTTTCGGTACTTTGAAAAGACTCCGATGCTTTCGGTACTTAGAAAATTTCTGACGTTTTCGGTACTTAGAAAAATTCTGCCAATTTCGGATCTTAGAAAATTCTATCTTTTCGGTCCTTAGAAAATTTCTGACGTTTTCGGTACTTAGAAAACATTCAGAAGTTTTCGGTACTTAGAAAAATTCTGCCGATTTCGGTACTTAGAAAAATTCTGACGATTTCGGTACTTAGGAAAATTCTGATGATTTCGGATCTTAGAAAATTTCTGACGTTTTCGGTACTTAGAAATATTCTGTCGATTTCGGTACTTAGAAAACATTCAGAAGTCTTCGGTACTTCGAAAAATTCTGTCGATTTCGGTACTTAGAAAAATTCTGTTGATTTCGGTACTTAGAAAATTTCTGCCTTTTTCGGTACTTTGAAAAGACTCAGAAGTTTTCGGTACTTAGAAAATTTCTGACGATTTCGGTACTTAAGAAAATTCTGATGATTTCGGATCTTAGAAAATTTCTGACGTTTTCGGTACTTAGAAATATTCTGTCGATTTCGGTACTTAGAAAACATTCAGAAGTCTTCGGTACTTAGAAAATTTCTGACGTTTTCGGTACTTAGAAAAATTCTTACGATTTCGATACTTATTAAACATTCAGAAGTTTTCGGTACTTTGAAAAATTCTGCCTTTTTCGGTACTTTGAAAAGACTCGGAAGTTTCGTACTTAGTAAATTTCTGACGTTCTGCCTTTTTTGGTACTTTGAAAAGACTCAGAAGTTTTCGGTACTTAGAAAAATTTCTGACGTTTTCGGTACTTAGAAAATTCTGATGATTTCGCTGTACGTAGAAAACATTCAGAAGTTTTCGGTACTTGAAAATTTTCTGCCTTTTTCGGTACTTTGAAAAGACTCAGAAGTTTTCGGTACTTAGAAAAGTTCTGACGTTTTCGGTACTTAGGAAAATTCTGATGATTTCGGATCTTAGAAAATTTCTGACGTTTTCGGTACTTAGAAATATTCTGTCGATTTCGGTACTTAGAAAACATTCAAAATGTCTTCGGTACTTAGAAAATTTCTGACGTTTTCGGTACTTAGAAAAATTCTTACGATTTCGATACTTATTAAACATTCAGAAGTTTTCGGTACTTTGAAAAATTCTGCCTTTTTCGGTACTTTGAAAAGACTCGGAAGTTTTCGGTACTTAGTAAATTTCTGACGTTCTGCCTTTTTTGGTACTTTGAAAAGACTCAGAAGTTTTCGGTACTTAGAAAATTTCTGACGTTTTCGGTACTTAAAAAAATTCTGATGATTTCGCGGTACGTAGAAAACATTCAGAAGTTTTCGGTACTTAGAAAAATTCTGCCGATTTCGGTACTTAGAAAAATTGTGTTGATTTCAGTACTTAGAAAATTCTGACGATTTCGGTACTTAGGAAAATTCTGATGATTTCGGATCTTAGAAAATTTCTGACGTTTTCGGTACTTAGAAAAATTCTGATGATTTCGCGGTACTTAGAAAACATTCAGAAGTTTTCGGTACTTAGAAAATTTCTGCATTTTTCGGTACTTAGAAAATTTCTGACCTTTTCGGTACTTAGAAAATATCTGACGTTTTCGGTACTTAGAAAATTTCTGCCTTTTTCGGTACTTTGAAAAGACTCAGAAGTTTTCGGTACTTAGAAAATTTCTGACGATTTCGGTACTTATAAAAATTCTGACGATTTCGGTACTTAGAAAATTTCTGCTTTTTTCGGTACTTTGAAAAGACTCGGAAGTTTTCGGTACTTAGTAAATTTCTGACGTTCTGCCTTTTTCGGTACTTTGAAAAGACTCAGAAGTTTTCGGTACTTAGAAAATTTCTGACGTTTTCGGTACTTAGAAAAAATCTGCCAATTTCGGATCTTAGAAAATTTCTGTCCTTTTCGGTCCTTAGAAAATTTCTGACGTTTTCGGTACTTAGAAAACATTCAGAAGTTTTCGGTACTTAGAAAATTTCTGCCTTTTTCGGTACTTAGAAAATATCTGACGTTTTCGGTACTTAGAAAATTTCTGCATTTTTCGGTACTTTGAAAAGACTCAGAAGTTTTCGGTACTTAGAAAATTTCTGACGTTTTCGGTACTTAGAAAAATTCTTACGATTTCGATACTTATTAAACATTCAGAAGTTATCGGTACTTAGAAAAATTCTGCCGATTTCGGTACTTAGAAATTTTCTGACTTTTTCGGTACTTAGAAAATATCTGACCTTTTCGGTACTTAGAAAATTTCTGACCTTTTCGGTACTTAGAAAACATTCAGAAGTTTTCGGTACTTAGAAAATTTCTGCCTTTTTCGGTACTTAGAAAATTTCTGACCTTTTCGGTACTTAGAAAATATCTGACGTCTTCGGTACTTAGAAAATTTCTGCCTTTTTCGGTACTTTGAAAAGACTCAGAAGTTTTCGGTACTTAGAAAATTTCTGACGTTTTCGGTACTTAGAAAAATTCTTACGATTTCGATACTTATTAAACATTCAGAAGTTTTCGGTACTTAGAAAAATTCTGCCGATTTCGGTACTTAGAAAAATTGTGTTGATTTCAGTACTTAGAAAATTCTGACGATTTCGGTACTTAGGAAAATTCTGATGATTTCGGATCTTAGAAAATTTCTGACGTTTTCGGTACTTAGAAAAATTCTGATGATTTCGCGGTACTTAGAAAACATTCAGAAGTTTTCGGTACTTAGAAAATTTCTGCATTTTTCGGTACTTAGAAAATTTCTGACCTTTTCGGTACTTAGAAAATATCTGACGTTTTCGGTACTTAGAAAATTTCTGCCTTTTTCGGTACTTTGAAAAGACTCAGAAGTTTTCGGTACTTAGAAAATTTCTGACGATTTCGGTACTTATAAAAATTCTGACGATTTCGGTACTTAGAAAATTTCTGCTTTTTTCGGTACTTTGAAAAGACTCGGAAGTTTTCGGTACTTAGTAAATTTCTGACGTTCTGCCTTTTTCGGTACTTTGAAAAGACTCAGAAGTTTTCGGTACTTAGAAAATTTCTGACGTTTTCGGTACTTAGAAAAAATCAGCCAATTTCGGATCTTAGAAAATTTCTGTCCTTTTCGGTCCTTAGAAAATTTCTGACGTTTTCGGTACTTAGAAAACATTCAGAAGTTTTCGGTACTTAGAAAATTTCTGCCTTTTTCGGTACTTAGAAAATATCTGACGTTTTCGGTACTTAGAAAATTTCTGCATTTTTCGGTACTTTGAAAAGACTCAGAAGTTTTCGGTACTTAGAAAATTTCTGTCGTTTTCGGTACTTAGAAAAATTCTTACGATTTCGATACTTATTAAACATTTAGAAGTTTTCGGTACTTAGAAAAATTCTGCCGATTTCGGTACTTAGAAATTTTCTGACTTTTTCGGTACTTAGAAAATATCTGACGTTTTCGGTACTTAGAAATATTCTGTCGATTTCGGTACTTAGAAAACATTCAGAAGTCTTCGGTACTTAGAAAATTTCTGACGTTTTCGGTACTTAGAAAAATTCTTACGATTTCGATACTTATTAAACATTCAGAAGTTATCGGTACTTAGAAAAATTCTGCCGATTTCGGTACTTAGAAATTTTCTGACTTTTTCGGTACTTAGAAAATATCTGACGTTTTCGGTACTTAGAAATATTCTGTCGATTTCGGTACTTAGAAAACATTCAGAAGTCTTCGGTACTTAGAAAATTTCTGACGTTTTCGGTACTTAGAAAAATTCTGATGATTTCGGTACATAGAAAAATTCTGACGATTTCGGTACTTAGAAAAATTCTGCCGATTTCGGTACTTAGAAAATTCTGCCGATTTCGGTACTTAGAAAAATTCTGTTGATTTTGGTACTTAGAAAAATTCTGTCGATTTCTGTACTTAGAAAAATTCTGTTGATTTCGGTACTTAGAAAATTTCTGCCTTTTTCGGTACTTTGAAAAGACTCAGAAGTTTTCGGTACTTAGAAAATTTCTGACGTTTTCGGTACTTAGAAAAATTCTTACGATATCGATACTTATTAAACATTCAGAAGTTTTCGGTACTTAGAAAAATTCTGCCGATTTCGGTACTTAGAAAAATTGTGTTGATTTCAGTACTTCGAAAAATTCTGTCCTTTTCGGTACTTTGAAAAGACTCAGAAGTTTTCGGTACTTAGAAAATTTCTGACGATTTCGGTACTTAGAAAAATTCTGATGATTTTCGATCTTAGAAAATTTCTGACCTTTTCGGTACTTAGAAAATGTCTGACGTTTTCGGTACTTAGAAAAATTCTTACGATTTCGATACTTATTAAACATTCAGAAGTTTTCGGTACTTTGAAAAATTCTGCCTTTTTCGGTACTTTGAAAAGACTCGGAAGTTTTCGGTACTTAGTAAATTTCTGACGTTCTGCCTTTTTTGGTACTTTGAAAAGACTCAGAAGTTTTCGGTACTTAGAAAATTTCTGACGTTTTCGGTACTTAAAAAAATTCTGATGATTTCGCGGTACGTAGAAAACATTCAGAAGTTTTCGGTACTTAGAAAATTTCTGCCTTTTTCGGTACTTTGAAAAGACTCAGAAGTTTTCGGTACTTAGAAAATTTCTGTCGTTTTCGGTACTTAGAAAAATTCTTACGATTTCGATACTTATTAAACATTTAGAAGTTTTCGGTACTTAGAAAAATTCTGCCGATTTCGGTACTTAGAAATTTTCTGACTTTTTCGGTACTTAGAAAATATCTGACGTTTTCGGTACTTAGAAATATTCTGTCGATTTCGGTACTTAGAAAACATTCAGAAGTCTTCGGTACTTAGAAAATTTCTGACGTTTTCGGTACTTAGAAAAATTCTTACGATTTCGATACTTATTAAACATTCAGAAGTTTTCGGTACTTAGAAAAATTCTGCCGATTTCGGTACTTAGAAAAATTGTGTTGATTTCAGTACTTAGAAAATTCTGACGATTTCGGTACTTAGGAAAATTCTGATGATTTCGGATCTTAGAAAATTTCTGACGTTTTCGGTACTTAGAAAAATTCTGATGATTTCGCGGTACTTAGAAAACATTCAGAAGTTTTCGGTACTTAGAAAATTTCTGCATTTTTCGGTACTTAGAAAATTTCTGACCTTTTCGGTACTTAGAAAATATCTGACGTTTTCGGTACTTAGAAAATTTCTGCCTTTTTCGGTACTTTGAAAAGACTCAGAAGTTTTCGGTACTTAGAAAATTTCTGACGATTTCGGTACTTATAAAAATTCTGACGATTTCGGTACTTAGAAAATTTCTGCTTTTTTCGGTACTTTGAAAAGACTCGGAAGTTTTCGGTACTTAGTAAATTTCTGACGTTCTGCCTTTTTCGGTACTTTGAAAAGACTCAGAAGTTTTCGGTACTTAGAAAATTTCTGACGTTTTCGGTACTTAGAAAAAATCAGCCAATTTCGGATCTTAGAAAATTTCTGTCCTTTTCGGTCCTTAGAAAATTTCTGACGTTTTCGGTACTTAGAAAACATTCAGAAGTTTTCGGTACTTAGAAAATTTCTGCCTTTTTCGGTACTTAGAAAATATCTGACGTTTTCGGTACTTAGAAAATTTCTGCATTTTTCGGTACTTTGAAAAGACTCAGAAGTTTTCGGTACTTAGAAAATTTCTGTCGTTTTCGGTACTTAGAAAAATTCTTACGATTTCGATACTTATTAAACATTTAGAAGTTTTCGGTACTTAGAAAAATTCTGCCGATTTCGGTACTTAGAAATTTTCTGACTTTTTCGGTACTTAGAAAATATCTGACGTTTTCGGTACTTAGAAATATTCTGTCGATTTCGGTACTTAGAAAACATTCAGAAGTCTTCGGTACTTAGAAAATTTCTGACGTTTTCGGTACTTAGAAAAATTCTTACGATTTCGATACTTATTAAACATTCAGAAGTTATCGGTACTTAGAAAAATTCTGCCGATTTCGGTACTTAGAAATTTTCTGACTTTTTCGGTACTTAGAAAATATCTGACGTTTTCGGTACTTAGAAATATTCTGTCGATTTCGGTACTTAGAAAACATTCAGAAGTCTTCGGTACTTAGAAAATTTCTGACGTTTTCGGTACTTAGAAAAATTCTGATGATTTCGGTACATAGAAAAATTCTGACGATTTCGGTACTTAGAAAAATTCTGCCGATTTCGGTACTTAGAAAATTCTGCCGATTTCGGTACTTAGAAAAATTCTGTTGATTTTGGTACTTAGAAAAATTCTGTCGATTTCTGTACTTAGAAAAATTCTGTTGATTTCGGTACTTAGAAAATTTCTGCCTTTTTCGGTACTTTGAAAAGACTCAGAAGTTTTCGGTACTTAGAAAATTTCTGACGTTTTCGGTACTTAGAAAAATTCTTACGATATCGATACTTATTAAACATTCAGAAGTTTTCGGTACTTAGAAAAATTCTGCCGATTTCGGTACTTAGAAAAATTGTGTTGATTTCAGTACTTCGAAAAATTCTGTCCTTTTCGGTACTTTGAAAAGACTCAGAAGTTTTCGGTACTTAGAAAATTTCTGACGATTTCGGTACTTAGAAAAATTCTGATGATTTTCGATCTTAGAAAATTTCTGACCTTTTCGGTACTTAGAAAATGTCTGACGTTTTCGGTACTTAGAAAAATTCTTACGATTTCGATACTTATTAAACATTCAGAAGTTTTCGGTACTTTGAAAAATTCTGCCTTTTTCGGTACTTTGAAAAGACTCGGAAGTTTTCGGTACTTAGTAAATTTCTGACGTTCTGCCTTTTTTGGTACTTTGAAAAGACTCAGAAGTTTTCGGTACTTAGAAAATTTCTGACGTTTTCGGTACTTAAAAAAATTCTGATGATTTCGCGGTACGTAGAAAACATTCAGAAGTTTTCGGTACTTAGAAAATTTCTGTCGTTTTCGGTACTTAGAAAAATTCTTACGATTTCGATACTTATTAAACATTTAGAAGTTTTCGGTACTTAGAAAAATTCTGCCGATTTCGGTACTTAGAAATTTTCTGACTTTTTCGGTACTTAGAAAATATCTGACGTTTTCGGTACTTAGAAATATTCTGTCGATTTCGGTACTTAGAAAACATTCAGAAGTCTTCGGTACTTAGAAAATTTCTGACGTTTTCGGTACTTAGAAAAATTCTTACGATTTCGATACTTATTAAACATTCAGAAGTTATCGGTACTTAGAAAAATTCTGCCGATTTCGGTACTTAGAAATTTTCTGACTTTTTCGGTACTTAGAAAATATCTGACGTTTTCGGTACTTAGAAATATTCTGTCGATTTCGGTACTTAGAAAACATTCAGAAGTCTTCGGTACTTAGAAAATTTCTGACGTTTTCGGTACTTAGAAAAATTCTGTCGATTTCGGTACTTATTAAACATTCAGAAGTTATCGGTACTTAGAAAAATTCCGCCGATTTCGGTACTTAAAAATTTTCTGACTTTTTCGGTACTTAGAAAATATCTGACGTTTTCGGTACTTAGAAATATTCTGTCGATTTCGGTACTTAGAAAACATTCAGAAGTCTTCGGTACTTAGAAAATTTCTGACGTTTTCGGTACTTAGAAAAATTCTGATGATTTCGGTACATAGAAAAATTCTGACGATTTCGGTACTTAGAAAAATTCTGCCGATTTCGGTACTTAGAAAATTCTGCCGATTTCGGTACTTAGAAAAATTCTGTTGATTTTGGTACTTAGAAAAATTCTGTCGATTTCTGTACTTAGAAAAATTCTGTTGATTTCGGTACTTAGAAAATTTCTGCCTTTTTCGGTACTTTGAAAAGACTCAGAAGTTTTCGGTACTTAGAAAATTTCTGACGTTTTCGGTACTTAGAAAAATTCTTACGATATCGATACTTATTAAACATTCAGAAGTTTTCGGTACTTAGAAAAATTCTGCCGATTTCGGTACTTAGAAAAATTGTGTTGATTTCAGTACTTCGAAAAATTCTGTCCTTTTCGGTACTTTGAAAAGACTCAGAAGTTTTCGGTACTTAGAAAATTTCTGACGATTTCGGTACTTAGAAAAATTCTGATGATTTTCGATCTTAGAAAATTTCTGACCTTTTCGGTACTTAGAAAATGTCTGACGTTTTCGGTACTTAGAAAAATTCTTACGATTTCGATACTTATTAAACATTCAGAAGTTTTCGGTACTTTGAAAAATTCTGCCTTTTTCGGTACTTTGAAAAGACTCGGAAGTTTTCGGTACTTAGAAAATTTCTGACGTTTTCGGTACTTAAAAAAATTCTGATGATTTCGCGGTACGTAGAAAACATTCAGAAGTTTTCGGTACTTAGAAAATTTCTGCCTTTTTCGGTACTTTGAAAAGACTCAGAAGTTTTCGGTACTTAGAAAATTTCTGACGTTTTCGGTACATAGAAAAATTCTGCCAATTTCGGATCTTAGAAAATTTCTGACCTTTTCGGTCCTTAGAAAATTTCTGACGTTTTCGGTACTTAGAAAACATTCAGAAGTTTTCGGTACTTAGAAAATTTCTGCCTTTTTCGGTACTTAGAAAATTTCTGACCTTTTCGGTACTTAGAAAATATCTGACGTCTTCGGTACTTAGAAAATTTCTGCCTTTTTCGGTACTTTGAAAAGACTCAGAAGTTTTCGGTACTTAGAAAATTTCTGACGTTTTCGGTACTTAGAAAAATTCTTACGATTTCGATACTTATTAAACATTTAGAAGTTTTCGGTACTTAGAAAAATTCTGCCGATTTCGGTACTTAGAAATTTTCTGACTTTTTCGGTACTTAGAAAATATCTGACGTTTTCGGTACTTAGAAATATTCTGTCGATTTCGGTACTTAGAAAACATTCAGAAGTCTTCGGTACTTAGAAAATTTCTGACGTTTTCGGTACTTAGAAAAATTCTTACGATTTCGATACTTATTAAACATTCAGAAGTTATCGGTACTTAGAAAAATTCTGCCGATTTCGGTACTTAGAAATTTTCTGACTTTTTCGGTACTTAGAAAATATCTGACGTTTTCGGTACTTAGAAATATTCTGTCGATTTCGGTACTTAGAAAACATTCAGAAGTCTTCGGTACTTAGAAAATTTCTGACGTTTTCGGTACTTAGAAAAATTCTGATGATTTCGGTACATAGAAAAATTCTGACGATTTCGGTACTTAGAAAAATTCTGCCGATTTCGGTACTTAGAAAATTCTGCCGATTTCGGTACTTAGAAAAATTCTGTTGATTTTGGTACTTAGAAAAATTCTGTCGATTTCTGTACTTAGAAAAATTCTGTTGATTTCGGTACTTAGAAAATTTCTGCCTTTTTCGGTACTTTGAAAAGACTCAGAAGTTTTCGGTACTTAGAAAATTTCTGACGTTTTCGGTACTTAGAAAAATTCTTACGATATCGATACTTATTAAACATTCAGAAGTTTTCGGTACTTAGAAAAATTCTGCCGATTTCGGTACTTAGAAAAATTGTGTTGATTTCAGTACTTCGAAAAATTCTGTCCTTTTCGGTACTTTGAAAAGACTCAGAAGTTTTCGGTACTTAGAAAATTTCTGACGATTTCGGTACTTAGAAAAATTCTGATGATTTTCGATCTTAGAAAATTTCTGACCTTTTCGGTACTTAGAAAATGTCTGACGTTTTCGGTACTTAGAAAAATTCTTACGATTTCGATACTTATTAAACATTCAGAAGTTTTCGGTACTTTGAAAAATTCTGCCTTTTTCGGTACTTTGAAAAGACTCGGAAGTTTTCGGTACTTAGTAAATTTCTGACGTTCTGCCTTTTTTGGTACTTTGAAAAGACTCAGAAGTTTTCGGTACTTAGAAAATTTCTGACGTTTTCGGTACTTAAAAAAATTCTGATGATTTCGCGGTACGTAGAAAACATTCAGAAGTTTTCGGTACTTAGAAAATTTCTGCCTTTTTCGGTACTTTGAAAAGACTCAGAAGTTTTCGGTACTTAGAAAATTTCTGTCGTTTTCGGTACTTAGAAAAATTCTTACGATTTCGATACTTATTAAACATTTAGAAGTTTTCGGTACTTAGAAAAATTCTGCCGATTTCGGTACTTAGAAATTTTCTGACTTTTTCGGTACTTAGAAAATATCTGACGTTTTCGGTACTTAGAAATATTCTGTCGATTTCGGTACTTAGAAAACATTCAGAAGTCTTCGGTACTTAGAAAATTTCTGACGTTTTCGGTACTTAGAAAAATTCTTACGATTTCGATACTTATTAAACATTCAGAAGTTATCGGTACTTAGAAAAATTCTGCCGATTTCGGTACTTAGAAATTTTCTGACTTTTTCGGTACTTAGAAAATATCTGACGTTTTCGGTACTTAGAAATATTCTGTCGATTTCGGTACTTAGAAAACATTCAGAAGTCTTCGGTACTTAGAAAATTTCTGACGTTTTCGGTACTTAGAAAAATTCTGTCGATTTCGGTACTTATTAAACATTCAGAAGTTATCGGTACTTAGAAAAATTCTGCCGATTTCGGTACTTAAAAATTTTCTGACTTTTTCGGTACTTAGAAAATATCTGACGTTTTCGGTACTTAGAAATATTCTGTCGATTTCGGTACTTAGAAAACATTCAGAAGTCTTCGGTACTTAGAAAATTTCTGACGTTTTCGGTACTTAGAAAAATTCTGATGATTTCGGTACATAGAAAAATTCTGACGATTTCGGTACTTAGAAAAATTCTGCCGATTTCGGTACTTAGAAAATTCTGCCGATTTCGGTACTTAGAAAAATTCTGTTGATTTTGGTACTTAGAAAAATTCTGTCGATTTCTGTACTTAGAAAAATTCTGTTGATTTCGGTACTTAGAAAATTTCTGCCTTTTTCGGTACTTTGAAAAGACTCAGAAGTTTTCGGTACTTAGAAAATTTCTGACGTTTTCGGTACTTAGAAAAATTCTTACGATATCGATACTTATTAAACATTCAGAAGTTTTCGGTACTTAGAAAAATTCTGCCGATTTCGGTACTTAGAAAAATTGTGTTGATTTCAGTACTTCGAAAAATTCTGTCCTTTTCGGTACTTTGAAAAGACTCAGAAGTTTTCGGTACTTAGAAAATTTCTGACGATTTCGGTACTTAGAAAAATTCTGATGATTTTCGATCTTAGAAAATTTCTGACCTTTTCGGTACTTAGAAAATGTCTGACGTTTTCGGTACTTAGAAAAATTCTTACGATTTCGATACTTATTAAACATTCAGAAGTTTTCGGTACTTTGAAAAATTCTGCCTTTTTCGGTACTTTGAAAAGACTCGGAAGTTTTCGGTACTTAGAAAATTTCTGACGTTTTCGGTACTTAAAAAAATTCTGATGATTTCGCGGTACGTAGAAAACATTCAGAAGTTTTCGGTACTTAGAAAATTTCTGCCTTTTTCGGTACTTTGAAAAGACTCAGAAGTTTTCGGTACTTAGAAAATTTCTGACGTTTTCGGTACATAGAAAAATTCTGCCAATTTCGGATCTTAGAAAATTTCTGACCTTTTCGGTCCTTAGAAAATTTCTGACGTTTTCGGTACTTAGAAAACATTCAGAAGTTTTCGGTACTTAGAAAATTTCTGCCTTTTTCGGTACTTAGAAAATTTCTGACCTTTTCGGTACTTAGAAAATATCTGACGTCTTCGGTACTTAGAAAATTTCTGCCTTTTTCGGTACTTTGAAAAGACTCAGAAGTTTTCGGTACTTAGAAAATTTCTGACGTTTTCGGTACTTAGAAAAATTCTTACGATTTCGATACTTATTAAACATTCAGAAGTTTTCGGTACTTAGAAAAATTCTGCCGATTTCGGTACTTAGAAAAATTGTGTTGATTTCAGTACTTAGAAAATTCTGACGATTTCGGTACTTAGGAAAATTCTGATGATTTCGGATCTTAGAAAATTTCTGACCTTTTCGGTACTTAGAAAATATCTGACGTTTTCGGTACTTAGAAAACTTCTGCTTTTTTCGGTACTTTGAAAAGACTCA
Organism: Parasteatoda tepidariorum; assembly: GCF_982258835.1. Taxonomy (NCBI): domain Eukaryota; kingdom Metazoa; phylum Arthropoda; class Arachnida; order Araneae; family Theridiidae; genus Parasteatoda; species Parasteatoda tepidariorum. The sequence goes on from NC_141762.1 coordinate 110,089,314, forward strand.
GAAGTTTTCGGTACTTAGAAAATTTCTGACGTTTTCGGTACTTTGAAAAATTCTTACGATTTCGATACTTATTAAATATTCAGAAGTTTTCGGTACTTAGAAAAATTCTGCCGATTTCGGTACTTCGAAAAATTCTGTCGATTTCGGAACTTAGAAAAATTCTGTTGATTTCGGTACTTAGAAAATTTCTGCCTTTTTCGGTACTTTGAAAAGACTCAGAAGTTTTCGGTACTTAGAAAATTTCGGACGATTTCGGTACTTATAAAAATTCTGATGATTTCGGTACTTAAAAAATTCTGACGATTTCGGTACTTAGGAAAATTCTGATGATTTCGGATCTTAGAAAATTTCTGACGTTTTCGGTACTTAGAAATATTCTGTCGATTTCGGTACTTAGAAAACATTCAGAAGTCTTCGGTACTTAGAAAATTTCTGACGTTTTCGGTACTTAGAAAAATTCTTACGATTTCGATACTTATTAAACATTCAGAAGTTTTCGGTACTTTGAAAAATTCTGCCTTTTTCGGTACTTTGAAAAGACTCGGAAGTTTTCGGTACTTAGTAAATTTCTGACGTTCTGCCTTTTTTGGTACTTTGAAAAGACTCAGAAGTTTTCGGTACTTAGAAAATTTCTGACGTTTTCGGTACATAGAAAAATTCTGCCAATTTCGGATCTTAGAAAATTTCTGACCTTTTCGGTCCTTAGAAAATTTCTGACGTTTTCGGTACTTAGAAAACATTCAGAAGTTTTCGGTACTTAGAAAATTTCTGCCTTTTTCGGTACTTTGAAAAGACTCAGAAGTTTTCGGTACTTAGAAAATTTCTGACGTTTTCGGTACTTAGAAAAATTCTTACGATTTCGATACTTATTAAACATTCAGAAGTTTTCGGTACTTAGAAAAATTCTGCCGATTTCGGTACTTAGAAAAATTGTGTTGATTTCAGTACTTAGAAATATTCTGTCGATTTCGGTACTTAGAAAAATTCTGTTGATTTCGGTTTTTTGAAAATTTCTGCCTTTTTCGGTACTTTGAAAAGACTCGGAAGTTTTCGGTACTTAGTAATTTTCTGACGTTCTGCCTTTTTTGGTACTTTGAAAAGTCTCAGAAGTTTTCGGTACTTAGAAAATTTCTGACGTTTTCGGTACTTAGAAAAATTCTGATGATTTCGCGGTACTTAGAAAACATTCAGAAGTTTTCGGTACTTAGAAAATTTCTGCCTTTTTCGGTACTTAGAAAATTTCTGACCTTTTCGGTACTTAGAAAATATCTGACGTTTTCGGTGCTTAGAAAATTTCTGCCTTTTTCGGTGCTTTGAAAAGACTCAGAAGTTTTCGGTACTTAGAAAATTTCTGACGATTTCTGTACTTATAAAAATTCTGACGATTTCGGTACTTAGAAAATTTCTGCCTTTTTCGGTACTTTGAAAAGACTCAGAAGTTTTCGGTACTTAGTAAATTTCTGACGTTCTGCCTTTTTCGGTACTTTGAAAAGACTCAGAAGTTTTCGGTACTTAGAAAATTTCTGACGTTTTCGGTACTTAGAAAAAATCTGCCAATTTCGGATCTTAGAAAATTTCTGTCCTTTTCGGTCCTTAGAAAATTTCTGACGTTTTCGGTACTTAGAAAACATTCAGAAGTTTTCGGTACTTAGAAAATTTCTGCCTTTTTCGGTACTTAGAAAATATCTGACGTTTTCGGTACTTAGAAAATTTCTGCCTTTTTCGGTACTTTGAAAAGACTCAGAAGTTTTCGGTACTTAGAAAATTTCTGACGTTTTCGGTACTTAGAAAAATTCTTACGATTTCGATATTTATTAAACATTCAGAAGTTTTCGGTACTTAGAAAAATTCTGCCGATTTCGGTACTTAGAAAAGACTCGGAAGTTTTCGTTACTTAGTAATTTTCTGACGTTCTGCCTTTTTTGGTACTTTGAAAAATTCTGCCAATTTCGGATCTTAGAAAATTTCTATCTTTTCGGTCCTTAGAAAATTTCTGACGTTTTCGGTACTTAGAAAACATTCAGAAGTTTTCGGTACTTAGAAAAATTCTGCCGATTTCGGTACTTAGAAAAATTCTGACGATTTCGGTACTTAGGAAAATTCTGATGATTTCGGATCTTAGAAAATTTCTGACGTTTTCGGTACTTAGAAATATTCTGTCGATTTCGGTACTTAGAAAACATTCAGAAGTCTTCGGTACTTAGAAAATTTCTGACGTTTTCGGTACTTAGAAAAATTCTTACGATTTCGATACTTATTAAACATTCAGAAGTTTTCGGTACTTTGAAAAATTCTGCCTTTTTCGGTACTTTGAAAAGACTCGGAAGTTTTCGGTACTTAGTAAATTTCTGACGTTCTGCCTTTTTTGGTACTTTGAAAAGACTCAGAAGTTTTCGGTACTTAGAAAATTTCTGACGTTTTCGGTACTTAGAAAAATTCTGATGATTTCGCTGTACGTAGAAAACATTCAGAAGTTTTCGGTACTTAGAAAATTTCTGCCTTTTTCGGTACTTTGAAAAGACTCAGAAGTTTTCGGTACTTAGAAAATTTCTGACGATTTCGGTACTTATAAAAATTCTGACGATTTCGGTACTTAGAAAATTTCTGCCTTTTTCGGTACTTTGAAAAGACTCAGAAGTTTTCGGTACTTAGTAAATTTCTGACGTTCTGCCTTTTTCGGTACTTTGAAAAGACTCAGAAGTTTTCGGTACTTAGAAAATTTCTGACGTTTTCGGTACTTAGAAAAAATCTGCCAATTTCGGATCTTAGAAAATTTCTGTCCTTTTCGGTCCTTAGAAAATTTCTGACGTTTTCGGTACTTAGAAAACATTCAGAAGTTTTCGGTACTTAGAAAATTTCTGCCTTTTTCGGTACTTAGAAAATATCTGACGTTTTCGGTACTTAGAAAATTTCTGCCTTTTTCGGTACTTTGAAAAGACTCAGAAGTTTTCGGTACTTAGAAAATTTCTGACGTTTTCGGTACTTAGAAAAATTCTTACGATTTCGATATTTATTAAACATTCAGAAGTTTTCGGTACTTAGAAAAATTCTGCCGATTTCGGTACTTAGAAAAGACTCGGAAGTTTTCGTTACTTAGTAATTTTCTGACGTTCTGCCTTTTTTGGTACTTTGAAAAATTTCTGCCTTTTTCGGTACTTTGAAAAGACTCCGATGCTTTCGGTACTTAGAAAATTTCTGACGTTTTCGGTACTTAGAAAAATTCTGCCAATTTCGGATCTTAGAAAATTTCTATCTTTTCGGTCCTTAGAAAATTTCTGACGTTTTCGGTACTTAGAAAACATTCAGAAGTTTTCGGTACTTAGAAAAATTCTGCCGATTTCGGTACTTAGAAAAATTCTGACGATTTCGGTACTTAGGAAAATTCTGATGATTTCGGATCTTAGAAAATTTCTGACGTTTTCGGTACTTAGAAATATTCTGTCGATTTCGGTACTTAGAAAACATTCAGAAGTCTTCGGTACTTAGAAAATTTCTGACGTTTTCGGTACTTAGAAAAATTCTTACGATTTCGATACTTATTAAACATTCAGAAGTTTTCGGTACTTTGAAAAATTCTGCCTTTTTCGGTACTTTGAAAAGACTCGGAAGTTTTCGGTACTTAGTAAATTTCTGACGTTCTGCCTTTTTTGGTACTTTGAAAAGACTCAGAAGTTTTCGGTACTTAGAAAATTTCTGACGTTTTCGGTACTTAGAAAAATTCTGATGATTTCGCTGTACGTAGAAAACATTCAGAAGTTTTCGGTACTTAGAAAATTTCTGCCTTTTTCGGTACTTTGAAAAGACTCAGAAGTTTTCGGTACTTAGAAAATTTCTGACGTTTTCGGTACTTAGGAAAATTCTGATGATTTCGGATCTTAGAAAATTTCTGACGTTTTCGGTACTTAGAAATATTCTGTCGATTTCGGTACTTAGAAAACATTCAGAAGTCTTCGGTACTTAGAAAATTTCTGACGCTTTCGGTACTTAGAAAAATTCTTACGATTTCGATACTTATTAAACATTCAGAAGTTTTCGGTACTTTGAAAAATTCTGCCTTTTTCGGTACTTTGAAAAGACTCGGAAGTTTTCGGTACTTAGTAAATTTCTGACGTTCTGCCTTTTTTGGTACTTTGAAAAGACTCAGAAGATTTCGGTACTTAGAAAATTTCTGACGTTTTCGGTACTTAAAAAAATTCTGATGATTTCGCGGTACGTAGAAAACATTCAGAAGTTTTCGGTACTTAGAAAATTTCTGCCTTTTTCGGTACTTTGAAAAGACTCAGAAGTTTTCGGTACTTAGAAAATTTCTGACGTTTTCGGTACATAGAAAAATTCTGCCAATTTCGGATCTTAGAAAATTTCTGACCTTTTCGGTCCTTAGAAAATTTCTGACGTTTTCGGTACTTAGAAAACATTCAGAAGTTTTCGGTACTTAGAAAATTTCTGCCTTTTTCGGTACTTAGAAAATTTCTGACCTTTTCGGTACTTAGAAAATATCTGACGTTTTCGGTGCTTAGAAAATTTCTGCCTTTTTCGGTGCTTTGAAAAGACTCAGAAGTTTTCGGTACTTAGAAAATTTCTGACGATTTCGGTACTTATAAAAATTCTGACGATTTCGGTACTTAGAAAATTTCTGCCATTTTCGGTACTTTGAAAAGACTCGGAAGTTTTCGGTACTTAGTAAATTTCTGACGTTCTGCCTTTTTCGGTAGTTTGAAAAGAATCAGAAGTTTTCGGTACTTAGAAAATTTCTGACGTTTTCGGTACTTAGAAAAAATCTGCCAATTTCGGATCTTAGAAAATTTCTGTCCTTTTCGGTCCTTAGAAAATTTCTGACGTTTTCGGTACTTAGAAAACATTCAGAAGTTTTCGGTACTTAGAAAATTTCTGCCTTTTTCGGTACTTAGAAAATTTCTGACGTTTTCGGTACTTAGAAAAATTGTGTTGATTTCAGTACTTCGAAAAATTCTGTCGATATCGGTACTTAGAAAATTTCTGCCTTTTTCGGTACTTTGAAAAGACTCCGATGCTTTCGGTACTTAGAAAATTTCTGACGATTTCGGTACTTAGGAAAATTCTGATGATTTCGGATCTTAGAAAATTTCTGACGTTTTCGGTACTTAGAAATATTCTGTCGATTTCGGTACTTAGAAAACATTCAGAAGTCTTCGGTACTTAGAAAATTTCTGACGTTTTCGGTACTTAGAAAAATTCTTACGATTTCGATACTTATTAAACATTCAGAAGTTTTCGGTACTTTGAAAAATTCTGCCTTTTTCGGTACTTTGAAAAGACTCGGAAGTTTTCGGTACTTAGTAAATTTCTGACGTTCTGCCTTTTTTGGTACTTTGAAAAGACTCAGAAGTTTTCGGTACTTAGAAAATTTCTGACGTTTTCGGTACTTAAAAAAATTCTGATGATTTCGCGGTACGTAGAAAACATTCAGAAGTTTTCGGTACTTAGAAAATTTCTGCCTTTTTCGGTACTTTGAAAAGACTCAGAAGTTTTCGGTACTTAGAAAATTTCTGACCTTTTCGGTACTTAGAAAATATCTGACGTCTTCGGTACTTAGAAAATTTCTGCCTTTTTCGGTACTTTGAAAAGACTCAGAAGTTTTCGGTACTTAGAAAATTTCTGACGTTTTCGGTACTTAGAAAAATTCTTACGATTTCGATACTTATTAAACATTCAGAAGTTTTCGGTACTTAGAAAAATTCTGCCGATTTCGGTACTTAGAAAAATTGTGTTGATTTCAGTACTTAGAAAATTCTGACGATTTCGGTACTTAGGAAAATTCTGATGATTTCGGATCTTAGAAAATTTCTGACGTTTTCGGTACTTAGAAAAATTCTGATGATTTCGCGGTACTTAGAAAACATTCAGAAGTTTTCGGTACTTAGAAAATTTCTGCCTTTTTCGGTACTTAGAAAATTTCTGACCTTTTCGGTACTTAGAAAATATCTGACGTTTTCGGTACTTAGAAAATTTCTGCCTTTTTCGGTACTTTGAAAAGACTCAGAAGTTTTCGGTACTTAGAAAATTTCTGACGATTTCGGTACTTATAAAAATTCTGACGATTTCGGTACTTAGAAAATTTCTGCCTTTTTCGGTACTTTGAAAAGACTCGGAAGTTTTCGGTACTTAGTAAATTTCTGACGTTCTGCCTTTTTCGGTACTTTGAAAAGACTCAGAAGTTTTCGGTACTTAGAAAATTTCTGACGTTTTCGGTACTTAGAAAAAATCTGCCAATTTCGGATCTTAGAAAATTTCTGTCCTTTTCGGTCCTTAGAAAATTTCTGACGTTTTCGGTACTTAGAAATATTCTGTCGATTTCGGTACTTAGAAAACATTCAGAAGTCTTCGGTACTTAGAAAATTTCTGACGTTTTCGGTACTTAGAAAAATTCTTACGATTTCGATACTTATTAAACATTCAGAAGTTATCGGTACTTAGAAAAATTCTGCCGATTTCGGTACTTAGAAATTTTCTGACTTTTTCGGTACTTAGAAAATATCTGACGTTTTCGGTACTTAGAAATATTCTGTCGATTTCGGTACTTAGAAAACATTCAGAAGTCTTCGGTACTTAGAAAATTTCTGACGTTTTCGGTACTTAGAAAAATTCTGTCGATTTCGGTACTTATTAAACATTCAGAAGTTATCGGTACTTAGAAAAATTCTGCCGATTTCGGTACTTAAAAATTTTCTGACTTTTTCGGTACTTAGAAAATATCTGACGTTTTCGGTACTTAGAAATATTCTGTCGATTTCGGTACTTAGAAAACATTCAGAAGTCTTCGGTACTTAGAAAATTTCTGACGTTTTCGGTACTTAGAAAATTTCTGATGATTTCGGTACATAGAAAAATTCTGACGATTTCGGTACTTAGAAAAATTCTGCCGATTTCGGTACTTAGAAAATTCTGCCGATTTCGGTACTTAGAAAAATTCTGTTGATTTTGGTACTTAGAAAAATTCTGTCGATTTCTGTACTTAGAAAAATTCTGTTGATTTCGGTACTTAGAAAATTTCTGCCTTTTTCGGTACTTTGAAAAGACTCAGAAGTTTTCGGTACTTAGAAAATTTCTGACGTTTTCGGTACTTAGAAAAATTCTTACGATATCGTTACTTATTAAACATTCAGAAGTTTTCGGTACTTAGAAAAATTCTGCCGATTTCGGTACTTAGAAAAATTGTGTTGATTTCAGTACTTCGAAAAATTCTGTCCTTTTCGGTACTTTGAAAAGACTCAGAAGTTTTCGGCACTTAGAAAATTTCTGACGATTTCGGTACTTAGAAAATGTCTGACGTTTTCGGTACTTAGAAAAATTCTTACGATTTCGATACTTATTAAACATTCAGAAGTTTTCGGTACTTTGAAAAATTCTGCCTTTTTCGGTACTTTGAAAAGACTCGGAAGTTTTCGGTACTTAGTAAATTTCTGACGTTCTGCCTTTTTTGGTACTTTGAAAAGACTCAGAAGTTTTCGGTACTTAGAAAATTTCTGACGTTTTCGGTACTTAAAAAAATTCTGATGATTTCGCGGTACGTAGAAAACATTCAGAAGTTTTCGGTACTTAGAAAATTTCTGCCTTTTTCGGTACTTTGAAAAGACTCAGAAGTTTTCGGTACTTAGAAAATTTCTGACGTTTTCGGTACATAGAAAAATTCTGCCAATTTCGGATCTTAGAAAATTTCTGACCTTTTCGGTCCTTAGAAAATTTCTGACGTTTTCGGTACTTAGAAAAATTCTGATGATTTCGGTACATAGAAAAATTCTGACGATTTCGGTACTTAGAAAAATTCTGCCGATTTCGGTACTTAGAAAATTCTGCCGATTTCGGTACTTAGAAAAATTCTGTTGATTTTGGTACTTAGAAAAATTCTGTCGATTTCTGTACTTAGAAAAATTCTGTTGATTTCGGTACTTAGAAAATTTCTGCCTTTTTCGGTACTTTGAAAAGACTCAGAAGTTTTCGGTACTTAGAAAATTTCTGACGTTTTCGGTACTTAGAAAAATTCTTACGATTTCGATACTTATTAAATATTCAGAAGTTTTCGGTACTTAGAAAAATTCTTTAGATTTCGGTACTTAGAAAACATTCAGAAGTCTTCGGTACTTAGAAAATTTCTGACGTTTTCGGTACTTAGAAAATTTCTGCCTTTTTCGGTACTTAGAAAATTTCTGACCTTTTCGGTACTTAGAAAATATCTGACGTTTTCGGTACTTAGAAAATTTCTGCTTTTTTCGGTACTTTGAAAAGACTCAGAAGTTTTCGGTACTTAGAACATTTCTGACGTTTTCGGTACTTAGAAAAATTCTTACGATTTCGATACTTATTAAATATTCAGAAGTTTTCGGTACTTTGAAAAATTCCGCCTTTTTCGGTACTTTGAAAAGACTCGGAAGTTTTCGGTACTTAGTAAATTTCTGACGTTCTGCCTTTTTTGGTACTTTGAAAAGACTCAGAAGTTTTCGGTACTTAGAAAATTTCTGACGTTTTCGGTACTTAAAAAAATTCTGATGATTTCGCGGTACGTAGAAAACATTCAGAAGTTTTCGGTACTTAGAAAATTTCTGCCTTTTTCGGTACTTTGAAAAGACTCAGAAGTTTTCGGTACTTAGAAAATTTCTGACGTTTTCGGTACATAGAAAAATTCTGCCAATTTCGGATCTTAGAAAATTTCTGACCTTTTCGGTCCTTAGAAAATTTCTGACGTTTTCGGTACTTAGAAAACATTCAGAAGTTTTCGGTACTTAGAAAATTTCTGCCTTTTTCGGTACTTAGAAAATTTCTGACCTTTTCGGTACTTAAAAATTTTCTGACTTTTTCGGTACTTAGAAAATATCTGACGTTTTCGGTACTTAGAAATATTCTGTCGATTTCGGTACTTAGAAAACATTCAGAAGTCTTCGGTACTTAGAAAATTTCTGACGTTTTCGGTACTTAGAAAATTTCTGATGATTTCGGTACATAGAAAAATTCTGACGATTTCGGTACTTAGAAAAATTCTGCCGATTTCGGTACTTAGAAAATTCTGCCGATTTCGGTACTTAGAAAAATTCTGTTGATTTTGGTACTTAGAAAAATTCTGTCGATTTCTGTACTTAGAAAAATTCTGTTGATTTCGGTACTTAGAAAATTTCTGCCTTTTTCGGTACTTTGAAAAGACTCAGAAGTTTTCGGTACTTAGAAAATTTCTGACGTTTTCGGTACTTAGAAAAATTCTTACGATATCGATACTTATTAAACATTCAGAAGTTTTCGGTACTTAGAAAAATTCTGCCGATTTCGATACTTAGAAAAATTGTGTTGATTTCAGTACTTCGAAAAATTCTGTCCTTTTCGGTACTTTGAAAAGACTCAGAAGTTTTCGGCACTTAGAAAATTTCTGACGATTTCGGTACTTAGAAAAATTCTGATGATTTTCGATCTTAGAAAATTTCTGACCTTTTCGGTACTTAGAAAATGTCTGACGTTTTCGGTACTTAGAAAAATTCTTACGATTTCGATACTTATTAAACATTCAGAAGTTTTCGGTACTTTGAAAAATTCTGCCTTTTTCGGTACTTTGAAAAGACTCGGAAGTTTTCGGTACTTAGTAAATTTCTGACGTTCTGCCTTTTTTGGTACTTTGAAAAGACTCAGAAGTTTTCGGTACTTAGAAAATTTCTGACGTTTTCGGTACTTAAAAAAATTCTGATGATTTCGCGGTACGTAGAAAACATTCAGAAGTTTTCGGTACTTAGAAAATTTCTGCCTTTTTCGGTACTTTGAAAAGACTCAGAAGTTTTCGGTACTTAGAAAATTTCTGACGTTTTCGGTACATAGAAAAATTCTGCCAATTTCGGATCTTAGAAAATTTCTGACCTTTTCGGTCCTTAGAAAATTTCTGACGTTTTCGGTACTTAGAAAAATTCTGATGATTTCGGTACATAGAAAAATTCTGACGATTTCGGTACTTAGAAAAATTCTGCCGATTTCGGTACTTAGAAAATTCTGCCGATTTCGGTACTTAGAAAAATTCTGTTGATTTTGGTACTTAGAAAAATTCTGTCGATTTCTGTACTTAGAAAAATTCTGTTGATTTCGGTACTTAGAAAATTTCTGCCTTTTTCGGTACTTTGAAAAGACTCAGAAGTTTTCGGTACTTAGAAAATTTCTGACGTTTTCGGTACTTAGAAAAATTCTTACGATTTCGATACTTATTAAATATTCAGAAGTTTTCGGTACTTAGAAAAATTCTTTAGATTTCGGTACTTAGAAAACATTCAGAAGTCTTCGGTACTTAGAAAATTTCTGACGTTTTCGGTACTTAGAAAATTTCTGCCTTTTTCGGTACTTAGAAAATTTCTGACGTTTTCGGTACTTAGAAAATATCTGACGTTTTCGGTACTTAGAAAATTTCTGCTTTTTTCGGTACTTTGAAAAGACTCAGAAGTTTTCGGTACTTAGAAAATTTCTGACGTTTTCGGTACTTAGAAAAATTCTTACGATTTCGATACTTATTAAATATTCAGAAGTTTTCGGTACTTTGAAAAATTCCGCCTTTTTCGGTACTTTGAAAAGACTCGGAAGTTTTCGGTACTTAGTAAATTTCTGACGTTCTGCCTTTTTTGGTACTTTGAAAAGACTCAGAAGTTTTCGGTACTTAGAAAATTTATGACGTTTTCGGTACTTAAAAAAATTCTGATGATTTCGCGGTACGTAGAAAACATTCAGAAGTTTTCGGTACTTAGAAAATTTCTGCCTTTTTCGGTACTTTGAAAAGACTCAGAAGTTTTCGGTACTTAGAAAATTTCTGACGTTTTCGGTACATAGAAAAATTCTGCCAATTTCGGATCTTAGAAAATTTCTGACGTTTTCGGTACTTAGAAAAATTCTGATGATTTCGCGGTACTTAGAAAACATTCAGAAGTTTTCGGTACTTAGAAAATTTCTGCCTTTTTCGGTACTTAGAAAAATTGTGTTGATTTCAGTACTTAGAAAATTCTGACGATTTCGGTACTTAGGAAAATTCTGATGATTTCGGATCTTAGAAAATTTCTGACGTTTTCGGTACTTAGAAAAATTCTGATGATTTCGCGGTACTTAGAAAACATTCAGAAGTTTTCGGTACTTAGAAAATTTCTGCCTTTTTCGGTACTTAGAAAATTTCTGACCTTTTCGGTACTTAGAAAATATTTGACGTTTTCGGTACTTACAAAAATTCTGCCTTTTTCGGTACTTTGAAAAGACTCAGAAGTTTTCGGTACTTAGAAAGTTTCTGACGATTTCGGTACTTATAAAAATTCTGACGATTTCGGTACTTAGAAAATTTCTGTCTTTTTCGGTACTTTGAAAAGACTCGGAAGTTTTCGGTACTTAGTAAATTTCTGACGTTCTGCCTTTTTCGGTACTTTGAAAAGACTCAGAAGTTTTCGGTACTTAGAAAATTTCTGACGTTTTCGGTACTTAGAAAAAATCTGCCAATTTTGGATCTTAGAAAATTTCTGTCCTTTTCGGTCCTTAGAAAATTTCTGACGTTTTCGGTACTTAGAAAACATTCAGAAGTTTTCGGTACTTAGAAAATTTCTGCCTTTTTCGGTACTTAGAAAATATCTGACGTTTTCGGTACTTAGAAAATTTCTGCATTTTTCGGTACTTTGAAAAGACTCAGAAGTTTTCGGTACTTAGAAAATTTCTGACGTTTTCGGTACTTAGAAAAATTCTTACGATTTCGATACTTATTAAACATTCAGAAGTTTTCGGTACTTAGAAAAATTCTGTCGATTTCGGTACTTAGAAAACATTCAGAAGTCTTCGGTACTTAGAAAATTTCTGACGTTTTCGGTACTTAGAAAAATTCTGATGATTTCGCGGTACTTAGAAAACATTTAGAAGTTTTCGGTACTTAGAAAATTTCTGCCTTTTTCGGTACTTAGAAAATTTCTGAACTTTTCGGTACTTAGAAAATATCTGACGTTTTCGGTACTTAGAAAATTTCTGCTTTTTTCGGTACTTTGAAAAGACTCAGAAGTTTTCGGTACTTAGAAAATTTCTGCCTTTTTCGGTACTTAGAAAATTTCTGACCTTTTCGGTACTTAGAAAATATCTGACGTTTTCGGTACTTAGAAAATTTCTGCCTTTTTCGGTACTTTGAAAAGACTCAGAAGTTTTCGGTACTTAGAAAATTTCTGACGATTTCGGTACTTATAAAAATTCTGACGATTTCGGTACTTAGAAAATTTCTGCCTTTTTCGGTACTTTGAAAAGACTCGGAAGTTTTCGGTACTTAGTAAATTTCTGACGTTCTGCCTTTTTCGGTACTTTGAAAAGACTCAGAAGTTTTCGGTACTTAGAAAATTTCTGACGTTTTCGGTACTTAGAAAAAATCTGCCAATTTCGGATCTTAGAAAATTTCTGTCCTTTTCGGTCCTTAGAAAATTTCTGACGTTTTCGGTACTTAGAAAACATTCAGAAGTTTTCGGTACTTAGAAAATTTCTGCCTTTTTCGGTACTTAGAAAATATCTGACGTTTTCGGTACTTAGAAAATTTCTGCATTTTTCGGTACTTTGAAAAGACTCAGAAGTTTTCGGTACTTAGTAAATTTCTGACGTTCTGCCTTTTTTGGTACTTTGAAAAGACTCAGAAGTTTTCGGTACTTAGAAAATTTCTGACGTTTTCGGTACTTAAAAAAATTCTGATGATTTCGCGGTACGTAGAAAACATTCAGAAGTTTTCGGTACTTAGAAAATTTCTGCCTTTTTCGGTACTTTGAAAAGACTCAGAAGTTTTCGGTACTTAAAAAATTTCTGACGTTTTCGGTACATAGAAAAATTCTGCCAATTTCGGATCTTAGAAAATTTCTGACCTTTTCGGTCCTTAGAAAATTTCTGACGTTTTCGGTACTTAGAAAACATTCAGAAGTTTTCGGTACTTAGAAAATTTCTGCCTTTTTCGGTACTTAGAAAATTTCTGACCTTTTCGGTACTTAGAAAATATCTGACGTCTTCGGTACTTAGAAAATTTCTGCCTTTTTCGGTACTTTGAAAAGACTCGGAAGTTTTCGGTACTTAGTAAATTTCTGACGTTCTGCCTTTTTCGGTACTTTGAAAAGACTCAGAAGTTTTCGGTACTTAGAAAATTTCTGACGTTTTCGGTACTTAGAAAAAATCTGCCAATTTTGGATCTTAGAAAATTTCTGTCCTTTTCGGTCCTTAGAAAATTTCTGACGTTTTCGGTACTTAGAAAACATTCAGAAGTTTTCGGTACTTAGAAAATTTCTGCCTTTTTCGGTACTTAGAAAATATCTGACGTTTTCGGTACTTAGAAAATTTCTGCATTTTTCGGTACTTTGAAAAGACTCAGAAGTTTTCGGTACTTAGAAAATTTCTGACGTTTTCGGTACTTAGAAAAATTCTTACGATTTCGATACTTATTAAACATTCAGAAGTTTTCGGTACTTAGAAAAATTCTGTCGATTTCGGTACTTAGAAAACATTCAGAAGTCTTCGGTACTTAGAAAATTTCTGACGTTTTCGGTACTTAGAAAAATTCTGATGATTTCGCGGTACTTAGAAAACATTTAGAAGTTTTCGGTACTTAGAAAATTTCTGCCTTTTTCGGTACTTAGAAAATTTCTGAACTTTTCGGTACTTAGAAAATATCTGACGTTTTCGGTACTTAGAAAATTTCTGCTTTTTTCGGTACTTTGAAAAGACTCAGAAGTTTTCGGTACTTAGAAAATTTCTGCCTTTTTCGGTACTTAGAAAATTTCTGACCTTTTCGGTACTTAGAAAATATCTGACGTTTTCGGTACTTAGAAAATTTCTGCCTTTTTCGGTACTTTGAAAAGACTCAGAAGTTTTCGGTACTTAGAAAATTTCTGACGATTTCGGTACTTATAAAAATTCTGACGATTTCGGTACTTAGAAAATTTCTGCCTTTTTCGGTACTTTGAAAAGACTCGGAAGTTTTCGGTACTTAGTAAATTTCTGACGTTCTGCCTTTTTCGGTACTTTGAAAAGACTCAGAAGTTTTCGGTACTTAGAAAATTTCTGACGTTTTCGGTACTTAGAAAAAATCTGCCAATTTCGGATCTTAGAAAATTTCTGTCCTTTTCGGTCCTTAGAAAATTTCTGACGTTTTCGGTACTTAGAAAACATTCAGAAGTTTTCGGTACTTAGAAAATTTCTGCCTTTTTCGGTACTTAGAAAATATCTGACGTTTTCGGTACTTAGAAAATTTCTGCATTTTTCGGTACTTTGAAAAGACTCAGAAGTTTTCGGTACTTAGTAAATTTCTGACGTTCTGCCTTTTTTGGTACTTTGAAAAGACTCAGAAGTTTTCGGTACTTAGAAAATTTCTGACGTTTTCGGTACTTAAAAAAATTCTGATGATTTCGCGGTACGTAGAAAACATTCAGAAGTTTTCGGTACTTAGAAAATTTCTGCCTTTTTCGGTACTTTGAAAAGACTCAGAAGTTTTCGGTACTTAAAAAATTTCTGACGTTTTCGGTACATAGAAAAATTCTGCCAATTTCGGATCTTAGAAAATTTCTGACCTTTTCGGTCCTTAGAAAATTTCTGACGTTTTCGGTACTTAGAAAACATTCAGAAGTTTTCGGTACTTAGAAAATTTCTGCCTTTTTCGGTACTTAGAAAATTTCTGACCTTTTCGGTACTTAGAAAATATCTGACGTCTTCGGTACTTAGAAAATTTCTGCCTTTTTCGGTACTTTGAAAAGACTCAGAAGTTTTCGGTACTTAGAAAATTTCTGACGTTTTCGGTACTTAGAAAAATTCTTACGATTTCGATACTTATTAAACATTCAGAAGTTTTCGGTACTTAGAAAAATTCTGCCGATTTCGGTACTTAGAAAAATTGTGTTGATTTCAGTACTTAGAAAATTCTGACGATTTCGGTACTTAGGAAAATTCTGATGATTTCGGATCTTAGAAAATTTCTGACGTTTTCGGTACTTAGAAAAATTCTGATGATTTCGCGGTACTTAGAAAACATTCAGAAGTTTTCGGTACTTAGAAAATTTCTGCCTTTTTCGGTACTTAGAAAATTTCTGACCTTTTCGGTACTTAGAAAATATCTGACGTTTTCGGTACTTACAAAAATTCTGCCTTTTTCGATACTTTGAAAAGACTCAGAAGTTTTCGGTACTTAGAAAATTTCTGACGATTTCGGTACTTATAAAAATTCTGACGATTTCGGTACTTAGAAAATTTCTGTCTTTTTCGGTACTTTGAAAAGACTCGGAAGTTTTCGGTACTTAGTAAATTTCTGACGTTCTGCCTTTTTCGGTACTTTGAAAAGACTCAGAAGTTTTCGGTACTTAGAAAATTTCTGACGTTTTCGGTACTTAGAAAAAATCTGCCAATTTTGGATCTTAGAAAATTTCTGTCCTTTTCGGTCCTTAGAAAATTTCTGACGTTTTCGGTACTTAGAAAACATTCAGAAGTTTTCGGTACTTAGAAAATTTCTGCCTTTTTCGGTACTTAGAAAATATCTGACGTTTTCGGTACTTAGAAAATTTCTGCATTTTTCGGTACTTTGAAAAGACTCAGAAGTTTTCGGTACTTAGAAAATTTCTGACGTTTTCGGTACTTAGAAAAATTCTTACGATTTCGATACTTATTAAACATTCAGAAGTTTTCGGTACTTAGAAAAATTCTGTCGATTTCGGTACTTAGAAAACATTCAGAAGTCTTCGGTACTTAGAAAATTTCTGACGTTTTCGGTACTTAGAAAAATTCTGATGATTTCGCGGTACTTAGAAAACATTCAGAAGTTTTCGGTACTTAGAAAATTTCTGCCTTTTTCGGTACTTAGAAAATTTCTGAACTTTTCGGTACTTAGAAAATATCTGACGTTTTCGGTACTTAGAAAAGTTCTGCTTTTTTCGGTACTTTGAAAAGACTCAGAAGTTTTCGGTACTTAGAAAATTTCTGACGTTTTCGATACTTAGAAAAATTCTTACGATTTCGATACTTATTAAATATTCAGAAGTTTTCGGTACTTTGAAAAATTCTGCCTTTTTCGGTACTTTGAAAAGACTCGGAAGTTTTCGGTACTTAGTAAATTTCTGACGTTCTGCCTTTTTTGGTACTTTGAAAAGACTCAGAAGTTTTCGGTACTTAGAAAATTTCTGTCGTTTTCGGTACTTAAAAAAATTCTGATGATTTCGCGGTACGTAGAAAACATTCAGAAGTTTTCGGTACTTAGAAAATTTCTGCCTTTTTCGGTACTTTGAAAAGACTCAGAAGTTTTCGGTACTTAGAAAATTTCTGACGTTTTCGGTACATAGAAAAATTCTGCCAATTTCGGATCTTAGAAAATTTCTGACCTTTTCGGTCCTTAGAAAATTTCTGACGTTTTCGGTACTTAAAAAATTTCTGACCTTTTCGGTACTTAGAAAATATCTGACGTCTTCGGTACTTAGAAAATTTCTGCCTTTTTCGGTACTTTGAAAAGACTCAGAAGTTTTCGGTACTTAGAAAATTTCTGACGTTTTCGGTACTTAGAAAAATTCTTACGATTTCGATACTTATTAAACATTCAGAAGTTTTCGGTACTTAGAAAAATTCTGCCGATTTCGGTACTTAGAAAAATTGTGTTGATTTCAGTACTTAGAAAATTCTGACGATTTCGGTACTTAGGAAAATTCTGATGATTTCGGATCTTAGAAAATTTCTGACGTTTTCGGTACTTAGAAAAATTCTGATGATTTCGCGGTACTTAGAAAACATTCAGAAGTTTTCGGTACTTAGAAAATTTCTGCCTTTTTCGGTACTTAGAAAATTTCTGACCTTTTCGGTACTTAGAAAATATCTGACGTTTTCGGTACTTACAAAAATTCTGCCTTTTTCGGTACTTTGAAAAGACTCAGAAGTTTTCGGATCTTAGAAAATTTCTGACCTTTTCGGTCCTTAGAAAATTTCTGACGTTTTCGGTACTTAGAAAACATTCAGAAGTTTTCGGTACTTAGAAAATATCTGACGTCTTCGGTACTTAGAAAATTTCTGCCTTTTTCGGTACTTTGAAAAGACTCAGAAGTTTTCGGTACTTAGAAAATTTCTGACGTTTTCGGTACTTAGAAAAATTCTTACGATTTCGATACTTATTAAACATTCAGAAGTTTTCGGTACTTAGAAAAATTCTGCCGATTTCGGTACTTAGAAAAATTGTGTTGATTTCAGTACTTAGAAAATTCTGACGATTTCGGTACGTAGGAAAATTCTGATGATTTCGGATCTTAGAAAATTTCTGACGTTTTCGGTACTTAGAAAAATTCTGATGATTTCGCGGTACTTAGAAAACATTCAGAAGTTTTCGGTACTTAGAAAATTTCTGCCTTTTTCGGTACTTAGAAAATTTCTGACCTTTTCGGTACTTAGAAAATATCTGACGTTTTCGGTACTTACAAAAATTCTGCCTTTTTCGGTACTTTGAAAAGACTCAGAAGTTTTCGGTACTTAGTAAATTTCTGACGTTCTGCCTTTTTCGGTACTTTGAAAAGACTCAGAAGTTTTCGGTACTTAGAAAATTTCTGACGTTTTCGGTACTTAGAAAAAATCTGCCAATTTTGGATCTTAGAAAATTTCTGTCCTTTTCGGTCCTTAGAAAATTTCTGACGTTTTCGGTACTTAGAAAACATTCAGAAGTTTTCGGTACTTAGAAAATTTCTGCCTTTTTCGGTACTTAGAAAATATCTGACGTTTTCGGTACTTAGAAAATTTCTGCATTTTTCGGTACTTTGAAAAGACTCAGAAGTTTTCGGTACATAGAAAATTTCTGTCGTTTTCGGTACTTAGAAAAATTCTTACGATTTCGATACTTATTAAACATTCAGAAGTTTTCGGTACTTAGAAAAATTCTGCCGATTTCGGTACTTAGAAATTTTCTGACTTTTTCGGTACTTAGAAAATATCTGACGTTTTCGGTACTTAGAAATATTCTGTCGATTTCGGTACTTAGAAAACATTCAGAAGTCTTCGGTACTTAGAAAATTTCTGACGTTTTCGGTACTTAGTAAATTTCTGACGTTCTGCCTTTTTCGGTACTTTGAAAAGACTCAGAAGTTTTCGGTACTTAGAAAATTTCTGACGTTTTCGGTACTTAGAAAAAATCTGCCAATTTCGGATCTTAGAAAATTTCTGTCCTTTTCGGTCCTTAGAAAATTTCTGACGTTTTCGGTACTTAGAAAACATTCAGAAGTTTTCGGTACTTAGAAATTTTCTGACTTTTTCGGTACTTAGAAAATATCTGACGTTTTCGGTACTTAGAAATATTCTGTCGATTTCGGTACTTAGAAAACATTCAGAAGTCTTCGGTACTTAGAAAATTTCTGACGTTTTCGGTACTTAGAAAAATTCTTACGATTTCGATACTTATTAAACATTCAGAAGTTATCGGTACTTAGAAAAATTCTGCCGATTTCGGTACTTAGAAATTTTCTGACTTTTTCGGTACTTAGAAAATACCTGACGTTTTCGGTACTTAGAAATATTCTGTCGATTTCGGTACTTAGAAAACATTCAGAAGTCTTCGGTACTTAGAAAATTTCTGACGTTTTCGGTACTTAGAAAAATTCTGTCGATTTCGGTACTTATTAAACATTCAGAAGTTATCGGTACTTAGAAAAATTCTGCCGATTTCGGTACTTAAAAATTTTCTGACTTTTTCGGTACTTAGAAAATATCTGACGTTTTCGGTACTTAGAAATATTCTGTCGATTTCGGTACTTAGAAAACATTCAGAAGTCTTCGGTACTTAGAAAATTTCTGACGTTTTCGGTACTTAGAAAAATTCTGATGATTTCGGTACATAGAAAAATTCTGACGATTTCGGTACTTAGAAAAATTCTGCCGATTTCGGTACTTAGAAAATTCTGCCGATTTCGGTACTTAGAAAAATTCTGTTGATTTTGGTACTTAGAAAAATTCTGTCGATTTCTGTACTTAGAAAAATTCTGTTGATTTCGGTACTTAGAAAATTTCTGCCTTTTTCGGTACTTTGAAAAGACTCAGAAGTTTTCGGTACTTAGAAAATCTCTGACGTTTTCGGTACTTAGAAAAATTCTTACGATATCGATACTTATTAAACATTCAGAAGTTTTCGGTACTTAGAAAAATTCTGCCGATTTCGGTACTTAGAAAAATTGTGTTGATTTCAGTACTTCGAAAAATTCTGTCCTTTTCGGTACTTTGAAAAGACTCAGAAGTTTTCGGTACTTAGAAAATTTCTGACGATTTCGGTACTTAGAAAAATTCTGATGATTTTCGATCTTAGAAAATTTCTGACCTTTTCGGTACTTAGAAAATGTCTGACGTTTTCGGTACTTAGAAAAATTCTTACGATTTCGATACTTATTAAACATTCAGAAGTTTTCGGTACTTAGAAAAATTCTGCCGATTTCGGAACTTAGAAAAATTCTGCTGATTTCGGAACTTAGAAAATTCGGTCGATTTCGGTACTTAGAAAAATTCTGTTGATTTCGGTTTTTTGAAAATTTCTGCCTTTTTCGATACTTATTAAATATTCAGAAGTTTTCGGTACTTAGAAAAATTCTGTCGATTTCGGTACTTAGAAAACATTCAGAAGTCTTCGGTACTTAGAAAATTTCTGACGTTTTCGGTACTTAGAAAAATTCTTACGATTTCGATACTTTGAAAAGACTCAGAAGTTTTCGGATCTTAGAAAATTTCTGACCTTTTCGGTACTTAGAAAATTTCTGCCTTTTTCAGTTCTTAGAAAACATTCAGAAGTTTTCGGTACAAAGAAAAATTCTGTCGAATTCGGTACTTATAAAAATTCTGACGATTTCGATACTTAGAATATTTCTGCCTTTTTCGGTACTTTGAAAAGACTCGGAAGTTTTCGGTACTTAGTAAATTTCTGACGTTCTGCCTTTTTCGGTACTTTGAAAAGACTCAGAAGTTTTCGGTACTTAGAAAAATTCTGCCGATTTCGGTACTTAGAAATTTTCTGACTTTTTCGGTACTTAGAAAATATCTGACGTTTTCGGTACTTAGAAATATTCTGTCGATTTCGGTACTTAGAAAACATTCAGAAGTCTTCGGTACTTAGAAAATTTCTGACGTTTTCGGTACTTAGAAAAATTCTGATGATTTCGGTACATAGAAAAATTCTGACGATTTCGGTACTTAGAAAAATTCTGCCGATTTCGGTACTTAGAAAATTCTGCCGATTTCGGTACTTAGAAAAATTCTGTTGATTTTGGTACTTAGAAAAATTCTGTCGATTTCTGTACTTAGAAAAATTCTGTTGATTTCGGTACTTAGAAAATTTCTGCCTTTTTCGGTACTTTGAAAAGACTCAGAAGTTTTCGGTACTTAGAAAATTTCTGACGTTTTCGGTACTTAGAAAAATTCTTACGATTTCGATACTTATTAAATATTCAGAAGTTTTCGGTACTTTGAAAAATTCTGTCGATTTCGGTACTTAGAAAACATTCAGAAGTCTTCGGTACTTAGAAAATTTCTGACGTTTTCGGTACTTAGAAAAATTCTTACGATTTCGATACTTTGAAAAGACTCAGAAGTTTTCGGATCTTAGAAAATTTCTGACCTTTTCGGTACTTAGAAAATTTCTGACGTTTTCGGTACTTAGAAAACATTCAGAAGTTTTCGGTACTTAGAAAATTTCTGCCTTTTTCAGTTCTTAGAAAACATTCAGAAGTTTTCGGTACAAAGAAAAATTCTGTCGAATTCGGTACTTATAAAAATTCTGACGATTTCGGTACTTAGAATATTTCTGCCTTTTTCGGTACTTTGAAAAGACTCGGAAGTTTTCGGTACTTAGTAAATTTCTGACGTTCTGCCTTTTTCGGTACTTTGAAAAGACTCAGAAGTTTTCGGTACTTAGAAAATTTCTGACGTTTTCGGTACTTAGAAAAAATCTGCCAATTTCGGATCTTAGAAAATTTCTGTCCTTTTCGGTCCTTAGAAAATTTCTGACGTTTTCGGTACTTAGAAAACATTCAGAAGTTTTCGGTACTTAGAAAATTTCTGCCTTTTTCGGTACTTAGAAAATATCTGACGTTTTCGGTACTTAGAAAATTTCTGCCTTTTTCGGTACTTTGAAAAGACTCAGAAGTTTTCGGTACTTAGAAAATTTCTGACGTTTTCGGTACTTAGAAAAATTCTTACGATTTCGATATTTATTATACATTCAGAAGTTTTCGGTACTTAGAAAAATTCTGCCGATTTCGGTACTTCGAAAAATTGTGTTGATTTCAGTACTTCGAAAAATTCTGTCGATTTCGGTATTTAGAAAATTTCTGCCTTTTTCGGTACTTTGAAAAGACTCCGATGCTTTCGGTACTTAGAAAATTTCTGACGTTTTCGGTACTTAGAAAAATTCTGCCAATTTCGGATCTTAGAAAATTTCTGACCTTTTCGGTCCTTAGAAATTTTCTGACATTTTCGGTACTTAGAAAACATTCAGAAGCTTTCGGTCCTTAGAAAATTTCTGACCTTTTCGGTACTTAGAAAAGTTCTGCCGATTTCAGTACTCAGAAAAATTCTGTTGATTTCGGTACTTAGAAAAATTCTGTTGATTTCGGTACTTAGAAAAATTCTGTTGATTTCGGTACTTAGAAAATTTCTGCCTTTTTCGGTACTTTGAAAAGACTCGGAAGTTTTCGGTACTTTGTAAATTTCTCACGTTCTGCCTTTTTCGGTACTTTGAAAGGACTCAGAAGTTTTCGGTACTTAGAAAATTTCTGACGTTTTCGGTACTTAGAAAAATTCTGCCAATTTCGGATCTTAGAAAATTTCTGACCTTTTCGGTCCTTAGAAAATTTCTGTCGTTTTCGGTACTTAGAAAACATTCAGAAGTTTTCGGTACTTAGAAAATTTCTGCCTTTTTCGGTACTTTGAAAAGACTCGGAAGTTTTCGGTACTTAGAAAATTTCTGACGTTTTCGGTACTTAGAAAAATTCTGATGATTTCGCGGTACTTAGAAAACATTCAGAAGTTTTCGGTACTTAGAAAATTTCTGCCTTTTTCGGTACTTAGAAAATTTCTGACCTTTTCGGTACTTAGAAAATATCTGACGTTTTCGGGACTTAGAAAATTTCTGCCTTTTTCGGTACTTTGAAAAGACTCAGAAGTTTTCGGTACTTAGAAAATTTCTGACGTTTTCGGTACTTAGAAAAATTCTTACGATTTCGATACTTATTAAACATTCAGAAGTTTTCGGTATTTAGAAAAATTCTGCCGATCTCGGTACTTAGAAAAATTGTGTTGATTTCAGTACTTCGAAAAATTCTGTCCTATTCGGTACTTTGAAAAGACTCAGAAGTTTTCGGTACTTAGAAAATTTTTGACGATTTCGGTACTTAGAAAAATTCTGATGATTTGGCGGTACTTAGAAAACATTCAGAAGTTTTCGGTACTTAGAAAATTTCTGCCTTTTTCGGTACTTAGAAAATTTCTGACCTTTTCGGTACTTAGAAAATATCTGACGTTTTCGGTACTTAGAAAATTTCTGCTTTTTTCGGTACTTTGAAAAGACTCAGAAGTTTTCGGTACTTAGAAAATTTCTGACGTTTTCGGTACTTAGAAAAATTCTTACTCATTCGATACTTATTAAATATTCAGAAGTTTTCGGTACTTAGAAAAATTCTGTCGATTTCGGTACTTAGAAAACATTCAGAAGTCTTCGGTACTTAGAAAATTTCTGACGTTTTCGGTACTTAGAAAAATTCTTACGATTTCGATACTTTGAAAAGACTCAGAAGTTTTCGGATCTTAGAAAATTTCTGACCTTTTCGGTACTTAGAAAATTTCTGACGTTTTCGGTACTTAGAAAACATTCAGAAGTTTTCGGTACTTAGAAAATTTCTGCCTTTTTCATTTCTTAGAAAACATTCAGAAGTTTTCGGTACAAAGAAAAATTCTGTCGAATTCGGTACTTAGAAAAATTCTGTTGATTTCGGTACTTAGAAAAATTCTGTCGATTTCGGTACTTAGAAAAATTCTGTTGATTTCGGTACTTAGAAAATTCTGACGATTTCGGTACTTTGAAAATTTCTGTCTTTTTCGGTACTTTGAAAAGACTCAGAAGTTTTCGGTACTTAGAAAATTTCTGACGATTTCGGGACTTAGAAAAATTCTGCCGATTTCGGTACTTAGAAAAATTCTGACGATTTCGGTTTTTAGAAAAATTCTGGTGATTTCGGATCTTAGAAAATTTCTGACCTTTTCGGTACTTAGAAAATATCTGACGTTTTCGGTACTTAGAAAACATTCAGAAGTTTTCGGTACTTAGAATATTTCTGCCTTTTTCGGTACTTTGAAAAGACTCGGAAGTTTTCGGTACTTAGTAAATTTCTGACGTTCTGCCTTTTTCGGTACTTTGAAAAGACTCAGAAGTTTTCGGTACTTAGAAAATTTCTGACGTTTTCGGTACTTAGAAAAAATCTGCCAATTTCGGATCTTAGAAAATTTCTGTCCTTTTCGGTCCTTAGAAAATTTCTGACGTTTTCGGTACTTAGAAAACATTCAGAAGTTTTCGGTACTTAGAAAATTTCTGCCTTTTTCGGTACTTAGAAAATATCTGACGTTTTCGGTACTTAGAAAATTTCTGCCTTTTTCGGTACTTTGAAAAGACTCAGAAGTTTTCGGTACTTAGAAAATTTCTGACGTTTTCGGTACTTAGAAAAATTCTTACGATTTCGATATTTATTATACATTCAGAAGTTTTCGGTACTTAGAAAAATTCTGCCGATTTCGGTACTTCGAAAAATTGTGTTGATTTCAGTACTTCGAAAAATTCTGTCGATTTCGGTATTTAGAAAATTTCTGCCTTTTTCGGTACTTTGAAAAGACTCCGATGCTTTCGGTACTTAGAAAATTTCTGACGTTTTCGGTACTTAGAAAAATTCTGCCAATTTCGGATCTTAGAAAATTTCTGACCTTTTCGGTCCTTAGAAATTTTCTGACATTTTCGGTACTTAGAAAACATTCAGAAGCTTTCGGTCCTTAGAAAATTTCTGACCTTTTCGGTACTTAGAAAAGTTCTGCCGATTTCAGTACTCAGAAAAATTCTGTTGATTTCGGTACTTAGAAAAATTCTGTTGATTTCGGTACTTAGAAAAATTCTGTTGATTTCGGTACTTAGAAAATTTCTGCCTTTTTCGGTACTTTGAAAAGACTCGGAAGTTTTCGGTACTTTGTAAATTTCTCACATTCTGCCTTTTTCGGTACTTTGAAAGGACTCAGAAGTTTTCGGTACTTAGAAAATTTCTGACGTTTTCGGTACTTAGAAAAATTCTGCCAATTTCGGATCTTAGAAAATTTCTGACCTTTTCGGTCCTTAGAAAATTTCTGTCGTTTTCGGTACTTAGAAAACATTCAGAAGTTTTCGGTACTTAGAAAATTTCTGCCTTTTTCGGTACTTTGAAAAGACTCGGAAGTTTTCGGTACTTAGAAAATTTCTGACGTTTTCGGTACTTAGAAAAATTCTGATGATTTCGCGGTACTTAGAAAACATTCAGAAGTTTTCGGTACTTAGAAAATTTCTGCCTTTTTCGGTACTTAGAAAATTTCTGACCTTTTCGGTACTTAGAAAATATCTGACGTTTTCGGGACTTAGAAAATTTCTGCCTTTTTCGGTACTTTGAAAAGACTCAGAAGTTTTCGGTACTTAGAAAATTTCTGACGTTTTCGGTACTTAGAAAAATTCTTACGATTTCGATACTTATTAAACATTCAGAAGTTTTCGGTATTTAGAAAAATTCTGCCGATCTCGGTACTTAGAAAAATTGTGTTGATTTCAGTACTTCGAAAAATTCTGTCCTTTTCGGTACTTTGAAAAGACTCAGAAGTTTTCGGTACTTAGAAAATTTTTGACGATTTCGGTACTTAGAAAAATTCTGATGATTTGGCGGTACTTAGAAAACATTCAGAAGTTTTCGGTACTTAGAAAATTTCTGCCTTTTTCGGTACTTAGAAAATTTCTGACCTTTTCGGTACTTAGAAAATATCTGACGTTTTCGGTACTTAGAAAATTTCTGCTTTTTTCGGTACTTTGAAAAGACTCAGAAGTTTTCGGTACTTAGAAAATTTCTGACGTTTTCGGTACTTAGAAAAATTCTTACTCATTCGATACTTATTAAATATTCAGAAGTTTTCGGTACTTAGAAAAATTCTGTCGATTTCGGTACTTAGAAAACATTCAGAAGTCTTCGGTACTTAGAAAATTTCTGACGTTTTCGGTACTTAGAAAAATTCTTACGATTTCGATACTTTGAAAAGACTCAGAAGTTTTCGGATCTTAGAAAATTTCTGACCTTTTCGGTACTTAGAAAATTTCTGACGTTTTCGGTACTTAGAAAACATTCAGAAGTTTTCGGTACTTAGAAAATTTCTGCCTTTTTCATTTCTTAGAAAACATTCAGAAGTTTTCGGTACAAAGAAAAATTCTGTCGAATTCGGTACTTAGAAAAATTCTGTTGATTTCGGTACTTAGAAAAATTCTGTCGATTTCGGTACTTAGAAAAATTCTGTTGATTTCGGTACTTAGAAAATTCTGACGATTTCGGTACTTTGAAAATTTCTGTCTTTTTCGGTACTTTGAAAAGACTCAGAAGTTTTCGGTACTTAGAAAATTTCTGACGATTTCGGGACTTAGAAAAATT
Source organism: Parasteatoda tepidariorum (assembly GCF_982258835.1). Classification (NCBI taxonomy): domain Eukaryota; kingdom Metazoa; phylum Arthropoda; class Arachnida; order Araneae; family Theridiidae; genus Parasteatoda; species Parasteatoda tepidariorum. The sequence continues at coordinate 110,114,975 of NC_141762.1, forward strand.
CTGCCGATTTCGGTACTTAGAAAAATTCTGACGATTTCGGTTTTTAGAAAAATTCTGGTGATTTCGGATCTTAGAAAATTTCTGACCTTTTCGGTACTTAGAAAATATCTGACGTTTTCGGTACTTAGAAAACATTCAGAAGTTTTCGGTACTTAGAATATTTCTGCCTTTTTCGGTACTTTGAAAAGACTCGGAAGTTTTCGGTACTTAGTAAATTTCTGACGTTCTGCCTTTTTCGGTACTTTGAAAAGACTCAGAAGTTTTCGGTACTTAGAAAATTTCTGACGTTTTCGGTACTTAGAAAAAATCTGCCAATTTCGGATCTTAGAAAATTTCTGTCCTTTTCGGTCCTTAGAAAATTTCTGACGTTTTCGGTACTTAGAAAACATTCAGAAGTTTTCGGTACTTAGAAAATTTCTGCCTTTTTCGGTACTTAGAAAATATCTGACGTTTTCGGTACTTAGAAAATTTCTGCCTTTTTCGGTACTTTGAAAAGACTCAGAAGTTTTCGGTACTTAGAAAATTTCTGACGTTTTCGGTACTTAGAAAAATTCTTACGATTTCGATATTTATTATACATTCAGAAGTTTTCGGTACTTAGAAAAATTCTGCCGATTTCGGTACTTCGAAAAATTGTGTTGATTTCAGTACTTCGAAAAATTCTGTCGATTTCGGTATTTAGAAAATTTCTGCCTTTTTCGGTACTTTGAAAAGACTCCGATGCTTTCGGTACTTAGAAAATTTCTGACGTTTTCGGTACTTAGAAAAATTCTGCCAATTTCGGATCTTAGAAAATTTCTGACCTTTTCGGTCCTTAGAAATTTTCTGACATTTTCGGTACTTAGAAAACATTCAGAAGCTTTCGGTCCTTAGAAAATTTCTGACCTTTTCGGTACTTAGAAAAGTTCTGCCGATTTCAGTACTCAGAAAAATTCTGTTGATTTCGGTACTTAGAAAAATTCTGTTGATTTCGGTACTTAGAAAAATTCTGTTGATTTCGGTACTTAGAAAATTTCTGCCTTTTTCGGTACTTTGAAAAGACTCGGAAGTTTTCGGTACTTTGTAAATTTCTCACATTCTGCCTTTTTCGGTACTTTGAAAGGACTCAGAAGTTTTCGGTACTTAGAAAATTTCTGACGTTTTCGGTACTTAGAAAAATTCTGCCAATTTCGGATCTTAGAAAATTTCTGACCTTTTCGGTCCTTAGAAAATTTCTGTCGTTTTCGGTACTTAGAAAACATTCAGAAGTTTTCGGTACTTAGAAAATTTCTGCCTTTTTCGGTACTTTGAAAAGACTCGGAAGTTTTCGGTACTTAGAAAATTTCTGACGTTTTCGGTACTTAGAAAAATTCTGATGATTTCGCGGTACTTAGAAAACATTCAGAAGTTTTCGGTACTTAGAAAATTTCTGCCTTTTTCGGTACTTAGAAAATTTCTGACCTTTTCGGTACTTAGAAAATATCTGACGTTTTCGGTACTTAGAAAAATTCTGCCAATTTCGGATCTTAGAAAATTTCTGACCTTTTCGGTCCTTAGAAAATTTCTGACGTTTTCGGTACTTAGAAAACATTCAGAAGTTTTCGGTCCTTAGAAAATTTCTGACCTTTTCGGTACTTAGAAAAGTTCTGCCGATTTCAGTACTTAGAAAAATTCTGTTGATTTCGGTACTTAGAAAAATTCTGTTGATTTCGGTACATAGAAAAATTCTGTTGATTTCGGTACTTAGAAAATTTCTGCCTTTTTCGGTACTTTGAAAAGACTCGGAAGTTTTCGGTACTTTGTAAATTTCTGACGTTCTGCCTTTTTCGGTACTTTGAAAGGACTCAGAAGTTTTCGGTACTTAGAAAATTTCTGACGTTTTCGGTACTTAGAAAAATTCTTCCAATTTCGGATCTTAGAAAATTTCTGACCTTTTCTGTCCTTAGAAAATTTCTGTCGTTTTCGGTACTTAGAAAACATTCAGAAGTTTTCGGTACTTAGAAAATTTCTGCCTTTTTCGGTACTTTGAAAATTTCTGACCTTTTCGGTACTTAGAAAATATCTGACGTTTTCGGGACTTAGAAAATTTCTGCCTTTTTCGGTACTTTGAAAAGACTCAGAAGTTTTCGGTACTTAGAAAATTTCTGACGTTTTCGGTACTTAGAAAAATTCTTACGATTTCGATACTTATTAAACATTCAGAAGTTTTCGGTATTTAGAAAAATTCTGCCGATCTCGGTACTTAGAAAAATTGTGTTGATTTCAGTACTTCGAAAAATTCTGTCCTTTTCGGTACTTTGAAAAGACTCAGAAGTTTTCGGTACTTAGAAAATTTCTGACGATTTCGGTACTTAGAAAAATTCTGATGATTTGGCGGTACTTAGAAAACATTCAGAAGTTTTCGGTACTTAGAAAATTTCTGCCTTTTTCGGTACTTAGAAAATTTCTGACCTTTTCGGTACTTAGAAAATATCTGACGTTTTCGGTACTTAGAAAATTTCTGCTTTTTTCGGTACTTTGAAAAGACTCAGAAGTTTTCGGTACTTAGAAAATTTCTGACGTTTTCGGTACTTAGAAAAATTCTTACTCATTCGATACTTATTAAATATTCAGAAGTTTTCGGTACTTAGAAAAATTCTGTCGATTTCGGTACTTAGAAAACATTCAGAAGTCTTCGGTACTTAGAAAATTTCTGACGTTTTCGGTACTTAGAAAAATTCTTACGATTTCGATACTTTGAAAAGACTCAGAAGTTTTCGGATCTTAGAAAATTTCTGACCTTTTCGGTACTTAGAAAATTTCTGACGTTTTCGGTACTTAGAAAACATTCAGAAGTTTTCGGTACTTAGAAAATTTCTGCCTTTTTCATTTCTTAGAAAACATTCAGAAGTTTTCGGTACAAAGAAAAATTCTGTCGAATTCGGTACTTAGAAAAATTCTGTTGATTTCGGTACTTAGAAAAATTCTGTCGATTTCGGTACTTAGAAAAATTCTGTTGATTTCGGTACTTAGAAAATTCTGACGATTTCGGTACTTTGAAAATTTCTGTCTTTTTCGGTACTTTGAAAAGACTCAGAAGTTTTCGGTACTTAGAAAATTTCTGACGATTTCGGTACTTAGAAAATTTCTGCCTTTTTCAGTACTTAGAAAACATTCAGAAGTTTTCGGTACTTAGAAAAATTCTGTCGAATTCGGTACTTAGAAAAATTCTGTTGATTTCGGTACTTAGAAAAATTCTGTCGATTTCGGTACTTAGAAAAATTCTGTTGATTTCGGTACTTAGAAAATTTCTGAATTTTTCGGTACTATGAAAATTCAGACGTTTTCAGTACTTAGAAAATTTCCGATGTTCTCGGTACTTAGAAAAATTCTGCCTTCTTCGGTACTTTGAAAAGGCTCAGAAGTTTTCGGTACTTAGAAAATTTCTGACGTTTTCGGTACTTAGAAAAATTCTTACGATTTCGATACTTATTAAACATTCAGAAGTTTTCAGTACTTAGAAAAATTCTGCCGATTTCGGTACTTAGAAAAATTCTGTTGATTTCAGTACTTCGAAAAGTACTGTCGATTTCGGTACTTAGAAAACTTCTGTTGATTTCGGTTCTTAGAAAATTTCTGCCTTTTTCGGTACTTTGAAAAGACTTGGAAGTTTTCGGTACTTTGAAAAATTCTGTTGATTTCGGATCTTAGAAAAATGCTGCCTTTTTCAGTACTTAGAAAACATTCAGAAGTTTTCGGAACTTAGAAAAATTCTGTCGAATTCGGTACTTAGAAAAATTCTGTTGATTTCGGTACTTAGAAAATTTCTGCCTTTTTCGGTACTTTGAAAATTTCAGACGTTTTCGGTACTTAGAAAACATTCAGAAGTTTTCGGTACTTAGAAAAATTCAGTCGAATTCGGTACTTAGAAAAATTCTGTTGATTTCGGTACTTAGAAAATTTCTGCCTTTTTCGGTACTTTGAAAAGACTCGGAAGTTTTCGGTACTTTGTAAATTTCTCACGTTCTGCCTTTTTCGGTACTTTGAAAGGACTCAGAAGTTTTCGGTACTTAGAAAATTTCTGACGTTTTCGGTACTTAGAAAAATTCTGCCAATTTCGGATCTTAGAAAATTTCTGACCTTTTCGGTCCTTAGAAAATTTCTGTCGTTTTCGGTACTTAGAAAACATTCAGAAGTTTTCGGTACTTAGAAAATTTCTGCCTTTTTCGGTACTTTGAAAAGACTCGGAAGTTTTCGGTACTTAGAAAATTTCTGACGTTTTCGGTACTTAGAAAAATTCTGATGATTTCGCGGTACTTAGAAAACATTCAGAAGTTTTCGGTACTTAGAAAATTTCTGCCTTTTTCGGTACTTAGAAAATTTCTGACCTTTTCGGTACTTAGAAAATATCTGACGTTTTCGGGACTTAGAAAATTTCTGCCTTTTTCGGTACTTTGAAAAGACTCAGAAGTTTTCGGTACTTAGAAAATTTCTGACGTTTTCGGTACTTAGAAAAATTCTTACGATTTCGATACTTATTAAACATTCAGAAGTTTTCGGTATTTAGAAAAATTCTGCCGATCTCGGTACTTAGAAAAATTGTGTTGATTTCAGTACTTCGAAAAATTCTGTCCTTTTCGGTACTTTGAAAAGACTCAGAAGTTTTCGGTACTTAGAAAATTTTTGACGATTTCGGTACTTAGAAAAATTCTGATGATTTGGCGGTACTTAGAAAACATTCAGAAGTTTTCGGTACTTAGAAAATTTCTGCCTTTTTCGGTACTTAGAAAATTTCTGACCTTTTCGGTACTTAGAAAATATCTGACGTTTTCGGTACTTAGAAAATTTCTGCTTTTTTCGGTACTTTGAAAAGACTCAGAAGTTTTCGGTACTTAGAAAATTTCTGACGTTTTCGGTACTTAGAAAAATTCTTACTCATTCGATACTTATTAAATATTCAGAAGTTTTCGGTACTTAGAAAAATTCTGTCGATTTCGGTACTTAGAAAACATTCAGAAGTCTTCGGTACTTAGAAAATTTCTGACGTTTTCGGTACTTAGAAAAATTCTTACGATTTCGATACTTTGAAAAGACTCAGAAGTTTTCGGATCTTAGAAAATTTCTGACCTTTTCGGTACTTAGAAAATTTCTGACGTTTTCGGTACTTAGAAAACATTCAGAAGTTTTCGGTACTTAGAAAATTTCTGCCTTTTTCATTTCTTAGAAAACATTCAGAAGTTTTCGGTACAAAGAAAAATTCTGTCGAATTCGGTACTTAGAAAAATTCTGTTGATTTCGGTACTTAGAAAAATTCTGTCGATTTCGGTACTTAGAAAAATTCTGTTGATTTCGGTACTTAGAAAATTCTGACGATTTCGGTACTTTGAAAATTTCTGTCTTTTTCGGTACTTTGAAAAGACTCAGAAGTTTTCGGTACTTAGAAAATTTCTGACGATTTCGGGACTTAGAAAAATTCTGCCGATTTCGGTACTTAGAAAAATTCTGACGATTTCGGTTTTTAGAAAAATTCTGGTGATTTCGGATCTTAGAAAATTTCTGACCTTTTCGGTACTTAGAAAATATCTGACGTTTTCGGTACTTAGAAAACATTCAGAAGTTTTCGGTACTTAGAATATTTCTGCCTTTTTCGGTACTTTGAAAAGACTCGGAAGTTTTCGGTACTTAGTAAATTTCTGACGTTCTGCCTTTTTCGGTACTTTGAAAAGACTCAGAAGTTTTCGGTACTTAGAAAATTTCTGACGTTTTCGGTACTTAGAAAAAATCTGCCAATTTCGGATCTTAGAAAATTTCTGTCCTTTTCGGTCCTTAGAAAATTTCTGACGTTTTCGGTACTTAGAAAACATTCAGAAGTTTTCGGTACTTAGAAAATTTCTGCCTTTTTCGGTACTTAGAAAATATCTGACGTTTTCGGTACTTAGAAAATTTCTGCCTTTTTCGGTACTTTGAAAAGACTCAGAAGTTTTCGGTACTTAGAAAATTTCTGACGTTTTCGGTACTTAGAAAAATTCTTACGATTTCGATATTTATTATACATTCAGAAGTTTTCGGTACTTAGAAAAATTCTGCCGATTTCGGTACTTCGAAAAATTGTGTTGATTTCAGTACTTCGAAAAATTCTGTCGATTTCGGTATTTAGAAAATTTCTGCCTTTTTCGGTACTTTGAAAAGACTCCGATGCTTTCGGTACTTAGAAAATTTCTGACGTTTTCGGTACTTAGAAAAATTCTGCCAATTTCGGATCTTAGAAAATTTCTGACCTTTTCGGTCCTTAGAAATTTTCTGACATTTTCGGTACTTAGAAAACATTCAGAAGCTTTCGGTCCTTAGAAAATTTCTGACCTTTTCGGTACTTAGAAAAGTTCTGCCGATTTCAGTACTCAGAAAAATTCTGTTGATTTCGGTACTTAGAAAAATTCTGTTGATTTCGGTACTTAGAAAAATTCTGTTGATTTCGGTACTTAGAAAATTTCTGCCTTTTTCGGTACTTTGAAAAGACTCGGAAGTTTTCGGTACTTTGTAAATTTCTCACGTTCTGCCTTTTTCGGTACTTTGAAAGGACTCAGAAGTTTTCGGTACTTAGAAAATTTCTGACGTTTTCGGTACTTAGAAAAATTCTGCCAATTTCGGATCTTAGAAAATTTCTGACCTTTTCGGTCCTTAGAAAATTTCTGTCGTTTTCGGTACTTAGAAAACATTCAGAAGTTTTCGGTACTTAGAAAATTTCTGCCTTTTTCGGTACTTTGAAAAGACTCGGAAGTTTTCGGTACTTAGAAAATTTCTGACGTTTTCGGTACTTAGAAAAATTCTGATGATTTCGCGGTACTTAGAAAACATTCAGAAGTTTTCGGTACTTAGAAAATTTCTGCCTTTTTCGGTACTTAGAAAATTTCTGACCTTTTCGGTACTTAGAAAATATCTGACGTTTTCGGTACTTAGAAAAATTCTGCCAATTTCGGATCTTAGAAAATTTCTGACCTTTTCGGTCCTTAGAAAATTTCTGACGTTTTCGGTACTTAGAAAACATTCAGAAGTTTTCGGTCCTTAGAAAATTTCTGACCTTTTCGGTACTTAGAAAAGTTCTGCCGATTTCAGTACTTAGAAAAATTCTGTTGATTTCGGTACTTAGAAAAATTCTGTTGATTTCGGTACATAGAAAAATTCTGTTGATTTCGGTACTTAGAAAATTTCTGCCTTTTTCGGTACTTTGAAAAGACTCGGAAGTTTTCGGTACTTTGTAAATTTCTGACGTTCTGCCTTTTTCGGTACTTTGAAAGGACTCAGAAGTTTTCGGTACTTAGAAAATTTCTGACGTTTTCGGTACTTAGAAAAATTCTTCCAATTTCGGATCTTAGAAAATTTCTGACCTTTTCGGTCCTTAGAAAATTTCTGTCGTTTTCGGTACTTAGAAAACATTCAGAAGTTTTCGGTACTTAGAAAATTTCTGCCTTTTTCGGTACTTTGAAAATTTCTGACCTTTTCGGTACTTAGAAAATATCTGACGTTTTCGGGACTTAGAAAATTTCTGCCTTTTTCGGTACTTTGAAAAGACTCAGAAGTTTTCGGTACTTAGAAAATTTCTGACGTTTTCGGTACTTAGAAAAATTCTTACGATTTCGATACTTATTAAACATTCAGAAGTTTTCGGTATTTAGAAAAATTCTGCCGATCTCGGTACTTAGAAAAATTGTGTTGATTTCAGTACTTCGAAAAATTCTGTCCTTTTCGGTACTTTGAAAAGACTCAGAAGTTTTCGGTACTTAGAAAATTTCTGACGATTTCGGTACTTAGAAAAATTCTGATGATTTGGCGGTACTTAGAAAACATTCAGAAGTTTTCGGTACTTAGAAAATTTCTGCCTTTTTCGGTACTTAGAAAATTTCTGACCTTTTCGGTACTTAGAAAATATCTGACGTTTTCGGTACTTAGAAAATTTCTGCTTTTTTCGGTACTTTGAAAAGACTCAGAAGTTTTCGGTACTTAGAAAATTTCTGACGTTTTCGGTACTTAGAAAAATTCTTACTCATTCGATACTTATTAAATATTCAGAAGTTTTCGGTACTTAGAAAAATTCTGTCGATTTCGGTACTTAGAAAACATTCAGAAGTCTTCGGTACTTAGAAAATTTCTGACGTTTTCGGTACTTAGAAAAATTCTTACGATTTCGATACTTTGAAAAGACTCAGAAGTTTTCGGATCTTAGAAAATTTCTGACCTTTTCGGTACTTAGAAAATTTCTGACGTTTTCGGTACTTAGAAAACATTCAGAAGTTTTCGGTACTTAGAAAATTTCTGCCTTTTTCATTTCTTAGAAAACATTCAGAAGTTTTCGGTACAAAGAAAAATTCTGTCGAATTCGGTACTTAGAAAAATTCTGTTGATTTCGGTACTTAGAAAAATTCTGTCGATTTCGGTACTTAGAAAAATTCTGTTGATTTCGGTACTTAGAAAATTCTGACGATTTCGGTACTTTGAAAATTTCTGTCTTTTTCGGTACTTTGAAAAGACTCAGAAGTTTTCGGTACTTAGAAAATTTCTGACGATTTCGGGACTTAGAAAAATTCTGCCGATTTCGGTACTTAGAAAAATTCTGACGATTTCGGTTTTTAGAAAAATTCTGGTGATTTCGGATCTTAGAAAATTTCTGACCTTTTCGGTACTTAGAAAATATCTGACGTTTTCGGTACTTAGAAAACATTCAGAAGTTTTCGGTACTTAGAAAATTTCTGCCTTTTTCAGTACTTAGAAAACATTCAGAAGTTTTCGGTACTTAGAAAAATTCTGTCGAATTCGGTACTTAGAAAAATTCTGTTGATTTCGGTACTTAGAAAAATTCTGTCGATTTCGGTACTTAGAAAAATTCTGTTGATTTCGGTACTTAGAAAATTTCTGAATTTTTCGGTACTATGAAAATTCAGACGTTTTCAGTACTTAGAAAATTTCCGATGTTCTCGGTACTTAGAAAAATTCTGCCTTCTTCGGTACTTTGAAAAGGCTCAGAAGTTTTCGGTACTTAGAAAATTTCTGACGTTTTCGGTACTTAGAAAAATTCTTACGATTTCGATACTTATTAAACATTCAGAAGTTTTCAGTACTTAGAAAAATTCTGCCGATTTCGGTACTTAGAAAAATTCTGTTGATTTCAGTACTTCGAAAAGTACTGTCGATTTCGGTACTTAGAAAACTTCTGTTGATTTCGGTTCTTAGAAAATTTCTGCCTTTTTCGGTACTTTGAAAAGACTTGGAAGTTTTCGGTACTTTGAAAAATTCTGTTGATTTCGGATCTTAGAAAAATGCTGCCTTTTTCAGTACTTAGAAAACATTCAGAAGTTTTCGGAACTTAGAAAAATTCTGTCGAATTCGGTACTTAGAAAAATTCTGTTGATTTCGGTACTTAGAAAATTTCTGCCTTTTTCGGTACTTTGAAAATTTCAGACGTTTTCGGTACTTAGAAAACATTCAGAAGTTTTCGGTACTTAGAAAAATTCAGTCGAATTCGGTACTTAGAAAAATTCTGTTGATTTCGGTACTTGGAAAATTTCTGCCTTTTTCGGTACTTTGAAAAGACTCGGAAGTTTTCGGTACTTAGTAAATTTCTGACGTTCTGCCTTTTTCGGTAGTTTTTAAAGACTCAGAAGTTTTCGGATCTTAGAAAATTTCTGATCTTTTCGGTACTTAGAAAAATTCTGCCGATTTCGGTACTTAGAAAATTCCTACGATTTCGGTACTTTGTAAAATTCTGCCTTTTTCGGTACTTTGAAAAGACTCAGAAGTTTGCAGTACTTAGAAAATTTCAGACGTTTTCGGTACTTTGAAAAAATCTGACGATTTCGGTATTTTGAAAACATTCAGAAGTTTTCGATACTTAGAAAATTTCTGACGTTTTCGGTACTTAGAAAAATTCTGCCGATTTCGGTACTTAGAAAAATTCTGCCTTTTTCGGTACTTTGAAAAGGCTCAGAAGTTTTCGGTACTTAGAAAATTTCTGACGTTTTCGGTACTTAGAAAAATTCTTACGATTTCGATACTTATTAAACATTCAGAAGTTTTCAGTACTTAGAAAAATTCTGCCGATTTCGGTACTTAGAAAAATTCTGTTGATTTCAGTACTTCGAAAAGTACTGTCGATTTCGGTACTTAGAAAAATTCTGTTGATTTCGGTACTTAATAAAATTCAGCCGATTTCGGTACTTAGAAAAATTCTGTTGATTTCGGAACTTAGAAAAATTCTGTCGATTTCGGTACTTAGAAAAATTCTGTTGATTTCGGTTCTTAGAAAATTTCTGCCTTTTTCGGTACTTTGAAAAGACTTGGAAGTTTTTGGTACTTTGAAAAATTCTGTTGATTTCGGATCTTAGAAAAATGCTGCCTTTTTCGGTACTTTGAAAAGGCTCAGAAGTTTTCAGTACTTAGAAAATTTCTGACGTTTTCGGTACTTAGAAAACATTCAGAAGTTTTCGGTACTTAGAAAATTTCTGCCTTTTTCAGTACTTAGAAAACATTCAGAAGTTTTCGGTACTTAGAAAAATTCTGTCGAATTCGGTACTTAGAAAAATTCTGTTGATTTCGGTACTTAGAAAATTTCTGCCTTTTTCGGTACTTTGAAAATTTCAGACGTTTTCGGTACTTAGAAAACATTCAGAAGTTTTCGGTACTTAGAAAAATTCAGTCGAATTCGGCACTTAGAAAAATTCTGTTTATTTCGGTACTTGGAAAATTTCTGCCTTTTTCGGTACTTTGAAAAGACTCGGAAGTTTTCGGTACTTAGTAAATTTCTGACGTTCTGCCTTTTTCGGTAGTTTTTAAAGACTCAGAAGTTTTCGGATCTTAGAAAATTTCTGACCTTTTCGGTACTTAGAAAAATTCTGCCGATTTCGGTACTTAGAAAATTCCTACGATTTCGGTACTTTGTAAAATTCTGCCTTTTTCGGTACTTTGAAAAGACTCAGAAGTTTGCAGTACTTAGAAAATTTCAGACGTTTTCGGTACTTTGAAAAAATCTGACGATTTCGGTATTTTGAAAACATTCAGAAGTTTTCGATACTTAGAAAATTTCTGACGTTTTCGGTACTTAGAAAAATTCTGCCGATTTCGGTACTTAGAAAATTCCTACGATTTCGGTACTTTGTAAAATTCTGCCTTTTTCGGTACTTTGAAAAGACTCAGAAGTTTGCAGTACTTAGAAAATTTCAGACGTTTTCGGTACTTTGAAAAAATCTGACGATTTCGGTATTTTGAAAACATTCAGAAGTTTTCGATACTTAGAAAATTTCTGACGTTTTCGGTACTTAGAAAAATTCTGCCGATTTCGGTACTTAGAAAAATTCTGTTGAATTTGGTACTTAGAAAAATTCCGTCGATTTCGGTACTTTGAAAAGACTCAGTAGTTTTCGGTACTTAGAAAATTTCTGTTGATTTCGGTTTTTTGAAAATTTCTGCCTTCTTCGGTACTTTGAAAAGACTCGGAAGTTTTCGGTACTTAGTAAATTTCTGACGTTCTGCCTTTTTTGGTACTTTGAAAAGACTCAGAAGTTTTCGGTACTTAGAAAATTTCTGACGTTTTCGGTACTTAGAAAAATTCTGATGATTTCGCGGTACTTTGAAAACATTCAGAAGTTTTCGGTACTTAGAAAATTTCTGCCTTTTTCGGTACTTAGAAAATTTCTGACCTTTTCGGTACTTAGAAAATATCTGACGTTTTCGGTACTTAGAAAATATCTGACGTTTTCGGTAGTTAGAAAATTTCTGCTTTTTTCGGTACTTTGAAAAGACTCAGAAGTTTTCGGTACTTAGAAAATTTCTGACGTTTTCGGTACTTAGAAAAATTCTTACGATTTCGATACCTATTAAATATTCAGAAGTTTTCTTTACTTAGAAAAATTCTGTCGATTTCGGTACTTAGAAAACATTCAGAAGTCTTTGGTACTTAGAAAATTTCTGACGTTTTCGGTACTTAGAAAAATTCTTACGATTTCGATACTTTGAAAAGACTCAGAAGTTTTCGGATCTTAGAAAATTTCTGACCTTTTCGGTACTTAGAAAAATTCTGCCGATTTCGGTACTTAGAAAATTCCTACGATTTCGGTACTTTGTAAAATTCTGCCTTTTTCGGTACTTTGAAAAGACTCAGAAGTTTGCAGTACTTAGAAAATTTCAGACGTTTTCGGTACTTTGAAAAAATCTGACGATTTCGGTATTTTGAAAACATTCAGAAGTTTTCGATACTTAGAAAATTTCTGACGTTTTCGGTACTTAGAAAAATTCTGCCTTTTTCGGTACTTTGAAAAGGCTCAGAAGTTTTCGGTACTTAGAAAATTTCTGACGTTTTCGGTACTTAGAAAAATTCTTACGATTTCGATACTTATTAAACATTCAGAAGTTTTCAGTACTTAGAAAAATTCTGCCGATTTCGGTACTTAGAAAAATTCTGTTGACTTCAGTACTTCGAAAAGTACTGTCGATTTCGGTACTTAGAAAAATTCTGTTGATTTCGGTACTTAATAAAATTCAGCCGATTTCGGTACTTAGAAAAATTCTGTTGATTTCGGAACTTAGAAAAATTCTGTCGATTTCGGTACTTAGAAAAATTCTGTTGATTTCGGTTCTTAGAAAATTTCTGCCTTTTTCGGTACTTTGAAAAGACTTGGAAGTTTTTGGTACTTTGAAAAATTCTGTTGATTTCGGATCTTAGAAAAATGCTGCCTTTTTCGGTACTTTGAAAAGGCTCAGAAGTTTTCAGTACTTAGAAAATTTCTGACGTTTTCGGTACTTAGAAAACATTCAGAAGTTTTCGGTACTTAGAAAAATTCAGTCGAATTCGGCACTTAGAAAAATTCTGTTTATTTCGGTACTTGGAAAATTTCTGCCTTTTTCGGTACTTTGAAAAGACTCGGAAGTTTTCGGTACTTAGTAAATTTCTGACGTTCTGCCTTTTTCGGTAGTTTTTAAAGACTCAGAAGTTTTCGGATCTTAGAAAATTTCTGACCTTTTCGGTACTTAGAAAAATTCTGCCGATTTCGGTACTTAGAAAATTCCTACGATTTCGGTACTTTGTAAAATTCTGCCTTTTTCGGTACTTTGAAAAGACTCAGAAGTTTGCAGTACTTAGAAAATTTCAGACGTTTTCGGTACTTTGAAAAAATCTGACGATTTCGGTATTTTGAAAACATTCAGAAGTTTTCGATACTTAGAAAATTTCTGACGTTTTCGGTACTTAGAAAAATTCTGCCGATTTCGGTACTTAAAAAAATTCTGATGAATTTGGTACTTAGAAAAATTCCGTCGATTTCGGTACTTTGAAAAGACTCAGTAGTTTTCTGTACTTAGAAAATTTCTGTTGATTTCGGTTTTTTGAAAATTTCTGCCTTCTTCGGTACTTTGAAAAGACTCGGAAGTTTTCGGTACTTAGTAAATTTCTGACGTTCTGCCTTTTTTGGTACTTTGAAAAGACTCAGAAGTTTTCGGTACTTAGAAAATTTCTGACGTTTTCGTTACTTAGAAAAATTCTGATGATTTCGCGGTACTTAGAAAACATTCAGAAGTTTTCGGTACTTAGAAAATTTCTGCCTTTTTCGGTACTTAGAAAATTTCAGACCTTTTCGGTACTTAGAAAATATCTGACGTTTTCGGTAGTTAGAAAATTTCTGCTTTTTTCGGTACTTTGAAAAGACTCAGAAGTTTTCGGTACTTAGAAAATTTCTGACGTTTTCGGTACTTAGAAAAATTCTTACGATTTCGATACCTATTAAATATTCAGAAGTTTTCGGTACTTAGAAAAATTCTGTCGATTTCGGTACTTAGAAAACATTCAGAAGTCTTCGGTACTTAGAAAATTTCTGACGTTTTCGGTACTTAGAAAAATTCTTACGATTTCGATACTTTGAAAAGACTCAGAAGTTTTCGGATCTTAGAAAATTTCTGACCTTTTCGGTACTTAGAAAATTTCTGACGTTTTCGGTACTTAGAAAACATTCAGAAGTTTTCGGTACTTAGAAAATTTCTGCCTTTTTCAGTTCTTAGAAAACATTCAGAAGTTTTCGGTACAAAGAAAAATTCTGTCGAATTCGGTACTTAGAAAAATTCTGTTGATTTCGGTACTTAGAAAAATTCTGTCGATTTCGGTACTTAGAAAAATTCTGTTGATTTCGGTACTTAGAAAATTCTGACGATTTCGGTACGTTGAAAATTTCTGTCTTTTTCAGTACTTAGAAAACATTCAGAAGTTTTCGGTACTTAGAAAAATTCTGTCGAATTCGGTACTTAGAAAAATTCTGTTGATTTCGGTACTTAGAAAATTTCTGCCTTTTTCGGTACTTTGAAAAGACTCGGAAGTTTTCGGTACTTAGTAAATTTCTGACGTTCTGCCTTTTTCGGTAGTTTTTAAAGACTCAGAAGTTTTCGGATCTTAGAAAATTTCTGACCTTTTCGGTACTTAGAAAAATTCTGCCGATTTCGGTACTTAGAAAATTCCTACGATTTCGGTATTTTGTAAAATTCTGCCTTTTTCGGTACTTTGAAAAGACTCAGAAGTTTGCAGTACTTAGAAAATTTCAGACGTTTTCGGTACTTTGAAAAAATCTGACGATTTCGGTATTTTGAAAACATTCAGAAGTTTTCGATACTTAGAAAATTTCTGACGTTTTCGGTACTTAGAAAAATTCTGCCGATTTCGGTACTTAAAAAAATTCTGTTGAATTTGGTACTTAGAAAAATTCCGTCGATTTCGGTACTTTGAAAAGACTCAGTAGTTTTCGGTACTTAGAAAATTTCTGTTGATTTCGGTTTTTTGAAAATTTCTGCCTTCTTCGGTACTTTGAAAAGACTCGGAAGTTTTCAGTACTTAGTAAATTTCTGACGTTCTGCCTTTTTTGGTACTTTGAAAAGACTCAGAAGTTTTCGGTACTTAGAAAATTTCTGACGTTTTCGGTACTTAGAAAAATTCTGATGATTTCGCGGTACTTAGAAAACATTCAGAAGTTTTCGGTACTTAGAAAATTTCTGCCTTTTTCGGTACTTAGAAAATTTCAGACCTTTTCGGTACTTAGAAAATATCTGACGTTTTCGGTAGTTAGAAAATTTCTGCTTTTTTCGGTACTTTGAAAAGACTCAGAAGTTTTCGGTACTTAGAAAATTTCTGACGTTTTCGGTACTTAGAAAAATTCTTACGATTTCGATACCTATTAAATATTCAGAAGTTTTCGGTACTTAGAAAAATTCTGTCGATTTCGGTACTTAGAAAACATTCAGAAGTCTTCGGTACTTAGAAAATTTCTGACGTTTTCGGTACTTAGAAAAATTCTTACGATTTCGATACTTTGAAAAGACTCAGAAGTTTTCGGATCTTAGAAAATTTCTGACCTTTTCGGTACTTAGAAAATTTCTGACGTTTTCGGTACTTAGAAAACATTCAGAAGTTTTCGGTACTTAGAAAATTTCTGCCTTTTTCAGTTCTTAGAAAACATTCAGAAGTTTTCGGTACAAAGAAAAATTCTGTCGAATTCGGTACTTAGAAAAATTCTGTTGATTTCGGTACTTAGAAAAATTCTGTCGATTTCGGTACTTAGAAAAATTCTGTTGATTTCGGTACTTAGAAAATTCTGACGATTTCGGTACGTTGAAAATTTCTGTCTTTTTCGGTACTTTGAAAAGACTCAGAAGTTTTCGGTACTTAGAAAATTTCTGACGATTTCGGGACTTAGAAAAATTCTGCCGATTTCGGTACTTAGAAAAATTCTGACGATTTCGGTTTTTAGAAAAATTCTGGTGATTTCGGATCTTAGAAAATTTCTGACCTTTTCGGTACTTTGAAAATATCTGACGTTTTCGGTACTTAGAAAACATTCAGAAGTTTTCGGTACTTAGAAAATTTCTGCCTTTTTCAGTACTTAGAAAACATTCAGAAGTTTTCGGTACTTAGAAAAATTCTGTCGAATTCGGTACTTAGAAAAATTCTGTTGATTTCGGTACTTAGAAAAATTCTGTCGATTTCGGTACTTAGAAAAATTCTGTTGATTTCGGTACTTAGAAAATTTCTGCCTTTTTCGGTACTATGAAAATTTCAGACGTTTTCAGTACTTAGAAAATTTCCGATGTTCTCGGTACTTAGAAAAATTCTGCCTTTTTCGGTACTTTGAAAAGGCTCAGAAGTTTTCGGTACTTAGAAAATTTCTGACGTTTTCGGTACTTAGAAAAATTCTTACGATTTCGATACTTATTAAACATTCAGAAGTTTTCAGTACTTAGAAAAATTCTGCCGATTTCGGTACTTAGAAAAATTCTGTTGATTTCAGTACTTCGAAAAGTACTGTCGATTTCGGTACTTAGAAAAATTCTGTTGATTTCGGTACTTAATAAAATTCAGCCGATTTCGGTACTTAGAAAAATTCTGTTGATTTCGGAACTTAGAAAAATTTTGTCGATTTCGGTACTTAGAAAAATTCTGTTGATTTCGGTTCTTAGAAAATTTCTGCCTTTTTCGGTACTTTGAAAAGACTTGGAAGTTTTTGGTACTTTGAAAAATTCTGTTGATTTCGGATCTTAGAAAAATGCTGCCTTTTTCGGTACTTTGAAAAGGCTCAGAAGTTTTCAGTACTTAGAAAATTTCTGACGTTTTCGGTACTTAGAAAACATTCAGAAGTTTTCGGTACTTAGAAAATTTCTGTCTTTTTCAGTACTTAGAAAACATTCAGAAGTTTTCGGTACTTCGAAAAGTACTGTCGATTTCGGTACTTAGAAAAATTCTGTTGATTTCGGTACTTAATAAAATTCAGCCGATTTCGGTACTTAGAAAAATTCTGTTGATTTCGGAACTTAGAAAAATTTTGTCGATTTCGGTACTTAGAAAAATTCTGTTGATTTCGGTTCTTAGAAAATTTCTGCCTTTTTCGGTACTTTGAAAAGACTTGGAAGTTTTTGGTACTTAGAAAATTTCTGACGTTTTCGGTACTTAGAAAACATTCAGAAGTTTTCGGTACTTAGAAAATTTCTGACGTTTTCGGTACTTAGAAAACATTCAGAAGTTTTCGGTACTTAGAAAATTTCTGTCTTTTTCAGTACTTAGAAAACATTCAGAAGTTTTCGGTACTTAGAAAAATTCTGTCGAATTCGGTACTTAGAAAAATTCTGTTGATTTCGGTACTTAGAAAAATTCTGTCGATTTCGGTACTTAGAAAAATTCTGTTGATTTCGGTACTTAGAAAATTTCTGCCTTTTTCGGTACTTTGAAAATTTCAGACGTTTTCGGTACTTAGAAAACATTCAGAAGTTTTCGGTACTTAGAAAAATTCAGTCGAATTCGGTACTTAGAAAAATTCTGTTGATTTCGGTACTTGGAAAATTTCTGCCTTTTTCGGTACTTTGAAAAGACTCGGAAGTTTTCGGTACTTAGTAAATTTCTGACGTTCTGCCTTTTTCGGTAGTTTTTAAAGACTCAGAAGTTTTCGGATCTTAGAAAATTTCTGACCTTTTCGGTACTTTGTAAAATTCTGCCTTTTTCGGTACTTTGAAAAGACTCAGAAGCTTGCAGTACTTAGAAAATTTCAGACGTTTTCGGTACTTTGAAAAAATCTGACGATTTCGGTATTTTGAAAACATTCAGAAGTTTTCGATACTTAGAAAATTTCTGACGTTTTCGGTACTTAGAAAAATTCTGCCTTTTTCGGTACTTTGAAAAGGCTCAGAAGTTTTCGGTACTTAGAAAATTTCTGACGTTTTCGGTACTTAGAAAAATTCTTACGATTTCGATACTTATTAAACATTCAGAAGTTTTCAGTACTTAGAAAAATTCTGCCGATTTCGGTACTTAGAAAAATTCTGATGATTTCGCGGTACTTAGAAAACATTCAGAAGTTTTCGGTACTTAGAAAATTTCTGCCTTTTTCGGTACTTAGAAAATTTCAGACCTTTTCGGTACTTAGAAAATATCTGACGTTTTCGGTAGTTAGAAAATTTCTGCTTTTTTCGGTACTTTGAAAAGACTCAGAAGTTTTCGGTACTTAGAAAATTTCTGACGTTTTCGGTACTTAGAAAAATTCTTACGATTTCGATACCTATTAAATATTCAGAAGTTTTCGGTACTTAGAAAAATTCTGTCGATTTCGGTACTTAGAAAACATTCAGAAGTCTTCGGTACTTAGAAAATTTCTGACGTTTTCGGTACTTAGAAAAATTCTTACGATTTCGATACTTTGAAAAGACTCAGAAGTTTTCGGATCTTAGAAAATTTCTGACCTTTTCGGTACTTAGAAAATTTCTGACGTTTTCGGTACTTAGAAAACATTCAGAAGTTTTCGGTACTTAGAAAATTTCTGCCTTTTTCAGTTCTTAGAAAACATTCAGAAGTTTTCGGTACAAAGAAAAATTCTGTCGAATTCGGTACTTAGAAAAATTCTGTTGATTTCGGTACTTAGAAAAATTCTGTCGATTTCGGTACTTAGAAAAATTCTGTTGATTTCGGTACTTAGAAAATTCTGACGATTTCGGTACGTTGAAAATTTCTGTCTTTTTCGGTACTTTGAAAAGACTCAGAAGTTTTCGGTACTTAGAAAATTTCTGACGATTTCGGGACTTAGAAAAATTCTGCCGATTTCGGTACTTAGAAAAATTCTGACGATTTCGGTTTTTAGAAAAATTCTGGTGATTTCGGATCTTAGAAAATTTCTGACCTTTTCGGTACTTTGAAAATATCTGACGTTTTCGGTACTTAGAAAACATTCAGAAGTTTTCGGTACTTAGAAAATTTCTGCCTTTTTCAGTACTTAGAAAACATTCAGAAGTTTTCGGTACTTAGAAAAATTCTGTCGAATTCGGTACTTAGAAAAATTCTGTTGATTTCGGTACTTAGAAAAATTCTGTCGATTTCGGTACTTAGAAAAATTCTGTTGATTTCGGTACTTAGAAAATTTCTGCCTTTTTCGGTACTTTGAAAAGGCTCAGAAGTTTTCGGTACTTAGAAAATTTCTGACGTTTTCGGTACTTAGAAAAATTCTTACGATTTCGATACTTATTAAACATTCAGAAGTTTTCAGTACTTAGAAAAATTCTGCCGATTTCGGTACTTAGAAAAATTCTGTTGATTTCAGTACTTCGAAAAGTACTGTCGATTTCGGTACTTAGAAAAATTCTGTTGATTTCGGTACTTAATAAAATTCAGCCGATTTCGGTACTTAGAAAAATTCTGTTGATTTCGGAACTTAGAAAAATTTTGTCGATTTCGGTACTTAGAAAAATTCTGTTGATTTCGGTTCTTAGAAAATTTCTGCCTTTTTCGGTACTTTGAAAAGACTTGGAAGTTTTTGGTACTTTGAAAAATTCTGTTGATTTCGGATCTTAGAAAAATGCTGCCTTTTTCGGTACTTTGAAAAGGCTCAGAAGTTTTCAGTACTTAGAAAATTTCTGACGTTTTCGGTACTTAGAAAACATTCAGAAGTTTTCGGTACTTAGAAAATTTCTGTCTTTTTCAGTACTTAGAAAACATTCAGAAGTTTTCGGTACTTCGAAAAGTACTGTCGATTTCGGTACTTAGAAAAATTCTGTTGATTTCGGTACTTAATAAAATTCAGCCGATTTCGGTACTTAGAAAAATTCTGTTGATTTCGGAACTTAGAAAAATTTTGTCGATTTCGGTACTTAGAAAAATTCTGTTGATTTCGGTTCTTAGAAAATTTCTGCCTTTTTCGGTACTTTGAAAAGACTTGGAAGTTTTTGGTACTTAGAAAATTTCTGACGTTTTCGGTACTTAGAAAACATTCAGAAGTTTTCGGTACTTAGAAAATTTCTGACGTTTTCGGTACTTAGAAAACATTCAGAAGTTTTCGGTACTTAGAAAATTTCTGTCTTTTTCAGTACTTAGAAAACATTCAGAAGTTTTCGGTACTTAGAAAAATTCTGTCGAATTCGGTACTTAGAAAAATTCTGTTGATTTCGGTACTTAGAAAAATTCTGTCGATTTCGGTACTTAGAAAAATTCTGTTGATTTCGGTACTTAGAAAATTTCTGCCTTTTTCGGTACTTTGAAAATTTCAGACGTTTTCGGTACTTAGAAAACATTCAGAAGTTTTCGGTACTTAGAAAAATTCAGTCGAATTCGGTACTTAGAAAAATTCTGTTGATTTCGGTACTTGGAAAATTTCTGCCTTTTTCGGTACTTTGAAAAGACTCGGAAGTTTTCGGTACTTAGTAAATTTCTGACGTTCTGCCTTTTTCGGTAGTTTTTAAAGACTCAGAAGTTTTCGGATCTTAGAAAATTTCTGACCTTTTCGGTACTTTGTAAAATTCTGCCTTTTTCGGTACTTTGAAAAGACTCAGAAGCTTGCAGTACTTAGAAAATTTCAGACGTTTTCGGTACTTTGAAAAAATCTGACGATTTCGGTATTTTGAAAACATTCAGAAGTTTTCGATACTTAGAAAATTTCTGACGTTTTCGGTACTTAGAAAAATTCTGCCTTTTTCGGTACTTTGAAAAGGCTCAGAAGTTTTCGGTACTTAGAAAATTTCTGACGTTTTCGGTACTTAGAAAAATTCTTACGATTTCGATACTTATTAAACATTCAGAAGTTTTCAGTACTTAGAAAAATTCTGCCGATTTCGGTACTTAGAAAAATTCTGTTGATTTCAGTACTTCGAAAAGTACTGTCGATTTCGGTACTTAGAAAAATTCTGTTGATTTCGGTACTTAATAAAATTCAGCCGATTTCGGTACTTAGAAAAATTCTGTTGATTTCGGAACTTAGAAAAATTCTGTCGATTTCGGTACTTAGAAAAATTCTGTTGATTTCGGTTCTTAGAAAATTTCTGCCTTTTTCGGAACTTTGAAAAGACTTGGAAGTTTTTGGTACTTTGAAAAATTCTGTTGATTTCGGATCTTAGAAAAATGCTGCCTTTTTCGGTACTTTGAAAAGGCTCAGAAGTTTTCAGTACTTAGAAAATTTCTGACGTTTTCGGTACTTAGAAAACATTCAGAAGTTTTCGGTACTTAGAAAATTTCTGCCTTTTTCAGTACTTAGAAAACATTCAGAAGTTTTCGGTACTTAGAAAAATTCTGTCGAATTCGGTACTTAGAAAAATTCTGTTGATTTCGGTACTTAGAAAATTTCTGCCTTTTTCGGTACTTTGAAAATTTCAGACGTTTTCGGTACTTAGAAAACATTCAGAAGTTTTCGGTACTTAGAAAAATTCAGTCGAATTCGGCACTTAGAAAAATTCTGTTTATTTCGGTACTTGGAAAATTTCAGCCTTTTTCGGTACTTTGAAAAGACTCGGAAGTTTTCGGTACTTAGTAAATTTCTGACGTTCTGCCTTTTTCGGTAGTTTTTAAAGACTCAGAAGTTTTCGGATCTTAGAAAATTTCTGACCTTTTCGGTACTTAGAAAAATTCTGCCGATTTCGGTACTTAAAAAAATTCTGTTGAATTTGGTACTTAGAAAAATTCCGTCGATTTCGGTACTTTGAAAAGACTCAGTAGTTTTCGGTACTTAGAAAATTTCTGTTGATTTCGGTTTTTTGAAAATTTCTGCCTTCTTCGGTACTTTGAAAAGACTCGGAAGTTTTCGGTACTTAGTAAATTTCTGACGTTCTGCCTTTTTTGGTACTTTGAAAAGACTCAGAAGTTTTCGGTACTTAGAAAATTTCTGACGTTTTCGGTACTTAGAAAAATTCTGATGATTTCGCGGTACTTAGAAAACATTCAGAAGTTTTCGGTACTTAGAAAATTTCTGCCTTTTTCGGTACTTAGAAAATTTCAGACCTTTTCGGTACTTAGAAAATATCTGACGTTTTCGGTAGTTAGAAAATTTCTGCTTTTTTCGGTACTTTGAAAAGACTCAGAAGTTTTCGGTACTTAGAAAATTTCTGACGTTTTCGGTACTTAGAAAAATTCTTACGATTTCGATACCTATTAAATATTCAGAAGTTTTCGGTACTTAGAAAAATTCTGTCGATTTCGGTACTTAGAAAACATTCAGAAGTCTTCGGTACTTAGAAAATTTCTGACGTTTTCGGTACTTAGAAAAATTCTTACGATTTCGATACTTTGAAAAGACTCAGAAGTTTTCGGATCTTAGAAAATTTCTGACCTTTTCGGTACTTAGAAAATTTCTGACGTTTTCGGTACTTAGAAAACATTCAGAAGTTTTCGGTACTTAGAAAATTTCTGCCTTTTTCAGTTCTTAGAAAACATTCAGAAGTTTTCGGTACAAAGAAAAATTCTGTCGAATTCGGTACTTAGAAAAATTCTGTTGATTTCGGTACTTAGAAAAATTCTGTCGATTTCGGTACTTAGAAAAATTCTGTTGATTTCGGTACTTAGAAAATTCTGACGATTTCGGTACGTTGAAAATTTCTGTCTTTTTCGGTACTTTGAAAAGACTCAGAAGTTTTCGGTACTTAGAAAATTTCTGACGATTTCGGGACTTAGAAAAATTCTGCCGATTTCGGTACTTAGAAAAATTCTGACGATTTCGGTTTTTAGAAAAATTCTGGTGATTTCGGATCTTAGAAAATTTCTGACCTTTTCGGTACTTTGAAAATATCTGACGTTTTCGGTACTTAGAAAACATTCAGAAGTTTTCGGTACTTAGAAAATTTCTGCCTTTTTCAGTACTTAGAAAACATTCAGAAGTTTTCGGTACTTAGAAAAATTCTGTCGAATTCGGTACTTAGAAAAATTCTGTTGATTTCGGTACTTAGAAAAATTCTGTCGATTTCGGTACTTAGAAAAATTCTGTTGATTTCGGTACTTAGAAAATTTCTGCCTTTTTCGGTACTATGAAAATTTCAGACGTTTTCAGTACTTAGAAAATTTCCGATGTTCTCGGTACTTAGAAAAATTCTGCCTTTTTCGGTACTTTGAAAAGGCTCAGAAGTTTTCGGTACTTAGAAAATTTCTGACGTTTTCGGTACTTAGAAAAATTCTTACGATTTCGATACTTATTAAACATTCAGAAGTTTTCAGTACTTAGAAAAATTCTGCCGATTTCGGTACTTAGAAAAATTCTGTTGATTTCAGTACTTCGAAAAGTACTGTCGATTTCGGTACTTAGAAAAATTCTGTTGATTTCGGTACTTAATAAAATTCAGCCGATTTCGGTACTTAGAAAAATTCTGTTGATTTCGGAACTTAGAAAAATTTTGTCGATTTCGGTGCTTAGAAAAATTCTGTTGATTTCGGTTCTTAGAAAATTTCTGCCTTTTTCGGTACTTTGAAAAGACTTGGAAGTTTTTGGTACTTTGAAAAATTCTGTTGATTTCGGATCTTAGAAAAATGCTGCCTTTTTCGGTACTTTGAAAAGGCTCAGAAGTTTTCAGTACTTAGAAAATTTCTGACGTTTTCGGTACTTAGAAAACATTCAGAAGTTTTCGGTACTTAGAAAATTTCTGTCTTTTTCAGTACTTAGAAAACATTCAGAAGTTTTCGGTACTTAGAAAAATTCTGTCGAATTCGGTACTTAGAAAAATTCTGTTGATTTCGGTACTTAGAAAAATTCTGTCGATTTCGGTACTTAGAAAAATTCTGTTGATTTCGGTACTTAGAAAATTTCTGCCTTTTTCGGTACTTTGAAAATTTCAGACGTTTTCGGTACTTAGAAAACATTCAGAAGTTTTCGGTACTTAGAAAAATTCAGTCGAATTCGGTACTTAGAAAAATTCTGTTGATTTCGGTACTTGGAAAATTTCTGCCTTTTTCGGTACTTTGAAAAGACTCGGAAGTTTTCGGTACTTAGTAAATTTCTGACGTTCTGCCTTTTTCGGTAGTTTTTAAAGACTCAGAAGTTTTCGGATCTTAGAAAATTTCTGACCTTTTCGGTACTTAGAAAAATTCTGCCGATTTCGGTACTTAGAAAATTCCTACGATTTCGGTACTTTGTAAAATTCTGCCTTTTTCGGTACTTTGAAAAGACTCAGAAGTTTGCAGCACTTAGAAAATTTCAGACGTTTTCGGTACTTTGAAAAAATCTGACGATTTCGGTATTTTGAAAACATTCAGAAGTTTTCGATACTTAGAAAATTTCTGACGTTTTCGGTACTTAGAAAAATTCTGCCGATTTCGGTACTTAGAAAAATTCTGCCTTTTTCGGTACTTTGAAAAGGCTCAGAAGTTTTCGGTACTTAGAAAATTTCTGACGTTTTCGGTACTTAGAAAAATTCTTACGATTTCGATACTTATTAAACATTCAGAAGTTTTCAGTACTTAGAAAAATTCTGCCGATTTCGGTACTTAGAAAAATTCTGTTGATTTCGGTACTTAATAAAATTCAGCCGATTTCGGTACTTAGAAAAATTCTGTTGATTTCGGTTCTTAGAAAATTTCTGCCTTTTTCGGTACTTTGAAAAGACTTGGAAGTTTTTGGTACTTTGAAAAATTCTGTTGATTTCGGATCTTAGAAAAATGCTGCCTTTTTCGGTACTTTGAAAAGGCTCAGAAGTTTTCAGTACTTAGAAAATTTCTGACGTTTTCGGTACTTAGAAAACATTCAGAAGTTTTCGGTACTTAGAAAATTTCTGCCTTTTTCAGTACTTAGAAAACATTCAGAAGTTTTCGGTACTTAGAAAAATTCTGTCGAATTCGGTACTTAGAAAAATTCTGTTGATTTCGGTACTTAGAAAATTTCTGCCTTTTTCGGTACTTTGAAAATTTCAGACGTTTTCGGTACTTAGAAAACATTCAGAAGTTTTCGGTACTTAGAAAAATTCAGTCGAATTCGGCACTTAGAAAAATTCTGTTTATTTCGGTACTTGGAAAATTTCTGCCTTTTTCGGTACTTTGAAAAGACTCGGAAGTTTTCGGTACTTAGTAAATTTCTGACGTTCTGCCTTTTTCGGTAGTTTTTAAAGACTCAGAAGTTTTCGGATCTTAGAAAATTTCTGACCTTTTCGGTACTTAGAAAATTCCTACGATTTCGGTACTTTGTAAAATTCTGCCTTTTTCGGTACTTTGAAAAGACTCAGAAGTTTGCAGCACTTAGAAAATTTCAGACGTTTTCGGTACTTTGAAAAAATCTGACGATTTCGGTATTTTGAAAACATTCAGAAGTTTTCGATACTTAGAAAATTTCTGACGTTTTCGGTACTTAGAAAAATTCTGCCGATTTCGGTACTTAAAAAAATTCTGTTGAATTTGGTACTTAGAAAAATTCCGTCGATTTCGGTACTTTGAAAAGACTCAGTAGTTTTCGGTACTTAGTAAATTTCTGACGTTCTGCCTTTTTTGGTACTTTGAAAAGACTCAGAAGTTTTCGGTACTTAGAAAATTTCTGACGTTTTCGGTACTTAGAAAATTTCAGACCTTTTCGGTACTTAGAAAATATCTGACGTTTTCGGTACTTAGAAAAATTCTTACGATTTCGATACTTTGAAAAGACTCAGAAGTTTTCGGATCTTAGAAAATTTCTGACCTTTTCGGTACTTAGAAAATTTCTGACGTTTTCGGTACTTAGAAAACATTCAGAAGTTTTCGGTACTTAGAAAATTTCTGCCTTTTTCAGTTCTTAGAAAACATTCAGAAGTTTTCGGTACAAAGAAAAATTCTGTCGAATTCGGTACTTAGAAAAATTCTGTTGATTTCGGTACTTAGAAAAATTCTGTCGATTTCGGTACTTAGAAAAATTCTGTTGATTTCGGTACTTAGAAAATTCTGACGATTTCGGTACGTTGAAAATTTCTGTCTTTTTCGGTACTTTGAAAAGACTCAGAAGTTTTCGGTACTTAGAAAATTTCTGACGATTTCGGGACTTAGAAAAATTCTGCCGATTTCGGTACTTAGAAAAATTCTGACGATTTCGGTTTTTAGAAAAATTCTGGTGATTTCGGATCTTAGAAAATTTCTGACCTTTTCGGTACTTTGAAAATATCTGACGTTTTCGGTACTTAGAAAACATTCAGAAGTTTTCGGTACTTAGAAAATTTCTGCCTTTTTCAGTACTTAGAAAACATTCAGAAGTTTTCGGTACTTAGAAAAATTCTGTCGAATTCGGTACTTAGAAAAATTCTGTTGATTTCGGTACTTAGAAAAATTCTGTCGATTTCGGTACTTAGAAAAATTCTGTTGATTTCGGTACTTAGAAAATTTCTGCCTTTTTCGGTACTATGAAAATTTCAGACGTTTTCAGTACTTAGAAAATTTCCGATGTTCTCGGTACTTAGAAAAATTCTGCCTTTTTCGGTACTTTGAAAAGGCTCAGAAGTTTTCGGTACTTAGAAAATTTCTGACGTTTTCGGTACTTAGAAAAATTCTTACGATTTCGATACTTATTAAACATTCAGAAGTTTTCAGTACTTAGAAAAATTCTGCCGATTTCGGTACTTAGAAAAATTCTGTTGATTTCAGTACTTCGAAAAGTACTGTCGATTTCGGTACTTAGAAAAATTCTGTTGATTTCGGTACTTAATAAAATTCAGCCGATTTCGGTACTTAGAAAAATTCTGTTGATTTCGGAACTTAGAAAAATTTTGTCGATTTCGGTACTTAGAAAAATTCTGTTGATTTCGGTTCTTAGAAAATTTCTGCCTTTTTCGGTACTTTGAAAAGACTTGGAAGTTTTTGGTACTTTGAAAAATTCTGTTGATTTCGGATCTTAGAAAAATGCTGCCTTTTTCGGTACTTTGAAAAGGCTCAGAAGTTTTCAGTACTTAGAAAATTTCTGACGTTTTCGGTACTTAGAAAACATTCAGAAGTTTTCGGTACTTAGAAAATTTCTGTCTTTTTCAGTACTTAGAAAACATTCAGAAGTTTTCGGTACTTAGAA
This sequence comes from Parasteatoda tepidariorum, assembly GCF_982258835.1. Classification (NCBI taxonomy): domain Eukaryota; kingdom Metazoa; phylum Arthropoda; class Arachnida; order Araneae; family Theridiidae; genus Parasteatoda; species Parasteatoda tepidariorum. Next base: position 110,141,689 of record NC_141762.1, read on the forward strand.
AAATTCTGTCGAATTCGGTACTTAGAAAAATTCTGTCGATTTCGGTACTTAGAAAAATTCTGTCGATTTCGGTACTTAGAAAAATTCTGTTGATTTCGGTACTTAGAAAATTTCTGCCTTTTTCGGTACTTTGAAAATTTCAGACGTTTTCGGTACTTAGAAAACATTCAGAAGTTTTCGGTACTTAGAAAAATTCAGTCGAATTCGGTACTTAGAAAAATTCTGTTGATTTCGGTACTTGGAAAATTTCTGCCTTTTTCGGTACTTTGAAAAGACTCGGAAGTTTTCGGTACTTAGTAAATTTCTGACGTTCTGCCTTTTTCGGTAGTTTTTAAAGACTCAGAAGTTTTCGGATCTTAGAAAATTTCTGACCTTTTCGGTACTTAGAAAAATTCTGCCGATTTCGGTACTTAGAAAATTCCTACGATTTCGGTACTTTGTAAAATTCTGCCTTTTTCGGTACTTTGAAAAGACTCAGAAGTTTGCAGTACTTAGAAAATTTCAGACGTTTTCGGTACTTTGAAAAAATCTGACGATTTCGGTATTTTGAAAACATTCAGAAGTTTTCGATACTTAGAAAATTTCTGACGTTTTCGGTACTTAGAAAAATTCTGCCGATTTCGGTACTTAGAAAAATTCTGCCTTTTTCGGTACTTTGAAAAGGCTCAGAAGTTTTCGGTACTTAGAAAATTTCTGACGTTTTCGGTACTTAGAAAAATTCTTACGATTTCGATACTTATTAAACATTCAGAAGTTTTCAGTACTTAGAAAAATTCTGCCGATTTCGGTACTTAGAAAAATTCTGTTGATTTCAGTACTTCGAAAAGTACTGTCGATTTCGGTACTTAGAAAAATTCTGTTGATTTCGGTACTTAATAAAATTCAGCCGATTTCGGTACTTAGAAAAATTCTGTTGATTTCGGTACTTAATAAAATTCAGCCGATTTCGGTACTTAGAAAAATTCTGTTGATTTCGGAACTTAGAAAAATTTTGTCGATTTCGGTACTTAGAAAAATTCTGTTGATTTCGGTTCTTAGAAAATTTCTGCCTTTTTCGGTACTTTGAAAAGACTTGGAAGTTTTTGGTACTTTGAAAAATTCTGTTGATTTCGGATCTTAGAAAAATGCTGCCTTTTTCGGTACTTTGAAAAGGCTCAGAAGTTTTCAGTACTTAGAAAATTTCTGACGTTTTCGGTACTTAGAAAACATTCAGAAGTTTTCGGTACTTAGAAAATTTCTGTCTTTTTCAGTACTTAGAAAACATTCAGAAGTTTTCGGTACTTAGAAAAATTCTGTCGAATTCGGTACTTAGAAAAATTCTGTTGATTTCGGTACTTAGAAAAATTCTGTCGATTTCGGTACTTAGAAAAATTCTGTTGATTTCGGTACTTAGAAAATTTCTGCCTTTTTCGGTACTTTGAAAATTTCAGACGTTTTCGGTACTTAGAAAACATTCAGAAGTTTTCGGTACTTAGAAAAATTCAGTCGAATTCGGTACTTAGAAAAATTCTGTTGATTTCGGTACTTGGAAAATTTCTGCCTTTTTCGGTACTTTGAAAAGACTCGGAAGTTTTCGGTACTTATTAAATTTCTGACGTTCTGCCTTTTTCGGTAGTTTTTAAAGACTCAGAAGTTTTCGGATCTTAGAAAATTTCTGACCTTTTCGGTACTTAGAAAAATTCTGCCGATTTCGGTACTTAGAAAATTCCTACGATTTCGGTACTTTGTAAAATTCTGCCTTTTTCGGTACTTTGAAAAGACTCAGAAGTTTGCAGTACTTAGAAAATTTCAGACGTTTTCGGTACTTTGAAAAAATCTGACGATTTCGGTATTTTGAAAACATTCAGAAGTTTTCGATACTTAGAAAATTTCTGACGTTTTCGGTACTTAGAAAAATTCTGCCGATTTCGGTACTTAGAAAAATTCTGCCTTTTTCGGTACTTTGAAAAGGCTCAGAAGTTTTCGGTTCTTAGAAAATTTCTGACGTTTTCGGTACTTAGAAAAATTCTTACGATTTCGATACTTATTAAACATTCAGAAGTTTTCAGTACTTAGAAAAATTCTGCCGATTTCGGTACTTAGAAAATTTCTGTTGATTTCAGTACTTCGAAAAGTACTGTCGATTTCGGTACTTAGAAAAATTCTGTTGATTTCGGTACTTAATAAAATTCAGCCGATTTCGGTACTTAGAAAAATTCTGTTGATTTCGGAACTTAGAAAAATTCAGTCGAATTCGGCACTTAGAAAAATTCTGTTTATTTCGGAACTTGGAAAATTTCTGCCTTTTTCGGTACTTTGAAAAGACTCGGAAGTTTTCGGTACTTAGTAAATTTCTGACGTTCTGCCTTTTTCGGTAGTTTTTAAAGACTCAGAAGTTTTCGGATCTTAGAAAATTTCTGACCTTTTCGGTACTTAGAAAAATTCTGCCGATTTCGGTACTTAGAAAATTCCTACGATTTCGGTACTTTGTAAAATTCTGCCTTTTTCGGTACTTTGAAAAGACTCAGAAGTTTGCAGTACTTAGAAAATTTCAGACGTTTTCGGTACTTTGAAAAAATCTGACGATTTCGGTATTTTGAAAACATTCAGAAGTTTTCGATACTTAGAAAATTTCTGACGTTTTCGGTACTTAGAAAAATTCTGCCGATTTCGGTACTTAAAAAAATTCTGTTGAATTTGGTACTTAGAAAAATTCCGTCGATTTCGGTACTTTGAAAAGACTCAGTAGTTTTCGGTACTTAGAAAATTTCTGTTGATTTCGGTTTTTTGAAAATTTCTGCCTTCTTCGGTACTTTGAAAAGACTCGGAAGTTTTCGGTACTTAGTAAATTTCTGACGTTCTGCCTTTTTTGGTACTTTGAAAAGACTCAGAAGTTTTCGGTACTTAGAAAATTTCTGACGTTTTCGGTACTTAGAAAAATTCTGATGATTTCGCGGTACTTAGAAAACATTCAGAAGTTTTCGGTACTTAGAAAATTTCTGCCTTTTTCGGTACTTAGAAAATTTCAGACCTTTTCGGTACTTAGAAAATATCTGACGTTTTCGGTACTTAGAAAAATTCTTACGATTTCGATACTTTGAAAAGACTCAGAAGTTTTCGGATCTTAGAAAATTTCTGACCTTTTCGGTACTTAGAAAATTTCTGACGTTTTCGGTACTTAGAAAACATTCAGAAGTTTTCGGTACCTAGAAAATTTCTGCCTTTTTCAGTTCTTAGAAAACATTCAGAAGTTTTCGGTACAAAGAAATATTCTGTCGAATTCGGTACTTAGAAAAATTCTGTTGATTTCGGTACTTAGAAAAATTCTGTCGATTTCGGTACTTAGAAAAATTCTGTTGATTTCGGTACTTAGAAAATTCTGACGATTTCGGTACGTTGAAAATTTCTGTCTTTTTCGGTACTTTGAAAAGACTCAGAAATTTTCGGTACTTAGAAAATTTCTGACGATTTCGGTTTTTAGAAAAATTCTGGTGATTTCGGATCTTAGAAAATTTCTGACCTTTTCGGTACTTTGAAAATATCTGACGTTTTCGGTACTTAGAAAACATTCAGAAGTTTTCGGTACTTAGAAAATTTCTGCCTTTTTCAGTACTTAGAAAACATTCAGAAGTTTTCGGTACTTAGAAAAATTCTGTCGAATTCGGTACTTAGAAAAATTCTGTTGATTTCGGTACTTAGAAAATTTCTGTCGATTTCGGTACTTAGAAAAATTCTGTTGATTTCGGTACTTAGAAAATTTCTGCCTTTTTCGGTACTATGAAAATTTCAGACGTTTTCAGTACTTAGAAAATTTCCGATGTTCTCGGTACTTAGAAAAATTCTGCCTTTTTCGGTACTTTGAAAAGGCTCAGAAGTTTTCGGTACTTAGAAAATTTCTGACGTTTTCGGTACTTAGAAAAATTCTTACGATTTCGATACTTATTAAACATTCAGAAGTTTTCAGTACTTAGAAAAATTCTGCCGATTTCGGTACTTAGAAAAATTCTGTTGATTTCAGTACTTCGAAAAGTACTGTCGATTTCGGTACTTAGAAAAATTCTGTTGATTTCGGTACTTAATAAAATTCAGCCGATTTCGGTACTTAGAAAAATTCTGTTGATTTCGGAACTTAGAAAAATTTTGTCGATTTCGGTACTTAGAAAAATTCTGTTGATTTCGGTTCTTAGAAAATTTCTGCCTTTTTCGGTACTTTGAAAAGACTTGGAAGTTTTTGGTACTTTGAAAAATTCTGTTGATTTCGGATCTTAGAAAAATGCTGCCTTTTTCGGTACTTTGAAAAGGCTCAGAAGTTTTCAGTACTTAGAAAATTTCTGACGTTTTCGGTACTTAGAAAACATTCAGAAGTTTTCGGTACTTAGAAAATTTCTGTCTTTTTCAGTACTTAGAAAACATTCAGAAGTTTTCGGTACTTAGAAAAATTCTGTCGAATTCGGTACTTAGAAAAATTCTGTTGATTTCGGTACTTAGAAAAATTCTGTCGATTTCGGTACTTAGAAAAATTCTGTTGATTTCGGTACTTAGAAAATTTCTGCCTTTTTCGGTACTTTGAAAATTTCAGACGTTTTCGGTACTTAGAAAACATTCAGAAGTTTTCGGTACTTAGTAAATTTCTGACGTTCTGCCTTTTTCGGTAGTTTTTAAAGACTCAGAAGTTTTCGGATCTTAGAAAATTTCTGACCTTTTCGGTACTTAGAAAAATTCTGCCGATTTCGGTACTTAGAAAATTCCTACGATTTCGGTACTTTGTAAAATTCTGCCTTTTTCGGTACTTTGAAAAGACTCAGAAGTTTGCAGTACTTAGAAAATTTCTGACGTTTTCGGTACTTTGAAAAAATCTGACGATTTCGGTATTTTGAAAACATTCAGAAGTTTTCGATACTTAGAAAATTTCTGACGTTTTCGGTACTTAGAAAAATTCTGCCGATTTCGGTACTTAGAAAAATTCTGTTGAATTTGGTACTTAGAAAAATTCCGTCGATTTCGGTACTTTGAAAAGACTCAGTAGTTTTCGGTACTTAGAAAATTTCTGACGTTTTCGGTACTTAGAAAAATTCTGATGATTTCGGTACTTAGAAAAATTCTGACGATTTAGGTACTAAAAAAATTCTGCCGATTTCGGTACTAAAAAAATTCTGCCTTTTTCGGTACTTAGAAAATTTCTGACCTTTTCGGTACTTAGAAAATATCTGACGTTTTCGGTACTTAGAAAAATTCTGTTGAATTTGGTACTTAGAAAAATTCCGTCGATTTCGGTACTTTGAAAAGACTCAGAAGTTTGCAGTACTTGGAAAATTTCTGACGTTTTCGGTACTTAGAAAAATTCTTTTGATTTCGGTCCTTAGAAAATTTCTGACGTTTTCGGTACTTAGAAAACATTCAGAAGTTTTCGGTACTTAGAAAATTTCTGCCTTTTTCGGTACTTAGAAAATTTCTGACATTTTCGGTACTTAGAAAATATCTGACGTTTTCGGTACTTAGAAAATTTCTGCCTTTTTCGGTACTTTGAAAAGACTCAGAAGTGTTCGGTACTTAGAAAATTTCTGACGATTTCGGGACTTAGAAAAATTCTGACGATTTCGGTATTTAGAAAACATTCAGAAGTTTTCGATACTTAGAAAATTTCTGACGTTTTCGGTACTTAGAAAAATTCTGTTGATTTCGGTACTTAGAAAACATTCAGAAGTCTTCGGTACTTAGAAAATTTCTGCCTTTTTCGGTACTTTGAAAAGTCTCGGAAGTTTTCGGTACTTAGTAAATTTCTGACGTTCTGCCTTTTTCGGTACTTTGAAAAGACTCAGAAGTTTTCGGATCTTAGAAAATTTCTGACCTTTCCGGTACTTAGAAAAATTCTGCCGATTTCGGTACTTAGAAAATTCTGACGATTTCGGTACTTTGAAAAATTCTGCCTTTTTCGGTACTTTGAAAAGACTCAGAAGTTTGCAGTACTTAGAAAATTTCTGACATTTCCGGTACTTAGAAAAATTCTTTTGATTTCGGTACTTGGAAAATTTCTGCCTTTTTCGGTACTTTGAAAAGACTCAGAAGTTTTCAGTACTTAGAAAATTTCTGACGTTTTCGGTACTTAGAAAAATTCTGTTGATTTCGGTACTTAGAAAATTACTGCCTTTTTCGGCACTTTGAAAAGACTCGGAAGTTTTCGGTACTTAGTAAATTTCTGACGTTCTGCCTTTTTCGGTACTTTGAAAAGACTCAGAGGTTTTCGGATCTTAGAAAATTTCTGACCTTTTCGGTACTTAGAAAACATTCAGAAGTTTTCGGTACTTAGAAAATTTCTGCCTTTTTCAGTACTTAGAAAACATTCAGAAGTTTTCAGTACTTAGAAAATTTCTGACGTTTTCGGTACTAAGAAAAATTCTGACGATTTCGGTATTTAGAAAACATTCAGAAATTTTCGATACTTAGAAAATTTCTGACGTTTTCGGTACTTAGAAAAATTCAGTCGATTTCGGTACTTAGAAAAATTCTGTTGAATTTGGTACTTAGAAAAATTCCGTCGATTTCGGTACTTTGAAAAGACTCAAAAGTTTTCGGTACTTAGAAAATTTCTGACGTTTTCGGTACTTAGAAAATTTCCGATGTTCTGGGTACTTAGAAAATTTCTGCCTTTTTCGGTACTTTGAGAAGACTCAGAAGTTTTCGGTACTTAGAAAATTTCTGACGTTTTCGGTACTTGGAAAAATTCTTTCGATTTCGAAACTTATTAAACATTCAGAAGTTTTCGGTACTTAGAAAAATTCTGCCGATTTCGGTACTTAGAAAAATTCTGTTGATTTCACTACTTCGAAAAGTACTGTCGATTTCGGTACTTAGAAAAATTCTGATGATTTCGGTACTTAGAAAAATTCTGATGATTTCGGATCTTAGAAAATTTCTGACCTTTTCGGTCCTTAGAAAATTTCTGACGTTTTCGGTACTTAGAAAACATTCAGAAGTTTTCGGTACTTAGAAAAATTCAGTCGAATTCGGTACATAGAAAAATCCTTTAGATTTCGGTACTTAGAAAATTTCTGTCTTTTTCGGTACTTTGAAAAGACTCAGAAGTTTTCGGTACTTAGAAAATTTCAGCCTTTTTCGGTACTTAGAAAATTTCTGACCTTTTCGGTACTTAGAAAATATCTGACGTTTTCGGTACTTAGAAAAATTCTGTTGAATTTGGTAATTAGAAAAATTCCGTCGATTTCGGTACTTTGAAAAGACTCAGAAGTTTGCAGTACTTGGAAAATTTCTGACGTTTTCGGTACTTAGAAAAATTCTTTTGATTTCGGTCCTTAGAAAATTTCTGACGTTTTCGGTACTTAGAAATCATTCAGAAGTTTTCGGTACTTAGAAAATTTCTGCCTTTTTCGGTACTTAGAAAATTTCTGACCTTTTCGGTACTTAGAAAATATCTGACGTTTTCGGTACTTAGAAAATTTCTGCCTTTTTCGGTACTTTGAAAAGACTCAGAAGTGTTTGGTACTTAGAAAATTTCTGACGATTTCGGGACTTAGAAAAATTCTGACGATTTCGGTATTTAGAAAACATTCAGAAGTTTTCGATACTTAGAAAATTTCTGTCTTTTTCAGTACTTAGAAAACATTCAGAAGTTTTCGGTACTTAGAAAAATTCTGTCGAATTCGGTACTTAGAAAAATTCTGTTGATTTCGGTACTTAGAAAAATTCTGTCGATTTCGGTACTTAGAAAAATTCTGTTGATTTCGGTACTTAGAAAATTTCTGCCTTTTTCGGTACTTTGAAAATTTCAGACGTTTTCGGTACTTAGAAAACATTCAGAAGTTTTCGGTACTTAGTAAATTTCTGACGTTCTGCCTTTTTCGGTAGTTTTTAAAGACTCAGAAGTTTTCGGATCTTAGAAAATTTCTGACCTTTTCGGTACTTAGAAAAATTCTGCCGATTTCGGTACTTAGAAAATTCCTACGATTTCGGTACTTTGTAAAATTCTGCCTTTTTCGGTACTTTGAAAAGACTCAGAAGTTTGCAGTACTTAGAAAATTTCTGACGTTTTCGGTACTTTGAAAAAATCTGACGATTTCGGTATTTTGAAAACATTCAGAAGTTTTCGATACTTAGAAAATTTCTGACGTTTTCGGTACTTAGAAAAATTCTGCCGATTTCGGTACTTAGAAAAATTCTGTTGAATTTGGTACTTAGAAAAATTCCGTCGATTTCGGTACTTTGAAAAGACTCAGTAGTTTTCGGTACTTAGAAAATTTCTGACGTTTTCGGTACTTAGAAAAATTCTGATGATTTCGGTACTTAGAAAAATTCTGACGATTTAGGTACTAAAAAAATTCTGCCGATTTCGGTACTAAAAAAATTCTGCCTTTTTCGGTACTTAGAAAATTTCTGACCTTTTCGGTACTTAGAAAATATCTGACGTTTTCGGTACTTAGAAAAATTCTGTTGAATTTGGTACTTAGAAAAATTCCGTCGATTTCGGTACTTTGAAAAGACTCAGAAGTTTGCAGTACTTGGAAAATTTCTGACGTTTTCGGTACTTAGAAAAATTCTTTTGATTTCGGTCCTTAGAAAATTTCTGACGTTTTCGGTACTTAGAAAACATTCAGAAGTTTTCGGTACTTAGAAAATTTCTGCCTTTTTCGGTACTTAGAAAATTTCTGACATTTTCGGTACTTAGAAAATATCTGACGTTTTCGGTACTTAGAAAATTTCTGCCTTTTTCGGTACTTTGAAAAGACTCAGAAGTGTTCGGTACTTAGAAAATTTCTGACGATTTCGGTATTTAGAAAACATTCAGAAGTTTTCGATACTTAGAAAATTTCTGACGTTTTCGGTACTTAGAAAAATTCTGTTGATTTCGGTACTTAGAAAACATTCAGAAGTCTTCGGTACTTAGAAAATTTCTGCCTTTTTCGGTACTTTGAAAAGTCTCGGAAGTTTTCGGTACTTAGTAAATTTCTGACGTTCTGCCTTTTTCGGTACTTTGAAAAGACTCAGAAGTTTTCGGATCTTAGAAAATTTCTGACCTTTCCGGTACTTAGAAAAATTCTGCCGATTTCGGTACTTAGAAAATTCTGACGATTTCGGTACTTTGAAAAATTCTGCCTTTTTCGGTACTTTGAAAAGACTCAGAAGTTTGCAGTACTTAGAAAATTTCTGACATTTCCGGTACTTAGAAAAATTCTTTTGATTTCGGTACTTGGAAAATTTCTGCCTTTTTCGGTACTTTGAAAAGACTCAGAAGTTTTCAGTACTTAGAAAATTTCTGACGTTTTCGGTACTTAGAAAAATTCTGTTGATTTCGGTACTTAGAAAATTACTGCCTTTTTCGGCACTTTGAAAAGACTCGGAAGTTTTCGGTACTTAGTAAATTTCTGACGTTCTGCCTTTTTCGGTACTTTGAAAAGACTCAGAGGTTTTCGGATCTTAGAAAATTTCTGACCTTTTCGGTACTTAGAAAACATTCAGAAGTTTTCGGTACTTAGAAAATTTCTGCCTTTTTCAGTACTTAGAAAACATTCAGAAGTTTTCAGTACTTAGAAAATTTCTGACGTTTTCGGTACTAAGAAAAATTCTGACGATTTCGGTATTTAGAAAACATTCAGAAATTTTCGATACTTAGAAAATTTCTGACGTTTTCGGTACTTAGAAAAATTCAGTCGATTTCGGTACTTAGAAAAATTCTGTTGAATTTGGTACTTAGAAAAATTCCGTCGATTTCGGTACTTTGAAAAGACTCAAAAGTTTTCGGTACTTAGAAAATTTCTGACGTTTTCGGTACTTAGAAAATTTCCGATGTTCTGGGTACTTAGAAAATTTCTGCCTTTTTCGGTACTTTGAGAAGACTCAGAAGTTTTCGGTACTTAGAAAATTTCTGACGTTTTCGGTACTTGGAAAAATTCTTTCGATTTCGAAACTTATTAAACATTCAGAAGTTTTCGGTACTTAGAAAAATTCTGCCGATTTCGGTACTTAGAAAAATTCTGTTGATTTCACTACTTCGAAAAGTACTGTCGATTTCGGTACTTAGAAAAATTCTGATGATTTCGGTACTTAGAAAAATTCTGATGATTTCGGATCTTAGAAAATTTCTGACCTTTTCGGTCCTTAGAAAATTTCTGACGTTTTCGGTACTTAGAAAACATTCAGAAGTTTTCGGTACTTAGAAAAATTCAGTCGAATTCGGTACATAGAAAAATCCTTTAGATTTCGGTACTTAGAAAATTTCTGTCTTTTTCGGTACTTTGAAAAGACTCAGAAGTTTTCGGTACTTAGAAAATTTCAGCCTTTTTCGGTACTTAGAAAATTTCTGACCTTTTCGGTACTTAGAAAATATCTGACGTTTTCGGTACTTAGAAAAATTCTGTTGAATTTGGTACTTAGAAAAATTCCGTCGATTTCGGTACTTAGAAAAATTCCGTCGATTTCGGTACTTTGAAAAGACTCAGAAGTTTGCAGTACTTGGAAAATTTCTGACGTTTTCGGTACTTAGAAAAATTTTTTTGATTTCGGTCCTTAGAAAATTTCTGACGTTTTCGGTACTTAGAAATCATTCAGAAGTTTTCGGTACTTAGAAAATTTCTGCCTTTTTCGGTACTTAGAAAATTTCTGACCTTTTCGGTACTTAGAAAATATCTGACGTTTTCGGTACTTAGAAAATTTCTGCCTTTTTCGGTACTTTGAAAAGACTCAGAAGTGTTTGGTACTTAGAAAATTTCTGACGATTTCGGGACTTAGAAAAATTCTGACGATTTCGGTATTTAGAAAACATTCAGAAGTTTTCGATACTTAGAAAATTTCTGACGTTTTCGGTACTTAGAAAAATTCTGTTGATTTCGGTACTTAGAAAACATTCAGAAGTCTTCGGTACTTAGAAAATTTCTGCCTTTTTCGGAACTTTGAAAAGACTCGGAAGTTTTCGGTACTTAGTAAATTTCTGACGTTCTGCCTTTTTCGGTACTTTGAAAAGACTCAGAAGTTTTCGGATCTTAGAAAATTTCTGACCTTTTCGGTACTTCGAAAAGTACTGTCGATTTCGGTACTTAGAAAAATTCTGATGATTTCGGTACTTAGAAAAATTCTGATGATTTCGGATCCTAGAAAATTTCTGACCTTTTCGGTCCTTAGAAAATTTCTGACCTTTTCGGTACTTAGAAAACATTCAGAAGTTTTCAGTACTTAGAAAAATTCAGTCGAATTCGGTACTTAGAAAAATCCTTTTGATTTCGGTACTTAGAAAATTTCTGTCTTTTTCGGTACTTTGAAAATACTCAGAAGTTTTCGGAACTTAGAAAATTTCTGCCTTTTTCGGTACTTTGAAAAGACTCGGAAGTTTTCGGTACTTAGTAAATTTCTGACGTTCTGCCTTTTTCGGTACTTTGAAAAGACTCAGAAGTTTTCGGATCTTAGAAAATTTCTGACCTTTTCGGTACTTAGAAAAATTCTGCCGATTTCGGTACTTAGAAAATTCTGACGATTTCGGTACTTTGAAAAATTCTGCCTTTTTCGGTACTTTGAAAAGACTCAGAAGTTTGCAGTACTTAGAAAATTTCTGACATTTCCGGTACTTAGAAAAATTCTTTTGATTTCGGTACTTGGAAAATTTCTGCCTTTTTCGGTACTTTGAAAAGACTCAGAAGTTTTCAGTACTTAGAAAATTTCTGACGTTTTCGGTACTTAGAAAAATTCTGACGATTTCGGTATTTAGAAAACATTCAGAAGTTTTCGATACTTAGAAAATTTCTGACGTTTTCGGTACTTAGAAAAATTCTGTTGATTTCGGTACTTAGAAAATTACTGCCTTTTTCGGTACTTTGAAAAGACTCGGAAGTTTTCGGTACTTAGTAAATTTCTGACGTTCTGCCTTTTTCGGTACTTTGAAAAGACTCAGAAATTTTCGGATCTTAGAAAATTTCTGACCTTTTCAGTACTTAGAAAACATTCAGAAGTTTTCGGTACTTAGAAAATTTCTGCCTTTTTCGGTACTTAGAAAACATTCAGAAGTTTTCAGTACTTAGAAAATTTCTGACGTTTTTGGTACTAAGAAAAATTCTGACGATTTCGGTATTTAGAAAACATTCAGAAGTTTTCGATACTTATAAAATTTCTGACGTTTTCGGTACTTAGAAAAATTCAGTCGATTTCGGTACTTTGAAAAGACTCAAAAGTTTTCGGTACTTAGAAAATTTCTGACGTTTTCGGTGCTTAGAAAATTTCCGATGTTCTCGGAACTTAGAAAATTTCTGCCTTTTTCGGTACTTTGAGAAGACTCAGAAGTTTTCGGTACTTAGAAAATTTCTGTCGTTTTCGGTACTTGGAAAAATTCTTTCGATTTCGAAACTTATTAAACATTCAGAAGTTTTCGGTACTTAGAAAAATTCTGCCGATTTCGGTACTTAGAAAAATTCTGTTGATTTCACTACTTCGAAAAGTACTGTCGATTTCGGTACTTAGAAAAATTCTGATGATTTCGGTACTTAGAAAAATTCTGATGATTTCGGATCTTAGAAAATTTCTGACCTTTTCGGTCCTTAGAAAATTTCTGACGTTTTCGGTACTTAGAAAACATTCAGAAGTTTTCGGTACTTTGAAAAATTCAGTCGAATTCGGTACTTAGAAAAATTCTGTTGATTTCGGTACTTGGAAAATTTCTGCCTTTTTCGGTACTTTGAAAAGACTCAGAAGTTTTCAGTACTTAGCAAATTTCTGACGTTTTCGGTACTTAGAAAAATTCAGTCGATTTCGGTACATAGAAAAATTCTGTTGAATTTGGAACTTATAAAAATTACGTCGATTTCGGTACTTTGAAAAGACTCAGAAGTTTTCGGTACTTAGAAAATTTCTGACGTTTTCGGTACTTAGAAAAATTCTGATGATTTCGGTACTTAGAGAAATTCTGACGATTTCGGTTCTTAGAAAAATTCTGCCGATTTCGGTACTTTGAAAAGACTCAGAAGTTTGCAGTACTTAGAAAATTTCTGACGTTTTCGGTACTTAGAAAAATTCTTTTGATTTCGGTACTTAGAAAATTTCAGTCTTTTTCGGTACTTTGAAAAGACTCAGAAGTTTTCGGTACTTAGAAAATATCTGACGTTTTCGGTACTTAGAAAAATTCTGTCGATGTCGGTACTTAGAAAACATTCAGAAGTCTTCGGTACTTAGTAAATTTCTGACGTTCTGCCTTTTTCGGTACTTTTTAAAGACTCAGAAGTTTTCGGATCTTAGAAAATTTCTGACCTTTTCGGTACTTAGAAAAATTTTGCCGATTTCGGTACTTAGAAAATTCCTACGATTTCGGTACTCTGTAAAATTCTGCCTTTTTCGGTACTTTGAAAAGACTCAGAAGTTTGCAGTACTTAGAAAATTTCTGACGTTTTCGGTACTTTGAAAAAATCTGACGATTTCGGTATTTTGAAAACATTCAGAAGTTTTCGGTTCTTAGAAAAATTCTGTCGATTTCAGTACTAAGAAAAATTCTGTTGATTTCGGTACTTAGAAAATTTCTGCCTTTTTCGGTACTTTGAAAATTTCAGACGTTTTCGGTACTTAGAAAACATTTAGAAGTTTTCGGTACTTCGAAAATTTCTGCCTTTTTCGGTACTTAGAAAACATTCAGAAGTTTTCAGTACTTAGAAAAATTCAGTCGAATTCGGTACTTAGAAAAATTCTGTTGATTTCGGTACTTTGAAAATTTCAGACGTTTTCGGTACTTAGAAAATTTCCGATGTTCTCGGTACTTTGAAAAATTCTGCCTTTTTCGGTACTTTGAAAAGACTCAGAAGTTTTCGGTACTTAGAAAATTTCTGACGTTTTCGGTACTTAGAAAAATTCTTACGATTTCGATACTTATTAAACATTCAGAAGTTTTCAGTACTTAGAAAAATTCTGCCGATTTCGGTACTTAGAAAATTCCTACGATTTCGGTACTTTGTAAAATTCTGCCTTTTTCGGTACTTTGAAAAGACTCAGAAGTTTGCAGTACTTAGAAAATTTCTGACGTTTTCGGTACTTTAAAAAAATCTGACGATTTCGGTATTTTGAAAACATTCAGAAGTTTTCGATACTTAGAAAATTTCTGACGTTTTCGGTACTTAGAAAAATTCTGTTGATTTCGGTACTTAGAAAATTTCTGCCTTTTTCGGTACTTTGAAAAGAGACTCGGAAGTTTTCGGTACTTAGTAAATTTCTGACGTTCTGCCTTTTTCAGTACTTTGAAAAGACTCAGAAGTTTTCGGATCTTAGAAAATTTCTGACGTTTTCGGTGCTTAGAAAAATTCTGTTGATTTCGGTACTTAGAAAAATTCTCTTGATTTCGGTTCTTAGAAAATTTCTGCCTTTTTCGGTACTTTGAAAAGACTCGGAAGTTTTCGGTACTTAGTAAATTTCTGACGTTCTGCCTTTTTCGGTACTTTGAAAAGACTCAGAAGTTTTCGGATCTTAGAAAATTTCTGACCTTTTCGGTACTAAGAGAATTTGTGTCGATTTCGGTACTTAGAAAACATTCAGAAGTTTTCGGTACTTAGAAAATTTCTGCCTTTTTCAGTACTTAGAAAACATTTAGAAGTTTTCGGTACTTCGAAAAATTCTGACGTTTTCGGTACTTAGAAAAATTCTTACGAATTCGATACTTATTAAACATTCAGAAGTTTTCGGTACTTAGAAAATATCTGACGTTTTTGGTACTTAGAAAAATTCTTTCGATATCGGTACTTAGAAAACATCCAGAAGTCTTCGGTACTTAGAAAATTTCTGACGTTTTCGGTACTTAGAAAAATTCTTACGATTTCGATACTTATTAAACATTCAGTCGATTTCGGTACTTAGAAAAATTCTATTGAATTTGGTACTTAGAAAAATTCCGTCGATTTCGGTACTTTGAAAAGACTCAGAAGTTTTCGGTACTTAGAAAATATCTGACGTTTTCGGTACTTAGAAAAATTCTGTCGATGTCGGTACTTAGAAAACATTCAGAAGTCTTCGGTACTTAGAAAATTTCTGACGTTTTCGGTACTTAGAAAAATTCTTACGATTTCGATACTTATTAAACATTCAGAAGTTTTCGGTACTTAGAAAAATTCTGCCGATTTCGGTACTTAGAAAAATTCTGTTGATTTCGGTACTTAGAAAAATTCTGATGATTTCGGTACTTAGAGAAATTCTGACGATTTCGGTACTTAGAAAAATTCTGCCGATTTCGGTACTTTGAAAAGACTCAGAAGTTTGCAGTACTTAGAAAATTTCTGACGTTTTCGGTACTTAGAAAAATTCTTTTGATTTCGGTACTTAGAAAATTTCAGTCTTTTTCGGTACTTTGAAAAGACTCAGAAGTTTTCGGATCTTAGAAAATTTCTGACCTTTTCGGTACTTAGAAAATTTCTGACGTTTTCGGTACTTAGAAAAATTCTGTCGATTTCGGTACTTAGAAAACATTCAGAAGTTTTCGGTACTTAGAAAAATTCTGTCGATTTCAGTACTTAGAAAAATTCTGTTGATTTCGGTACTTGGAAAATTTCTGCCTTTTTCGGTACTTTGAAAAGACTCAGAAGTTTTCAGTACTTAGAAAATTTCTGACGATTTCGGTATTTAGAAAACATTCAGAAGTTTTCGGTACTTAGAAAATTTCTGACGTTTTCGGTACTTAGAAAAATTCTTACGATTTCGATACTTATTAAACATTCAGAAGTTTTCAGTACTTAGAAAAATTCTGCCGATTTCGGTACTTAGAAAATTCCTACGATTTCGGTACTTTGTAAAATTCTGCCTTTTTCGGTACTTTGAAAAGACTCAGAAGTTTGCAGTACTTAGAAAATTTCTGACGTTTTCGGTACTTTAAAAAAATCTGACGATTTCGGTATTTTGAAAACATTCAGAAGTTTTCGATACTTAGAAAATTTCTGACGTTTTCGGTACTTAGAAAAATTCTGTTGATTTCGGTACTTAGAAAATTTCTGCCTTTTTCGGTACTTTGAAAAGAGACTCGGAAGTTTTCGGTACTTAGTAAATTTCTGACGTTCTGCCTTTTTCAGTACTTTGAAAAGACTCAGAAGTTTTCGGATCTTAGAAAATTTCTGACGTTTTCGGTGCTTAGAAAAATTCTGTTGATTTCGGTACTTAGAAAAATTCTCTTGATTTCGGTTCTTAGAAAATTTCTGCCTTTTTCGGTACTTTGAAAAGACTCGGAAGTTTTCGGTACTTAGTAAATTTCTGACGTTCTGCCTTTTTCGGTACTTTGAAAAGACTCAGAAGTTTTCGGATCTTAGAAAATTTCTGACCTTTTCGGTACTAAGAGAATTTGTGTCGATTTCGGTACTTAGAAAACATTCTGAAGTTTTCGGTACTTAGAAAATTTCTGCCTTTTTCAGTACTTAGAAAACATTTAGAAGTTTTCGGTACTTCGAAAAATTCTGACGTTTTCGGTACTTAGAAAAATTCTTACGAATTCGATACTTATTAAACATTCAGAAGTTTTCGGTACTTAGAAAATATCTGACGTTTTTGGTACTTAGAAAAATTCTTTCGATATCGGTACTTAGAAAACATCCAGAAGTCTTCGGTACTTAGAAAATTTCTGACGTTTTCGGTACTTAGAAAAATTCTTACGATTTCGATACTTGTTAAACATTCAGTCGATTTCGGTACTTAGAAAAATTCTATTGAATTTGGTACTTAGAAAAATTCCGTCGATTTCGGTACTTTGAAAAGACTCAGAAGTTTTCGGTACTTAGAAAATATCTGACGTTTTCGGTACTTAGAAAAATTCTGTCGATGTCGGTACTTAGAAAACATTCAGAAGTCTTCGGTACTTAGAAAATTTCTGACGTTTTCGGTACTTAGAAAAATTCTTACGATTTCGATACTTATTAAACATTCAGAAGTTTTCGGTACTTAGAAAAATTCTGCCGATTTCGGTACTTAGAAAAATTCTGTTGATTTCGGTACATAGAAAAATTCTTTTGATTTCGGTACTTAGAAAATTTCAGTAATTCAGTCTGACTCAGAAGTTTGCAGTACTTAGAAAATTTCTGACGTTTTCGGTACTTAGAAAAATTCTTTTGATTTCGGTACTTAGAAAATTTCAGTCTTTTTCGGTACTTTGAAAAGACTCAGAAGTTTTCGGATCTTAGAAAATTTCTGACCTTTTCGGTACTTAGAAAATTTCTGACGTTTTCGGTACTTAGAAAAATTCTGTCGATTTCGGTACTTAGAAAACATTCAGAAGTTTTCGGTACTTAGAAAAATTCTGTCGATTTCAGTACTTAGAAAAATTCTGTTGATTTCGGTACTTAGAAAATTTCTGCCTTTTTCGGTACTTTGAAAAGACTCAGAAGTTTTCAGTACTTAGAAAATTTCTGACGATTTCGGTATTTAGAAAACATTCAGAAGTTTTCGGTACTTAGAAAAATTCTGTTGATTTCGGTACTTAGAAAATTTCTGCCTTTTTCGGTACTTTGAAAATTTCAGACGTTTTCGGTACTTAGAAAATTTCCGATGTTCTCGGTACTTTGAAAAATTCTGCCTTTTTCGGTACTTTGAAAAGACTCAGAAGTTTTCGGTACTTAGAAAATTTCTGACGTTTTCGGTACTTAGAAAAATTCTTACGATTTCGATACTTATTAAACATTCAGAAGTTTTCAGTACTTAGAAAAATTCTGCCGATTTCGGTACTTAGAAAATTCCTACGATTTCGGTACTTTGTAAAATTCTGCCTTTTTCGGTACTTTGAAAAGACTCAGAAGTTTGCAGTACTTAGAAAATTTCTGACGTTTTCGGTACTTTAAAAAAATCTGACGATTTCGGTATTTTGAAAACATTCAGAAGTTTTCGATACTTAGAAAATTTCTGACGTTTTCGGTACTTAGAAAAATTCTGTTGATTTCGGTACTTAGAAAATTTCTGCCTTTTTCGGTACTTTGAAAAGAGACTCGGAAGTTTTCGGTACTTAGTAAATTTCTGACGTTCTGCCTTTTTCAGTACTTTGAAAAGACTCAGAAGTTTTCGGATCTTAGAAAATTTCTGACCTTTTCGGTTCTTAGAAAATTTCTGACGTTTTCGGTGCTTAGAAAAATTCTGTTGATTTCGGTACTTAGAAAAATTCTCTTGATTTCGGTTCTTAGAAAATTTCTGCCTTTTTCGGTACTTTGAAAAGACTCGGAAGTTTTCGGTACTTAGTAAATTTCTGACGTTCTGCCTTTTTCGGTACTTTGAAAAGACTCAGAAGTTTTCGGATCTTAGAAAATTTCTGACCTTTTCGGTACTAAGAGAATTTGTGTCGATTTCGGTACTTAGAAAACATTCAGAAGTTTTCGGTACTTAGAAAATTTCTGCCTTTTTCAGTACTTAGAAAACATTTAGAAGTTTTCGGTACTTCGAAAAATTCTGACGTTTTCGGTACTTAGAAAAATTCTTACGAATTCGATACTTATTAAACATTCAGAAGTTTTCGGTACTTAGAAAATATCTGACGTTTTTGGTACTTAGAAAAATTCTTTCGATATCGGTACTTAGAAAACATCCAGAAGTCTTCGGTACTTAGAAAATTTCTGACGTTTTCGGTACTTAGAAAAATTCTTACGATTTCGATACTTATTAAACATTCAGTCGATTTCGGTACTTAGAAAAATTCTATTGAATTTGGTACTTAGAAAAATTCAGTCGATATCGGTACTTTGAAAAGACTCAGAAGTTTTCGGTACTTAGAAAATATCTGACGTTTTCGGTACTTAGAAAAATTCTGTCGATGTCGGTACTTAGAAAACATTCAGAAGTCTTCGGTACTTAGAAAATTTCTGACGTTTTCGGTACTTAGAAAAATTCTTACGATTTCGATACTTATTAAACATTCAGAAGTTTTCGGCACTTAGAAAAATTCTGCCGATTTCGGTACTTAGAAAAATTCTGTTGATTTCGGTACTTAGAAAAATTCTGATGATTTCGGTACTTAGAGAAATTCTGACGATTTCGGTACTTAGAAAAATTCTGCCGATTTCGGTACTTTGAAAAGACTCAGCAGTTTGCAGTACTTAGAAAATTTCTGACGTTTTCGGTACTTAGAAAAATTCTTTTGATTTCGGTACTTAGAAAATTTCAGTCTTTTTCGGTACTTTGAAAAGACTCAGAAGTTTTCGGTACTTAGAAAATATCTGACGTTTTCGGTACTTAGAAAAATTCTGTCGATGTCGGTACTTAGAAAACATTCAGAAGTCTTCGGTACTTAGAAAAATTCTGCCGATTTCGGTACTTAGAAAAATTCTGTTGATTTCGGTACTTAGAAAATTTCTGCCTTTTTCGGTACTTTGAAAAGACTCGGAAGTTTTCGGTACTTAGTAAATTTCTGACGTTCTGCCTTTTTCGGTACTTTTTAAAGACTCAGAAGTTTTCGGATCTTAGAAAATTTCTGACCTTTTCGGTACTTAGAAAAATTCTGCCGATATCGGTACTTAGAAAATTCCTACGATTTCGGTACTTAGAAAATTTCTGACGTTTTCGGTACTTTGAAAAATCTGACGATTTCGGTATTTTGAAAACATTCAGAAGTTTTTGATACTTAGAAAATTTCTGCCTTTTTCGGTACTTTGAAAAGACTCGGAAGTTTTCGGTACTTAGTAAATTTCTGACGTTCTGCCTTTTTCGGTACTTTGAAAAGACTCAGAAGTTTTCGGATCTTAGAAAATTTCTGACCTTTTCGGTACTAAGAGAATTTGTGTCGATTTCGGTACTTAGAAAACATTCTGAAGTTTTCGGTACTTAGAAAATTTCTGCCTTTTTCAGTACTTAGAAAACATTTAGAAGTTTTCGGTACTTCGAAAAATTCTGACGTTTTCGGTACTTAGAAAAATTCTTACGAATTCGATACTTATTAAACATTCAGAAGTTTTCGGTACTTAGAAAATATCTGACGTTTTTGGTACTTAGAAAAATTCTTTCGATATCGGTACTTAGAAAACATCCAGAAGTCTTCGGTACTTAGAAAATTTCTGACGTTTTCGGTACTTAGAAAAATTCTTACGATTTCGATACTTATTAAACATTCAGTCGATTTCGGTACTTAGAAAAATTCTATTGAATTTGGTACTTAGAAAAATTCCGTCGATTTCGGTACTTTGAAAAGACTCAGAAGTTTTCGGTATTTAGAAAATATCTGACGTTTTCGGTACTTAGAAAAATTCTGTCGATGTCGGTACTTAGAAAACATTCAGAAGTCTTCGGTACTTAGAAAATTTCTGACGTTTTCGGTACTTAGAAAAATTCTTACGATTTCGATACTTATTAAACATTCAGAAGTTTTCGGTACTTAGAAAAATTCTGCCGATTTCGGTACTTAGAAAAATTCTGTTGATTTCGGTACATAGAAAAATTCTGATGATTTCGGTACTTAGAGAAATTCTGACGATTTCGGTACTTAGAAAAATTCTGCCGATTTCGGTACTTTGAAAAGACTCAGAAGTTTGCAGTACTTAGAAAATTTCTGACGTTTTCGGTACTTAGAAAAATTCTTTTGATTTCGGTACTTAGAAAATTTCAGTCTTTTTCGGTACTTTGAAAAGACTCAGAAGTTTTCGGATCTTAGAAAATTTCTGACCTTTTCGGTACTTAGAAAATTTCTGACGTTTTCGGTACTTAGAAAAATTCTGTCGATTTCGGTACTTAGAAAACATTCAGAAGTTTTCGGTACTTAGAAAAATTCTGTCGATTTCAGTACTTAGAAAAATTCTGTTGATTTCGGTACTTAGAAAATTTCTGCCTTTTTCGGTACTTTGAAAAGACTCAGAAGTTTTCAGTACTTAGAAAATTTCTGACGATTTCGGTATTTAGAAAACATTCAGAAGTTTTCGGTACTTAGAAAAATTCTGTTGATTTCGGTACTTAGAAAATTTCTGCCTTTTTCGGTACTTTGAAAATTTCAGACGTTTTCGGTACTTAGAAAATTTCCGATGTTCTCGGTACTTTGAAAAATTCTGCCTTTTTCGGTACTTTGAAAAGACTCAGAAGTTTTCGGTACTTAGAAAATTTCTGACGTTTTCGGTACTTAGAAAAATTCTTACGATTTCGATACTTATTAAACATTCAGAAGTTTTCAGTACTTAGAAAAATTCTGCCGATTTCGGTACTTAGAAAATTCCTACGATTTCGGTACTTTGTAAAATTCTGCCTTTTTCGGTACTTTGAAAAGACTCAGAAGTTTGCAGTACTTAGAAAATTTCTGACGTTTTCGGTACTTTAAAAAAATCTGACGATTTCGGTATTTTGAAAACATTCAGAAGTTTTCGATACTTAGAAAATTTCTGACGTTTTCGGTACTTAGAAAAATTCTGTTGATTTCGGTACTTAGAAAATTTCTGCCTTTTTCGGTACTTTGAAAAGAGACTCGGAAGTTTTCGGTACTTAGTAAATTTCTGACGTTCTGCCTTTTTCAGTACTTTGAAAAGACTCAGAAGTTTTCGGATCTTAGAAAATTTCTGACCTTTTCGGTTCTTAGAAAATTTCTGACGTTTTCGGTGCTTAGAAAAATTCTGTTGATTTCGGTACTTAGAAAAATTCTCTTGATTTCGGTTCTTAGAAAATTTCTGCCTTTTTCGGTACTTTGAAAAGACTCGGAAGTTTTCGGTACTTAGTAAATTTCTGACGTTCTGCCTTTTTCGGTACTTTGAAAAGACTCAGAAGTTTTCGGATCTTAGAAAATTTCTGACCTTTTCGGTACTAAGAGAATTTGTGTCGATTTCGGTACTTAGAAAACATTCAGAAGTTTTCGGTACTTAGAAAATTTCTGCCTTTTTCAGTACTTAGAAAACATTTAGAAGTTTTCGGTACTTCGAAAAATTCTGACGTTTTCGGTACTTAGAAAAATTCTTACGAATTCGATACTTATTAAACATTCAGAAGTTTTCGGTACTTAGAAAATATCTGACGTTTTTGGTACTTAGAAAAATTCTTTCGATATCGGTACTTAGAAAACATCCAGAAGTCTTCGGTACTTAGAAAATTTCTGACGTTTTCGGTACTTAGAAAAATTCTTACGATTTCGATACTTATTAAACATTCAGTCGATTTCGGTACTTAGAAAAATTCTATTGAATTTGGTACTTAGAAAAATTCCGTCGATATCGGTACTTTGAAAAGACTCAGAAGTTTTCGGTACTTAGTAAATTTCTGACGTTCTGCCTTTTTCGATACTTTGAAAAGACTCAGAAGTTTTCGGATCTTAGAAAATTTCTGACCTTTTCGGTACTTAGAAAATTTCTGACGTTTTCGGTACTTAGAAAAATTCTGTCGATTTCGGTACTTAGAAAACATTCAGAAGTTTTCGGTACTTAGAAAAATTCTGTCGATTTCGGTGCTTAGAAAAATTCTGTTGATTTCGGTACTTAGAAAATTTCTGCCTTTTTCGGTACTTTGAAAATTTCAGACGTTTTCGGTATTTAGAAAACATTCAGAAGTTTTCGGTACTTAGAAAAATTCTGTTGATTTCGGTACTTAGAAAATTTCTGCCTTTTTCGGTACTTTGAAAATTTCAGACGTTTTCGGTACTTAGAAAATTTCCGATGTTCTCGGTACTTTGAAAAATTCTGCCTTTTTCGGTACTTTGAAAAGACTCAGAAGTTTTCGGTACTTAGAAAATTTCTGACGTTTTCGGTACTTAGAAAAATTCTTACGATTTCGATACTTATTAAACATTCAGAAGTTTTCAGTACTTAGAAAAATTCTGCCGATTTCGGTACTTAGAAAATTCCTACGATTTCGGTACTTTGTAAAATTCTGCCTTTTTCGGTACTTTGAAAAGACTCAGAAGTTTGCAGTACTTAGAAAATTTCTGACGTTTTCGGTACTTTAAAAAAATCTGACGATTTCGGTATTTTGAAAACATTCAGAAGTTTTCGATACTTAGAAAATTTCTGACGTTTTCGGCACTTAGAAAAATTCTGTTGATTTCGGTACTTAGAAAATTTCTGCCTTTTTCGGTACTTTGAAAAGAGACTCGGAAGTTTTCGGTACTTAGTAAATTTCTGACGTTCTGCCTTTTTCAGTACTTTGAAAAGACTCAGAAGTTTTCGGATCTTAGAAAATTTCTGACCTTTTCGGTTCTTAGAAAATTTCTGACGTTTTCGGTGCTTAGAAAAATTCTGTTGATTTCGGTACTTAGAAAAATTCTCTTGATTTCGGTTCTTAGAAAATTTCTGCCTTTTTCGGTACTTTGAAAAGACTCGGAAGTTTTCGGTACTTAGTAAATTTCTGACGTTCTGCCTTTTTCGGTACTTTGAAAAGACTCAGAAGTTTTCGGATCTCAGAAAATTTCTGACCTTTTCGGTACTAAGAGAATTTGTGTCGATTTCGGTACTTAGAAAACATTCAGAAGTTTTCGGTACTTAGAAAATTTCTGCCTTTTTCAGTACTTAGAAAACATTTAGAAGTTTTCGGTACTTCGAAAAATTCTGACGTTTTCGGTACTTAGAAAAATTCTTACGAATTCGATACTTATTAAACATTCAGAAGTTTTCGGTACTTAGAAAATATCTGACGTTTTTGGTACTTAGAAAAATTCTTTCGATATCGGTACTTAGAAAACATCCAGAAGTCTTCGGTACTTAGAAAATTTCTGACGTTTTCGGTACTTAGAAAAATTCTTACGATTTCGATACTTATTAAACATTCAGTCGATTTCGGTACTTAGAAAAATTCTATTGAATTTGGTACTTAGAAAAATTCCGTCGATATCGGTACTTTGAAAAGACTCAGAAGTTTTCGGTACTTAGAAAATATCTGACGTTTTCGGTACTTAGAAAAATTCTGTCGATGTCGGTACTTAGAAAACATTCAGAAGTCTTCGGTACTTAGAAAATTTCTGAAGTTTTCGGTACTTAGAAAAATTCTTACGATTTCGATACTTATTAAACATTCAGAAGTTTTCGGCACTTAGAAAAATTTTGCCGATTTCGGTACTTAGAAAAATTCTGTTGATTTCGGTACTTAGAAAAATTCTGATGATTTCGGTACTTAGAGAAATTCTGACGATTTCGGTACTTAGAAAAATTCTGCCGATTTCGGTACTTTGAAAAGACTCAGCAGTTTGCAGTACTTAGAAAATTTCTGACGTTTTCGGTACTTAGAAAAATTCTTTTGATTTCGGTACTTAGAAAATTTCAGTCTTTTTCGGTACTTTGAAAAGACTCAGAAGTTTTCGGTACTTAGAAAATATCTGACGTTTTCGGTACTTAGAAAAATTCTGTCGATGTCGGTACTTAGAAAACATTCAGAAGTCTTCGGTACTTAGAAAAATTCTGCCGATTTCGGTACTTAGAAAAATTCTGTTGATTTCGGTACTTAGAAAATTTCTGCCTTTTTCGGTACTTTGAAAAGACTCGGAAGTTTTCGGTACTTAGTAAATTTCTGACGTTCTGCCTTTTTCGATACTTTGAAAAGACTCAGAAGTTTTCGGGTCTTAGAAAATTTCTGACGTTTTCGGTACTTAGAAAAATTCTGTCGATTTCGGTACTTAGAAAACATTCAGAAGTTTTCGGTACTTAGAAAAATTCTATCGATTTCGGTGCTTAGAAAAATTCTGTTGATTTCGGTACTTAGAAAATTTCTGCCTTTTTCGGTACTTTGAAAATTTCAGACGTTTTCGGTACTTAGAAAACATTTAGAAGTTTTCGGTACTTCGAAAATTTCTGCCTTTTTCGGTACTTAGAAAACATTCAGAAGTTTTCAGTACTTAGAAAAATTCAGTCGAATTCGGTACTTAGAAAAATTCTGTTGATTTCGGTACTTGGAAAATTTCTGCCTTTTTCGGTACTTTGAAAAGACTCAGAAGTTTTCAGTACTTAGAAAATTTCTGACGATTTCGGTATTTAGAAAACATTCAGAAGTTTTCGATACTTAGAAAATTTCTGACGTTTTCGGTACTTAGAAAAATTCTGTCGATTTCGGTACTTAGAAAAATTCTGTTGAATTTGGTGCTTAGAAAAATTCCGTCGATTTCGGTACTTTGAAAAGACTCAGAAGTTTTCGGTACTTAGAAAATTTCTGACGTTTTCGGTACTTATTAAACATTCAGAAGTTTTCGGTACTTAGAAAATTTCTGCCTTTTTCGGTACTTTGAAAAGACTCGGAAGTTTTCGGTACTTAGAAAAATTCTGACGATTTCGGTATTTAGAAAACATTCAGAAGTTTTCGATACTTAGAAAATTTCTGACGATTTCGGTTTTTAGAAAAATTCTGGTGATTTCAGATCTTAGAAAATTTCTGACCTTTTCGGTACTTAGAAAATATCTGACGTTTTCGGTACTTAGAAAAATTCTGTCGATATCGGTACTTAGAAAACATCCAGAAGTCTTCGGTACTTAAAAAATTTCTGACGTTTTCGGTACTTAGAAAAATTCTTACGATTTCGATACTTATTAAACATTCAGAAGTTTTCGGAACTTAGAAAAATTCTGCCGATTTCGGTACTTAGAAAAATTCTGTTGATTTCGGTACTTAGAAAATTTCTGCCTTTTTCGGTACTTTGAAAAGACTCGGAAGTTTTCGGTACTTAGTAAATTTCTGACGTTCTGCCTTTTTCGGTACTTTGAAAAGACTCAGAAGTTTTCGGATCTTAGAAAATTTCTGACCTTTTCGGTACTAAGAAAATTTCTGTCGATTTCGGTACTTAGAAAACATTCAGAAGTTTTCGGTTCTTAGAAAATGTCTGCCTTTTTCAGTACTTAGAAAACATTTAGAAGTTTTCGGTACTTAGAAAAATTCTGATGATTTCGGTACTTAGAAAAATTCTGACGATTTCGGTACTTAGAAAATGTCTGCCTTTTTCGGTACTTTGAAAAGACTCAGAAGTTTTCGGTACTTAGAAAATTTCTGACGTTTTCGGTACTTAGAAAAATTCTTACGATTTCGATACTTATTAAACATTCAGAAGTTTTCAGTACTTAGAAAAATTCTGCCGATTTCGGTACTTAGAAAATTCCTACGATTTCGGTACTTTGTAAAATTCTGCCTTTTTCGGTACTTTGAAAAGACTCAGAAGTTTGCAGTAGTTTGAAAATTTCAGACGTTTTCGGTACTTAGAAAACATTTAGAAATTTTCGGTACTTCGAAAATTTCTGCCTTTTTCGGTACTTAGAAAACATTCAGAAGTTTTCAGTACTTAGAATATTTCTGACGATTTCGGTATTTAGAAAACATTCAGAAGTTTTCGATACTTAGAAAATTTCTGACGTTTTCGGTACTTAGAAAAATTCTGTCGATTTCGGTACTTAGAAAAATTCTGTTGAATTTGGAACTTAGAAAAATTCCGTCGATTTCGGTATTTTGAAAAGACTCAGAAGTTTTCGGTACTTAGAAAATTTCTGACGTTTTCGGTACTTAGAAAAATTCTGTTGATTTCGGTACTTAGAAAATTTCTGCCTTTTTCGGTACTTTGAAAATTTCAGACGTTTTCGGTACTTAGAAAATTTCCGATGTTCTCGGTACTTAGAAAAATTCTGCCTTTTTCGGTACTTTGAAAAGACTCAGAAGTTTTCGGTACTTAGAAAATTTCTGACGTTTTCGGTACTTAGAAAAATTCTTACGATTTCGATACTTATTAAACATTCAGAAGTTTTCAGTACTTAGAAAAATTCTGCCGATTTCGGTACTTAGAAAATTCCTACGATTTCGGTACTTTGTAAAATTCTGCCTTTTTCGGTACTTTGAAAAGACTCAGAAGTTTGCAGTACTTAGAAAATTTCTGACGTTTTCGGTACTTTGAAAAAATCTGACGATTTCGGTATTTTGAAAACATTCAGAAGTTTTCGATACTTAGAAAATTTCTGACGTTTTCGGTACTTAGAAAAATTCTGTTGATTTCGGTACTTAGAAAATTTCTGCCTTTTTCGGTACTTTGAAAAGAGACTCGGAAGTTTTCGGTACTTAGTAAATTTCTGACGTTCTGCCTTTTTCGGTACTTTGAAAAGACTCAGAAGTTTTCGGATCTTAGAAAATTTCTGACCTTTTCGGTACTTAGAAAATTTCTGACGTTTTCGGTGCTTAGAAAAATTCTGTTGATTTCGGTACTTAGAAAAATTCTCTTGATTTCGGTTCTTAGAAAATTTCTGCCTTTTTCGGTACTTTGAAAAGACTCGGAAGTTTTCGGTACTTAGTAAATTTCTGACGTTCTGCCTTTTTCGGTACTTTGAAAAGACTCAGAAGTTTTCGGATCTTAGAAAATTTCTGACCTTTTCGGTACTAAGAGAATTTCTGTCGATTTCGGTACTTAGAAAACATTCAGAAGTTTTCGGTACTTAGAAAATTTCTGCCTTTTTCAGTACTTAGAAAACATTTAGAAGTTTTCGGTACTTCGAAAAATTCTGACGTTTTCGGTACTTAGAAAAATTCTTACGAATTCGATACTTATTAAACATTCAGAAGTTTTCGGTACTTAGAAAAATTCTGTTGAATTTGGTACTTAGAAAAATTCCGTCGATTTCGGTACTTTGAAAAGACTCAAAAGTTTTCGGTACTTAGAAAATTTCTGACGTTTTCGGTACTTAGAAAACATTCAGAAGTTTTCGGTACTTAGAAAATTTCTGCCTTTTTCAGTACTTAGAAAACATTTAGAAGTTTTCGGTACTTAGAAAAATTCTGATGATTTCGGTACTTAGAAAAATTCTGACGATTTCGGTACTTAGAAAAATTCTGCCGATTTCGGTACTTTGAAAAATTCTGCCTTTTTCGGTACTTTGAAAAGACTCAGAAGTTTGCAGTACTTAGAAAATTTCTGACGTTTTCGGTACTTCGAAAAATTCTTTTGATTTCGGTACTTAGAAAATTTCAGTCTTTTTCGGTACTTTGAAAAGACTCAGAAGTTTTCGGTACTTAGAAAATATCTGACGTTTTCGGTACTTAGAAAAATTCTGTCGATGTCGGTACTTAGAAAACATTCAGAAGTCTTCGGTACTTAGAAAATTTCTGACGTTTTCGGTACTGGGCAATTCCATATGTGACGGAATGTCATTTTGACTTGCAAAATGATAGTTAATTGAAGTTTCCATGCATCTAATTTGAAATAAACATATTTTTTTCTCATGCAAATCATTATTATTGGCATTATGTGATTGAAACACTACCAAAAAAATTGTTCTTTATTTTTTTCTCTTAATTTTATGAATTTTTTGTTTGTGTGACGGAATGACATTTTGGCAACCAAGCTTTTGGCATGCTGCTTAGAGCTGGTAGTTTCTGTGAATTTTGGAGCTATTATTTTTCAAAACTATTTTTTATTTTTAGTATATTGTGTAAGCATTGTAAAATAGGAATTTGAAAAATTTAGCTCAAGTTGGCTTGCAGTTATTATCATTTATTTGCTGTGACGGAATGACCGTGACGGAATGACAAAAGGTTTAAAATTATGTTTAATGCAAAAAAGTGTCTGCATCTCAAATATTTTTTATTAATATGTAAATAGTGAACGAAATGTAACTGATAAACAGGATTAGTATGTAAGTAACTGATAAACAGAATAAATAAAAACCATTCATTCACAATTTACAGACTCTTCAAATACATAGCGGGTACGTTTTCCAACAATTTGAAAATTAGGTTGTTTCTTAAGAGGTTTTATATCTGACTTGTCAATGACACATCTATCTTCTTTCTCAGGAAATGTATAAATAAAGCCATTCTTATCCCATCTCCTTAGATTTAGTATTTCAACATCTGAATCGTCTTTGTCTATCGAAATGATTTGTGCCACATATAAATGTTCCTTTTTTTTCCCGCAGTATAAGGCAATGATAAAAGAGCCGGCCAAGTACTCCGGAGTTATGTCATCTAATTCCTCTTCAATAAATTGGCCATCTTTTAGATCATATACTTGGCTTTGGTTAGAATTAGTAAACATTCTAATTTTTATGACATACTTCTCAATTACATTAAGGTAGTGCACATCTCTTGTCTTTGGTATTGCTGTTGTAACGAGTGACCAGTTATAAGCATTTTCTTTTGCCCTCTCTTTAACAGACTGCTTAGACAAAAACAATACTTCAACAATTTGTTGCTTCGATTTTATGAAGTCGTATAACTCTTTTGCGTTTTGGATATTTGGTGCTGTTCCAGCCAGCAGCAAACGTCTTGCTTGGCTTTTTAACTGCCCCCCTATGCCATCTACAACACCTTTGCCATGCCCCGTAGCAAAGAAATTCCATGCTAATTCTTCTAATGAAAATTCCTCTTTTAAAAAAGTTAATGCTGTAAACGTGTGTTTCTGTTTAAATTGGCTAGATGGACCATCGGAAAAAAAACTCACTCTTTTGACTTGCGAGTAGAGGAGAGTTATTTCATTGAGCAACAACCGCAAGCAACACTCTACTAAATATTTGTCATGAGCCATCTCATCTGATAAAACAGCAAAAGATTTTACTTCCCCACCTACCCAGCAGCAGGCTGTGAATATTGTTGTTTGTTGATGGCTCCAATGAGCTGATTGTATCTCATTCTGCTTCATGATGGTAAAATTTTCAGCAAAATCCACCTGAATAGTGATAACAGAGGGATCCTTATTTTCTTTAGACAACTTGAACACTTCACTCTGTTTCCTTTTAATGAAGGTATGCTTCTTGAAAAAAGAAAGCATATTTTTCAGCAATTCCAAGCATTCTTGTACAGTTCCTTCAATTGTTTTCAGCATTGAAAGTTTATTTTCATCTGCTTCCCATTGTTCATAGGAAATCAAGTCTGTCATAATTTCATCAAAAGTTGCTGTAAACCTTTGAAAAGACTCATTACAAGACTCACAATTATTTAACATACAAGCTTCAGAATTTTGATCACACACTATCTCACTGAGGAACAATCTGAACTCTGTTGGGACAGAAGATTGAGGATGAGCATGTTTTGACAGAGCCTTCAATAACAACCTCACATTTTCGTGATATTTACAGGTGCACGTGTTATGAGGTATTTCGGAAATGCTCTTTACATGGATAGGTCGTAAAGAACAAAAAAGAGATAAGCCGCATTTTACATCATTATGGGCTTCCTTAAATAAATGAAAAGCCTCTTTCAGTGTCATTAGCATATAACGCTTTTGCACTCTTCGTTTTTCTGTTGGAGTGCGGATTATGACCGAATCCTTCATACCTGGTGACATGTAACTAACATCATCCTGACAATAAAAATTTTCTACCAGAATAGACAGATTAATGGCATTACTTTTCTCACTTAAAACAGTTTCTTTTGAGTTTGATGTTGAATACTTATCACATAAAGACTGAATCACCTTTTTTGCTTTTCTTGGAGATTCTGGAAGTGAGTGTATAACTTTTTTTACAGCTTTACCAAGACTCTGCCTGGATTTATATGGGAAATTCAAATCGGTATGTAAAGATTTTGTTAGAATTTTACTTTTTCTTTGTCTACATAATCTCTGATCAGCAGCGTTTAAACATCTATATTTTTTAAGTTGAGTTTTTGTCATGGAAGCTTTCTTTTTTGCCTTTCTTTCTCTGTCTTTTTTTCTAATCATATCATAAAGACCTTGCTCTTTTTTTCTTCTTCTACATTCTTTCTGCCGTTCAGCAGCTGTTTTAGCCATCAGGTTACCTGAAAAGAAATAAATCTTTAATTTTTGAAGGAGCTTTTCAAGGAAGTTTTTTGTCATTCCGTCACACAGAATGTTGTCATTCCGTCACACTAAATATTGGGAGTTAATAATCTCATGCAAAAAAATTTATAATTTTTTATTGATTCTTATGCCACATCAGCTTTAAATCCTAAAATATATACATTTTCATTCTTAAATGTAGTTGCTAATTCAAAAAGAACACTAAAACATGTGACGGAATGACACAAAAAAAAGTTCTTTTATTTTACATATTAAACTTAAAATAACTTAAAGACTAAATTTTAAATGTTTAAATATTGTACTACATATATTATTTTATCAAAATATTGCAAAAAGAACATAAATTACCTTTATTTTATAAGTGTTCTTCCAGAAAACGATTTCAGCACAAATGAAAACGATTCACTTGTCAGTCATGTGGTTACTTTGGAATGCTGCCAGATTCAAAAAACTTTAAAATATCCAGAATAAAACAGGAATATGTAAACATTGACTATTTTTGAACATATTTTTAAAATCAAAACATGCAGTTAATAAAAAAAAAATTTTGCTCAAAAGTTGACACTTTCATGGAATTGCCCTACTTAGAAAAATTCTTACGATTTCGATACTTATTAAACATTCAGAAGTTTTCGGTACTTAGAAAAATTCTGCCGATTTCGGTACTTAGAAAAATTCTGTTGATTTCGGTACTTAGAAAAATTCTGATGATTTCAGTACTTAGAGAAATTCTGACGATTTCGGTACTTAGAAAAATTCTGCCGATTTCGGTACTTTGAAAAGACTCAGAAGTTTGCAGTACTTAGAAAATTTCTGACGTTTTCGGTACTTAGAAAAATTCTTTTGATTTCGGTACTTAGAAAATTTCAGTCTTTTTCGGTACTTTGAAAAGACTCAGAAGTCTTCGGTACTTAGAAAATTTCTGACCTTTTCGGTACTAAGAAAATTTCTGTCGATTTCGGTACTTAAAAAACATTCAGAAGTTTTCGGTACTTAGAAAAATTCTGATGATTTCGGTACTTAGAAAAATTCTGACGATTTCGGTACTTAGAAAAATTCTGCCGATTTCGGTACTTAGAAAATTCTTACGATTTCGGTACTTTGAAAATTTCAGACGTTTTCGGTACTTAGAAAATTTCCGATGTTCTCGGTACTTAGAAAAATTCTGCCTTTTTCGGTACTTTGAAAAGACTCAGAAGTTTTCGGTACTTAGAAAATTTCTGACGTTTTCGGTACTTAGAAAAATTCTTACGATTTCGATACTTATTAAACTTTCAGAAGTTTTCAGTACTTAGAAAAATTCTGCCGATTTCGGTACTTAGAAAATTCCTACGATTTCGGTACTTTGTAAAATTCTGCCTTTTTCGGTACTTTGAAAAGACTCAGAAGTTTGCAGTACTTAGAAAATTTCTGACGTTTTCGGTACTTTGAAAAAATCTGACGATTTCGGTATTTTGAAAACATTCAGAAGTTTTCGATACTTAGAAAA
Source organism: Parasteatoda tepidariorum (assembly GCF_982258835.1). Classification (NCBI taxonomy): domain Eukaryota; kingdom Metazoa; phylum Arthropoda; class Arachnida; order Araneae; family Theridiidae; genus Parasteatoda; species Parasteatoda tepidariorum. The sequence goes on from NC_141762.1 coordinate 110,173,749, forward strand.
TTTCTGATGTTTTCGGTACTTAGAAAAATTCTGTTGATTTCGGTACTTAGAAAATTTCTGCCTTTTTCGGTACTTTGAAAAGAGACTCGGAAGTTTTCGGTACTTAGTAAATTTCTGACGTTCTGCCTTTTTCGGTACTTTGAAAAGACTCAGAAGTTTTCGGATCTTAGAAAATTTCTGACCTTTTCGGTACTTAGAAAATTTCTGACGTTTTCGGTGCTTAGAAAAATTCTGTTGATTTCGGTACTTAGAAAAATTCTCTTGATTTCGGTTCTTAGAAAATTTCTGCCTTTTTCGGTACTTTGAAAATGACTCGGAAGTTTTCGGTACTTAGTAAATTTCTGACGTTCTGCCTTTTTCGGTACATTGAAAAGACTCAGAAGTTTTCGGATCTTAGAAAATTTCTGACCTTTTCGGTACTAAGAGAATTTGTGTCGATTTCGGTACTTAGAAAACATTCAGAAGTTTTCGGTACTTAAAAAATTTCTGCCTTTTTCAGTACTTAGAAAACATTTAGAAGTTTTCGGTACTTCGAAAAATTCTGACGTTTTCGGTACTTACAAAAATTCTTACGAATTCGATACTTATTAAACATTCAGAAGTTTTCGGTACTTAGAAAATATCTGACGTTTTCGGTACTTAGAAAAATTCTTTCGATATCGGTACTTAGAAAACATCCAGAAGTCTTCGGTACTTAGAAAATTTCTGACGTTTTCGGTACTTAGAAAAATTCTTACGATTTCGATACTTATTAAACATTCAGTCGATTTCGGTACTTAGAAAAATTCTGTTGAATTTGGTACTTAGAAAAATTCCGTCGATTTCGGTACTTTGAAAAGACTCAAAAGTTTTCGGTACTTAGAAAATTTCTGACGTTTTCGGTACTTAGAAAACATTCAGAAGTTTTCGGTACTTAGAAAATTTCTGCCTTTTTCAGTACTTAGAAAACATTTAGAAGTTTTCGGTACTTAGAAAAATTCTGATGATTTCGGTACTTAGAAAAATTCTGACGATTTCGGTACTTAGAAAAATTCTGCCGATTTCGGTAGTTAGAAAATTCAGACGATTTCGGTACTTTGAAAAATTCTGCCTTTTTCGGTACTTTGAAAAGACTCAGAAGTTTGCAGTACTTAGAAAATTTCTGACGTTTTCGGTACTTAGAAAACATTCAGAAGTTTTCGGTACTTAGAAAATTTCTGCCTTTTTCAGTACTTAGAAAACATTTAGAAGTTTTCGGTACTTAGAAAAATTCTGATGATTTCGGTACTTAGAAAAATTCTGACGATTTCGGTACTTAGAAAAATTCTGCCGATTTCGGTAGTTAGAAAATTCAGACGATTTCGGTACTTTGAAAAATTCTGCCTTTTTCGGTACTTTGAAAAGACTCAGAAGTTTGCAGTACTTAGAAAATTTCTGACGTTTTCGGTACTTCGAAAAATTCTTTTGATTTCGGTACTTAGAAAATTTCAGTCTTTTTCGGTACTTTGAAAAGACTCAGAAGTTTTCGGTACTTAGAAAATATCTGACGTTTTCGGTACTTAGAAAAATTCTGTCGATGTCGGTACTTAGAAAACATTCAGAAGTCTTCGGTACTTAGAAAATTTCTGACGTTTTCGGTACTTAGAAAAATTCTTACGATTTCGATATTTATTAAACATTCAGAAGTTTTCGGTACTTAGAAAAATTCTGCCGATTTCGGTACTTAGAAAAATTCTGTTGATTTCGGTACTTAGAAAATTTCTGCCTTTTTCGGTACTTTGAAAAGACTCGGAAGTTTTCGGTACTTAGTAAATTTCTGACGTTCTGCCTTTTTCGGTACTTTGAAAAGACTCAGAAATTTTCGGATCTTAGAAAATTTCTGACCTTTTCGGTACTAAGAAAATTTCTGTCGATTTCGGTACTTAGAAAACATTCAGAAGTTTTCGGTACTTAGAAAAATTCTGATGATTTCGGTACTTAGAAAAATTCTGACGATTTCGGTACTTAGAAAAATTCTGCCGATTTCGGTACTTAGAAAAATTCTGACGATTTCGGTACTTAGAAAAATTCTGCCGATTTCGGTAGTTAGAAAATTCAGACGATTTCGGTACTTTGAAAAATTCTGCCTTTTTCGGTACTTTGAAAAGACTCAGAAGTTTGCAGTACTTAGAAAATTTCTGACGTTTTCGGTACTTCGAAAAATTCTTTTGATTTCGGTACTTAGAAAATTTCAGTCTTTTTCGGTACTTTGAAAAGACTCAGAAGTTTTCGGTACTTAGAAAATTTCTGACGTTTTCGGTACTTAGAAAAATTCTTACGATTTCGATACTTATTAAACATTCAGAAGTTTTCAGTACTTAGAAAAATTCTGCCGATTTCGGTACTTAGAAAATTCCTACGATTTCGGTACTTTGTAAAATTCTGCCTTTTTCGGTACTTTGAAAAGACTCAGAAGTTTGCAGTACTTAGAAAATTTCTGACGTTTTCGGTACTTTGAAAAAATCTGACGATTTCGGTATTTTGAAAACATTCAGAAGTTTTCGATACTTAGAAAATTTCTGATGTTTTCGGTACTTAGAAAAATTCTGTTGATTTCGGTACTTAGAAAATTTCTGCCTTTTTCGGTACTTTGAAAAGAGACTCGGAAGTTTTCGGTACTTAGTAAATTTCTGACGTTCTGCCTTTTTCGGTACTTTGAAAAGACTCAGAAGTTTTCGGATCTTAGAAAATTTCTGACCTTTTCGGTACTTAGAAAATTTCTGACGTTTTCGGTGCTTAGAAAAATTCTGCCTTTTTCGGTACTTTGAAAAGACTCGGAAGTTTTCGGTACTTAGTAAATTTCTGACATTCTGCCTTTTTCGGTACATTGAAAAGACTCAGAAGTTTTCGGATCTTAGAAAATTTCTGACCTTTTCGGTACTAAGAGAATTTGTGTCGATTTCGGTACTTAGAAAACATTCAGAAGTTTTCGGTACTTAAAAAATTTCTGCCTTTTTCAGTACTTAGAAAACATTTAGAAGTTTTCGGTACTTCGAAAAATTCTGACGTTTTCGGTACTTAGAAAAATTCTTACGAATTCGATACTTATTAAACATTCAGAAGTTTTCGGTACTTAGAAAATATCTGACGTTTTCTGTACTTAGAAAAATTCTTTCGATATCGGTACTTAGAAAACATCCAGAAGTCTTCGGTACTTAGAAAATTTCTGACGTTTTCGGTACTTAGAAAAATTCTTACGATTTCGATACTTATTAAACATTCAGTCGATTTCGGTACTTAGAAAAATTCTGTTGAATTTGGTACTTAGAAAAATTCCGTCGATTTCGGTACTTTGAAAAGACTCAAAAGTTTTCGGTACTTAGAAAATTTCTGACGTTTTCGGTACTTAGAAAACATTCGGAAGTTTTCGGTACTTAGAAAATTTCTGCCTTTTTCAGTACTTCGAAAACATTTAGAAGTTTTCGGTACTTAGAAAAATTCTGATGATTTCGGTACTTAGAAAAATTCTGACGATTTCGGTACTTAGAAAAATTCTGCCGATTTCGGTAGTTAGAAAATTCAGACGATTTCGGTACTTTGAAAAATTCTGCCTTTTTCGGTACTTTGAAAAGACTCAGAAGTTTGCAGTACTTAGAAAATTTCTGACGTTTTCGGTACTTCGAAAAATTCTTTTGATTTCGGTACTTAGAAAATTTCAGTCTTTTTCTGTACTTTGAAAAGACTCAGAAGTTTTCGGTACTTAGAAAATATCTGACGTTTTCGGTACTTAGAAAAATTCTGTCGATGTCGGTACTTAGAAAACATTCAGAAGTCTTCGGTACTTAGAAAATTTCTGACGTTTTCGGTACTTAGAAAAATTCTTACGATTTCGATACTTATTAAACATTCAGTCGATTTCGGTACTTAGAAAAATTCTGTTGAATTTGGTACTTAGAAAAATTCCGTCGATTTCGGTACTTTGAAAAGACTCAAAAGTTTTCGGTACTTAGAAAATTTCTGACGTTTTCGGTACTTAGAAAACATTCAGAAGTTTTCGGTACTTAGAAAATTTCTGCCTTTTTCAGTACTTAGAAAACATTTAGAAGTTTTCGGTACTTAGAAAAATTCTGATGATTTCGGTACTTAGAAAAATTCAGACGATTTCGGTACTTTGAAAAATTCTGCCTTTTTCGGTACTTTGAAAAGACTCAGAAGTTTGCAGTACTTAGAAAATTTATGACGTTTTCGGTACTTCGAAAAATTCTTTTGATTTCGGTTCTTAGAAAATTTCAGTCTTTTTCGGTATTTTGAAAAGACTCAGAAGTTTTCGGTACTTAGAAAATATCTGACGTTTTCGGTACTTAGAAAAATTCTGTCGATGTCGGTACTTAGAAAACATTCAGAAGTCTTCGGTACTTACAAAATTTCTGACGTTTTCGGTACTTAGAAAAATTCTTACGATTTCGATACTTATTAAACATTCAGAAGTTTTCGGTACTTAGAAAAATTCTGCCGATTTCGGTACTTAGAAAAATTCTGTTGATTTCGGTACTTAGAAAATTTCTGCCTTTTTCGGTACTTTGAAAAGACTCGGAAGTTTTCGGTACTTAGTAAATTTCTGACGTTCTGCCTTTTTCGGTACTTTGAAAAGACTCAGAAATTTTCGGATCTTAGAAAATTTCTGACCTTTTCGGTACTAAGAAAATTTCTGTCGATTTCGGTACTTAGAAAACATTCAGAAGTTTTCGGTACCTAGAAAAATTCTGATGATTTCGGTACTTAGAAAAATTCTGACGATTTCGGTACTTAGAAAAATTCTGCCGATTTCGGTACTTAGAAAATTCTTACGATTTCGGTACTTTGAAAATTTCAGACGTTTTCGGTACTTAGAAAATTTCCGATGTTCTCGGTACTTAGAAAAATTCTTACGATTTCGATACTTATTAAACATTCAGAAGTTTTCAGTACTTAGAAAAATTCTGCCGATTTCGGTACTTAGAAAATTCCTACGATTTCGGTACTTTGTAAAATTCTGCCTTTTTCGGTACTTTGAAAAGACTCAGAAGTTTGCAGTACTTAGAAAATTTCTGACGTTTTCGGTACTTTGAAAAAATCTGACGATTTCGGTATTTTGAAAACATTCAGAAGTTTTCGATACTTAGAAAATTTCTGACGTTTTCGGTACTTAGAAAAATTCTGTTGATTTCGGTACTTAGAAAATTTCTGCCTTTTTCGGTACTTTGAAAAGAGACTCGGAAGTTTTCGGTACTTAGTAAATTTCTGACGTTCTGCCTTTTTCGGTACTTTGAAAAGACTCAGAAGTTTTCGGATCTTAGAAAATTTCTGACCTTTTCGGTACTTAGAAAATTTCTGACGTTTTCGGTGCTTAGAAAAATTCTGTTGATTTCGGTACTTAGAAAAATTCTCTTGATTTCGGTTCTTAGAAAATTTCTGCCTTTTTCGGTACTTTGAAAAGACTCGGAAGTTTTCGGTACTTAGTAAATTTCTGACATTCTGCCTTTTTCGGTACATTGAAAAGACTCAGAAGTTTTCGGATCTTAGAAAATTTCTGACCTTTTCGGTACTAAGAGAATTTGTGTCGATTTCGGTACTTAGAAAACATTCAGAAGTTTTCGGTACTTAAAAAATTTCTGCCTTTTTCAGTACTTAGAAAACATTTAGAAGTTTTCGGTACTTCGAAAAATTCTGACGTTTTCGGTACTTAGAAAAATTCTTACGAATTCGATACTTATTAAACATTCAGAAGTTTTCGGAACTTAGAAAATATCTGACGTTTTCGGTACTTTGAAAAATTCTTTCGATATCGGTACTTAGAAAACATCCAGAAGTCTTCGGTACTTAGAAAATTTCTGACGTTTTCGGTACTTAGAAAAATTCTTACGATTTCGATATTTATTAAACATTCAGAAGTTTTCGGTACTTAGAAAAATTCTGCCGATTTCGGTACTTAGAAAAATTCTGTTGATTTCGGTACTTAGAAAATTTCTGCCTTTTTCGGTACTTTGAAAAGACTCGGAAGTTTTCGGTACTTAGTAAATTTCTGACGTTCTGCCTTTTTCGGTACTTTGAAAAGACTCAGAAATTTTCGGATCTTAGAAAATTTCTGACCTTTTCGGTACTAAGAAAATTTCTGTCGATTTCGGTACTTAGAAAACATTCAGAAGTTTTCGGTACTTAGAAAAATTCTGATGATTTCGGTACTTAGAAAAATTCTGACGATTTCGGTACTTAGAAAATTCTGCCGATTTCGGTACTTAGAAAATTCTTACGATTTCGGTACTTTGAAAATTTCAGACGTTTTCGGTACTTAGAAAATTTCCGATGTTCTCGGTACTTAGAAAAATTCTGCCTTTTTCGGTACTTTGAAAAGACTCAGAAGTTTTCGGTACTTAGAAAATTTCTGACGTTTTCGGTACTTAGAAAAATTCTTACGATTTCGATACTTATTAAACATTCAGAAGTTTTCAGTACTTAGAAAAATTCTGCCGATTTCGGTACTTAGAAAATTCCTACGATTTCGGTACTTTGTAAAATTCTGCCTTTTTCGGTACTTTGAAAAACTCAGAAGTTTGCAGTACTTAGAAAATTTCTGACGTTTTCGGTACTTTGAAAAAATCTGACGATTTCGGTATTTTGAAAACATTCAGAAGTTTTCGATACTTAGAAAATTTCTGACGTTTTCGGTACTTAGAAAAATTCTGTTGATTTCGGTACTTAGAAAATTTCTGCTTTTTTCGGTACTTTGAAAATTTCAGACGTTTTCGGTACTTGGAAAACATTTAGAAGTTTTCGGTACTTCGAAAATTTCTGCCTTTTTCGGTACTTAGAAAACATTCAGAAGTTTTCGGTACTTAGAAAAATTCAGTCGAATTCGGTACTTAGAAAAATTCTGCTGATTTCGGTACTTGGAAAATTTCTGCCTTTTTCGGTACTTTGAAAAGACTCGGAAGTTTTCGGTACTTAGTAAATTTCTGACGTTCTGCCTTTTTCGGTACTTTGAAAAGACTCAGAAATTTTCGGATCTTAGAAAATTTCTGACCTTTTCGGTACTAAGAAAATTTCTGTCGATTTCGGTACTTAGAAAACATTCAGAAGTTTTCGGTACTTAGAAAAATTCTGATGATTTCGGTACTTAGAAAAATTCTGATGATTTCGGTACTTAGAAAATTTCTGCCGATTTCGGTACTTAGAAAATTCTTACGATTTCGGTACTTTGAAAATTTCAGACGTTTTCGGTACTTAGAAAATTTCCGATGTTTTCGGTACTTAGAAAAATTCTTACGATTTCGATACTTATTAAACATTCAGTCGATTTCGGTACTTAGAAAAATTCTGTTGAATTTGGTACTTAGAAAAATTCCGTCGATTTCGGTACTTTGAAAAGACTCAAAAGTTTTCGGTACTTAGAAAATTTCTGACGTTTTCGGTACTTAGAAAACATTCAGAAGTTTTCGGTACTTAGAAAATTTCTGCCTTTTTCAGTACTTCGAAAACATTTAGAAGTTTTCGGTACTTAGAAAAATTCTGATGATTTCGGTACTTAGAAAAATTCTGACGATTTCGGTACTTAGAAAAATTCTGCCGATTTCGGTAGTTAGAAAATTCAGACGATTTCGGTACTTTGAAAAATTCTGCCTTTTTCGGTACTTTGAAAAGACTCAGAAGTTTGCAGTACTTAGAAAATTTCTGACGTTTTCGGTACTTCGAAAAATTCTTTTGATTTCGGTACTTAGAAAATTTCAGTCTTTTTCTGTACTTTGAAAAGACTCAGAAGTTTTCGGTACTTAGAAAATATCTGACGTTTTCGGTACTTAGAAAAATTCTGTCGATGTCGGTACTTAGAAAACATTCAGAAGTCTTCGGTACTTAGAAAATTTCTGACGTTTTCGGTACTTAGAAAAATTCTTACGATTTCGATACTTATTAAACATTCAGTCGATTTCGGTACTTAGAAAAATTCTGTTGAATTTGGTACTTAGAAAAATTCCGTCGATTTCGGTACTTTGAAAAGACTCAAAAGTTTTCGGTACTTAGAAAATTTCTGACGTTTTCGGTACTTAGAAAACATTCAGAAGTTTTCGGTACTTAGAAAATTTCTGCCTTTTTCAGTACTTAGAAAACATTTAGAAGTTTTCGGTACTTAGAAAAATTCTGATGATTTCGGTACTTAGAAAAATTCTGACGATTTCGGTACTTAGAAAAATTCTGCCGATTTCGGTAGTTAGAAAATTCAGACGATTTCGGTACTTTGAAAAATTCTGCCTTTTTCGGTACTTTGAAAAGACTCAGAAGTTTGCAGTACTTAGAAAATTTATGACGTTTTCGGTACTTCGAAAAATTCTTTTGATTTCGGTACTTAGAAAATTTCAGTCTTTTTCGGTATTTTGAAAAGACTCAGAAGTTTTCGGTACTTAGAAAATATCTGACGTTTTCGGTACTTAGAAAAATTCTGTCGATGTCGGTACTTAGAAAACATTCAGAAGTCTTCGGTACTTAGAAAATTTCTGACGTTTTCGGTACTTAGAAAAATTCTTACGATTTCGATACTTATTAAACATTCAGAAGTTTTCGGTACTTAGAAAAATTCTGCCGATTTCGGTACTTAGAAAAATTCTGTTGATTTCGGTACTTAGAAAATTTCTGCCTTTTTCGGTACTTTGAAAAGACTCGGAAGTTTTCGGTACTTAGTAAATTTCTGACGTTCTGCCTTTTTCGGTACTTTGAAAAGACTCAGAAATTTTCGGATCTTAGAAAATTTCTGACCTTTTCGGTACTTCTAAAATTTCTGACGTTTTCGGTGCTTAGAAAAATTCTGTTGATTTCGGTACTTAGAAAAATTCTCTTGATTTCGGTTCTTAGAAAATTTCTGCCTTTTTCGGTACTTTGAAAAGACTCGGAAGTTTTCGGTACTTAGTAAATTTCTGACATTCTGCCTTTTTCGGTACATTGAAAAGACTCAGAAGTTTTCGGATCTTAGAAAATTTCTGACCTTTTCGGTACTAAGAGAATTTGTGTCGATTTCGGTACTTAGAAAACATTTAGAAGTTTTCGGTACTTCGAAAAATTCTGACGTTTTCGGTACTGAGAAAAATTCTTACGAATTCGATACTTATTAAACATTCAGAAGTTTTCGGTACTTAGAAAATATCTGACGTTTTCGGTACTTAGAAAAATTCTTTCGATATCGGTACTTAGAAAACATCCAGAAGTCTTCGGTACTTAGAAAATTTCTGACGTTTTCGGTACTTAGAAAAATTCTTACGATTTCGATACTTATTAAACATTCAGTCGATTTCGGTACATAGAAAAATTCTGTTGAATTTGGTACTTAGAAAAATTCCGTCGATTTCGGTACTTTGAAAAGACTCAAAAGTTTTCGGTACTTAGAAAATTTCTGACGTTTTCGGTACTTAGAAAAATTCAGAAGTTTTCGGTACTTAGAAAATTTCTGCCTTTTTCAGTACTTCGAAAACATTTAGAAGTTTTCGGTACTTAGAAAAATTCTGATGATTTCGGTACTTAGAAAAATTCTGACGATTTCGGTACTTAGAAAAATTCTGCCGATTTCGGTAGTTAGAAAATTCAGACGATTTCGGTACTTTGAAAAATTCTGCCTTTTTCGGTACTTTGAAAAGACTCAGAAGTTTGCAGTACTTAGAAAATTTCTGACGTTTTCGGTACTTCGAAAAATTCTTTTGATTTCGGTACTTAGAAAAATTCTGTCGATGTCGGTACTTAGAAAACATTCAGAAGTCTTCGGTACTTAGAAAATTTCTGACGTTTTCGGTACTTAGAAAAATTCTTACGATTTCGATACTTATTAAACATTCAGTCGATTTCGGTACTTAGAAAAATTCTGTTGAATTTGGTACTTAGAAAAATTCCGTCGATTTCGGTACTTTGAAAAGACTCAAAAGTTTTCGGTACTTAGAAAATTTCTGACGTTTTCGGTACTTAGAAAACATTCAGAAGTTTTCGGTACTTAGAAAATTTCTGCCTTTTTCAGTACTTAGAAAACATTTAGAAGTTTTCGGTACTTAGAAAAATTCTGATGATTTCGGTACTTAGAAAAATTCTGTTGATTTCGGTACTTAGAAAAATTCTGATGATTTCGGTACTTAGAGAAATTCTGACGATTTCGGTACTTAGAAAAATTCTGCCGATTTCGGTACTTTGAAAAGACTCAGAAGTTTGCAGTACTTAGAAAATTTCTGACGTTTTCGGTACTTCGAAAAATTCTTTTGATTTCGGTACTTAGAAAATTTCAGTCTTTTTCGGTACTTTGAAAAGACTCAGAAGTTTTCGGTACTTAGAAAATATCTGACGTTTTCGGTACTTAGAAAAATTCTGTCGATGTCGGTACTTAGAAAACATTCAGAAGTCTTCGGTACTTAGAAAATTTCTGACGTTTTCGGTACTTAGAAAAATTCTTACGATTTCGATACTTATTAAACATTCAGAAGTTTTCGGTACTTAGAAAAATTCTGCCGATTTCGGTACTTAGAAAAATTCTGTTGATTTCGGTACTTAGAAAATTTCTGCCTTTTTCTGTACTTTGAAAATTTCAGACGTTTTCGGTACTTAGAAAATTTCCGATGTTCTCGGTACTTAGAAAAATTCTGCCTTTTTCGGTACTTTGAAAAGACTCAGAAGTTTTCGGTACTTAGAAAAATTCTTACGATTTCGATACTTATTAAACATTCAGAAGTTTTCAGTACTTAGAAAAATTCTGCCGATTTCGGTACTTAGAAAATTCCTACGATTTCGGTACTTTGTAAAATTCTGCCTTTTTCGGTACTTTGAAAAGACTCAGAAGTTTGCAGTACTTAGAAAATTTCTGACGTTTTCGGTACTTTGAAAAAATCTGACGATTTCGGTATTTTGAAAACATTCAGAAGTTTTCGATACTTAGAAAATTTCTGACGTTTTCGGTACTTAGAAAAATTCTGTTGATTTCGGTACTTAGAAAATTTCTGCCTTTTTCGGTACTTTGAAAAGAGACTCGGAAGTTTTCGGTACTTAGTAAGTTTCTGACGTTCTGCCTTTTTCGCTTTGAAAAGACTCAGAAGTTTTCGGATCTTAGAAAATTTCTGACCTTTTCGGTACTTAGAAAATTTCTGACGTTTTCGGTGCTTAGAAAAATTCTGTTGATTTCGGTACTTAGAAAAATTCTCTTGATTTCGGTTATTAGAAAATTTTTGCCTTTTTCGGTACTTTGAAAAGACTCGGAAGTTTTCGGTACTTAGTAAATTTCTGACGTTCTGCCTTTTTCGGTACTTTGAAAAGACTCAGAAGTTTTCGGATCTTAGAAAATTTCTGACCTTTTCGGTACTAAGAGAATTTCTGTCGATTTCGGTACTTATTAAACATTCAGAAGTTTTCGGTACTTAGAAAATTTCTGCCTTTTTCGGTACTTTGAAAAGACTCGGAAGTTTTCGGTACTTAGAAAAATTCTGACGATTTCGGTATTTAGAAAACATTCAGAAGTTTTCGATACTTAGAAAATTTCTGACGATTTCGGGACTTAGAAAAATTCTGCCGATTTCGGTACTTAGGAAAATTCTGACGATTTCGGTTTTTAGAAAAATTCAGGTGATTTCAGATCTTAGAAAATTTCTGACCTTTTCGGTACTTAGAAAATATCTGACGTTTTCGGTACTTAGAAAAATTCTTTCGATATCGGTACTTAGAAAACATCCGGAAGTCTTCGGTACTTAGAAAATTATCTGACGTTTTCGGTACTTAGAAAAATTCTTACGATTTCGATACTTATTAAACATTCAATCGATTTCGGTACTTAGAAAAATTCTGTTGAATTTGGTACTTAGAAAAATTCCGTCGATTTCGGTACTTTGAAAAGACTCAAAAGTTTTCGGTACTTAGAAAATTTCTGACGTTTTCGGTACTTAGAAAACATTCAGAAGTTTTCGGTACTTAGAAAATTTCTGCCTTTTTCAGTACTTAGAAAACATTTAGAAGTTTTCGGTACTTAGAAAAATTCTGATGATTTCGGTACTTAGAAAAATTCTGCCTTTTTCGGTACTTTGAAAAGACTCAGAAGTTTGCAGTACTTAGAAAATTTCTGACGTTTTCGGTACTTCGAAAAATTCTTTTGATTTCGGTACTTAGAAAATTTCAGTCTTTTTCGGTACTTTGAAAAGACTCAGAAGTTTTCGGTACATAGAAAATATCTGACGTTTTCGGTACTTAGAAAAATTCTGTCGATGTCGGTACTTAGAAAACATTCAGAAGTCTTCGGTACTTAGAAAATTTCTGACGTTTTCGGTACTTAGAAAACATTCAGAAGTCTTCGGTACTTAGAAAATTCTTACGATTTCGATACTTATTAAACATTCAGAAGTTTTCGGTACTTAGAAAAATTCTGCAGATTTCGGTACTTAGAAAAATTCTGTTGATTTCGGTACTTAGAAAAATTCTGATGATTTCGGTACTTAGAGAAATTCTGACGATTTCGGTACTTAGAAAAATTCTGCCGATTTCGGTACTTTGAAAAGACTCAGAAGTTTGCAGTACTTAGAAAATTTCTGACGTTTTCGGTACTTAGAAAAATTCTTTTGATTTCGGTACTTAGAAAATTTCAGTCTTTTTCGGTACTTTGAAAAGACTCAGAAGTTTTCGGTACTTAGAAAATATCTGACGTTTTCGGTACTTAGAAAAATTCTGTCGATGTCGGTACTTAGAAAACATTCAGAAGTCTTCGGTACTTAGAAAATTTCTGACGTTTTCGGTACTTAGAAAAATTCTTACGATTTCGATACTTATTAAACATTCAGAAGTTTTCGGTACTTAGAAAAATTCTGCCGATTTCGGTACTTAGAAAAATTCTGTTGATTTCGGTACTTAGAAAATTTCTGCCTTTTTCGGTACTTTGAAAAGACTCGGAAGTTTTCGGTACTTAGTAAATTTCTGACGTTCTGCCTTTTTCGGTACTTTTTAAAGACTCAGAAATTTTCGGATCTTAGAAAATTTCTGACTTTTTCGGTACTTAGAAAAATTCAGCCGATTTCGGTACTTTGAAAAATTCTGCCTTTTTCGGTACTTTGAAAAGACTCAGAAGTTTGCAGTACTTAGAAAATTTCTGACGTTTTCGGTACTTTGAAAAAATCTGACGATTTCGGTATTTTGAAAACATTCAGAAGTTTTCGATACTTAGATAATTTCTGACGTTTTCGGTACTTAGAAAAATTCTGTTGATTTCGGTACTTAGAAAATTTCTGCCTTCTTCGGTACTTTGAAAAGAGACTCGGAAGTTTTCGGTACTTAGTAAATTTCTGACGTTCTGCCTTTTTCGGTACTTTGAAAAGAGACTCGGAAGTTTTCGGTACTTAGTAAGTTTCTGACGTTCTGCCTTTTTCGCTTTGAAAAGACTCAGAAGTTTTCGGATCTTAGAAAATTTCTGACCTTTTCGGTACTTAGAAAATTTCTGACGTTTTCGGTGCTTAGAAAAATTCTGTTGATTTCGGTACTTAGAAAAATTCTCTTGATTTCGGTTATTAGAAAATTTTTGCCTTTTTCGGTACTTTGAAAAGACTCGGAAGTTTTCGGTACTTAGTAAATTTCTGACGTTCTGCCTTTTTCGGTACTTTGAAAAGACTCAGAAGTTTTCGGATCTTAGAAAATTTCTGACCTTTTCGGTACTAAGAGAATTTCTGTCGATTTCGGTACTTAGAAAACATTCAGAAGTCTTCGGTACTTAGAAAATTTCTGACGTTTTCGGTACTTAGAAAAATTCTTACGAATTCGATACTTATTAAACATTCAGAAGTTTTCGGTACTTAGAAAATTTCTGCCTTTTTCGGTACTTTGAAAAGACTCGGAAGTTTTCGGTACTTAGAAAAATTCTGACGATTTCGGTATTTAGAAAACATTCAGAAGTTTTCGATACTTAGAAAATTTCTGACGATTTCGGGACTTAGAAAAATTCTGCCGATTTCGGTACTTAGGAAAATTCTGACGATTTCGGTTTTTAGAAAAATTCAGGTGATTTCAGATCTTAGAAAATTTCTGACCTTTTCGGTACTTAGAAAATATCTGACGTTTTCGGTACTTAGAAAAATTCTTTCGATATCGGTACTTAGAAAACATCCGGAAGTCTTCGGTACTTAGAAAATTATCTGACGTTTTCGGTACTTAGAAAAATTCTTACGATTTCGATACTTATTAAACATTCAATCGATTTCGGTACTTAGAAAAATTCTGTTGAATTTGGTACTTAGAAAAATTCCGTCGATTTCGGTACTTTGAAAAGACTCAAAAGTTTTCGGTACTTAGAAAATTTCTGACGTTTTCGGTACTTAGAAAACATTCAGAAGTTTTCGGTACTTAGAAAATTTCTGCCTTTTTCAGTACTTAGAAAACATTTAGAAGTTTTCGGTACTTAGAAAAATTCTGATGATTTCGGTACTTAGAAAAATTCTGCCTTTTTCGGTACTTTGAAAAGACTCAGAAGTTTGCAGTACTTAGAAAATTTCTGACGTTTTCGGTACTTCGAAAAATTCTTTTGATTTCGGTACTTAGAAAATTTCAGTCTTTTTCGGTACTTTGAAAAGACTCAGAAGTTTTCGGTACATAGAAAATATCTGACGTTTTCGGTACTTAGAAAAATTCTGTCGATGTCGGTACTTAGAAAACATTCAGAAGTCTTCGGTACTTAGAAAATTTCTGACGTTTTCGGTACTTAGAAAACATTCAGAAGTCTTCGGTACTTAGAAAATTCTTACGATTTCGATACTTATTAAACATTCAGAAGTTTTCGGTACTTAGAAAAATTCTGCAGATTTCGGTACTTAGAAAAATTCTGTTGATTTCGGTACTTAGAAAAATTCTGATGATTTCGGTACTTAGAGAAATTCTGACGATTTCGGTACTTAGAAAAATTCTGCCGATTTCGGTACTTTGAAAAGACTCAGAAGTTTGCAGTACTTAGAAAATTTCTGACGTTTTCGGTACTTAGAAAAATTCTTTTGATTTCGGTACTTAGAAAATTTCAGTCTTTTTCGGTACTTTGAAAAGACTCAGAAGTTTTCGGTACTTAGAAAATATCTGACGTTTTCGGTACTTAGAAAAATTCTGTCGATGTCGGTACTTAGAAAACATTCAGAAGTCTTCGGTACTTAGAAAATTTCTGACGTTTTCGGTACTTAGAAAAATTCTTACGATTTCGATACTTATTAAACATTCAGAAGTTTTCGGTACTTAGAAAAATTCTGCCGATTTCGGTACTTAGAAAAATTCTGTTGATTTCGGTACTTAGAAAATTTCTGCCTTTTTCGGTACTTTGAAAAGACTCGGAAGTTTTCGGTACTTAGTAAATTTCTGACGTTCTGCCTTTTTCGGTACTTTTTAAAGACTCAGAAATTTTCGGATCTTAGAAAATTTCTGACTTTTTCGGTACTTAGAAAAATTCAGCCGATTTCGGTACTTTGAAAAATTCTGCCTTTTTCGGTACTTTGAAAAGACTCAGAAGTTTGCAGTACTTAGAAAATTTCTGACGTTTTCGGTACTTTGAAAAAATCTGACGATTTCGGTATTTTGAAAACATTCAGAAGTTTTCGATACTTAGATAATTTCTGACGTTTTCGGTACTTAGAAAAATTCTGTTGATTTCGGTACTTAGAAAATTTCTGCCTTCTTCGGTACTTTGAAAAGAGACTCGGAAGTTTTCGGTACTTAGTAAATTTCTGACGTTCTGCCTTTTTCGGTACTTTGAAAAGACTCAGAAGTTTTCGGATCTTAGAAAATTTCTGACCTTTTCGGTACTTAGAAAATTTCTGACGTTTTCGGTACTTAGAAAAATTCTGTCGATTTCGGTACTTAGAAAACATTCAGAAGTTTTCGGTACTTAGAAAACATTTAGAAGTTTTCGGTACTTCGAAAATTTCTGCCTTTTTCGGTACTTAGAAAACATTCAGAAGTTTTCAGTACTTAGAAAAATTCAGTCGAATTCGGTACTTAGAAAAATTCTGTTGATTTCGGTACTTAGAAAATTTCTGCCTTTTTCGGTACTTTGAAAAGAGACTCGGAAGTTTTCGGTACTTAGTAAATTTCTGACGTTCTGCCTTTTTCGGTACTTTGAAAAGACTCAGAAGTTTTCGGATCTTAGAAAATTTCTGACCTTTTCGGTACTTAGAAAATTTCTGACGTTTTCGGTACTTAGAAAAATTCTGTCAATTTCGGTACTTAGAAAACATTCAGAAGTTTTCGGTACTTAGAAAAATTCTGTCGATTTCGGTACTTAGAAAAATTCTGTTGATTTCGGTACTTAGAAAATTTCTGCCTTTTTCGGTACTTAGAAAATTTCTGACGTTTTCGGTACTTAGAAAAATTCTGTTGATTTCGGTACTTAGAAAAATTCTCTTGATTTCGGTTATTAGAAAATTTTTGCCTTTTTCGGTACTTTGAAAAGACTCGGAAGTTTTCGGTACTTAGTAAATTTCTGACGTTCTGCCTTTTTCGGTACTTTGAAAAGACTCAGAAGTTTTCGGATCTTAGAAAATTTCTGACCTTTTCGGTACTAAGAGAATTTCTGTCGATTTCGGTACTTAGAAAACATTCAGAAGTCTTCGGTACTTAGAAAATTTCTGACGTTTTCGGTACTTAGAAAAATTCTTACGAATTCGATACTTATTAAACATTCAGAAGTTTTCGGTACTTAGAAAATTTCTGCCTTTTTCGGTACTTTGAAAAGACTCGGAAGTTTTCGGTACTTAGAAAAATTCTGACGATTTCGGTATTTAGAAAACATTCAGAAGTTTTCGATACTTAGAAAATTTCTGACGATTTCGGGACTTAGAAAAATTCTGCCGATTTCGGTACTTAGGAAAATTCTGACGATTTCGGTTTTTAGAAAAATTCAGGTGATTTCAGATCTTAGAAAATTTCTGACCTTTTCGGTACTTAGAAAATATCTGACGTTTTCGGTACTTAGAAAAATTCTTTCGATATCGGTACTTAGAAAACATCCGGAAGTCTTCGGTACTTAGAAAATTATCTGACGTTTTCGGTACTTAGAAAAATTCTTACGATTTCGATACTTATTAAACATTCAATCGATTTCGGTACTTAGAAAAATTCTGTTGAATTTGGTACTTAGAAAAATTCCGTCGATTTCGGTACTTTGAAAAGACTCAAAAGTTTTCGGTACTTAGAAAATTTCTGACGTTTTCGGTACTTAGAAAACATTCAGAAGTTTTCGGTACTTAGAAAATTTCTGCCTTTTTCAGTACTTAGAAAACATTTAGAAGTTTTCGGTACTTAGAAAAATTCTGATGATTTCGGTACTTAGAAAAATTCTGCCTTTTTCGGTACTTTGAAAAGACTCAGAAGTTTGCAGTACTTAGAAAATTTCTGACGTTTTCGGTACTTCGAAAAATTCTTTTGATTTCGGTACTTAGAAAATTTCAGTCTTTTTCGGTACTTTGAAAAGACTCAGAAGTTTTCGGTACATAGAAAATATCTGACGTTTTCGGTACTTAGAAAAATTCTGTCGATGTCGGTACTTAGAAAACATTCAGAAGTCTTCGGTACTTAGAAAATTTCTGACGTTTTCGGTACTTAGAAAACATTCAGAAGTCTTCGGTACTTAGAAAATTCTTACGATTTCGATACTTATTAAACATTCAGAAGTTTTCGGTACTTAGAAAAATTCTGCAGATTTCGGTACTTAGAAAAATTCTGTTGATTTCGGTACTTAGAAAAATTCTGATGATTTCGGTACTTAGAGAAATTCTGACGATTTCGGTACTTAGAAAAATTCTGCCGATTTCGGTACTTTGAAAAGACTCAGAAGTTTGCAGTACTTAGAAAATTTCTGACGTTTTCGGTACTTAGAAAAATTCTTTTGATTTCGGTACTTAGAAAATTTCAGTCTTTTTCGGTACTTTGAAAAGACTCAGAAGTTTTCGGTACTTAGAAAATATCTGACGTTTTCGGTACTTAGAAAAATTCTGTCGATGTCGGTACTTATTAAACATTCAGAAGTTTTCGGTACTTAGAAAAATTCTGCCGATTTCGGTACTTAGAAAAATTCTGTTGATTTCGGTACTTAGAAAATTTCTGCCTTTTTCGGTACTTTGAAAAGACTCGGAAGTTTTCGGTACTTAGTAAATTTCTGACGTTCTGCCTTTTTCGGTACTTTTTAAAGACTCAGAAATTTTCGGATCTTAGAAAATTTCTGACTTTTTCGGTACTTAGAAAAATTCAGCCGATTTCGGTACTTTGAAAAATTCTGCCTTTTTCGGTACTTTGAAAAGACTCAGAAGTTTGCAGTACTTAGAAAATTTCTGACGTTTTCGGTACTTTGAAAAAATCTGACGATTTCGGTATTTTGAAAACATTCAGAAGTTTTCGATACTTAGATAATTTCTGACGTTTTCGGTACTTAGAAAAATTCTGTTGATTTCGGTACTTAGAAAATTTCTGCCTTCTTCGGTACTTTGAAAAGAGACTCGGAAGTTTTCGGTACTTAGTAAATTTCTGACGTTCTGCCTTTTTCGGTACTTTGAAAAGAGACTCGGAAGTTTTCGGTACTTAGTAAGTTTCTGACGTTCTGCCTTTTTCGCTTTGAAAAGACTCAGAAGTTTTCGGATCTTAGAAAATTTCTGACCTTTTCGGTACTTAGAAAATTTCTGACGTTTTCGGTGCTTAGAAAAATTCTGTTGATTTCGGTACTTAGAAAAATTCTCTTGATTTCGGTTATTAGAAAATTTTTGCCTTTTTCGGTACTTTGAAAAGACTCGGAAGTTTTCGGTACTTAGTAAATTTCTGACGTTCTGCCTTTTTCGGTACTTTGAAAAGACTCAGAAGTTTTCGGATCTTAGAAAATTTCTGACCTTTTCGGTACTAAGAGAATTTCTGTCGATTTCGGTACTTAGAAAACATTCAGAAGTCTTCGGTACTTAGAAAATTTCTGACGTTTTCGGTACTTAGAAAAATTCTTACGAATTCGATACTTATTAAACATTCAGAAGTTTTCGGTACTTAGAAAATTTCTGCCTTTTTCGGTACTTTGAAAAGACTCGGAAGTTTTCGGTACTTAGAAAAATTCTGACGATTTCGGTATTTAGAAAACATTCAGAAGTTTTCGATACTTAGAAAATTTCTGACGATTTCGGGACTTAGAAAAATTCTGCCGATTTCGGTACTTAGGAAAATTCTGACGATTTCGGTTTTTAGAAAAATTCAGGTGATTTCAGATCTTAGAAAATTTCTGACCTTTTCGGTACTTAGAAAATATCTGACGTTTTCGGTACTTAGAAAAATTCTTTCGATATCGGTACTTAGAAAACATCCGGAAGTCTTCGGTACTTAGAAAATTATCTGACGTTTTCGGTACTTAGAAAAATTCTTACGATTTCGATACTTATTAAACATTCAATCGATTTCGGTACTTAGAAAAATTCTGTTGAATTTGGTACTTAGAAAAATTCCGTCGATTTCGGTACTTTGAAAAGACTCAAAAGTTTTCGGTACTTAGAAAATTTCTGACGTTTTCGGTACTTAGAAAACATTCAGAAGTTTTCGGTACTTAGAAAATTTCTGCCTTTTTCAGTACTTAGAAAACATTTAGAAGTTTTCGGTACTTAGAAAAATTCTGATGATTTCGGTACTTAGAAAAATTCTGCCTTTTTCGGTACTTTGAAAAGACTCAGAAGTTTGCAGTACTTAGAAAATTTCTGACGTTTTCGGTACTTCGAAAAATTCTTTTGATTTCGGTACTTAGAAAATTTCAGTCTTTTTCGGTACTTTGAAAAGACTCAGAAGTTTTCGGTACATAGAAAATATCTGACGTTTTCGGTACTTAGAAAAATTCTGTCGATGTCGGTACTTAGAAAACATTCAGAAGTCTTCGGTACTTAGAAAATTTCTGACGTTTTCGGTACTTAGAAAACATTCAGAAGTCTTCGGTACTTAGAAAATTCTTACGATTTCGATACTTATTAAACATTCAGAAGTTTTCGGTACTTAGAAAAATTCTGCAGATTTCGGTACTTAGAAAAATTCTGTTGATTTCGGTACTTAGAAAAATTCTGATGATTTCGGTACTTAGAGAAATTCTGACGATTTCGGTACTTAGAAAAATTCTGCCGATTTCGGTACTTTGAAAAGACTCAGAAGTTTGCAGTACTTAGAAAATTTCTGACGTTTTCGGTACTTAGAAAAATTCTTTTGATTTCGGTACTTAGAAAATTTCAGTCTTTTTCGGTACTTTGAAAAGACTCAGAAGTTTTCGGTACTTAGAAAATATCTGACGTTTTCGGTACTTAGAAAAATTCTGTCGATGTCGGTACTTAGAAAACATTCAGAAGTCTTCGGTACTTAGAAAATTTCTGACGTTTTCGGTACTTAGAAAAATTCTTACGATTTCGATACTTATTAAACATTCAGAAGTTTTCGGTACTTAGAAAAATTCTGCCGATTTCGGTACTTAGAAAAATTCTGTTGATTTCGGTACTTAGAAAATTTCTGCCTTTTTCGGTACTTTGAAAAGACTCGGAAGTTTTCGGTACTTAGTAAATTTCTGACGTTCTGCCTTTTTCGGAACTTTTTAAAGACTCAGAAATTTTCGGATCTTAGAAAATTTCTGACTTTTTCGGTACTTAGAAAAATTCAGCCGATTTCGGTACTTTGAAAAATTCTGCCTTTTTCGGTACTTTGAAAAGACTCAGAAGTTTGCAGTACTTAGAAAATTTCTGACGTTTTCGGTACTTTGAAAAAATCTGACGATTTCGGTATTTTGAAAACATTCAGAAGTTTTCGATACTTAGATAATTTCTGACGTTTTCGGTACTTAGAAAAATTCTGTTGATTTCGGTACTTAGAAAATTTCTGCCTTCTTCGGTACTTTGAAAAGAGACTCGGAAGTTTTCGGTACTTAGTAAATTTCTGACGTTCTGCCTTTTTCGGTACTTTGAAAAGACTCAGAAGTTTTCGGATCTTAGAAAATTTCTGACCTTTTCGGTACTTAGAAAATTTCTGACGTTTTCGGTACTTAGAAAAATTCTGTCGATTTCGGTACTTAGAAAACATTCAGAAGTTTTCGGTACTTAGAAAACATTTAGAAGTTTTCGGTACTTCGAAAATTTCTGCCTTTTTCGGTACTTAGAAAACATTCAGAAGTTTTCAGTACTTAGAAAAATTCAGTCGAATTCGGTACTTAGAAAAATTCTGTTGATTTCGGTACTTAGAAAATTTCTGCCTTTTTCGGTACTTTGAAAAGAGACTCGGAAGTTTTCGGTACTTAGTAAATTTCTGACGTTCTGCCTTTTTCGGTACTTTGAAAAGACTCAGAAGTTTTCGGATCTTAGAAAATTTCTGACCTTTTCGGTACTTAGAAAATTTCTGACGTTTTCGGTACTTAGAAAAATTCTGTCAATTTCGGTACTTAGAAAACATTCAGAAGTTTTCGGTACTTAGAAAAATTCTGTCGATTTCGGTACTTAGAAAAATTCTGTTGATTTCGGTACTTAGAAAATTTCTGCCTTTTTCGGTACTTTGAAAATTTCAGACGTTTTCGGTACTTAGAAAACATTTAGAAGTTTTCGGTACTTCGAAAATTTCTGCCTTTTTCGGTACTTAGAAAACATTCAGAAGTTTTCAGTACTTAGAAAAATTCAGTCGAATTCGGTACTTAGAAAAATTCTGTTGATTTCGGTACTTAGAAAATTTCTGCCTTTTTCGGTACTTTGAAAAGACTCAGAAGTTTTCAGTACTTAGAAAATTTCTGACGATTTCGGTATTTAGAAAACATTCAGAAGTTTTCGATACTTAGAAAATTTCTGACGTTTTCGGTACTTAGAAAAATTCTGTCGATTTCGGTACTTAGAAAAATTCTGTTGAATTTGGTACTTAGAAAAATTCCGTCGATTTCGGTACTTTGAAAAGATTCAGAAGTTTTCGGTACTTAGAAAATTTCTGACGTTTTCGGTACTTAGAAAAATTCTGATGATTTCGGTACTTAGAAAAATTCTGACGATTTCGGATCTTAGAAAATTTCTGACTTTTTCGGTACTTAGAAAAATTCAGCCGATTTCGGTACTTTGAAAAATTCTGCCTTTTTCGGTACTTTGAAAAGACTCAGAAGTTTGCAGTACTTAGAAAATTTCTGACGTTTTCGGTACTTTGAAAAAATCTGACGATTTCGGTATTTTGAAAACATTCAGAAGTTTTCGATACTTAGATAATTTCTGACGTTTTCGGTACTTAGAAAAATTCTGTTGATTTCGGTACTTAGAAAATTTCTGCCTTCTTCGGTACTTTGAAAAGAGACTCGGAAGTTTTCGGTACTTAGTAAATTTCTGACGTTCTGCCTTTTTCGGTACTTTGAAAAGAGACTCGGAAGTTTTCGGTACTTAGTAAGTTTCTGACGTTCTGCCTTTTTCGCTTTGAAAAGACTCAGAAGTTTTCGGATCTTAGAAAATTTCTGACCTTTTCGGTACTTAGAAAATTTCTGACGTTTTCGGTGCTTAGAAAAATTCTGTTGATTTCGGTACTTAGAAAAATTCTCTTGATTTCGGTTATTAGAAAATTTTTGCCTTTTTCGGTACTTTGAAAAGACTCGGAAGTTTTCGGTACTTAGTAAATTTCTGACGTTCTGCCTTTTTCGGTACTTTGAAAAGACTCAGAAGTTTTCGGATCTTAGAAAATTTCTGACCTTTTCGGTACTAAGAGAATTTCTGTCGATTTCGGTACTTAGAAAACATTCAGAAGTCTTCGGTACTTAGAAAATTTCTGACGTTTTCGGTACTTAGAAAAATTCTTACGAATTCGATACTTATTAAACATTCAGAAGTTTTCGGTACTTAGAAAATTTCTGCCTTTTTCGGTACTTTGAAAAGACTCGGAAGTTTTCGGTACTTAGAAAAATTCTGACGATTTCGGTATTTAGAAAACATTCAGAAGTTTTCGATACTTAGAAAATTTCTGACGATTTCGGGACTTAGAAAAATTCTGCCGATTTCGGTACTTAGGAAAATTCTGACGATTTCGGTTTTTAGAAAAATTCAGGTGATTTCAGATCTTAGAAAATTTCTGACCTTTTCGGTACTTAGAAAATATCTGACGTTTTCGGTACTTAGAAAAATTCTTTCGATATCGGTACTTAGAAAACATCCGGAAGTCTTCGGTACTTAGAAAATTATCTGACGTTTTCGGTACTTAGAAAAATTCTTACGATTTCGATACTTATTAAACATTCAATCGATTTCGGTACTTAGAAAAATTCTGTTGAATTTGGTACTTAGAAAAATTCCGTCGATTTCGGTACTTTGAAAAGACTCAAAAGTTTTCGGTACTTAGAAAATTTCTGACGTTTTCGGTACTTAGAAAACATTCAGAAGTTTTCGGTACTTAGAAAATTTCTGCCTTTTTCAGTACTTAGAAAACATTTAGAAGTTTTCGGTACTTAGAAAAATTCTGATGATTTCGGTACTTAGAAAAATTCTGCCTTTTTCGGTACTTTGAAAAGACTCAGAAGTTTGCAGTACTTAGAAAATTTCTGACGTTTTCGGTACTTCGAAAAATTCTTTTGATTTCGGTACTTAGAAAATTTCAGTCTTTTTCGGTACTTTGAAAAGACTCAGAAGTTTTCGGTACATAGAAAATATCTGACGTTTTCGGTACTTAGAAAAATTCTGTCGATGTCGGTACTTAGAAAACATTCAGAAGTCTTCGGTACTTAGAAAATTTCTGACGTTTTCGGTACTTAGAAAACATTCAGAAGTCTTCGGTACTTAGAAAATTCTTACGATTTCGATACTTATTAAACATTCAGAAGTTTTCGGTACTTAGAAAAATTCTGCAGATTTCGGTACTTAGAAAAATTCTGTTGATTTCGGTACTTAGAAAAATTCTGATGATTTCGGTACTTAGAGAAATTCTGACGATTTCGGTACTTAGAAAAATTCTGCCGATTTCGGTACTTTGAAAAGACTCAGAAGTTTGCAGTACTTAGAAAATTTCTGACGTTTTCGGTACTTAGAAAAATTCTTTTGATTTCGGTACTTAGAAAATTTCAGTCTTTTTCGGTACTTTGAAAAGACTCAGAAGTTTTCGGTACTTAGAAAATATCTGACGTTTTCGGTACTTAGAAAAATTCTGTCGATGTCGGTACTTAGAAAACATTCAGAAGTCTTCGGTACTTAGAAAATTTCTGACGTTTTCGGTACTTAGAAAAATTCTTACGATTTCGATACTTATTAAACATTCAGAAGTTTTCGGTACTTAGAAAAATTCTGCCGATTTCGGTACTTAGAAAAATTCTGTTGATTTCGGTACTTAGAAAATTTCTGCCTTTTTCGGTACTTTGAAAAGACTCGGAAGTTTTCGGTACTTAGTAAATTTCTGACGTTCTGCCTTTTTCGGTACTTTTTAAAGACTCAGAAATTTTCGGATCTTAGAAAATTTCTGACTTTTTCGGTACTTAGAAAAATTCAGCCGATTTCGGTACTTTGAAAAATTCTGCCTTTTTCGGTACTTTGAAAAGACTCAGAAGTTTGCAGTACTTAGAAAATTTCTGACGTTTTCGGTACTTTGAAAAAATCTGACGATTTCGGTATTTTGAAAACATTCAGAAGTTTTCGATACTTAGATAATTCCTGACGTTTTCGGTACTTAGAAAAATTCTGTTGATTTCGGTACTTAGAAAATTTCTGCCTTCTTCGGTACTTTGAAAAGAGACTCGGAAGTTTTCGGTACTTAGTAAATTTCTGACGTTCTGCCTTTTTCGGTACTTTGAAAAGACTCAGAAGTTTTCGGATCTTAGAAAATTTCTGACCTTTTCGGTACTTAGAAAATTTCTGACGTTTTCGGTACTTAGAAAAATTCTGTCGATTTCGGTACTTAGAAAACATTCAGAAGTTTTCGGTACTTAGAAAACATTTAGAAGTTTTCGGTACTTCGAAAATTTCTGCCTTTTTCGGTACTTAGAAAACATTCAGAAGTTTTCAGTACTTAGAAAAATTCAGTCGAATTCGGTACTTAGAAAAATTCTGTTGATTTCGGTACTTAGAAAATTTCTGCCTTTTTCGGTACTTTGAAAAGAGACTCGGAAGTTTTCGGTACTTAGTAAATTTCTGACGTTCTGCCTTTTTCGGTACTTTGAAAAGACTCAGAAGTTTTCGGATCTTAGAAAATTTCTGACCTTTTCGGTACTTAGAAAATTTCTGACGTTTTCGGTACTTAGAAAAATTCTGTCAATTTCGGTACTTAGAAAACATTCAGAAGTTTTCGGTACTTAGAAAAATTCTGTCGATTTCGGTACTTAGAAAAATTCTGTTGATTTCGGTACTTAGAAAATTTCTGCCTTTTTCGGTACTTTGAAAATTTCAGACGTTTTCGGTACTTAGAAAACATTTAGAAGTTTTCGGTACTTCGAAAATTTCTGCCTTTTTCGGTACTTAGAAAACATTCAGAAGTTTTCAGTACTTAGAAAAATTCAGTCGAATTCGGTACTTAGAAAAATTCTGTTGATTTCGGTACTTAGAAAATTTCTGCCTTTTTCGGTACTTTGAAAAGACTCAGAAGTTTTCAGTACTTAGAAAATTTCTGACGATTTCGGTATTTAGAAAACATTCAGAAGTTTTCGATACTTAGAAAATTTCTGACGTTTTCGGTACTTAGAAAAATTCTGTCGATTTCGGTACTTAGAAAAATTCTGTTGAATTTGGTACTTAGAAAAATTCCGTCGATTTCGGTACTTTGAAAAGATTCAGAAGTTTTCGGTACTTAGAAAATTTCTGACGTTTTCGGTACTTAGAAAAATTCTGATGATTTCGGTACTTAGAAAAATTCTGACGATTTCGGAACTTAGAAAAATTCTGTCGATTTCGGTACTTAGAAAAATTCTGTTGATTTCGGTACTTAGAAAATTTCTGCCTTTTTCTGTACTTTGAAAATTTCAGACGTTTTCGGTACTTAGAAAATTTCCGATGTTCTCGGTACTTAGAAAAATTCTGCCTTTTTCGGTACTTTGAAAAGACTCAGAAGTTTTCGGTACTTAGAAAAATTCTTACGATTTCGATACTTATTAAACATTCAGAAGTTTTCAGTACTTAGAAAAATTCTGCCGATTTCGGTACTTAGAAAATTTCTACGATTTCGGTACTTTGTAAAATTCTGCCTTTTTCGGTACTTTGAAAAGACTCAGAAGTTTGCAGTACTTAGAAAATTTCTGACGTTTTCGGTACTTTGAAAAAATCTGACGATTTCGGTATTTTGAAAACATTCAGAAGTTTTCGATACTTTGAAAATTTCTGACGTTTTCGGTACTTAGAAAAATTCTGTTGATTTCGGTACTTAGAAAATTTCTGCCTTTTTCGGTACTTTGAAAAGAGACTCGGAAGTTTTCGGTACTTAGTAAGTTTCTGACGTTCTGCCTTTTTCGGTACTTTGAAAAGACTCAGAAGTTTTCGGATCTTAGAAAATTTCTGACCTTTTCGGTACTTAGAAAATTTCTGACGTTTTCGGTGCTTAGAAAAATTCTGTTGATTTCGGTACTTAGAAAAATTCTCTTGATTTCGGTTCTTAGAAAATTTCTGCCTTTTTCGGTACTTTGAAAAGACTCGGAAGTTTTCGGTACTTAGTAAATTTCTGACGTTCTGCCTTTTTCGGTACTTTGAAAAGACTCAGAAGTTTTCGGATCTTAGAAAATTTCTGACCTTTTCGGTACTAAGAGAATTTCTGTCGATTTCGGTACTTAGAAAACATTCAGAAGTATTCGGTACTTAGAAAATTTCTGCCTTTTTCAGTACTTAGAAAACATTTAGAAGTTTTCGGTACTTCGAAAAATTCTGACGTTTTCGGTACTTAGAAAAATTCTTACGAATTCGATACTTATTAAACATTCAGAAGTTTTCGGTACTTAGAAAATTTCTGCCTTTTTCGGTACTTTGAAAAGACTCGGAAGTTTTCGGTACTTAGAAAAATTCTGACGATTTCGGTATTTAGAAAACATTCAGAAGTTTTCGATACTTAGAAAATTTCTGACGATTTCGGGACTTAGAAAAATTCTGCCGATTTCGGTACTTAGGAAAATTCTGACGATTTCGGTTTTTAGAAAAATTCAGGTGATTTCAGATCTTAGAAAATTTCTAACCTTTTCGGTACTTAGAAAAATTCTTACGATTTCGATACTTATTAAACATTCAGTCGATTTCGGTACTTAGAAAAATTCTGTTGAATTTGGTACTTAGAAAAATTCCGTCGATTTCGGTACTTTGAAAAGACTCAAAAGTTTTCGGTACTTAGAAAATTTCTGACGTTTTCGGTACTTAGAAAACATTCAGAAGTTTTCGGTACTTAGAAAATTTCTGCCTTTTTCAGTACTTAGAAAACATTTAGAAGTTTTCGGTACTTAGAAAAATTCTGATGATTTCGGTACTTAGAAAAATTCTGCCGATTTCGGTAGTTAGAAAATTCAGACGATTTCGGTACTTTGAAAAATTCTGCCTTTTTCGGTACTTTGAAAAGACTCCGAAGTTTGCAGTACTTAGAAAATTTCTGACGTTTTCAGTACTTAGAAAAATTCTTTTGATTTCGGTACTTAGAAAATTTCAGTCTTTTTCGGTACTTTGAAAAGACTCAGAAGTTTTCGGTACTTAGAAAATATCTGACGTTTTCGGTACTTAGAAAAATTCTGTCGATGTCGGTACTTAGAAAACATTCAGAAGTCTTCGGTACTTAGAAAATTTCTGACGTTTTCGGTACTTAGAAAAATTCTTACGATTTCGATACTTATTAAACATTCAGAAGTTATCGGTACTTAGAAAAATTCTGCCGATTTCGGTACTTAGAAAAATTCTGTTGATTTCGGTACTTAGAAAAATTCTGATGATTTCGGTACTTAGAGAAATTCTGACGATTTCGGTACTTAGAAAAATTCTGCCGATTTCGGTACTTTGAAAAGACTCAGAAGTTTGCAGTACTTAGAAAATTTCTGACGTTTTCAGTACTTAGAAAAATTCTTTTGATTTCGGTACTTAGAAAATTTCAGACTTTTTCGGTACTTTGAAAAGACTCAGAAGTTTTCGGTACTTAGAAAATATCTGACGTTTTCGGTACTTAGAAAAATTCTGTCGATGTCGGTACTTAGAAAACATTCAGAAGTCTTCGGTACTTAGAAAATTTCTGACGTTTTCGGTACTTAGAAAAATTCTTACGATTTCGATACTTATTAAACATTCAGAAGTTTTCGGTACTTAGAAAAATTCTGCCGATTTCGGTACTTAGAAAAATTCTGTTGATTTCGGTACTTAGAAAATTTCTGCCTTTTTCGGTACTTTTTAAAGACTCAGAAGTTTTCGGATCTTAGAAAATTTCTGACCTTTTCGGTACTTAGAAAAATTCTGCCGATTTCGGTACTTAGAAAATTCCTACGATTTCGGTACTTAGAAAATTTCTGACGTTTTCGGTACTTTGAAAAAATCTGACGATTTCGGTATTTTGAAAACATTCAGAAGTTTTCGATACTTAGAAAATTTCTGACGTTTTCGGTACTTAGAAAAATTCTGTTGATTTCGGTACTTAGAAAATTTCTGCCTTTTTCGGTACTTTGAAAAGACTCAGAAGTTTGCAGTACTTAGAAAATTTCTGACGTTTTCGGTACTTTGAAAAAATCTGACGATTTCGGTATTTTGAAAACATTCAGAAGTTTTCGATACTTTGAAAATTTCTGACGTTTTCGGTACTTAGAAAAATTCTGTTGATTTCGGTACTTAGAAAATTTCTGCCTTTTTCGGTACTTTGAAAAGAGACTCGGAAGTTTTCGGTACTTAGTAAGTTTCTGACGTTCTGCCTTTTTCGGTACTTTGAAAAGACTCAGAAGTTTTCGGATCTTAGAAAATTTCTGACCTTTTCGGTACTTAGAAAATTTCTGACGTTTTCGGTGCTTAGAAAAATTCTGTTGATTTCGGTACTTAGAAAAATTCTCTTGATTTCGGTTCTTAGAAAATTTCTGCCTTTTTCGGTACTTTGAAAAGACTCGGAAGTTTTCGGTACTTAGTAAATTTCTGACGTTCTGCCTTTTTCGGTACTTTGAAAAGACTCAGAAGTTTTCGGATCTTAGAAAATTTCTGACCTTTTCGGTACTAAGAGAATTTCTGTCGATTTCGGTACTTAGAAAACATTCAGAAGTATTCGGTACTTAGAAAATTTCTGCCTTTTTCAGTACTTAGAAAACATTTAGAAGTTTTCGGTACTTCGAAAAATTCTGACGTTTTCGGTACTTAGAAAAATTCTTACGAATTCGATACTTATTAAACATTCAGAAGTTTTCGGTACTTAGAAAATTTCTGCCTTTTTCGGTACTTTGAAAAGACTCGGAAGTTTTCGGTACTTAGAAAAATTCTGACGATTTCGGTATTTAGAAAACATTCAGAAGTTTTCGATACTTAGAAAATTTCTGACGATTTCGGGACTTAGAAAAATTCTGCCGATTTCGGTACTTAGGAAAATTCTGACGATTTCGGTTTTTAGAAAAATTCAGGTGATTTCAGATCTTAGAAAATTTCTGACCTTTTCGGTACTTAGAAAAATTCTTACGATTTCGATACTTATTAAACATTCAGTCGATTTCGGTACTTAGAAAAATTCTGTTGAATTTGGTACTTAGAAAAATTCCGTCGATTTCGGTACTTTGTAAAGACTCAAAAGTTTTCGGTACTTAGAAAATTTCTGACGTTTTCGGTACTTAGAAAACATTCAGAAGTTTTCGGTACTTAGAAAATTTCTGCCTTTTTCAGTACTTAGAAAACATTTAGAAGTTTTCGGTACTTAGAAAAATTCTGATGATTTCGGTACTTAGAAAAATTCTGCCGATTTCGGTAGTTAGAAAATTCAGACGATTTCGGTACTTTGAAAAATTCTGCCTTTTTCGGTACTTTGAAAAGACTCCGAAGTTTGCAGTACTTAGAAAATTTCTGACGTTTTCAGTACTTAGAAAAATTCTTTTGATTTCGGTACTTAGAAAATTTCAGACTTTTTCGGTACTTTGAAAAGACTCAGAAGTTTTCGGTACTTAGAAAATATCTGACGTTTTCGGTACTTAGAAAAATTCTGTCGATGTCGGTACTTAGAAAACATTCAGAAGTCTTCGGTACTTAGAAAATTTCTGACGTTTTCGGTACTTAGAAAAATTCTTACGATTTCGATACTTATTAAACATTCAGAAGTTTTCGGTACTTAGAAAAATTCTGCCGATTTCGGTACTTAGAAAAATTCTGTTGATTTCGGTACTTAGAAAAATTCTGATGATTTCGGTACTTAGAGAAATTCTGACGATTTCGGTACTTAGAAAAATTCTGCCGATTTCGGTACTTTGAAAAGACTCAGAAGTTTGCAGTACTTAGAAAATTTCTGACGTTTTCAGTACTTAGAAAAATTCTTTTGATTTCGGTACTTAGAAAATTTCAGACTTTTTCGGTACTTTGAAAAGACTCAGAAGTTTTCGGTACTTAGAAAATATCTGACGTTTTCGGTACTTAGAAAAATTCTGTCGATGTCGGTACTTAGAAAACATTCAGAAGTCTTCGGTACTTAGAAAATTTCTGACGTTTTCGGTACTTAGAAAAATTCTTACGATTTCGATACTTATTAAACATTCAGAAGTTTTCGGTACTTAGAAAAATTCTGCCGATTTCGGTACTTAGAAAAATTCTGTTGATTTCGGTACTTAGAAAATTTCTGCCTTTTTCGGTACTTTTTAAAGACTCAGAAGTTTTCGGATCTTAGAAAATTTCTGACCTTTTCGGTACTTAGAAAAATTCTGCCGATTTCGGTACTTAGAAAATTCCTACGATTTCGGTACTTAGAAAATTTCTGACGTTTTCGGTACTTTGAAAAAATCTGACGATTTCGGTATTTTGAAAACATTCAGAAGTTTTCGATACTTAGAAAATTTCTGACGTTTTCGGTACTTAGAAAAATTCTGTTGATTTCGGTACTTAGAAAATTTCTGCCTTTTTCGGTACTTTGAAAAGAGACTCGGAAGTTTTCGGTACTTAGTAAATTTCTGACGTTCTGCCTTTTTCGATACTTTGAAAAGACTCAGAAGTTTTCGGATCTTAGAAAATTTCTGACCTTTTCGGTACTTAGAAAATTTCTGACGTTTTCGGTACTTAGAAAAATTCTGTCGATTTCGGTACTTAGAAAACATTCAGAAGTTTTCGGTACTTAGAAAAATTCTGTCGATTTCGGTGCTTAGAAAAATTCTGTTGATTTCGGTACTTAGAAAATTTCTGCCTTTTTCGGTACTTTGAAAATTTCAGACGTTTTCGGTACTTAGAAAACATTTAGAAGTTTTCGGTACTTCGAAAATTTCTGCCTTTTTCGGTACTTAGAAAACATTCAGAAGTTTTCAGTACTTAGAAAAATTCAGTCGAATTCGGTACTTAGAAAAATTCTGTTGATTTCGGTATTTGGAAAATTTCTGCCTTTTTCGGTACTTTGAAAAGACTCTGAAGTTTTCAGTACTTAGAAAATTTCTGACGATTTCGGTATTTAGAAAACATTCAGAAGTTTTCGATACTTAGAAAATTTCTGACGTTTTCGGTACTTAGAAAAATTCTGTCGATTTCGGTACTTAGAAAAATTCTGTTGAATTTTGTACTTAGAAAAATTCCGTCGATTTCGGTACTTTGAAAAGACTCAGAAGTTTTCGGTACTTAGAAAATTTCTGACGTTTTCGGTACTTATTAAACATTCAGAAGTTTTCGGTACTTAGAAAATTTCTGCCTTTTTCGGTACTTTGAAAAGACTCGGAAGTTTTCGGTACTTAGAAAAATTCCGACGATTTCGGTATTTAGAAAACATTCAGAAGTTTTCGATACTTAGAAAATTTCTGACGATTTCGGGACTTAGAAAAATTCTGCCGATTTCGGTACTTACGAAAATTCTGACGATTTCGGTTTTTAGAAAAATTCTGGTGATTTCAGATCTTAGAAAATTTCTGACCTTTTCGGTACTTAGAAAATATCTGACGTTTTCGGTACTTAGAAAAATTCTGTCGATATCGGTACTTAGAAAACATCCAGAAGTCTTCGGTACTTAGAAAATTTCTGACGTTTTCGGTACTTAGAAAAATTCTTACGATTTCGATACTTATTAAACATTCAGAAGTTTTCGGAACTTAGAAAAATTCTGCCGATTTCGGTACTTAGAAAAATTCTGTTGATTTCGGTACTTAGAAAATTTCTGCCTTTTTCGGTACTTTGAAAAGACTCGGAAGTTTTCGGTACTTAGTAAATTTCTGACGTTCTGCCTTTTTCGGTACTTTGAAAAGACTCAGAAGTTTTCGGATCTTAGAAAATTTCTGACCTTTTCGGTACTAAGAAAATTTCTGTCGATTTCGGTACTAAGAAAACATTCAGAAGTTTTCCGTACTTAGAAAATGTCTGCCTTTTTCAGTACTTAGAAAACATTTAGAAGTTTTCGGTACTTAGAAAAATTCTGATGATTTCGGTACTTCGAAAAATTCTGACGATTTCGGTACTTAGAAAAATTCTGCCGATTTCGGTAGTTAGAAAATTCAGACGATTTCGGTACTTTGAAAAATTCTGCCTTTTTCGGTACTTTGAGAAGACTCAGAAGTTTGCAGTACTTAGAAAATTTCTGACGTTTTCGGTACTTCGAAAAATTCTTTTGATTTCGGTACTTAGAAAATTTCAGTCTTTTTCGGTACTTTGAAAAGACTCAGAAGTTTTCGGTACTTAGAAAATATCTGACGTTTTCGGTACTTAGAAAATATCTGACGTTTTCGGTACTTAGAAAAATTCTGTCGATTTCGGTACTTAGAAAACATTCAGAAGTCTTCGGTACTTAGAAAATTCTTACGATTTCGATACTTATTAAACATTCAGAAGTTTTCGGTACTTAGAAAAATTCTGCAGATTTCGGTACTTAGAAAAATTCTGTTGATTTCGGTACTTAGAAAAATTCTGATGATTTCGGTACTTAGAGAAATTCTGACGATTTCGGTACTTAGAAAAATTCTGCCGATTTCGGTACTTTGAAAAGACTCAGAAGTTTGCAGTACTTAGAAAATTTCTGACGTTTTCGGTACTTAGAAAAATTCTTTTGATTTCGGTACTTAGAAAATTTCAGTCTTTTTCGGTACTTTGAAAAGACTCAGAAGTTTTCGGTACTTAGAAAATATCTGACGTTTTCGGTACTTAGAAAAATTCTGTCGATGTCGGTACTT
Organism: Parasteatoda tepidariorum; assembly: GCF_982258835.1. Classification (NCBI taxonomy): domain Eukaryota; kingdom Metazoa; phylum Arthropoda; class Arachnida; order Araneae; family Theridiidae; genus Parasteatoda; species Parasteatoda tepidariorum. Next base: position 110,206,939 of record NC_141762.1, read on the forward strand.
AGAAAACATTCAGAAGTCTTCGGTACTTAGAAAATTTCTGACGTTTTCGGTACTTAGAAAAATTCTTACGATTTCGATACTTATTAAACATTCAGAAGTTTTCGGTACTTAGAAAAATTCTGCCGATTTCGGTACTTAGAAAAATTCAGTTGATTTCGGTACTTAGAAAATTTCTGCCTTTTTCGGTACTTTGAAAAGACTCGGAAGTTTTCGGTACTTAGTAAATTTCTGACGTTCTGCCTTTTTCGGTACTTTTTAAAGACTCAGAAGTTTTCGGATCTTAGAAAATTTCTGACTTTTTCGGAACTTAGAAAAATTCTGTCGATTTCGGTACTTAGAAAAATTCTGTTGATTTCGGTACTTAGAGAATTTCTGCCTTTTCTGTACTTTGAAAATTTCAGACGTTTTCGGTACTTAGAAAATTTCCGATGTTCTCGGTACTTTGAAAAAATCTGACGATTTCGGTATTTTGAAAACATTCAGAAGTTTTCGATACTTTGAAAATTTCTGACGTTTTCGGTACTTAGAAAAATTCTGTTGATTTCGGTACTTAGAAAATTTCTGCCTTTTTCGGTACTTTGAAAAGAGACTCGGAAGTTTTCGGTACTTAGTAAGTTTCTGACGTTCTGCCTTTTTCGGTACTTTGAAAATACTCAGAAGTTTTCGGATCTTAGAAAATTTCTGACCTTTTCGGTACTTAGAAAATTTCTGACGTTTTCGGTGCTTAGAAAAATTCTGTTGATTTCGGTACTTAGAAAAATTCTCTTGATTTCGGTTCTTAGAAAATTTCTGCCTTTTTCGGTACTTTGAAAAGACTCGGAAGTTTTCGGATCTTAGAAAATTTCTGACCTTTTCGGTACTAAGAGAATTTCTGTCGATTTCGGTACTTAGAAAACATTCAGAAGTATTCGGTACTTAGAAAATTTCTGCCTTTTTCAGTACTTAGAAAACATTTAGAAGTTTTCGGTACTTCGAAAAATTCTGACGTTTTCGGTACTTAGAAAAATTCTTACGAATTCGATACTTATTAAACATTCAGAAGTTTTCGGTACTTAGAAAATTTCTGCCTTTTTCGGTACTTTGAAAAGACTCGGAAGTTTTCGGTACTTAGAAAAATTCTGACGATTTCGGTATTTAGAAAACATTCAGAAGTTTTCGATACTTAGAAAATTTCTGACGATTTCGGGACTTAGAAAAATTCTGCCGATTTCGGTACTTAGGAAAATTCTGACGATTTCGGTATTTTGAAAACATTCAGAAGTTTTCGATACTTAGATAATTTCTGACGTTTTCGGTACTTAGAAAAATTCTGTTGATTTCGGTACTTAGAAAATTTCTGCCTTCTTCGGTACTTTGAAAAGAGACTCGGAAGTTTTCGGTACTTAGTAAATTTCAGACGTTCTGCCTTTTTCGGTACTTTGAAAAGACTCAGAAGTTTTCAGATCTTAGAAAATTTCTGACCTTTTCGGTACTTAGAAAATATCTGACGTTTTCGGTACTTAGAAAAATTCTTACGATTTCGATACTTATTAAACATTCAGCCGATTTCGGTACTTAGAAAAATTCTGTTGAATTTGGTACTTAGAAAAATTCCGTCGATTTCGGTACTTTGAAAAGACTCAAAAGTTTTCGGTACTTAGAAAATTTCTGACGTTTTCGGTACTTAGAAAACATTCAGAAGTTTTCGGTACTTAGAAAAATTCTGATGATTTCGGTACTTAGAAAAATTCTGCCGATTTCGGTAGTTAGAAAATTCAGACGATTTCGGTACTTTGAAAAATTCTGCCTTTTTCGGTACTTTGAAAAGACTCAGAAGTTTGCAGTACTTAGAAAATTTCTGACGTTTTCGGTACTTCGAAAAATTCTTTTGATTTCGGTACTTAGAAAATTTCAGTCTTTTTCGGTACTTTGAAAAGACTCAGAAGTTTTCGGATCTTAGAAAATGTCTGACCTTTTCGGTACTAAGAGAATTTCTGTCGATTTCGGTACTTAGAAAACATTCAGAAGTATTCGGTACTTAGAAAATTTCTGCCTTTTTCAGTACTTAGAAAACATTTAGAAGTTTTCGGTACTTCGAAAAATTCTGACGTTTTCGGTACTTAGAAAAATTCTTACGAATTCGATACTTATTAAACATTCAGAAGTTTTCGGTACTTAGAAAATTTCTGCCTTTTTCGGTACTTTGAAAAGACTCGGAAGTTTTCAGTACTTAGAAAAATTCTGACGATTTCGGTATTTAGAAAACATTCAGAAGTTTTCGATACTTAGAAAATTTCTGACGATTTCGGGACTTAGAAAAATTCTGCCGATTTCGGTACTTAGGAAAATTCTGACGATTTCGGTATTTTGAAAACATTCAGAAGTTTTCGATACTTAGATAATTTCTGACGTTTTCGGTACTTAGAAAAATTCTGTTGATTTCGGTACTTAGAAAATTTCTGCCTTCTTCGGTACTTTGAAAAGAGACTCGGAAGTTTTCGGTACTTAGTAAATTTCTGACGTTCTGCCTTTTTCGGTACTTTGAAAAGAGACTCGGAAGTTTTCGGTACTTAGTAAATTTCAGACGTTCTGCCTTTTTCGGTACTTTGAAAAGACTCAGAAGTTTTCAGATCTTAGAAAATTTCTGACCTTTTCGGTACTTAGAAAATATCTGACGTTTTCGGTACTTAGAAAAATTCTTACGATTTCGATACTTATTAAACATTCAGCCGATTTCGGTACTTAGAAAAATTCTGTTGAATTTGGTACTTAGAAAAATTCCGTCGATTTCGGTACTTTGAAAAGACTCAAAAGTTTTCGGTACTTAGAAAATTTCTGACGTTTTCGGTACTTAGAAAACATTCAGAAGTTTTCGGTACTTAGAAAAATTCTGATGATTTCGGTACTTAGAAAAATTCTGCCGATTTCGGTAGTTAGAAAATTCAGACGATTTCGGTACTTTGAAAAATTCTGCCTTTTTCGGTACTTTGAAAAGACTCAGAAGTTTGCAGTACTTAGAAAATTTCTGACGTTTTCGGTACTTCGAAAAATTCTTTTGATTTCGGTACTTAGAAAATTTCAGTCTTTTTCGGTACTTTGAAAAGACTCAGAAGTTTTCGGATCTTAGAAAATGTCTGACCTTTTCGGTACTAAGAGAATTTCTGTCGATTTCGGTACTTAGAAAACATTCAGAAGTATTCGGTACTTAGAAAATTTCTGCCTTTTTCAGTACTTAGAAAACATTTAGAAGTTTTCGGTACTTCGAAAAATTCTGACGTTTTCGGTACTTAGAAAAATTCTTACGAATTCGATACTTATTAAACATTCAGAAGTTTTCGGTACTTAGAAAATTTCTGCCTTTTTCGGTACTTTGAAAAGACTCGGAAGTTTTCAGTACTTAGAAAAATTCTGACGATTTCGGTATTTAGAAAACATTCAGAAGTTTTCGATACTTAGAAAATTTCTGACGATTTCGGGACTTAGAAAAATTCTGCCGATTTCGGTACTTAGGAAAATTCTGACGATTTCGGTATTTTGAAAACATTCAGAAGTTTTCGATACTTAGATAATTTCTGACGTTTTCGGTACTTAGAAAAATTCTGTTGATTTCGGTACTTAGAAAATTTCTGCCTTCTTCGGTACTTTGAAAAGAGACTCGGAAGTTTTCGGTACTTAGTAAATTTCTGACGTTCTGCCTTTTTCGGTACTTTGAAAAGACTCAGAAGTTTTCAGATCTTAGAAAATTTCTGACCTTTTCGGTACTTAGAAAATATCTGACGTTTTCGGTACTTAGAAAAATTCTTACGATTTCGATAGTTATTAAACATTCAGTCGATTTCGGTACTTAGAAAAATTCTGTTGAATTTGGTACTTAGAAAAATTCCGTCGATTTCGGTACTTTGAAAAGACTCAAAAGTTTTCGGTACTTAGAAAATTTCTGACGTTTTCGGTACTTAGAAAACATTCAGAAGTTTTCGGTACTTAGAAAAATTCTGATGATTTCGGTACTTAGAAAAATTCTGCCGATTTCGGTAGTTAGAAAATTCAGACGATTTCGGTACTTTGAAAAATTCTGCCTTTTTCGGTACTTTGAAAAGACTCAGAAGTTTGCAGTACTTAGAAAATTTCTGACGTTTTCGGTACTTCGAAAAATTCTTTTGATTTCGGTACTTAGAAAATTTCAGTCTTTTTCGGTACTTTGAAAAGACTCAGAAGTTTTCGGTACTTAGAAAATATCTGACGTTTTCGGTACTTAGAAAAATTCTTACGATTTCGATACTTATTAAACATTCAGAAGTTTTCGGTACTTAGAAAAATTCTGCCGATTTCGGTACTTAGAAAAATTCTGTTGATTTCGGTACTTAGAAAAATTCTGATGATTTCGGTACTTAGAGAAATTCTGACGATTTCGGTACTTAGAAAAATTCTGCCGATTTCGGTACTTTGAAAAGACTCAGAAGTTTGCAGTACTTAGAAAATTTCTGACGTTTTCGGTACTTAGAAAAATTCTTTTGATTTCGGTACTTAGAAAATTTCAGACTTTTTCGGTACTTTGAAAAGACTCAGAAGTTTTCGGTACTTAGAAAATATCTGACGTTTTCGGTACTTAGAAAAATTCTGTCGATGTCGGTACTTAGAAAACATTCAGAAGTCTTCGGTACTTAGAAAATTTCTGACGTTTTCGGTACTTAGAAAAATTCTTACGATTTCGATACTTATTAAACATTCAAAAGTTTTCGGTACTTAGAAAAATTCTGCCGATTTCGGTACTTAGAAAAATTCAGTTGATTTCAGTAGTTAGAAAATTTCTGCCTTTTTCGGTACTTTGAAAAGACTCGGAAGTTTTCGGTACTTAGTAAATTTCTGACGTTCTGCCTTTTTCGGTACTTTTTAAAGACTCAGAAGTTTTCGGATCTTAGAAAATTTCTGACTTTTTCGGAACTTAGAAAAATTCTGTCGATTTCGGTACTTAGAAAAATTCTGTTGATTTCGGTACTTAGAAAATTTCTGCCTTTTTCTGTACTTTGAAAATTTCAGACGTTTTCGGTACTTAGAAAATTTCCGATGTTCTCGGTACTTTGAAAAAATCTGACGATTTCGGTATTTTGAAAACATTCAGAAGTTTTCGATACTTTGAAAATTTCTGACGTTTTCGGTACTTAGAAAAATTCTGTTGATTTCGGTACTTAGAAAATTTCTGCCTTTTTCGGTACTTTGAAAAGAGACTCGGAAGTTTTCGGTACTTAGTAAGTTTCTGACGTTCTGCCTTTTTCGGTACTTTGAAAATACTCAGAAGTTTTCGGATCTTAGAAAATTTCTGACCTTTTCGGTACTTAGAAAATTTCTGACGTTTTCGGTGCTTAGAAAAATTCTGTTGATTTCGGTACTTAGAAAAATTCTCTTGATTTCGGTTCTTAGAAAATTTCTGCCTTTTTCGGTACTTTGAAAAGACTCGGAAGTTTTCGGTACTTAGTAAATTTCTGACGTTCTGCCTTTTTCGGTACTTTGAAAAGACTCAGAAGTTTTCGGATCTTAGAAAATTTCTGACCTTTTCGGTACTAAGAGAATTTCTGTCGATTTCGGTACTTAGAAAACATTCAGAAGTATTCGGTACTTAGAAAATTTCTGCCTTTTTCAGTACTTAGAAAACATTTAGAAGTTTTCGGTACTTCGAAAAATTCTGACGTTTTCGGTACTTAGAAAAATTCTTACGAATTCGATACTTATTAAACATTCAGAAGTTTTCGGTACTTAGAAAATTTCTGCCTTTTTCGGTACTTTGAAAAGACTCGGAAGTTTTCGGTACTTAGAAAAATTCTGACGATTTCGGTATTTAGAAAACATTCAGAAGTTTTCGATACTTAGAAAATTTCTGACGATTTCGGGACTTAGAAAAATTCTGCCGATTTCGGTACTTAGGAAAATTCTGACGATTTCGGTATTTTGAAAACATTCAGAAGTTTTCGATACTTAGATAATTTCTGACGTTTTCGGTACTTAGAAAAATTCTGTTGATTTCGGTACTTAGAAAATTTCTGCCTTCTTCGGTACTTTGAAAAGAGACTCGGAAGTTTTCGGTACTTAGTAAATTTCAGACGTTCTGCCTTTTTCGGTACTTTGAAAAGACTCAGAAGTTTTCAGATCTTAGAAAATTTCTGACCTTTTCGGTACTTAGAAAATATCTGACGTTTTCGGTACTTAGAAAAATTCTTACGATTTCGATACTTATTAAACATTCAGTCGATTTCGGTACTTAGAAAAATTCTGTTGAATTTGGTACTTAGAAAAATTCCGTCGATTTCGGTACTTTGAAAAGACTCAAAAGTTTTCGGTACTTAGAAAATTTCTGACGTTTTCGGTACTTAGAAAACATTCAGAAGTTTTCGGTACTTAGAAAAATTCTGATGATTTCGGTACTTAGAAAAATTCTGCCGATTTCGGTAGTTAGAAAATTCAGACGATTTCGGTACTTTGAAAAATTCTGCCTTTTTCGGTACTTTGAAAAGACTCAGAAGTTTGCAGTACTTAGAAAATTTCTGACGTTTTCGGTACTTCGAAAAATTCTTTTGATTTCGGTACTTAGAAAATTTCAGTCTTTTTCGGTACTTTGAAAAGACTCAGAAGTTTTCGGTACTTAGAAAATATCTGACGTTTTCGGTACTTAGAAAAATTCTTACGATTTCGATATTTATTAAACATTCAGAAGTTTTCGGTACTTAGAAAAATTCTGCCGATTTCGGTCCTTAGAAAAATTCTGTTGATTTCGGTACTTAGAAAAATTCTGATGATTTCGGTACTTAGAGAAATTCTGACGATTTCGGTACTTAGAAAAATTCTGCCGATTTCGGTACTTTGAAAAGACTCAGAAGTTTGCAGTACTTAGAAAATTTCTGACGTTTTCGGTACTTAGAAAAATTCTTTTGATTTCGGTACTTAGAAAATTTCAGACTTTTTCGGTACTTTGAAAAGACTCAGAAGTTTTCGGTACTTAGAAAATATCTGACGTTTTCGGTACTTAGAAAAATTCTGTCGATGTCGGTACTTAGAAAACATTCAGAAGTCTTCGGTACTTAGAAAATTTCTGACGTTTTCGGTACTTAGAAAAATTCTTACGATTTCGATACTTATTAAACATTCAGAAGTTTTCGGTACTTAGAAAAATTCTGCCGATTTCGGTACTTAGAAAAATTCAGTTGATTTCAGTACTTAGAAAATTTCTGCCGATTTCGGTACTTTGAAAAGACTCAGAAGTTTGCAGTACTTAGAAAATTTCTGACGTTTTCGGTACTTAGAAAAATTCTTTTGATTTCGGTACTTAGAAAATTTCAGTCTTTTTCGGTACTTTGAAAAGACTCAGAAGTTTTCGGTACTTAGAAAATATCTGACGTTTTCGGTACTTAGAAAAATTCTGTCGATGTCGGTACTTAGAAAACATTCAGAAGTCTTCGGTACTTAGAAAATTTCTGACGTTTTCGGTACTTAGAAAAATTCTTACGATTTCGATACTTATTAAACATTCAGAAGTTTTCGGTACTTAGAAAAATTCTGCCGATTTCGGTACTTAGAAAAATTCAGTTGATTTCGGTACTTAGAAAATTTCTGCCTTTTTCGGTACTTTGAAAAGACTCGGAAGTTTTCGGTACTTAGTAAATTTCTGACGTTCTGCCTTTTTCGGTACTTTTTAAAGACTCAGAAGTTTTCGGATCTTAGAAAATTTCTGACTTTTTCGGAACTTAGAAAAATTCTGTCGATTTCGGTACTTAGAAAAATTCTGTTGATTTCGGTACTTAGAGAATTTCTGCCTTTTCTGTACTTTGAAAATTTCAGACGTTTTCGGTACTTAGAAAATTTCCGATGTTCTCGGTACTTTGAAAAAATCTGACGATTTCGGTATTTTGAAAACATTCAGAAGTTTTCGATACTTTGAAAATTTCTGACGTTTTCGGTACTTAGAAAAATTCTGTTGATTTCGGTACTTAGAAAATTTCTGCCTTTTTCGGTACTTTGAAAAGAGACTCGGAAGTTTTCGGTACTTAGTAAGTTTCTGACGTTCTGCCTTTTTCGGTACTTTGAAAATACTCAGAAGTTTTCGGATCTTAGAAAATTTCTGACCTTTTCGGTACTTAGAAAATTTCTGACGTTTTCGGTGCTTAGAAAAATTCTGTTGATTTCGGTACTTAGAAAAATTCTCTTGATTTCGGTTCTTAGAAAATTTCTGCCTTTTTCGGTACTTTGAAAAGACTCGGAAGTTTTCGGTACTTAGTAAATTTCTGACGTTCTGCCTTTTTCGGTACTTTGAAAAGACTCAGAAGTTTTCGGATCTTAGAAAATTTCTGACCTTTTCGGTACTAAGAGAATTTCTGTCGATTTCGGTACTTAGAAAACATTCAGAAGTATTCGGTACTTAGAAAATTTCTGCCTTTTTCAGTACTTAGAAAACATTTAGAAGTTTTCGGTACTTCGAAAAATTCTGACGTTTTCGGTACTTAGAAAAATTCTTACGAATTCGATACTTATTAAACATTCAGAAGTTTTCGGTACTTAGAAAATTTCTGCCTTTTTCGGTACTTTGAAAAGACTCGGAAGTTTTCGGTACTTAGAAAAATTCTGACGATTTCGGTATTTAGAAAACATTCAGAAGTTTTCGATACTTAGAAAATTTCTGACGATTTCGGGACTTAGAAAAATTCTGCCGATTTCGGTACTTAGGAAAATTCTGACGATTTCGGTATTTTGAAAACATTCAGAAGTTTTCGATACTTAGATAATTTCTGACGTTTTCGGTACTTAGAAAAATTCTGTTGATTTCGGTACTTAGAAAATTTCTGCCTTCTTCGGTACTTTGAAAAGAGACTCGGAAGTTTTCGGTACTTAGTAAATTTCAGACGTTCTGCCTTTTTCGGTACTTTGAAAAGACTCAGAAGTTTTCAGATCTTAGAAAATTTCTGACCTTTTCGGTACTTAGAAAATATCTGACGTTTTCGGTACTTAGAAAAATTCTTACGATTTCGATACTTATTAAACATTCAGCCGATTTCGGTACTTAGAAAAATTCTGTTGAATTTGGTACTTAGAAAAATTCCGTCGATTTCGGTACTTTGAAAAGACTCAAAAGTTTTCGGTACTTAGAAAATTTCTGACGTTTTCGGTACTTAGAAAACATTCAGAAGTTTTCGGTACTTAGAAAAATTCTGATGATTTCGGTACTTAGAAAAATTCTGCCGATTTCGGTAGTTAGAAAATTCAGACGATTTCGGTACTTTGAAAAATTCTGCCTTTTTCGGTACTTTGAAAAGACTCAGAAGTTTGCAGTACTTAGAAAATTTCTGACGTTTTCGGTACTTCGAAAAATTCTTTTGATTTCGGTACTTAGAAAATTTCAGTCTTTTTCGGTACTTTGAAAAGACTCAGAAGTTTTCGGATCTTAGAAAATGTCTGACCTTTTCGGTACTAAGAGAATTTCTGTCGATTTCGGTACTTAGAAAACATTCAGAAGTATTCGGTACTTAGAAAATTTCTGCCTTTTTCAGTACTTAGAAAACATTTAGAAGTTTTCGGTACTTCGAAAAATTCTGACGTTTTCGGTACTTAGAAAAATTCTTACGAATTCGATACTTATTAAACATTCAGAAGTTTTCGGTACTTAGAAAATTTCTGCCTTTTTCGGTACTTTGAAAAGACTCGGAAGTTTTCAGTACTTAGAAAAATTCTGACGATTTCGGTATTTAGAAAACATTCAGAAGTTTTCGATACTTAGAAAATTTCTGACGATTTCGGGACTTAGAAAAATTCTGCCGATTTCGGTACTTAGGAAAATTCTGACGATTTCGGTATTTTGAAAACATTCAGAAGTTTTCGATACTTAGATAATTTCTGACGTTTTCGGTACTTAGAAAAATTCTGTTGATTTCGGTACTTAGAAAATTTCTGCCTTCTTCGGTACTTTGAAAAGAGACTCGGAAGTTTTCGGTACTTAGTAAATTTCTGACGTTCTGCCTTTTTCGGTACTTTGAAAAGACTCAGAAGTTTTCAGATCTTAGAAAATTTCTGACCTTTTCGGTACTTAGAAAATATCTGACGTTTTCGGTACTTAGAAAAATTCTTACGATTTCGATAGTTATTAAACATTCAGTCGATTTCGGTACTTAGAAAAATTCTGTTGAATTTGGTACTTAGAAAAATTCCGTCGATTTCGGTACTTTGAAAAGACTCAAAAGTTTTCGGTACTTAGAAAATTTCTGACGTTTTCGGTACTTAGAAAACATTCAGAAGTTTTCGGTACTTAGAAAAATTCTGATGATTTCGGTACTTAGAAAAATTCTGCCGATTTCGGTAGTTAGAAAATTCAGACGATTTCGGTACTTTGAAAAATTCTGCCTTTTTCGGTACTTTGAAAAGACTCAGAAGTTTGCAGTACTTAGAAAATTTCTGACGTTTTCGGTACTTCGAAAAATTCTTTTGATTTCGGTACTTAGAAAATTTCAGTCTTTTTCGGTACTTTGAAAAGACTCAGAAGTTTTCGGTACTTAGAAAATATCTGACGTTTTCGGTACTTAGAAAAATTCTTACGATTTCGATACTTATTAAACATTCAGAAGTTTTCGGTACTTAGAAAAATTCTGCCGATTTCGGTCCTTAGAAAAATTCTGTTGATTTCGGTACTTAGAAAAATTCTGATGATTTCGGTACTTAGAGAAATTCTGACGATTTCGGTACTTAGAAAAATTCTGCCGATTTCGGTACTTTGAAAAGACTCAGAAGTTTGCAGTACTTAGAAAATTTCTGACGTTTTCGGTACTTAGAAAAATTCTTTTGATTTCGGTACTTAGAAAATTTCAGACTTTTTCGGTACTTTGAAAAGACTCAGAAGTTTTCGGTACTTAGAAAATATCTGACGTTTTCGGTACTTAGAAAAATTCTGTCGATGTCGGTACTTAGAAAACATTCAGAAGTCTTCGGTACTTAGAAAATTTCTGACGTTTTCGGTACTTAGAAAAATTCTTACGATTTCGATACTTATTAAACATTCAGAAGTTTTCGGTACTTAGAAAAATTCTGCCGATTTCGGTACTTAGAAAAATTCAGTTGATTTCAGTACTTAGAAAATTTCTGCCTTTTTCGGTACTTTGAAAAGACTCGGAAGTTTTCGGTACTTAGTAAATTTCTGACGTTCTGCCTTTTTCGGTACTTTTTAAAGACTCAGAAGTTTTCGGATCTTAGAAAATTTCTGACTTTTTCGGAACTTAGAAAAATTCTGTCGATTTCGGTACTTAGAAAAATTCTGTTGATTTCGGTACTTAGAAAATTTCTGCCTTTTTCTGTACTTTGAAAATTTCAGACGTTTTCGGTACTTAGAAAATTTCCGATGTTCTCGGTACTTTGAAAAAATCTGACGATTTCGGTATTTTGAAAACATTCAGAAGTTTTCGATACTTTGAAAATTTCTGACGTTTTCGGTACTTAGAAAAATTCTGTTGATTTCGGTACTTAGAAAATTTCTGCCTTTTTCGGTACTTTGAAAAGAGACTCGGAAGTTTTCGGTACTTAGTAAGTTTCTGACGTTCTGCCTTTTTCGGTACTTTGAAAATACTCAGAAGTTTTCGGATCTTAGAAAATTTCTGACCTTTTCGGTACTTAGAAAATTTCTGACGTTTTCGGTGCTTAGAAAAATTCTGTTGATTTCGGTACTTAGAAAAATTCTCTTGATTTCGGTTCTTAGAAAATTTCTGCCTTTTTCGGTACTTTGAAAAGACTCGGAAGTTTTCGGTACTTAGTAAATTTCTGACGTTCTGCCTTTTTCGGTACTTTGAAAAGACTCAGAAGTTTTCGGATCTTAGAAAATTTCTGACCTTTTCGGTACTAAGAGAATTTCTGTCGATTTCGGTACTTAGAAAACATTCAGAAGTATTCGGTACTTAGAAAATTTCTGCCTTTTTCAGTACTTAGAAAACATTTAGAAGTTTTCGGTACTTCGAAAAATTCTGACGTTTTCGGTACTTAGAAAAATTCTTACGAATTCGATACTTATTAAACATTCAGAAGTTTTCGGTACTTAGAAAATTTCTGCCTTTTTCGGTACTTTGAAAAGACTCGGAAGTTTTCGGTACTTAGAAAAATTCTGACGATTTCGGTATTTAGAAAACATTCAGAAGTTTTCGATACTTAGAAAATTTCTGACGATTTCGGGACTTAGAAAAATTCTGCCGATTTCGGTACTTAGGAAAATTCTGACGATTTCGGTATTTTGAAAACATTCAGAAGTTTTCGATACTTAGATAATTTCTGACGTTTTCGGTACTTAGAAAAATTCTGTTGATTTCGGTACTTAGAAAATTTCTGCCTTCTTCGGTACTTTGAAAAGAGACTCGGAAGTTTTCGGTACTTAGTAAATTTCAGACGTTCTGCCTTTTTCGGTACTTTGAAAAGACTCAGAAGTTTTCAGATCTTAGAAAATTTCTGACCTTTTCGGTACTTAGAAAATATCTGACGTTTTCGGTACTTAGAAAAATTCTTACGATTTCGATACTTATTAAACATTCAGTCGATTTCGGTACTTAGAAAAATTCTGTTGAATTTGGTACTTAGAAAAATTCCGTCGATTTCGGTACTTTGAAAAGACTCAAAAGTTTTCGGTACTTAGAAAATTTCTGACGTTTTCGGTACTTAGAAAACATTCAGAAGTTTTCGGTACTTAGAAAAATTCTGATGATTTCGGTACTTAGAAAAATTCTGCCGATTTCGGTAGTTAGAAAATTCAGACGATTTCGGTACTTTGAAAAATTCTGCCTTTTTCGGTACTTTGAAAAGACTCAGAAGTTTGCAGTACTTAGAAAATTTCTGACGTTTTCGGTACTTCGAAAAATTCTTTTGATTTCGGTACTTAGAAAATTTCAGTCTTTTTCGGTACTTTGAAAAGACTCAGAAGTTTTCGGATCTTAGAAAATGTCTGACCTTTTCGGTACTAAGAGAATTTCTGTCGATTTCGGTACTTAGAAAACATTCAGAAGTATTCGGTACTTAGAAAATTTCTGCCTTTTTCAGTACTTAGAAAACATTTAGAAGTTTTCGGTACTTCGAAAAATTCTGACGTTTTCGGTACTTAGAAAAATTCTTACGAATTCGATACTTATTAAACATTCAGAAGTTTTCGGTACTTAGAAAATTTCTGCCTTTTTCGGTACTTTGAAAAGACTCGGAAGTTTTCGGTACTTAGGAAAATTCTGACGATTTCGGTATTTTGAAAACATTCAGAAGTTTTCGATACTTAGATAATTTCTGACGTTTTCGGTACTTAGAAAAATTCTGTTGATTTCGGTACTTAGAAAATTTCTGCCTTCTTCGGTACTTTGAAAAGAGACTCGGAAGTTTTCGGTACTTAGTAAATTTCTGACGTTCTGCCTTTTTCGGTACTTTGAAAAGACTCAGAAGTTTTCAGATCTTAGAAAATTTCTGACCTTTTCGGTACTTAGAAAATATCTGACGTTTTCGGTACTTAGAAAAATTCTTACGATTTCGATAGTTATTAAACATTCAGTCGATTTCGGTACTTAGAAAAATTCTGTTGAATTTGGTACTTAGAAAAATTCCGTCGATTTCGGTACTTTGAAAAGACTCAAAAGTTTTCGGTACTTAGAAAATTTCTGACGTTTTCGGTACTTAGAAAACATTCAGAAGTTTTCGGTACTTAGAAAAATTCTGATGATTTCGGTACTTAGAAAAATTCTGCCGATTTCGGTAGTTAGAAAATTCAGACGATTTCGGTACTTTGAAAAATTCTGCCTTTTTCGGTACTTTGAAAAGACTCAGAAGTTTGCAGTACTTAGAAAATTTCTGACGTTTTCGGTACTTCGAAAAATTCTTTTGATTTCGGCACTTAGAAAATTTCAGTCTTTTTCGGTACTTTGAAAAGACTCAGAAGTTTTCGGTACTTAGAAAATATCTGACGTTTTCGGTACTTAGAAAAATTCTTACGATTTCGATACTTATTAAACATTCAGAAGTTTTCGGTACTTAGAAAAATTCTGCCGATTTCGGTACTTAGAAAAATTCTGTTGATTTCGGTACTTAGAAAAATTCTGATGATTTCGGTACTTAGAGAAATTCTGACGATTTCGGTACTTAGAAAAATTCTGCCGATTTCGGTACTTTGAAAAGACTCAGAAGTTTGCAGTACTTAGAAAATTTCTGACGTTTTCGGTACTTAGAAAAATTCTTTTGATTTCGGTACTTAGAAAATTTCAGACTTTTTCGGTACTTTGAAAAGACTCAGAAGTTTTCGGTACTTAGAAAATATCTGACGTTTTCGGTACTTAGAAAAATTCTGTCGATGTCGGTACTTAGAAAACATTCAGAAGTCTTCGGTACTTAGAAAATTTCTGACGTTTTCGGTACTTAGAAAAATTCTTACGATTTCGATACTTATTAAACATTCAGAAGTTTTCGGTACTTAGAAAAATTCTGCCGATTTCGGTACTTAGAAAAATTCAGTTGATTTCAGTACTTAGAAAATTTCTGCCTTTTTCGGTACTTTGAAAAGACTCGGAAGTTTTCGGTACTTAGTAAATTTCTGACGTTCTGCCTTTTTCGGTACTTTTTAAAGACTCAGAAGTTTTCGGATCTTAGAAAATTTCTGACTTTTTCGGAACTTAGAAAAATTCTGTCGATTTCGGTACTTAGAAAAATTCTGTTGATTTCGGTACTTAGAAAATTTCTGCCTTTTTCTGTACTTTGAAAATTTCAGACGTTTTCGGTACTTAGAAAATTTCCGATGTTCTCGGTACTTTGAAAAAATCTGACGATTTCGGTATTTTGAAAACATTCAGAAGTTTTCGATACTTTGAAAATTTCTGACGTTTTCGGTACTTAGAAAAATTCTGTTGATTTCGGTACTTAGAAAATTTCTGCCTTTTTCGGTACTTTGAAAAGAGACTCGGAAGTTTTCGGTACTTAGTAAGTTTCTGACGTTCTGCCTTTTTCGGTACTTTGAAAAGACTCAGAAGTTTTCGGATCTTAGAAAATTTCTGACCTTTTCGGTACTTAGAAAATTTCTGACGTTTTCGGTGCTTAGAAAAATTCTGTTGATTTCGGTACTTAGAAAAATTCTCTTGATTTCGGTTCTTAGAAAATTTCTGCCTTTTTCGGTACTTTGAAAAGACTCGGAAGTTTTCGGTACTTAGTAAATTTCTGACGTTCTGCCTTTTTCGGTACTTTGAAAAGACTCAGAAGTTTTCGGATCTTAGAAAATTTCTGACCTTTTCGGTACTAAGAGAATTTCTGTCGATTTCGGTACTTAGAAAACATTCAGAAGTATTCGGTACTTAGAAAATTTCTGCCTTTTTCAGTACTTAGAAAACATTTAGAAGTTTTCGGTACTTCGAAAAATTCTGACGTTTTCGGTACTTAGAAAAATTCTTACGAATTCGATACTTATTAAACATTCAGAAGTTTTCGGTACTTAGAAAATTTCTGCCTTTTTCGGTACTTTGAAAAGACTCGGAAGTTTTCGGTACTTAGAAAAATTCTGACGATTTCGGTATTTAGAAAACATTCAGAAGTTTTCGATACTTAGATAATTTCTGACGTTTTCGGTACTTAGAAAAATTCTGTTGATTTCGGTACTTAGAAACTTTCTGCCTTCTTCGGTACTTTGAAAAGAGACTCGGAAGTTTTCGGTACTTAGTAAATTTCAGACGTTCTGCCTTTTTCGGTACTTTGAAAAGACTCAGAAGTTTTCAGATCTTAGAAAATTTCTGACCTTTTCGGTACTTAGAAAATATCTGACGTTTTCGGTACTTAGAAAAATTCTTACGATTTCGATACTTATTAAACATTCAGTCGATTTCGGTACTTAGAAAAATTCTGTTGAATTTGGTACTTAGAAAAATTCCGTCGATTTCGGTACTTTGAAAAGACTCAAAAGTTTTCGGTACTTAGAAAATTTCTGACGTTTTCGGTACTTAGAAAACATTCAGAAGTTTTCGGTACTTAGAAAAATTCTGATGATTTCGGTACTTAGAAAAATTCTGCCGATTTCGGTAGTTAGAAAATTCAGACGATTTCGGTACTTTGAAAAATTCTGCCTTTTTCGGTACTTTGAAAAGACTCAGAAGTTTGCAGTACTTAGAAAATTTCTGACGTTTTCGGTACTTCGAAAAATTCTTTTGATTTCGGTACTTAGAAAATTTCAGTCTTTTTCGGTACTTTGAAAAGACTCAGAAGTTTTCGGATCTTAGAAAATGTCTGACCTTTTCGGTACTAAGAGAATTTCTGTCGATTTCGGTACTTAGAAAACATTCAGAAGTATTCGGTACTTAGAAAATTTCTGCCTTTTTCAGTACTTAGAAAACATTTAGAAGTTTTCGGTACTTCGAAAAATTCTGACGTTTTCGGTACTTAGAAAAATTCTTACGAATTCGATACTTATTAAACATTCAGAAGTTTTCGGTACTTAGAAAATTTCTGCCTTTTTCGGTACTTTGAAAAGACTCGGAAGTTTTCGGTACTTAGAAAAATTCTGACGATTTCGCTATTTAGAAAACATTCAGAAGTTTTCGATACTTAGAAAATTTCTGACGATTTCGGGACTTAGAAAAATTCTGCCGATTTCGGTACTTAGGAAAATTCTGACGATTTCGGTATTTTGAAAACATTCAGAAGTTTTCGATACTTAGATAATTTCTGACGTTTTCGGTACTTAGAAAAATTCTGTTGATTTCGGTACTTAGAAAATTTCTGCCTTCTTCGGTACTTTGAAAAGAGACTCGGAAGTTTTCGGTACTTAGTAAATTTCTGACGTTCTGCCTTTTTCGGTACTTTGAAAAGACTCAGAAGTTTTCAGATCTTAGAAAATTTCTGACCTTTTCGGTACTTAGAAAATATCTGACGTTTTCGGTACTTAGAAAAATTCTTACGATTTCGATACTTATTAAACATTCAGTCGATTTCGGTACTTAGAAAAATTCTGTTGAATTTGGTACTTAGAAAAATTCCGTCGATTTCGGTACTTTGAAAAGACTCAAAAGTTTTCGGTACTTAGAAAATTTCTGACGTTTTCGGTACTTAGAAAACATTCAGAAGTTTTCGGTACTTAGAAAAATTCTGATGATTTCGGTACTTAGAAAAATTCTGCCGATTTCGGTAGTTAGAAAATTCAGACGATTTCGGCACTTTGAAAAATTCTGCCTTTTTCGGTACTTTGAAAAGACTCAGAAGTTTGCAGTACTTAGAAAATTTCTGACGTTTTCGGTACTTCGAAAAATTCTTTTGATTTCGGTACTTAGAAAATTTCAGTCTTTTTCGGTACTTTGAAAAGACTCAGAAGTTTTCGGTACTTAGAAAATATCTGACGTTTTCGGTACTTAGAAAAATTCTTACGATTTCGATACTTATTAAACATTCAGAAGTTTTCGGTACTTAGAAAAATTCTGCCGATTTCGGTACTTAGAAAAATTCTGTTGATTTCGGTACTTAGAGAAATTCTGACGATTTCGGTACTTAGAAAAATTCTGCCGATTTCGGTACTTTGAAAAGACTCAGAAGTTTGCAGTACTTAGAAAATTTCTGACGTTTTCGGTACTTAGAAAAATTCTTTTGATTTCGGTACTTAGAAAATTTCAGACTTTTTCGGTACTTTGAAAAGACTCAGAAGTTTTCGGTACTTAGAAAATATCTGACGTTTTCGGTACTTAGAAAATTTCTGTCGATGTCGGTACTTAGAAAACATTCAGAAGTCTTCGGTACTTAGAAAATTTCTGACGTTTTCGGTACTTAGAAAAATTCTTACGATTTCGATACTTATTAAACATTCAGAAGTTTTCGGTACTTAGAAAAATTCTGCCGATTTCGGTACTTAGAAAATTCCTACGATTTCGGTACTTAGAAAATTTCTGACGTTTTCGGTACTTTGAAAAAATCTGACGATTTCGGTATTTTGAAAACATTCAGAAGTTTTCGATACTTAGAAAATTTCTGACGTTTTCGGTACTTAGAAAAATTCTGTTGATTTCGGTACTTAGAAAATTTCTGCCTTTTTCGGTACTTTGAAAAGAGACTCGGAAGTTTTCGGTACTTAGTAAATTTCTGACGTTCTGCCTTTTTCGATACTTTGAAAAGACTCAGAAGTTTTCGGATCTTAGAAAATTTCTGACCTTTTCGGTACTTAGAAAACATTCAGAAGTTTTCGGTACTTAGAAAAATTCTGTCGATTTCGGTGCTTAGAAAAATTCTGTTGATTTCGGTACTTAGAAAATTTCTGCCTTTTTCGGTACTTTGAAAATTTCAGACGTTTTCGGTACTTAGAAAACATTTAGAAGTTTTCGGTACTTCGAAAATTTCTGCCTTTTTCGGTACTTAGAAAACATTCAGAAGTTTTCAGTACTTAGAAAAATTCAGTCGAATTCGGTACTTAGAAAAATTCTGTTGATTTCGGTACTTGGAAAATTTCTGCCTTTTTCGGTACTTTGAAAAGACTCTGAAGTTTTCAGTACTTAGAAAATTTCTGACGATTTCGGTATTTAGAAAACATTCAGAAGTTTTCGATACTTAGAAAATTTCTGACGTTTTCGGTACTTAGAAAAATTCTGTCGATTTCGGTACTTAGAAAAATTCTGTTGAATTTGGTACTTTGAAAAATTCCGTCGATTTCGGTACTTTGAAAAGACTCAGAAGTTTTCGGTACTTAGAAAATTTCTGACGTTTTCGGTACTTATTAAACATTCAGAAGTTTTCGGTACTTAGAAAATTTCTGCCTTTTTCGGTACTTTGAAAAGACTCGGAAGTTTTCGGTACTTAGAAAAATTCCGACGATTTCGGTATTTAGAAAACATTCAGAAGTTTTCGATACTTAGAAAATTTCTGACGATTTCGGGACTTAGAAAAATTCTGCCGATTTCGGTACTTAGGAAAATTCTGACGATTTCGGTTTTTAGAAAAATTCTGGTGATTTCAGATCTTAGAAAATTTCTGACCTTTTCGGTACTTAGAAAATATCTGACGTTTTCGGTACTTAGAAAAATTCTTACGATTTCGATACTTATTAAACATTCAGAAGTTTTCGGAACTTAGAAAAATTCTGCCGATTTCGGTACTTAGAAAAATTCTGCCTTTTTCGGTACTTTGAAAAGACTCGGAAGTTTTCGGTACTTAGTAAATTTCTGACGTTCTGCCTTTTTCGGTACTTTGAAAAGACTCAGAAGTTTTCGGATCTTAGAAAATTTCTGACCTTTTCGGTACTAAGAGAATTTCTGTCGATTTCGGTACTTAGAAAACATTCAGAAGTTTTCGGTACTTAGAAAATTTCTGCCTTTTTCAGTACTTAGAAAACATTTAGAAGTTTTCGGTACTTAGAAAAATTCTGATGATTTCGGTACTTAGAAAATTTCAGTCTTTTTCGGTACTTTGAAAAGACTCAGAAGTTTTCGGTACTTAGAAAATATCTGACGTTTTCGGTACTTAGAAAATATCTGACGTTTTCGGTACTTAGAAAAATTCTGTCGATTTCGGTACTTAGAAAACATTCAGAAGTCTTCGGTACTTAGAAAATTCTTACGATTTCGATACTTATTAAACATTCAGAAGTTTTCGGTACTTAGAAAAATTCTGCAGATTTCGGTACTTAGAAAAATTATGTTGATTTCGGTACTTAGAAAAATTCTGATGATTTCGGTACTTAGAGAAATTCTGACGATTTCGGTACTTAGAAAAATTCTGCCGATTTCGGTACTTTGAAAAGACTCAGAAGTTTTCGGATCTTAGAAAATTTCTGACCTTTTCGGTACTTAGAAAATTTCTGACATTTTCGGAACTTAAAAAAATTCTGTCGATTTCGGTACTTAGAAAACATTCAGAAGTTTTCGGTACTTAGAAAAATTCTGTCGATTTCGGTACTTAGAAAAATTCTGTTGATTTCGGTACTTAGAAAATTTCTGCCTTTTTCGGTACTTTGAAAATTTCAGACGTTTTCGGTACTTAGAAAACATTTAGAAGTTTTCGGTACTTCGAAAATTTCTGCCTTTTTCGGTACTTAGAAAACATTCAGAAGTTTTCCGTACTTAGAAAATGTCTGCCTTTTTCAGTACTTAGAAAACATTTAGAAGTTTTCGGTACTTAGAAAAATTCTGATGATTTCGGTACTTAGAAAAATTCTGACGATTTCGGTACTTAGAAAAATTCTGCCGATTTCGGTAGTTAGAAAATTCAGACGATTTCGGTACTTTGAAAAATTCTGCCTTTTTCGGTACTTTGAAAAGACTCAGAAGTTTGCAGTACTTAGAAAATTTCTGACGTTTTCGGTACTTCGAAAAATTCTTTTGATTTCGGTACTTAGAAAATTTCAGTCTTTTTCGGTACTTTGAAAAGACTCAGAAGTTTTCGGTACTTAGAAAATATCTGACGTTTTCGGTACTTAGAAAATATCTGACGTTTTCGGTACTTTGAAAAGACTCAGAAGTTTGCAGTACTTAGAAAATTTCTGACGTTTTCGGTACTTTGAAAAGAGACTCGGAAGTTTTCGGTACTTAGTAAATTTCTGACGTTCTGCCTTTTTCGGTACTTTGAAAAGACTCAGAAGTTTTCGGATCTTAGAAAATTTCTGACCTTTTCGGTACTTAGAAAATTTCTGACGTTTTCGGTGCTTAGAAAAATTCTGTTGATTTCGGTACTTAGAAAAATTCTGTCGATTTCGGTACTTAGAAAAATTCTCTTGATTTCGGTTCTTAGAAAATTTCTGCCTTTTTCGGTACTTTGAAAAGACTCGGAAGTTTTCGGTACTTAGTAAATTTCTGACGTTCTGCCTTTTTCGGTACTTTGAAAAGACTCAGAAGTTTTCGGATCTTAGAAAATTTCTGACCTTTTCGGTACTAAGAGAATTTCTGTCGATTTCGGTACTTAGAAAACATTCAGAAGTTTTCGGTACTTAGAAAATTTCTGCCTTTTTCAGTACTTAGAAAACATTTAGAAGTTTTCGGTACTTAGAAAAATTCTGATGATTTCGGTACTTAGAAAAATTCTGTCGATATCGGTACTTAGAAAACATCCAGAAGTCTTCGGTACTTAGAAAATTTCTGACGTTTTCGGTACTTAGAAAAATTCTTACGAATTCGATACTTATTAAACATTCAGAAGTTTTCGGTACTTAGAAAATTTCTGCCTTTTTCGGTACTTTGAAAAGACTCGGAAGTTTTCGGTACTTAGAAAAATTCTGACGATTTCGGTATTTAGAAAACATTCAGAAGTTTTCGGTTTTTAGAAAAATTCTGGTGATTTCAGATCTTAGAAAATTTCTGACCTTTTCGGTACTTCGAAAATATCTGACGTTTTCGGTACTTAGAAAAATTCTTTCGATATCGGTACTTAGAAAACATCCTGAAGTCTTCGGTACTTAGAAAATTTCTGACGTTTTCGGTACTTAGAAAAATTCTTACGATTTCGATACTTATTAAACATTCAGTCGATTTCGGTACTTAGAAAAATTCTGTTGAATTTGGTACTTAGAAAAATTCCGTCGATTTCGGTACTTTGAAAAGACTCAAAAGTTTTCGGTACTTAGAAAATTTCTGACGTTTTCGGTACAAACATTCAGAAGTTTTCGGTACTTAGAAAATTTCTGCCTTTTTCAGTACTTAGAAAACATTTAGAAGTTTTCGGTACTTAGAAAAATTCTGCCGATTTCGGTACGTAGAAAAATTCTGTTGATTTCGGTACTTAGAAAATTTCTGCCTTTTTCGGTACTTTGAAAAGACTCGGAAGTTTTCGGTACTTAGTAAATTTCTGACGTTCTGCCTTTTTCGGTACTTTGAAAAGACTCAGAAAATTTCGTATCTTAGAAAATTTCTGACCTTTTCGGTACTTAGAAAATTTCTGACGTTTTCGGAACTTAAAAAAATTCTGTCGATTTCGGTACTTAGAAAACATTCAGAAGTTTTCGGTACTTAGAAAAATTCTGTCGATTTCGGTACTTAGAAAAATTCTGTTGATTTCGGTACTTAGAAAATTTCAGACGTTTTCGGTACTTAGAAAACATTTAGAAGTTTTCGGTACTTCGAAAATTTCTGCCTTTTTCGGTACTTAGAAAACATTCAGAAGTTTTCAGTACTTAGAAAAATTCAGTCGAATTCGGTACTTAGAAAAATTCTGTTGATTTCGGTACTTAGAAAATTTCTGCCTTTTTCGGTACTTTGAAAAGAGACTCGGAAGTTTTCGGTACTTAGTAAATTTCTGACGTTCTGCCTTTTTCGGTACTTTGAAAAGACTCAGAAGTTTTCGGATCTTAGAAAATTTCTGACCTTTTCGCTACTTAGAAAACATTCAGAAGTTTTCGATACTTAGAAAATTTCTGACGTTTTCGGTACTTAGAAAAATTCTGTCGATTTCGGTATTTAGAAAAATTCTGTTGAATTTGGTACTTAGAAAAATTCCGTCGATTTCGGTACTTTGAAAAGACTCAGAAGTTTTCGGTACTTAGAAAATTTCTGACGTTTTCGGTACTTAGAAAAATTCTGATGATTTCGGTACTTAGAAAAATTCTGACGATTTCGGAACTTAGAAAAATTCTGTCGATTTCGGTACTTAGAAAAATTCTGTTGATTTCGGTACTTAGAAAATTTCTGCCTTTTTCTAAACTTTGAAAATTTCAGACGTTTTCGGTACTTAGAAAATTTCCGATGTTCTCGGTACTTAGAAAAATTCTGCCTTTTTCGGTACTTTGAAAAGACTCAGAAGTTTTCGGTACTTAGAAAATTTCTGACGTTTTCGGTACTTAGAAAAATTCTTACGATTTCGATACTTATTAAACATTCAGAAGTTTTCAGTACTTAGAAAAATTCTGACGATTTCGGAACTTAGAAAAATTCTGTCGATTTCGGTACTTAGAAAAATTCTGTTGATTTCGGTACTTAGAAAATTTCTGCCTTTTTCTAAACTTTGAAAATTTCAGACGTTTTCGGTACTTAGAAAATTTCCGATGTTCTCGGTACTTAGAAAAATTCTGCCTTTTTCGGTACTTTGAAAAGACTCAGAAGTTTGCAGTACTTAGAAAATTTCTGACGTTTTCGGTACTTTGAAAAAATCTGACGATTTCGGTATTTTGAAAACATTCAGAAGTTTTCGATACTTAGAAAATTTCTGACGTTTTCGGTACTTTGAAAAGAGACTCGGAAGTTTTCGGTACTTAGTAAATTTCTGACGTTCTGCCTTTTTCGGTACTTTGAAAAGACTCAGAAGTTTTCGGATCTTAGAAAATTTCTGACCTTTTCGGTACTTAGAAAATTTCTGACGTTTTCGGTGCTTAGAAAAATTCTGTTGATTTCGGTACTTAGAAAAATTCTGACGATTTCGGTACTTAGAAAAATTCTCTTGATTTCGGTTCTTAGAAAATTTCTGCCTTTTTCGGTACTTTGAAAAGACTCGGAAGTTTTCGGTACTTAGTAAATTTCTGACGTTCTGCCTTTTTCGGTACTTTGAAAAGACTCAGAAGTTTTCGGATCTTAGAAAATTTCTGACCTTTTCGGTACTAAGAGAATTTCTGTCGATTTCGGTACTTAGAAAACATTCAGAAGTTTTCGGTACTTAGAAAATTTCTGCCTTTTTCAGTACTTAGAAAACATTTAGAAGTTTTCGGTACTTAGAAAAATTCTGATGATTTCGGTACTTAGAAAAATTCTGTCGATATCGGTACTTAGAAAACATCCAGAAGTCTTCGGTACTTAGAAAATTTCTGACGTTTTCGGTACTTAGAAAAATTCTTACGAATTCGATACTTATTAAACATTCAGAAGTTTTCGGTACTTAGAAAATTTCTGCCTTTTTCGGTACTTTGAAAAGACTCGGAAGTTTTAGGTACTTAGAAAAATTCTGACGATTTCGGTATTTAGAAAACATTCAGAAGTTTTCGGTTTTTAGAAAAATTCTGGTGATTTCAGATCTTAGAAAATTTCTGACCTTTTCGGTACTTAGAAAATATCTGACGTTTTCGGTACTTAGAAAAATTCTTTCGATATCGGTACTTAGAAAACATCCTGAAGTCTTCGGTACTTAGAAAATTTCTGACGTTTTCGGTACTTAGAAAAATTCTTACTATTTCGATACTTATTAAACATTCAGTCGATTTCGGTACTTAGAAAAATTCTGTTGAATTTGGTACTTAGAAAAATTCCGTCGATTTCGGTACTTTGAAAAGACTCAAAAGTTTTCGGTACTTAGAAAATTTCTGACGTTTTCGGTACTTAGAAAACATTCAGAAGTTTTCGGTACTTAGAAAATTTCTGCCTTTTTCAGTACTTAGAAAACATTTAGAAGTTTTCGGTACTTAGAAAAATTCTGATGATTTCGGTACTTAGAAAAATTCTGACGATTTCGGTACTTAGAAAAATTCTGCCGATTTCGGTAGTTAGAAAATTCAGACGATTTCGGTACTTTGAAAAATTCTGCCTTTTTCGGTACTTTGAAAAGACTCAGAAGTTTGCAGTACTTAAAAAATTTCTGACGTTTTCGGTACTTCGAAAAATTCTTTTGATTTCGGTACTTAGAAAATTTCAGTCTTTTTCGGTACTTTGAAAAGACTCAGAAGTTTTCGGTACTTAGAAAATATCTGACGTTTTCGGTACTTAGAAAAATTCTGTCGATGTCGGTACTTAGAAAACATTCAGAAGTCTTCGGTACTTAGAAAATTTCTGACGTTTTCGGTACTTAGAAAAATTTTTACGATTTCGATACTTATTAAACATTCAGAAGTTTTCGGTACTTAGAAAAATTCTGCCGATTTCGGTACTTAGAAAAATTCTGTTGATTTCGGTACTTAGAAAAGTTCTGCCTTTTTCGGTACTTTGAAAAGACTCGGAAGTTTTCGGTACTTAGTAAATTTCTGACGTTCTGCCTTTTTCGGAACTTTTTAAAGACTCAGAAGTTTTCGGATCTTAGAAAATTTCTGACCTTTTCGGTACTTAGAAAAATTCTGCCGATTTAGGTACTTAGAAAATTCCTACGATTTCGGTACTTTGAAAAATTCTGCCTTTTTCGGTACTTTGAAAAGACTCAGAAGTTTGCAGTACTTAGAAAATTTCTGATGTTTTCGGTACTTAGAAAATTTCTGACGTTTTCGGTATTTAAAAAAATTCTGTCGATTTCGGTACTTAGAAAACATTCAGAAGTTTTCGGTACTTAGAAAAATTCTGTCGATTTCGGTACTTAGAAAAATTCTGTTGATTTCGGTACTTAGAAAATTTCTGCCTTTTTCGGTAATTTGAAAATTTCAGACGTTTTCGGTACTTAGAAAACATTTAGAAGTTTTCGGTACTTCGAAAATTTCTGCCTTTTTCGGTACTTAGAAAAAATTCTGAAGTTTTCGGTACTTAGAAAAATTCTGTCGATTTCGGTACTTAGAAAAATTCTGTTGATTTCGGTACTTAGAAAATTTCTGACGTTTTCGGTACTTAGAAAAATTCTTACGATTTCGATACTTATTAAACATTCTGAAGTTTTCAGTACTTAGAAAAATTCTGCCGATTTCGGTACTTAGAAAAATTCAGTCGATTTCGGTACTTAGAAAAATTCTGTTGAATTTGGTACTTAGAAAAATTCCGTCGATTTCGGTACTTTGAAAAGACTCAAAAGTTTTCGGTACTTATAAAATTTCTGACGTTTTCGGTACTTAGAAAAATTCTTACGATTTCGATACTTATTAAACATTCAGAAGTTTTCGGTACTTAGAAAAATTCTGCCGATTTCGGTACTTAGAAAAATTCTGTGTATTTCGGTACTTAGAAAAATTCTGTCGATTTCGGTACTTAGAAAAATTCTCTTGATTTCGGTTCTTAGAAAATTTCTGCCTTTTCGGTACTTTGAAAAGACTCGGAAGTTTTCGGTACTTAGTAAATTTCTGACGTTCTGCCTTTTTCGGTACTTAGTAAATTTCTGACGTTCTGCCTTTTTCGGTACTTTGAAAAGACTCAGAAGTTTTCGGTACTTAGGAAAATTCTGACGATTTCGGTTTTTAGAAAATTTCTGATGATTTCAGATCTTAGAAAATTTCTGACCTTTTCGGTACTTAGAAAATATCTGACGTTTTCGGTACTTAGAAAAATTCTGTCGATATCGGTACTTAGAAAACATCCAGAAGTCTTCGGTACTTAGAAAATTTCTGACGTTTTCGGTACTTAGAAAAATTCTTACGATTTCGATACTTATTAAACATTCAGAAGTTTTCGGTACTTAGAAAATTTCTGCCTTTTTCGGTACTTTGAAAAGACTCGGAAGTATTCGGTACTTAGAAAAATTCTGACGATTTCGGTATTTAGAAAACATTCAGAAGTTTTCGATACTTAGAAAATTTCTGACGATTTCGGTACTTAGAAAAATTCTGCCGATTTCGGTACTTAGGAAAATTCTGACGATTTCGGTTTTTAGAAAAATTCTGGTGATTTCATATCTTAGAAAATTTCTGACCTTTTCGGTACTTAGAAAAATTCTGTCGATATCGGTACTTAGAAAACATCCAGAAGTCTTCGGTACTTAGAAAATTTCTGACGTTTTCGGTACTTAGAAAAATTCTTACGATTTCGATACTTATTAAACATTCAGAAGTTTTCGGTACTTAGAAAAATTCTGATGATTTCGGTACTTAGAAAAATTCTGACGTTTTCGGTACTTCGAAAAATTCTTTTGATTTCGGTACTTAGAAAATTTCAGTATTTTTCGGTACTTTGAAAAGACTCAGAAGTTTTCGGTACTTAGAAAATATCTGACGTTTTCGGTACTTAGAAAATATCTGACGTTTTCGGTACTTAGAAAAATTCTGTCGATTTCGGTACTTAGAAAACATTCAGAAGTCTTCGATACTTAGAAAATTCTTACGATTTCGATACTTATTAAACATTCAGAAGTTTTCGGTACTTAGAAAAATTCTGATGATTTCGGTACTTAGAGAAATTCTGACGATTTCGGTACTTAGAAAAATTCTGCCGATTTCGGTACTTTGAAAAGACTCAGAAGTTTGCAGTACTTAGAAAATTTCTGACGTTTTCGGAACTTAGAAAAATTCTTTTGATTTCGGTACTTAGAAAATTTCAGTCTTTATCGGTACTTTGAAAAGACTCAGAAGTTTTCGGTACTTAGAAAATATCTGACGTTTTCGGTACTTAGAAAAATTCTGTCGATGTCGGTACTTAGAAAACAATCAGAAGTCTTCGGTACTTAGAAAATTTCTGACGTTTTCGGTACTTAGAAAAATTCTTACGATTTCGATACTTATTAAACATTCAGAAGTTTTCGGAACTTAGAAAAATTCTGCCGATTTCGGTACCTAGAAAAATTCTGTTGATTTCGGTACTTAGAAAATTTCTGCCTTTTTCGGTACTTTGAAAAGACTCGGAAGTTTTCGGTACTTCGAAAATTTCTGCCTTTTTCAGTACTTAGAAAACATTTAGAAGTTTTCGGTACTTAGAAAAATTCTGATGATTTCGGTACTTAGAAAAATTCTCTTGATTTCGGTTCTTAGAAAATTTCTGCCTTTTTCGGTACTTTGAAAAGACTCGGAAGTTTTCGGTACTTAGTAAATTTCTGACGTTCTGCCTTTTTCGGTACTTTGAAAAGACTCAGAAGTTTTCGGATCTTAGAAAATTTCTGACCTTTTCGGTACTAAGAGAATTTCTGTCGATTTCGGTACTTAGAAAACATTCAGAAGTTTTCGGTACTTAGAAAATTTCTGCCTTTTTCAGTACTTAGAAAACATTTAGAAGTTTTCGGTACTTAGAAAAATTCTGATGATTTCGGTACTTAGAAAAATTCTGTCGATATCGGTACTTAGAAAACATCCAGAAGTCTTCGGTACTTAGAAAATTTCTGACGTTTTCGGTACTTAGAAAAATTCTTACGAATTCGATACTTATTAAACATTCAGAAGTTTTCGGTACTTAGAAAATTTCTGCCTTTTTCGGTACTTTGAAAAGACTCGGAAGTTTTAGGTACTTAGAAAAATTCTGACGATTTCGGTATTTAGAAAACATTCAGAAGTTTTCGGTTTTTAGAAAAATTCTGGTGATTTCAGATCTTAGAAAATTTCTGACCTTTTCGGTACTTAGAAAATATCTGACGTTTTCGGTACTTAGAAAAATTCTTTCGATATCGGTACTTAGAAAACATCCTGAAGTCTTCGGTACTTAGAAAATTTCTGACGTTTTCGGTACTTAGAAAAATTCTTACTATTTCGATACTTATTAAACATTCAGTCGATTTCGGTACTTAGAAAAATTCTGTTGAATTTGGTACTTAGAAAAATTCCGTCGATTTCGGTACTTTGAAAAGACTCAAAAGTTTTCGGTACTTAGAAAATTTCTGACGTTTTCGGTACTTAGAAAACATTCAGAAGTTTTCGGTACTTAGAAAATTTCTGCCTTTTTCAGTACTTAGAAAACATTTAGAAGTTTTCGGTACTTAGAAAAATTCTGATGATTTCGGTACTTAGAAAAATTCTGACGATTTCGGTACTTAGAAAAATTCTGCCGATTTCGGTAGTTAGAAAATTCAGACGATTTCGGTACTTTGAAAAATTCTGCCTTTTTCGGTACTTTGAAAAGACTCAGAAGTTTGCAGTACTTAAAAAATTTCTGACGTTTTCGGTACTTCGAAAAATTCTTTTGATTTCGGTACTTAGAAAATTTCAGTCTTTTTCGGTACTTTGAAAAGACTCAGAAGTTTTCGGTACTTAGAAAATATCTGACGTTTTCGGTACTTAGAAAAATTCTGTCGATGTCGGTACTTAGAAAACATTCAGAAGTCTTCGGTACTTAGAAAATTTCTGACGTTTTCGGTACTTAGAAAAATTTTTACGATTTCGATACTTATTAAACATTCAGAAGTTTTCGGTACTTAGAAAAATTCTGCCGATTTCGGTACTTAGAAAAATTCTGTTGATTTCGGTACTTAGAAAAGTTCTGCCTTTTTCGGTACTTTGAAAAGACTCGGAAGTTTTCGGTACTTAGTAAATTTCTGACGTTCTGCCTTTTTCGGAACTTTTTAAAGACTCAGAAGTTTTCGGATCTTAGAAAATTTCTGACCTTTTCGGTACTTAGAAAAATTCTGCCGATTTAGGTACTTAGAAAATTCCTACGATTTCGGTACTTTGAAAAATTCTGCCTTTTTCGGTACTTTGAAAAGACTCAGAAGTTTGCAGTACTTAGAAAATTTCTGATGTTTTCGGTACTTAGAAAATTTCTGACGTTTTCGGTATTTAAAAAAATTCTGTCGATTTCGGTACTTAGAAAACATTCAGAAGTTTTCGGTACTTAGAAAAATTCTGTCGATTTCGGTACTTAGAAAAATTCTGTTGATTTCGGTACTTAGAAAATTTCTGCCTTTTTCGGTAATTTGAAAATTTCAGACGTTTTCGGTACTTAGAAAACATTTAGAAGTTTTCGGTACTTCGAAAATTTCTGCCTTTTTCGGTACTTAGAAAAAATTCTGAAGTTTTCGGTACTTAGAAAAATTCTGTCGATTTCGGTACTTAGAAAAATTCTGTTGATTTCGGTACTTAGAAAATTTCTGACGTTTTCGGTACTTAGAAAAATTCTTACGATTTCGATACTTATTAAACATTCTGAAGTTTTCAGTACTTAGAAAAATTCTGCCGATTTCGGTACTTAGAAAAATTCAGTCGATTTCGGTACTTAGAAAAATTCTGTTGAATTTGGTACTTAGAAAAATTCCGTCGATTTCGGTACTTTGAAAAGACTCAAAAGTTTTCGGTACTTATAAAATTTCTGACGTTTTCGGTACTTAGAAAAATTCTTACGATTTCGATACTTATTAAACATTCAGAAGTTTTCGGTACTTAGAAAAATTCTGCCGATTTCGGTACTTAGAAAAATTCTGTGTATTTCGGTACTTAGAAAAATTCTGTCGATTTCGGTACTTAGAAAAATTCTCTTGATTTCGGTTCTTAGAAAATTTCTGCCTTTTCGGTACTTTGAAAAGACTCGGAAGTTTTCGGTACTTAGTAAATTTCTGACGTTCTGCCTTTTTCGGTACTTAGTAAATTTCTGACGTTCTGCCTTTTTCGGTACTTTGAAAAGACTCAGAAGTTTTCGGTACTTAGGAAAATTCTGACGATTTCGGTTTTTAGAAAATTTCTGATGATTTCAGATCTTAGAAAATTTCTGACCTTTTCGGTACTTAGAAAATATCTGACGTTTTCGGTACTTAGAAAAATTCTGTCGATATCGGTACTTAGAAAACATCCAGAAGTCTTCGGTACTTAGAAAATTTCTGACGTTTTCGGTACTTAGAAAAATTCTTACGATTTCGATACTTATTAAACATTCAGAAGTTTTCGGTACTTAGAAAATTTCTGCCTTTTTCGGTACTTTGAAAAGACTCGGAAGTATTCGGTACTTAGAAAAATTCTGACGATTTCGGTATTTAGAAAACATTCAGAAGTTTTCGATACTTAGAAAATTTCTGACGATTTCGGTACTTAGAAAAATTCTGCCGATTTCGGTACTTAGGAAAATTCTGACGATTTCGGTTTTTAGAAAAATTCTGGTGATTTCATATCTTAGAAAATTTCTGACCTTTTCGGTACTTAGAAAATTCTGTCGATATCGGTACTTAGAAAACATCCAGAAGTCTTCGGTACTTAGAAAATATCTGACGTTTTCGGTACTTAGAAAAATTCTGTCGATGTCGGTACTTAGAAAACAATCAGAAGTCTTCGGTACTTAGAAAATTTCTGACGTTTTCGGTACTTAGAAAAATTCTTACGATTTCGATACTTATTAAACATTCAGAAGTTTTCGGAACTTAGAAAAATTCTGCCGATTTCGGTACCTAGAAAAATTCTGTTGATTTCGGTACTTAGAAAATTTCTGCCTTTTTCGGTACTTTGAAAAGACTCGGAAGTTTTCGGTACTTCGAAAATTTCTGCCTTTTTCAGTACTTAGAAAACATTTAGAAGTTTTCGGTACTTAGAAAAATTCTGATGATTTCGGTACTTAGAAAAATTCTGACGATTTCGGTACTTAGAAAAATTCTGCCGATTTCGGTAGTTAGAAAATTCAGACGATTTCGGTACTTTGAAAAATTTTGCCTTTTTCGGTACTTTGAAAAGACTCAGAAGTTTGCAGTACTTAGAAAATTTCTGACGTTTTCGGTACTTCGAAAAATTCTTTTGATTTCGGTACTTAGAAAATTTCAGTCTTTTTCGGTACTTTGAAAAGACTCAGAAGTTTTCGGTACTTAGAAAATATCTGACGTTTTCGGTACTTAGAAAATATCTGACGATTTCGGTACTTAGAAAAATTCTGCCGATTTCGGTACTTTGAAAAGACTCAGAAGTTTGCAGTACTTAGAAAATTTCTGACGTTTTCGGAACTTAGAAAAATTCTTTTGATTTCGGTACTTAGAAAATTTCAGTCTTTCTCGGTACTTTGAAAAGACTCAGAAGTTTTCGGTACTTAGAAAATATCTGACGTTTTCGGTACTTAGAAAAATTCTGTCGATGTCGGTACTTAGAAAACAATCAGAAGTCTTCGGTACTTAGAAAATTTCTGACGTTTTCGGTACTTAGAAAAATTCTTACGATTTCGATACTTATTAAACATTCAGAAGTTTTCGGAACTTAGAAAAATTCTGCCGATTTCGGTACTTAGAAAAATTCTGTTGATTTCGGTACTTAGAAAATTTCTGCCTTTTTCGGTACTTTGAAAAGACTCGGAAGTTTTCGGTACTTAGAAAATTTCTGCCTTTTTCAGTACTTAGAAAACATTTAGAAGTTTTCGGTACTTAAAAAAATTCTGATGATTTCGGTACTTAGAAAAATTCTGACGATTTCGGTACTTAGAAAAATTCTGCCGATTTCGGTAGTTAGAAAATTCAGACGATTTCAGTACTTTGAAAAATTTTGCCTTTTTCGGTACTTTGAAAAGACTCAGAAGTTTGCAGTACTTAGAAAATTTCTGACGTTTTCGGTACTTCGAAAAATTCTTTTGATTTCGGTACTTAGAAAATTTCAGTCTTTTTCGGTACTTTGAAAAGACTCAGAAGTTTTCGGTACTTAGAAAATATCTGACGTTTTCGGTACTTAGAAAATATCTGACGTTTTCGGTACTTAGAAAAATTCTGTCGATTTCGGTACTTAGAAAACATTCAGAAGTCTTCGGTACTTAGAAAATTCTTACGATTTCGATACTTCTTAAACATTCAGAAGTTTTCGGTACTTAGAAAAATTCTGCAGATTTCGGTACTTAGAAAAATTCTGTTGATTTCGGTACTTAGAAAAATTCTGATGATTTCGGTACTTAGAGAAATTCTGACGATTTCGGTACTTAGAAAAATTCTGCCGATTTCGGTACTTTGAAAAGACTCAGAAGTTTGCAGTACTTAGAAAATTTCTGACGTTTTCGGAACTTAGAAAAAATCTTTTGATTTCGGTACTTAGAAAATTTCAGTCTTTATCGGTACTTTGAAAAGACTCAGAAGTTTTCGGTACTTAGAAAATATCTGACGTTTTCGGTACTTAGAAAAATTCTGTCGATGTCGGTACTTAGAAAACAATCAGAAGTCTTCGGTACTTAGAAAATTTCTGACGTTTTCGGTACTTAGAAAAATTCTTACGATTTCGATACTTATTAAACATTCAGAAGTTTTCGGAACTTAGAAAAATTCTGCCGATTTCGGTACTTAGAAAAATTCTGTTGATTTCGGTACTTAGAAAATTTCTGCCATTTTCGGTACTTTGAAAAGACTCGGAAGTTTTCGGTACTTAGAAAATTTCTGCCTTTTTCAGTACTTAGAAAACATTTAGAAGTTTTCGGTACTTAGAAAAATTCTGATGATTTCGGTACTTAGAAAAATTCTGACGATTTCGGTACTTAGAAAAATTCTGCCGATTTCGGTAGTTAGAAAATTCAGACGATTTCGGTACTTTGAAAAATTTTGCCTTTTTCGGTACTTTGAAAAGACTCAGAAGTTTGCAGTACTTAGAAAATTTCTGACGTTTTCGGTACTTCGAAAAATTCTTTTGATTTCGGTACTTAGAAAATTTCAGTCTTTTTCGGTACTTTGAAAAGACTCAGAAGTTTTCGGTACTTAGAAAATATCTGACGTTTTCGGTACTTAGAAAATATCTGACGTTTTCGGTACTTAGAAAAATTCTGTCGATTTCGGTACTTAGAAAACATTCAGAAGTCTTCGGTACTTAGAAAATTCTTACGATTTCGATACTTATTAAACATTCAGAAGTTTTCGGTACTTAGAAAAATTCTGCAGATTTCGGTACTTAGAAAAATTCTGTTGATTTCGGTACTTAGAAAAATTCTGATGATTTCGGTACTTAGAGAAATTCTGACGATTTCTGTACTTAGAAAAATTCTGCCGATTTCGGTACTTTGAAAAGACTCAGAAGTTTGCAGTACTTAGAAAATTTCTGACGTTTTCGGAACTTAGAAAAATTCTTTTGATTTCGGTACTTAGAAAATTTCAGTCTTTATCGGTACTTTGAAAAGACTCAGAAGTTTTCGGTACTTAGAAAATATCTGACGTTTTCGGTACTTAGAAAAATTCTGTCGATGTCGGTACTTAGAAAACAATCAGAAGTCTTCGGTACTTAGAAAATTTCTGACGTTTTCGGTACTTTGAAAAGACTCGGAAGTTTTCGGTACTTAGTAAATTTCTGACGTTCTGCCTTTTTCGGTACTTTTTAAAGACTCAGAAGTTTTCGGATCTTAGAAAATTTCTGACCTTTTCGGTACTTAGAAAAATTCTGCCGATTTCGGTACTTAGAAAATTCCTACGATTTCGGTACTTTGAAAAATTCTGCCTTTTTCGGTACTTTGAAAAGACTCAGAAGTTTGCAGTACTTAGAAAATTTCTGAAGTTTTCGGTACTTAGAAAATTTCTGACGTTTTCGGTACTTAAAAAAATTCTGTCGATTTCGGTACTTAAAAAAAATTCAGAAGTTTTCGGTACTTAAAAAAATTCTGTCGATTTCGGTACTTAGAAAAATTCTGTTGATTTCGGTATTTAGAAAACATTCAGAAGTTTTCGATACTTAGAAAATTTCTGACGATTTCGGGACTTAGAAAAATTCTGCCGATTTCGGTACTTAGGAAAATTCTGACGATTTCGGTTTTTAGAAAAATTCTGGTGATTTCAGATCTTAGAAAATTTCTGACCTTTTCGGTACTTTGAAAAGACTCGGAAGTATTCGGTACTTAGAAAAATTCTGACGATTTCGGTATTTAGAAAACATTCAGAAGTTTTCGATACTTAGAAAATTTCTGACGATTTCGGTACTTAGAAAAATTCTTACGATTTCGATACTTATTAAACATTCATAAGTTTTCGGAACTTAGAAAAATTCTGCCGATTTCGGTACTTAGAAAAATTCTGTTGATTTCGGTACTTAGAAAATTTCTGCCTTTTTCGGTACTTTGAAAAGACTCGGAAGTTTTCGGTACTTAGAAAATTTCTGACGTTCTGCCTTTTTCGGTACTTTGAAAAGACTCAGAAGTTTTCGGATCTTAGAAAATTTCTGACCTTTTCGGTACTAAGAAAATTTCTGCCTTTTTCAGTACTTAGAAAACATTTAGAAGTTTTCGGTACTTAGAAAAATTCTGATGATTTCGGTACTTAGAAAAATTCTGACGATTTCGGTACTTAGAAAAATTCTGCCGATTTCGGTAGTTAGAAAATTCAGACGATTTCGGTACTTTGAAAAATTTTGCCTTTTTCGGTACTTTGAAAAGACTCAGAAGTTTGCAGTACTTAGTAAATTTCTGACGTTTTCGGTACTTCGAAAAATTCTTTTGATTTCGGTACTTAGAAAATATCTGACGTTTTCGGTACTTAGAAAAATTCTGTCGATTTCGGTACTTAGAAAACATTCAGAAGTCTTCGGTACTTAGAAAATTCTTACGATTTCGATACTTATTAAACATTCAGAAGTTTTCGGTACTTAGAAAAATTCTGCAGATTTCGGTACTTAGAAAAATTCTGCCGATTTCGGTACTTTGAAAAGACTCAGAAGTTTGCAGTACTTAGAAAATTTCTGACGTTTTCGGAACTTAGAAAAATTCTTTTGATTTCGGTACTTAGAAAATTTCAGTCTTTATCGGTACTTTGAAAAGACTCAGAAGTTTTCGGTACTTAGAAAATATCTGACGTTTTCGGTACTTAGAAAAATTCTGTCGATGTCGGTACTTAGAAAACAATCAGAAGTCTTCGGTACTTAGAAAATTTCTGACGTTTTCGGTACTTAGAAAAATTCTTACGATTTCGATACTTATTAAACATTCAGAAGTTTTCGGTACTTAGAAAAATTCTGCCGATTTCGGTACTTAGAAAAATTCTGTTGATTTCGGTACTTAGAAAATTTCTGCCTTTTTCGGTACTTTGAAAAGACTCGGAAGTTTTCGGTACTTAGTAAATTTCTGACGTTCTGTCTTTTTCGGTACTTTTTAAAGACTCAGAAGTTTTCGGATCTTAGAAAATTTCTGACCTTTTCGGTACTTAGAAAAATTCTGCCGATTTCGGTACTTAGAAAATTCCTACGATTTCGGTACTTTGAAAAATTCTGCCTTTTTCGGTACTTTGAAAAGACTCAGAAGTTTGCAGTACTTAGAAAATTTCTGACGTTTTCGGTACTTCGAAAAATTCTTTTGATTTCGGTACTTAGAAAATATCTGACGTTTTCGGTACTTAGAAAAATTCTGTCGATTTCGGTACTTAGAAAACATTCAGAAGTCTTCGGTACTTAGAAAATTCTTACGATTTCGATACTTATTAAACATTCAGAAGTTTTCGGTACTTAGAAAAATTCTGCAGATTTCGGTACTTAGAAAAATTCTGCCGATTTCGGTACTTTGAAAAGACTCAGAAGTTTGCAGTACTTAGAAAATTTCTGACGTTTTCGGAACTTAGAAAAATTCTTTTGATTTCGGTACTTAGAAAATTTCAGTCTTTATCGGTACTTTGAAAAGACTCAGAAGTTTTCGGTACTTAGAAAATATCTGACGTTTTCGGTACTTAGAAAAATTCTGTCGATGTCGGTACTTAGAAAACAATCAGAAGTCTTCGGTACTTAGAAAATTTCTGACGTTTCGGTACTTAGAAAAATTCTTACGATTTCGATACTTATTAAACATTCAGAAGTTTTCGGTACTTAGAAAAATTCTGCCGATTTCGGTACTTAGAAAAATTCTGTTGATTTCGGTACTTAGAAAATTTCTGCCTTTTTCGGTACTTTGAAAAGACTCGGAAGTTTTCGGTACTTAGTAAATTTCTGACGTTCTGTCTTTTTCGGTACTTTTTAAAGACTCAGAAGTTTTCGGATCTTAGAAAATTTCTGACCTTTTCGGTACTTAGAAAAATTCTGCCGATTTCGGTACTTAGAAAATTCCTACGATTTCGGTACTTTGAAAAATTCTGCCTTTTTCGGTACTTTGAAAAGACTCAGAAGTTTGCAGTACTTAGAAAATTTCTGACGTTTTCGGTACTTAGAAAATTTCTGACGTTTTCGGTACTTAAAAAAATTCTGTCGATTTCGGTACTTAGAAAACATTCAGAAGTTTTCGGTACTTAGAAAAATTCTGTCGATTTCGGTACTTAGAAAAATTCTGTTGATTTCGGTACTTAGAAAATTTCTGCCCTTTTCGGTACTTTGAAAATTTCAGACGTTTTCGGTACTTAGAAAATATTTAGAAGTTTTCGGTACTTCGAAAATTTCTGCCTTTTTCGGTACTTAGAAAACATTCAGAAGTTTTCAGTACTTAGAAAAATTCAGTCGAATTCGGTACTTAGAAAAATTCTGTTGATTTCGGTACTTGGAAAATTTCTGCCTTTTTCGGTACTTTGAAAAGACTCAGAAGTTTTCAGTACTTAGAAAATTTCTGACGATTTCGGTATTTAGAAAACATTCAGAAGTTTTCGATACTTAGAAAATTTCTGACGTTTTCGGTACTTAGAAAAATTCTTTCGATTTCGGAACTTAGAAAAATTCTGTTGAATTTGGTACTTAGAAAAATTCCGTCGATTTCGGTACTTTGAAAAGACTCAAAAGTTTTCGGTACTTAGAAAATTTCTGACGTTTTCGGTACTTAGAAAATATCTGACGTTTTCGGTACTTAGAAAAATTCTGTCGATTTCGGTACTTAGAAAACATTCAGAAGTCTTCGGTACTTAGAAAATTTCTGACGTTTTCGGTACTTAGAAAAATTCTTACGATTTCGATACTTATTAAACATTCAGAAGTTTTCGGTACTTAGAAAAATTCTGCCGATTTCGGTACTTAGAAAAATTCTGTGTATTTCGGTACTTAGAAAAATTCTGTCGATTTCGGTACTTAGAAAAATTCTGTTGATTTCGGTTCTTAGAAAATTTCTGCCTTTTTCGGTACTTTGAAAAGACTCGGAAGTTTTCGGTACTTAGTAAATTTCTGACGTTCTGCCTTTTTCGGTACTTTGAAAAGACTCAGAAGATTTCGGATCTTAGAAAATTTCTGACCTTTTCGGTACTAAGAGAATTTCTGTCGATTTCGGTACTTAGAAAACATTCAGAAGTTTTCGGTACTTAGAAAATTTCTGCCTTTTTCAGTACTTAGAAAACATTTAGAAGTTTTCGGTACTTAGAAAAATTCTGATGATTTCGGTACTTAGAAAAATTCTGACGATTTCGGTACTTAGAAAAATTCTGCCGATTTCGGTAGTTAGAAAATTCAGACGATTTCGGTACTTTGAAAAATTCCGCCTTTTTCGGTACTTTGAAAAGACTCAGAAGTTTGCAGTACTTAGAAATTTTCTGACGTTTTCGGTACTTAGAAAAATTCTTTTGATTTCGGTACTTAGAAAATTTCTGTCTTTTTCGGTTCTTTGAAAAGACTCAGAAGTTTTCGGTACTTAGAAAATTTCTGCTGATTTTGGTACTTAGGAAAATTCTGACGATTTCGGTTTTTAGAAAAATTCTGGTGATTTCGGAACTTAGAAAATTTCTGACCTTTTCGGTACTTAGAAAATATCTGACGTTTTCGGTACTTAGAAAATTTCTGCCTTTTTCGGTACTTTGAAAAGACTCAGAAGTTTTCGGTACTTAGAAAATTTCTGACGTTTTCGGTACTTAGAAAAATTCTTACGATTTCGATATTTATTAAACATTCAGAAGTTTTCGGTACTTAGAAAAATTCTGACGTTTTCGGTACTTAGAAAAATTCTGTCGATTTCGGAACTTAGAAAAATTCTGTTGAATTTGGTACTTAGAAAAATTCCGTCGATTTCGGTACTTTGAAAAGACTCAGAAGTTTTCGGTACTTAGAAAATTTCTGACGTTTTCGGTACTTAGAAAAATTCTGACGATTTCGGTACTTAGAAAAATTCTGTCGATTTCGGAACTTAGAAAAATTCTGTTGATTTCGGTATTTAGAAAATTTCTGACGTTTTCGGTACTTAGAAAAATTCTTACGATTTCGATACTTATTAAACATTCAGAAGTTTTCAGTACTTAGAAAAATTCTGCCGATTTCGGTACTTATAAAAATTCAGTCGATTTCGGTACTTAGAAAAATTCTGTTGAATTTGGTACTTAGAAAAATTCCGTCGATTTCGGTACTTTGAAAAGACTCAAAAGTTTTCGGTACTTAGAAAATTTCTGACGTTT
The DNA here is from genome assembly GCF_982258835.1 of Parasteatoda tepidariorum. Taxonomy (NCBI): domain Eukaryota; kingdom Metazoa; phylum Arthropoda; class Arachnida; order Araneae; family Theridiidae; genus Parasteatoda; species Parasteatoda tepidariorum. The sequence goes on from NC_141762.1 coordinate 110,245,549, forward strand.
TCGGTACTTAGAAAATATCTGACGTTTTCGGTACTTAGAAAAATTCTGTCGATTTCGGTACTTAGAAAACATTCAGAAGTCTTCGGTACTTAGAAAAATTCTGTCGATTTCGGTACTTAGAAAAATTCTGTTGATTTCGGTACTTAGAAAATTTCTGCCCTTTTCGGTACTTTGAAAATTTCAGACGTTTTCGGTACTTAGAAAATATTTAGAAGTTTTCGGTACTTCGAAAATGTCTGCCTTTTTCGGTACTTAGAAAACATTCAGAAGTTTTCAGTACTTAGAAAAATTCAGTCGAATTCGGTACTTAGAAAAATTCTGTTGATTTCGGTACTTGGAAAATTTCTGCCTTTTTCGGTACTTTGAAAAGACTCAGAAGTTTTCAGTACTTAGAAAATTTCTGACGATTTCGGTATTTAGAAAACATTCAGAAGTTTTCGATACTTAGAAAATTTCTGACGTTTTCGGTACTTAGAAAAATTCTTTCGATTTCGGAACTTAGAAAAATTCTGTTGAATTTGGTACTTAGAAAAATTCCGTCGATTTCGGTACTTTGAAAAGACTCAGAAGTTTTCGGTACTTAGAAAATTTCTGACGTTTTCGGTACTTAGAAAAATTCTGACGATTTCGGTACTTAGAAAAATTCTGTCGATTTCGGTATTTAGAAAATTTCTGACGTTTTCGGTACTTAGAAAAATTCTTACGATTTCGATACTTATTAAACATTCAGAAGTTTTCAGTACTTAGAAAAATTCTGCCGATTTCGGTACTTAGAAAAATTCAGTCGATTTCGGTACTTAGAAAAATTCTGTTGAATTTGGTACTTAGAAAAATTCCGTCGATTTCGGTACTTTGAAAAGACTCAAAAGTTTTCGGTACTTAGAAAATTTCTGACGTTTTCGGTACTTAGAAAATATCTGACGTTTTCGGTACTTAGAAAAATTCTGTCGATTTCGGTACTTAGAAAACATTCAGAAGTCTTCGGTACTTAGAAAATTTCTGACGTTTTCGGTACTTAGAAAAATTCTTACGATTTCGATACTTATTAAACATTCAGAAGTTTTCGGTACTTAGAAAAATTCTGCCGATTTCGGTACTTAGAAAAATTCTGTGTATTTCGGTACTTAGAAAAATTCTGTCGATTTCGGTACTTAGAAAAATTCTGTTGATTTCGGTTCTTAGAAAATTTCTGCCTTTTTCGGTAGTTTGAAAAGACTCGGAAGTTTTCGGTACTTAGTAAATTTCTGACGTTCTGCCTTTTTCGGTACTTTGAAAAGACTCAGAAGATTTCGGATCTTAGAAAATTTCTGACCTTTTCGGTACTAAGAGAATTTCTGTCGATTTCGGTACTTAGAAAACATTCAGAAGTTTTCGGTACTTAGAAAATTTCTGCCTTTTTCAGTACTTAGAAAACATTTAGAAGTTTTCGGTACTTAGAAAAATTCTGATGATTTCGGTACTTAGAAAAATTCTGACGATTTCGGTACTTAGAAAAATTCTGCCGATTTCGGTAGTTAGAAAATTCAGACGATTTCGGTACTTTGAAAAATTCCGCCTTTTTCGGTACTTTGAAAAGACTCAGAAGTTTGCAGTACTTAGGTACTTAGAAAAATTCTTTTGATTTCGGTACTTAGAAAATTTCTGTCTTTTTCGGTTCTTTGAAAAGACTCAGAAGTTTTCGGTACTTAGAAAATTTCTGCTGATTTTGGTACTTAGGAAAATTCTGACGATTTCGGTTTTTAGAAAAATTCTGGTGATTTCGGAACTTAGAAAATTTCTGACCTTTTCGGTACTTAGAAAATATCTGACGTTTTCGGTACTTAGAAAATTTCTGCCTTTTTCGGTACTTTGAAAAGACTCAGAAGTTTTCGGTACTTAGAAAATTTCTGACGTTTTCGGTACTTAGAAAAATTCTTACGATTTCGATATTTATTAAACATTCAGAAGTTTTCGGTACTTAGAAAAATTCTGACGTTTTCGGTACTTAGAAAAATTCTGTCGATTTCGGAACTTAGAAAAATTCTGTTGAATTTGGTACTTAGAAAAATTCCGTCGATTTCGGTACTTTGAAAAGACTCAGAAGTTTTCGGTACTTAGAAAATTTCTGACGTTTTCGGTACTTAGAAAAATTCTGACGATTTCGGTACTTAGAAAAATTCTGTCGATTTCGGAACTTAGAAAAATTCTGTTGATTTCGGTATTTAGAAAATTTCTGACGTTTTCGGTACTTAGAAAAATTCTTACGATTTCGATACTTATTAAACATTCAGAAGTTTTCAGTACTTAGAAAAATTCTGCCGATTTCGGTACTTATAAAAATTCAGTCGATTTCGGTACTTAGAAAAATTCTGTTGAATTTGGTACTTAGAAAAATTCCGTCGATTTCGGTACTTTGAAAAGACTCAAAAGTTTTCGGTACTTAGAAAATTTCTGACGTTTTCGGTACTTAGAAAATATCTGACGTTTTCGGTACTTAGAAAAATTCTGTCGATTTCGGTACTTAGAAAACATTCAGAAGTCTTCGGTACTTATAAAATTTCTGACGTTTTCGGTACTTAGAAAAATTCTTACGATTTCGATACTTATTAAACATTCAGAAGTTTTCGGTACTTAGAAAAATTCTGCCGATTTCGGTACTTAGAAAAATTCTGTGTATTTCGGTACTTAGAAAAATTCTGTCGATTTCGGTACTTAGAAAAATTCTGTTGATTTCGGTTCTTAGAAAATTTCTGCCTTTTTCGGTACTTTGAAAAGACTCGGAAGTTTTCGGTACTTAGTAAATTTCTGACGTTCTGCCTTTTTCGGTACTTTGAAAAGACTCAGAAGATTTCGGATCTTAGAAAATTTCTGACCTTTTCGGTACTAAGAGAATTTCTGTCGATTTCGGTACTTAGAAAACATTCAGAAGTTTTCGGTACTTAGAAAATTTCTGCCTTTTTCAGTACTTAGAAAACATTTAGAAGTTTTCGGTACTTAGAAAAATTCTGATGATTTCGGTACTTAGAAAAATTCTGACGATTTCGGTACTTAGAAAAATTCTGCCGATTTCGGTAGTTAGAAATTCAGACGATTTCGGTACTTTGAAAATTCCGCCTTTTTCGGTACTTTGAAAAGACTCAGAAGTTTGCAGTACTTAGAAATTTTCTGACGTTTTCGGTACTTAGAAAAATTCTTTTGATTTCGGTACTTAGAAAATTTCTGTCTTTTTCGGTTCTTTGAAAAGACTCAGAAGTTTTCGGTACTTAGAAAATTTCTGCTGATTTTGGTACTTAGGAAAATTCTGACGATTTCGGTTTTTAGAAAACATCCAGAAGTCTTCGGTACTTAGAAAATTTCTGACGTTTTCGGTACTTAGAAAAATTCTTACGATTTCGATACTTATTAAAAATTCAGAAGTTTTCGGTACTTCGAAAATTCTGCCGATTTCGGTACTTAGAAAAATTCTGTTGATTTCGGTACTTAGAAAATTTCTGCCTTTTTCGGTACTTTGAAAAGACTCGGAAGTTTTCGGTGCTTAGTAAATTTCTGACGTTCTGCTTTTTCGGTACTTTGAAATGACTCAGAAGTTTTCGGATCTTAGAAAATTTCTGACCTTTTCGGTACTTAGAAAATTTCTGACGTTTTCGGTACTTAGAAAAATTCTGTCGATTTCGGTACTTAGAAAACATTCAGAAGTTTTCGGTACTTAGAAAATTTCTGCCTTTTTCAGAACTTAGAAAACATTTAGAAGTTTTCGGTACTTAGAAAAATTCTGTCGAATTCGGTACTTAGAAAAATTCTGTTGATTTCAGTACTTCGAAAAGTACTGTCGATTTCGGTACTTAGAAAAATTCTGACGATTTCGGTACTTAGAAAAATTCTGATGATTTCGGATCTTAGAAAATTTCTGGCCTTTTCGGTCCTTAGAAAATTTCTGATGTTTTCGGTACTTAGAAAACATTCAGAAGTTTTCGGTACTTAGAAAATTTCTGCTTTTTCGGTACTTTGAAAAGACTCGGAAGTTTTCGGTACTTAGTAAATTTCTGACGTTCTGCGTTTTTCGGAACTTAGAAAACAATCAGAAGTTTTCGGTACTTAGAAAATTTCTGCCTTTTCGATACTTAGAAAATTTCTGCCTTTTTCGGTACTTTGAAAACATTCAGAAGTTTTCGGTACTTAGAAAATTTCTGCCTTTTTCAGTACTTAGAAAACATTCAGAAGTTTTCGGTACTTAGAAAAATTCTATCGAATTCGGTACTTAGAAAAATTCTGTTGATTTCGGTACTTAGAAAAATTCTGTCGATTTCGGTACTTAGAAAATTCCTACGATTTCGGTACTTTGTAAAATTCTGCCTTTTTCGGTACTTTGAAAAGACTCAGAAGTTTGCAGTACTTAGAAAATTTCTGACGTTTTCGGTACTTTGAAAAAATCTGCCTTTTTCGGTACTTTGAAAAGACTCAGAAGTTTTCGGTACTTAGATAATTTCTGACGTTTTCGTTACTTCGAAAAATTCTGCCGATTTCGGAACTTAGAAAAATTCTGCCGATTTCGGTACTTAGAAAAATTCAGTCGATTTCGGTACTTAGAAAATTCTGTTGAATTTGGTACTTAGAAAAATTCCGTCGATTTCGGTACTTTGAAAAGACTCAAAAGTTTTCGGTACTTAGAAAATTTCTGACGTTTTCGGTACTTAGAAAATATCTGACGTTTTCGGTACTTAGAAAAATTCTGTCGATTTCGGTACTTAGAAAACATTCAGAAGTCTTCGGTACTTAGAAAATTTCTGACGTTTTCGGTACTTAGAAAAATTCTTACGATTTCGATACTTATTAAACATTCAGAAGTTTTCGGTACTTAGAAAAATTCTGCCGATTTCGGTACTTAGAAAAATTCTGTGTATTTCGGTACTTAGAAAAATTCTGTCGATTTCGGTACTTAGAAAAATTCTGTTGATTTCGGTTCTTAGAAAATTTCTGCCTTTTTCGGTACTTTGAAAAGACTCGGAAGTTTTCGGTACTTAGTAAATTTCTGACGTTCTGCCTTTTTCGGTACGGTACTTTGAAAAGACTCAGAAGATTTCGGATCTTAGAAAATTTCTGACCTTTTCGGTACTAAGAGAATTTCTGTCGATTTCGGTACTTAGAAAACATTCAGAAGTTTTCGGTACTTAGAAAATTTCTGCCTTTTTCAGTACTTAGAAAACATTTAGAAGTTTTCGGTACTTAGAAAAATTCTGATGATTTCGGTACTTAGAAAAATTCTGACGATTTCGGTACTTAGAAAAATTCTGCCGATTTCGGTAGTTAGAAAATTCAGACGATTTCGGTACTTTGAAAAATTCCGCCTTTTTCGGTACTTTGAAAAGACTCAGAAGTTTGCAGTACTTAGAAATTTTCTGACGTTTTCGGTACTTAGAAAAATTCTTTTGATTTCGGTACTTAGAAAATTTCTGTCTTTTTCGGTTCTTTGAAAAGACTCAGAAGTTTTCGGTACTTAGAAAATTTCTGCTGATTTTGGTACTTAGGAAAATTCTGACGATTTCGGTTTTTAGAAAAATTCTGGTGATTTCGGAACTTAGAAAATTTCTGACCTTCTTCGGTACTTAGAAAATATCTGACGTTTTCGGTACTTAGAAAATTTCTGCCTTTTTCGGGTACTTTGAAAAGACCTCAGAAGTTTTCGGTACTTAGAAAATTTCTGACGTTTTCGGTACTTAGAAAAATTCTTACGATTTCGATATTTATTAACATTCAGAAGTTTTCGGTACTTAGAAAAATTCTGACGTTTTCGGTACTTAGAAAAATTCTGTCGATTTCGGAACTTAGAAAAATTCTGTTGAATTTGGTACTTAGAAAAATTCCGTCGATTTCGGTACTTTGAAAAGACTCAGAAGTTTTCGGTACTTAGAAAATTTCTGACGTTTTCGGTACTTAGAAAAATTCTGACGATTTCGGTACTTAGAAAAATTCTGTCGATTCGGAACTTAGAAAAATTCTGTTGATTTCGGTATTTAGAAAATTTCTGACGTTTTCGGTACATTAGAAAAATTCTTACGATTTCGATACTATATTAAACATTCAGAAGTTTTCAGTACTTAGAAAAATTCTGCCGATTTCGGTACTTATAAAATTCAGTCGATTTCGGTACTTAGAAAAATTCTGTTGAATTTGGTACTTAGAAAAATTCCGTCGATTTCGGTACTTGAAAAGACTCAAAAGTTTTCGGTACTTAGAAAATTTCCTGACGTTTTCGGTACTTAGAAAATATCTGACGTTTTCGGTACTTAGAAAAATTCTGTCGATTTCGGTACTTAGAAAACATTCAGAAGTCTTCGGTACTTATAAAATTTCTGACGTTTTCGGTACTTAGAAAAATTCTTACGATTTCGATACTTATTAAACATTCAGAAGTTTTCAGGTACTTAGAAAAATTCTGCCGATTTCGGTACTTAGAAAAATTCTGTGTATTTCGGTACTTAGAAAAATTCTGTCGATTTCGGTACTTAGAAAAATTCTGTTGATTTCGGTTCTTAGAAAATTTCTGCCTTTTTCGGTACTTTGAAAAGACTCGGAAGTTTTCGGTACTTAGTAAATTTCTGACGTTCTGCCTTTTTCGGTACTTTGAAAAGACTCAGAAGATTTCGGATCTTAGAAAATTTCTGACCTTTTCGGTACTAAGAGAATTTCTGTCGATTTCGGTACTTAGAAAACATTCAGAAGTTTTCGGTACTTAGAAAATTTCTGCCTTTTTCAGTACTTAGAAAACATTTAGAAGTTTTCGGTACTTAGAAAAATTCTGATGATTTCGGTACTTAGAAAAATTCTGACGATTTCGGTACTTAGAAAAATTCTGCCGATTTCGGTAGTTAGAAAATTCAGACGATTTCGGTACTTTGAAAAATTCCGCCTTTTTCGGTACTTTGAAAAGACTCAGAAGTTTGCAGTACTTAGAAATTTTCTGACGTTTTCGGTACTTAGAAAAATTCTTTTGATTTCGGTACTTAGAAAATTTCTGTCTTTTTCGGTTCTTTGAAAAGACTCAGAAGTTTTCGGTACTTAGAAAATTTCTGCTGATTTTGGTACTTAGGAAAATTCTGACGATTTCGGTTTTTAGAAAACATCCAGAAGTCTTCGGTACTTAGAAAATTTCTGACGTTTTCGGTACTTAGAAAAATTCTTACGATTTCGATACTTATTAAAAATTCAGAAGTTTTCGGTACTTCGAAAAATTCTGCCGATTTCGGTACTTAGAAAAATTCTGTTGATTTCGGTACTTAGAAAATTTCTGCCTTTTTCGGTACTTTGAAAAGACTCGGAAGTTTTCGGTGCTTAGTAAATTTCTGACGTTCTGCCTTTTTCGGTACTTTGAAATGACTCAGAAGTTTTCGGATCTTAGAAAATTTCTGACCTTTTCGGTACTTAGAAAATTTCTGACGTTTTCGGTACTTAGAAAAATTCTGTCGATTTCGGTACTTAGAAAACATTCAGAAGTTTTCGGTACTTAGAAAATTTCTGCCTTTTTCAGAACTTAGAAAACATTTAGAAGTTTTCGGTACTTAGAAAAATTCTGTCGAATTCGGTACTTAGAAAAATTCTGTTGATTTCAGTACTTCGAAAAGTACTGTCGATTTCGGTACTTAGAAAAATTCTGACGATTTCGGTACTTAGAAAAATTCTGATGATTTCGGATCTTAGAAAATTTCTGGCCTTTTCGGTCCTTAGAAAATTTCTGATGTTTTCGGTACTTAGAAAACATTCAGAAGTTTTCGGTACTTAGAAAATTTCTGCCTTTTTCGGTACTTTGAAAAGACTCGGAAGTTTTCGGTACTTAGTAAATTTCTGACGTTCTGCGTTTTTCGGAACTTAGAAAACAATCAGAAGTTTTCGGTACTTAGAAAATTTCTGCCTTTTTCGATACTTAGAAAATTTCTGCCTTTTTCGGTACTTTGAAAACATTCAGAAGTTTTCGGTACTTAGAAAATTTCTGCCTTTTTCAGTACTTAGAAAACATTCAGAAGTTTTCGGTACTTAGAAAAATTCTATCGAATTCGGTACTTAGAAAAATTCTGTTGATTTCGGTACTTAGAAAAATTCTGTCGATTTCGGTACTTAGAAAATTCCTACGATTTCGGTACTTTGTAAAATTCTGCCTTTTTCGGTACTTTGAAAAGACTCAGAAGTTTGCAGTACTTAGAAAATTTCTGACGTTTTCGGTACTTTGAAAAAATCTGCCTTTTTCGGTACTTTGAAAAGACTCAGAAGTTTTCGGTACTTAGATAATTTCTGACGTTTTCGTTACTTCGAAAAATTCTGCCGATTTCGGAACTTAGAAAAATTCTGACGATTTCGGTACTTAGAAAAATTCTGTCGATTTCGGTACTTAGAAAACATTCAGAAGTTTTCGGTACTTAGAAAATTTCTGCCTTTTTCAGTACTTAGAAAACATTTAGAAGTTTTCGGTACTTAGAAAAATTCTGTCGAATTCGGTACTTAGAAAAATTCTGTTGATTTCAGTACTTCGAAAAGTACTGTCGATTTCGGTACTTAGAAAAATTCTGACGATTTCGGTACTTAGAAAAATTCTGATGATTTCGGATCTTAGAAAATTTCTGGCCTTTTCGGTCCTTAGAAAATTTCTGATGTTTTCGGTACTTAGAAAACATTCAGAAGTTTTCGGTACTTAGAAAATTTCTGCCTTTTTCGGTACTTTGAAAAGACTCGGAAATTTTCGGTACTTAGTAAATTTCTGACGTTCTGCGTTTTTCGGTACTTTGGAAAGACTCAGAAGTTTTCGAATCTTAGAAAATTTCGGACCTTTTCGGTACTTAGAAAATTTCTGACGTTTTCGGTACTTAGAAAACATTCAGAAGTTTTCGGTACTTAGAAAATTTCTGCCTTTTTCAGTTCTTAGAAAACATTCAGAATTTTTCGGTACTTAGAAAAATTCTGTTGAATTTGGAACTTATAAAAATTCCGTCGATTTCGGTACTTTGAAAAGACTCAGAAGTTTTCGGTACTTAGAAATTTTCTGACGTTTTCGGTACTTAGAAAAATTCTGATGATTTCGGTACTTAGAGAAATTCTGACGATTTCGGTACTTAGAAAAATTCTGCCGATTTCGGTACTTTGAAAAGACTCAGAAGTTTTCGGTACTTAGAAAATATCTGACGTTTTCGGTACTTAGAAAAATTCTGTCGATGTCGGTACTTAGAAAACATTCAGAAGTCTTCGGTACTTAGAAAATTTCTGACGTTTTCGGTACTTAGAAAAATTCTTACGATTTCGATACTTATTAAACATTCAGAAGTTTTCGGTACTAAGAAAAATTCGGCCGATTTCGGTACTTAGAAAAATTCTGTTGATTTCGGTACTTAGAAAATTTCTGCCGATTTCGGTACTTAGAAAAATTCTGTTGATTTCAGTAATTAGAAAAATTCTGTCGATTTCGGTACTTAGAAAAATTCTGTTGATTTCGGTACTTAGAAAAATTCTGTTGTTTTCGGTACTTGGAAAATTTCTGCCTTTTTCGGTACTTTGAAAAGACTCAGAAGTTTTCAGTACTTAGAAAATTTCTGACGTTTTCGGTACTTAGAAAAATTCTGACGATTTCGGTACTTAGAAAATTTTTTTTGATTTCGGTACTTAGAAAAATTCTTTTGATTTCGGTAATTAGAAAAATTCTGTCGATTTCGGTACTTAGAAAAATTCTGTTGATTTCGGTACTTAGAAAATTTCTGCTTTTTTCGGTACTTTGAAAAGACTCAGAAGTTTTCGGTACTTAGAAAAATTCAGTCGATTTCGGTACTTAGAAAAATTCTGCCTTTTTCGGTACTTTGAAAAGAGACTCGGAAGTTTTCGGTACTTAGAAAATTTCTGACGTTTTCGGTACTTAGAAAAATTCTGCCTTTTTCAGTACTTAGAAAACATTCAGAAGTTTTCGGTACTTAGAAAAATTCTATCGAATTCGGTACTTAGAAAAATTCTGTTGATTTCGGTACTTAGAAAAATTCTGTCGATTTCGGTACTTAGAAAATTCCTACGATTTCGGTACTTTGTAAAATTCTGCCTTTTTCGGTACTTTGAAAAGACTCAGAAGTTTGCAGTACTTAGAAAATTTCTGACGTTTTCGGTACTTTGAAAAAATCTGCCTTTTTCGGTACTTTGAAAAGACTCAGAAGTTTTCGGTACTTAGATAATTTCTGACGTTTTCGTTACTTCGAAAAATTCTGCCGATTTCGGAACTTAGAAAAATTCTGACGATTTCGGTACTTAGAAAAATTCTGTCGATTTCGGTACTTAGAAAACATTCAGAAGTTTTCGGTACTTAGAAAATTTCTGCCTTTTTCAGTACTTAGAAAACATTTAGAAGTTTTCGGTACTTAGAAAAATTCTGTCGAATTCGGTACTTAGAAAAATTCTGTTGATTTCAGTACTTCGAAAAGTACTGTCGATTTCGGTACTTAGAAAAATTCTGACGATTTCGGTACTTAGAAAAATTCTGATGATTTCGGATCTTAGAAAATTTCTGGCCTTTTCGGTCCTTAGAAAATTTCTGATGTTTTCGGTACTTAGAAAACATTCAGAAGTTTTCGGTACTTAGAAAATTTCTGCCTTTTTCGGTACTTTGAAAAGACTCGGAAATTTTCGGTACTTAGTAAATTTCTGACGTTCTGCGTTTTTCGGTACTTTGGAAAGACTCAGAAGTTTTCGAATCTTAGAAAATTTCGGACCTTTTCGGTACTTAGAAAATTTCTGACGTTTTCGGTACTTAGAAAACATTCAGAAGTTTTCGGTACTTAGAAAATTTCTGCCTTTTTCAGTTCTTAGAAAACATTCAGAATTTTTCGGTACTTAGAAAAATTCTGTTGAATTTGGAACTTATAAAAATTCCGTCGATTTCGGTACTTTGAAAAGACTCAGAAGTTTTCGGTACTTAGAAATTTTCTGACGTTTTCGGTACTTAGAAAAATTCTGATGATTTCGGTACTTAGAGAAATTCTGACGATTTCGGTACTTAGAAAAATTCTGCCGATTTCGGTACTTTGAAAAGACTCAGAAGTTTTCGGTACTTAGAAAATATCTGACGTTTTCGGTACTTAGAAAAATTCTGTCGATGTCGGTACTTAGAAAACATTCAGAAGTCTTCGGTACTTAGAAAATTTCTGACGTTTTCGGTACTTAGAAAAATTCTTACGATTTCGATACTTATTAAACATTCAGAAGTTTTCGGTACTAAGAAAAATTCTGCCGATTTCGGTACTTAGAAAAATTCTGTTGATTTCGGTACTTAGAAAATTTCTGCCGATTTCGGTACTTAGAAAAATTCTGTTGATTTCAGTAATTAGAAAAATTCTGTCGATTTCGGTACTTAGAAAAATTCTGTTGATTTCGGTACTTAGAAAAATTCTGTTGTTTTCGGTACTTGGAAAATTTCTGCCTTTTTCGGTACTTTGAAAAGACTCAGAAGTTTTCAGTACTTAGAAAATTTCTGACGTTTTCGGTACTTAGAAAAATTCTGACGATTTCGGTACTTAGAAAATTTTTTTTGATTTCGGTACTTAGAAAAATTCTTTTGATTTCGGTAATTAGAAAAATTCTGTCGATTTCGGTACTTAGAAAAATTCTGTTGATTTCGGTACTTAGAAAATTTCTGCTTTTTTCGGTACTTTGAAAAGACTCAGAAGTTTTCGGTACTTAGAAAAATTCAGTCGATTTCGGTACTTAGAAAAATTCTGCCTTTTTCGGTACTTTGAAAAGAGACTCGGAAGTTTTCGGTACTTAGAAAATTTCTGACGTTTTCGGTACTTAGAAAAATTCTGTCGATTTCGGTACTTAGAAAACATTCAGAAGTTTTCGGTACTTAGAAAAATTCTGTCGATTTCGGTACTTAGAAAAATTCCGTCGATTTCGGTACTTTGAAAAGACTCAAAAGTTTTCGGTACTTAGAAAATTTCTGACGTTTCGGTACTTAGAAAATTTCCGATGTTCTCGGTACTTAGAAAATTTCTGCCTTTTTCGGTACTTTGAGAAGACTCAGAATTTTTCGGTACTTAGAAAATTTCAGCCGATTTCGGTACTTAGAAAAATTCTGTTGATTTCACTACTTCGAAAAGTACTGTCGATTTCGGTACTTAGAAAAATTCTGACGATTTCGGTACTTAGAAAAATTCTGATGATTTCGGATCTTAGAAAATTTCTGACCTTTTCGGTCCTTAGAAAATTTCTGCCTTTTTCGGTACTTTGAAAAGAGTCAGAAGTTTGCAGTACTTAGAAAATTTCTGACGTTTTCGGTACTTTGAAAAAATCTGACGATTTCGGTATTTTGAAAACATTCAGAAGTTTTCGATACTTAGAAAATTTCTGACGTTTTCGGTACTTAGAAAAATTCTGCTGATTTCACTACTTCGAAAATTTACTGGCGTTTTCGGTACTTTGAAAAAATCTGACGATTTCGGTACTTTGAAAACATTCAGAAGTTTTCGGTACTTAGAAAATTTCTGCCTTTTTCAGTACTTAGAAAACATTCAGAAGTTTTCGGTACTTAGAAAAATTCTATCGAATTCGGTACTTAGAAAAATTCTGTTGATTTCGGTACTTAGAAAAATTCTGTCGTTTTCGGTACTTAGAAAATTCCTACGATTTCGGTACTTTGTAAAATTCTGCCTTTTTCGGTACTTTGAAAAGACTCAGAAGTTTGCAGTACTTAGAAAATTTCTGACGTTTTCGGTACTTTGAAAAAATCTGACGATTTCGGTATTTTGAAAACATTTAGAAGTTTTCGATACTTAGAAAATTTCTGACGTTTTCGGTACTTAGAAAAATTCTGATGATTTCGGATCTTAGAAAATTTCTGACCTTTTCGGTCCTTAGAAAATTTCTGCCTTTTTCGGTACTTTGAAAAGAATCAGAAGTTTGCAGTACTTAGAAAATTTCTGACGTTTTCGGTACTTTGAAAAAATCTGACGATTTCGGTATTTTGAAAACATTCAGAAGTTTTCGATACTTAGAAAATTTCTGACGTTTTCGGTACTTAGAAAAATTCTGCTGATTTCACTACTTCGAAAATTTCTGACGTTTTCGGTACTTTGAAAAAATCTGACGATTTCGGTACTTTGAAAACATTCAGAAGTTTTCGGTACTTAGAAAATTTCTGCCTTTTTCAGTACTTAGAAAACATTCAGAAGTTTTCGGTACTTAGAAAAATTCTATCGAATTCGGTACTTAGAAAAATTCTGTTGATTTCGGTACTTAGAAAAATTCTGTCGATTTCGGTACTTAGAAAATTCCTACGATTTCGGTACTTTGTAAAATTCTGCCTTTTTCGGTACTTTGAAAAGACTCAGAAGTTTGCAGTACTTAGAAAATTTCTGACGTTTTCGGTACTTTGAAAAAATCTGACGATTTCGGTATTTTGAAAACATTCAGAAGTTTTCGATACTTAGAAAATTTCTGACGTTTTCGGTACTTAGAAAAATTCTGCCGATTTCGGTACTTAGAGAAATTCTGTTGGATTTGGTACTTAGAAAAATTCCGTCGATTTCGGTACTTTGAAAAGACTCAGTATTTTTCGGTACTTAGAAAATTTCTGACGTTTTCGGTACTAAAAAAATTCTGCCGATTTCGGTACTTAGAAAATTCTGACGATTTCGGTACTTTGAAAAATTCTGCCTTTTTCGGTACTTTGAAAAGACTCAGAAGTTTGCAGTACTTAGAAAATTTCTGACGTTTTCGGTACTTAGAAAAATCCTTTTGATTTCGGTACTTAGAAAATTTCTGTCTTTTTCGGTACTTTGAAAAGACTCAGAAGTTTTCGGTACTTAGATAATTTCTGACGTTTTCGTTACTTCGAAAAATTCTGCCGATTTCGGAACTTAGAAAAATTCTGACGATTTCGGTACTTAGAAAAATTCTGTCGATTTCGGTACTTAGAAAACATTCAGAAGTTTTCGGTACTTAGAAAATTTCTGCCTTTTTCAGTACTTAGAAAACATTTAGAAGTTTTCTGTACTTAGAAAAATTCTGTCGAATTCGGTACTTAGAAAAATTCTGTTGATTTCAGTACTTCGAAAAGTACTGTCGATTTCGGTACTTAGAAAAATTCTGACGATTTCGGTACTTAGAAAAATTCTGATGATTTGGGATCTTAGAAAATTTCTGGCCTTTTCGGTCCTTAGAAAATTTCTGATGTTTTCGGTACTTAGAAAACATTCAGAAGTTTTCGGTACTTAGAAAATTTCTGCCTTTTTCGGTACTTTGAAAAGACTCGGAAGTTTTCGGTACTTAGTAAATTTCTGACGTTCTGCGTTTTTCGGTACTTTGGAAAGACTCAGAAGTTTTCGGATCTTAGAAAATTTCGGACCTTTTCGGTACTTAGAAAATTTCTGACGTTTTCGGTACTTAGAAAACATTCAGAAGTTTTCGGTACTTAGAAAATTTCTGCCTTTTTCAGTTCTTAGAAAACATTCAGAAGTTTTCGGTACATAGAAAAATTCTGTCGAATTCGGTACTTTGAAAAATTCTGTTGATTTCGGTACTTAGAAAAATTCTGTCGATTTCGGTACTTAGAAAAATTCTGTTGATTTCGGTACTTAGAAAATTTCTGCTTTTTCGGTACTTAGAAAAATTCTTACGATTTCGATACTTATTAAACATTCAGAAGTTTTCGGTACTTAGAAAAATTCTGCCGATTTCGGTACTTAGAAAAATTCTGTTGATTTCGGTACTTAGAAAATTTCTGCCTTTTTCGGTACTTTGAAAAGACTCGGAAGTTTTCGGATCTTAGAAAATTTCTGACCTTTTCGGTACTTAGAAAAATTCTGCCGATTTCGGTACTTAGAAAATTCCTACGATTTCGGTACTTTGTAAAATTCTGCCTTTTTCGGTACTTTGAAAAGACTCAGAAGTTTGCAGTACTTAGAAAATTTCTGACGTTTTCGGTACTTTGAAAAAATCTGACGATTTCGGTATTTTGAAAACATTCAGAAGTTTTCGATACTTAGAAAATTTCTGACGTTTTCGGTACTTAGAAAAAGTCTGTTGATTTCGGTACTTAGAAAATTTCTGCCTTTTTCGGTACTTTGAAAAGACTCGGAAGTTTTCGGTACTTAGTAAATTTCTGACGTTCTGCCTTTTTCGGTACTTTGAAAAGACTAAGAAGTTTTCGGATCTTAGAAAATTTCTGACGTTTTCGGTACTTAGAAAAATTCTGTTGATTTCGGTACTTAGAAAATTTCTGCTTTTTTCGATACTTTGAAAATTTCAGACGTTTTCGGTACTTAGAAAACATTTAGAAGTTTTCGGTACTTCGAAAATTTCTGCCTTTTTCGGTAATTAGAAAACATTCAGAAGTTTTCGGTACTTAGAAAAATTCAGTCGAATTCGGTACTTAGAAAAATTCTGTTTATTTCGGTACTTAGAAAATTTCTGCCTTTTTCGGTACTTTGAAAATTTCAGACGTTTTCGATACTTAGAAAATATCCGATGTTCTCGGAACTTAGAAAATTTCTGCCTTTTTCGGTACTTAGAAAAATTCTTACGATTTCGATACTTATTAAACATTCAGAAGTTTTCGGTACTTAGAAAAATTCTGCCGATTTCGGTACTTAGAAAAATTCTGTTGATTTCGGTACTTAGAAAATTTCTGCCTTTTTCGGTACTTTGAAAAGATTCGGAAGTTTTCGGTACTTAGTAAATTTCTGACGTTCTGCCTTTTTCGGTACTTTTTAAAGACTCAGAAGTTTTCGGATCTTAGAAAATTTCTGACCTTTTCGGTACTTAGAAAAATTCTGCCGATTTCGGTACTTAGAAAATTCCTACGATTTCGGTACTTTGTAAAATTCTGCCTTTTTCGGTACTTTGAAAAGACTCAGAAGTTTGCAGTACTTAGAAAATTTCTGACGTTTTCGGTACTTTGAAAAAATCTGACGATTTCGGTATTTTGAAAACATTCAGAAGTTTTCGATACTTAGAAAATTTCTGACGTTTTCGGTACTTAGAAAAAGTCTGTTGATTTCGGTACTTAGAAAATTTCTGCCTTTTTCGGTACTTTGAAAAGACTCGGAAGTTTTCGGTACTTAGTAAATTTCTGACGTTCTGCCTTTTTCGGTACTTTTTAAAGACTCAGAAGTTTTCGGATCTTAGAAAATTTCTGACCTTTTCGGTACTTAGAAAAATTCTGCCGATTTCGGTACTTAGAAAATTCCTACGATTTCGGTACTTTGTAAAATTCTGCCTTTTTCGGTACTTTGAAAAGACTCAGAAGTTTGCAGTACTTAGAAAATTTCTGACGTTTTCGGTACTTTGAAAAAATCTGACGATTTCGGTATTTTGAAAACATTCAGAAGTTTTCGATACTTAGAAAATTTCTGACGTTTTCGGTACTTAGAAAAAGTCTGTTGATTTCGGTACTTAGAAAATTTCTGCCTTTTTCGGTACTTTGAAAAGACTCGGAAGTTTTCGGTACTTAGTAAATTTCTGACGTTCTGCCTTTTTCGGTACTTTTTAAAGACTCAGAAGTTTTCGGATCTTAGAAAATTTCTGACCTTTTTGGTACTTAGAAAAATTCTGCCGATTTCGGTACTTAGAAAATTCCTACGATTTCGGTACTTTGTAAAATTCTGCCTTTTTCGGTACTTTGAAAAGACTCAGAAGTTTGCAGTACTTAGAAAATTTCTGACGTTTTCGGTACTTTGAAAAAATCTGACGATTTCGGTATTTTGAAAACATTCAGAAGTTTTCGATACTTAGAAAATTTCTGACGTTTTCGGTACTTAGAAAAAGTCTGTTGATTTCGGTACTTAGAAAATTTCTGCCTTTTTCGGTACTTTGAAAAGACTCGGAAGTTTTCGGTACTTAGTAAATTTCTGACGTTCTGCCTTTTTCGGTACTTTGAAAAGACTAAGAAGTTTTCGGATCTTAGAAAATTTCTGACCTTTTCGGTACTTAGAAAATTTCTGACGTTTTCGGTACTTAGAAAAATTCTGTTGATTTCGGTACTTAGTTAATTTCTGCTTTTTTCGGTACTTTGAAAATTTCAGACGTTTTCGGTACTTAGAAAACATTTAGAAGTTTTCGGTACTTCGAAAATTTCTGCCTTTTTCGGTACTTAGAAAACATTCAGAAGTTTTCGGTACTTAGAAAAATTCAGTCGAATTCGGTACTTAGAAAAATTCTGCTGATTTCGGTACTTGGAAAATTTCTGCCTTTTTCGGTACTTTGAAAAGACTCAGAAGTTTTCAGTACTTAGAAAATTTCTGACGTTTTCGGGACTTAGAAAAATTCTGACGATTTCGGTATTTAGAAAACATTCAGAAGTTTTCGATACTTAGAAAATTTCTGACGTTTTCGGTACTTAGAAAAATTCTGTTTATTTCGGTACTTTGAAAATTTCAGACGTTTTCGGTACTTAGAAAATATCCGATGTTCTCGGAACTTAGAAAAATTCTGCCTTTTTCGGTACTTTGAAAAGACTCAGAAGTTTTCGGTACTTAGAAAATTTCTGACGTTTTCGGTACTTAGAAAAATTCTTACGATTTCAATACTTATTAAACATTCAGAAGTTTTCAGAACTTAGAAAAATTCTGCCGATTTCGGTACTTAGAAAAATTCTGTTGATTTCAGTACTTCGATAAGTACTGTCGATTTCGGTACTTAGAAAAATTCTGTTGATTTCGGTACTTAGAAAAATTCTGATGATTTCGGTACTTAGAGAAATTCTGACGATTTCGGTACTTAGAAAAATTCTGCCCTTTTCGGTACTTTGAAAAGACTCAGGAGTTTGCAGTCCTTAGAAAATTTCTGACGTTTTCGGTACTTAGAAAAATTCTTTTGATTTCGGTACTTAGAAAATTTCAGTCTTTTTCGGTACTTTGAAAAGACTCAGAAGTTTTCGGTACTTAGAAAATATCCGATGTTCTCGGAACTTAGAAAATTTCTGCCTTTTTCGGTACTTAGAAAAATTCTTACGATTTCGATACTCATTAAACATTCAGAAGTTTTCGGTACTTAGAAAAATTCTTACGATTTCGATACTTATTAAACATTCAGAAGTTTTCGGTACTTAGAAAAATTCTGCCGATTTCGGTACTTAGAAAAATTCTGTTGATTTCGGTACTTAGAAAATTTCTGCCGTTTTCGGTACTTTGAAAAGACTCGGAAGTTTTCGGTACTTAGTAAATTTCTGACGTTCTGCCTTTTTCGGTACTTTTTAAAGACTCAGAAGTTTTCGGATCTTAGAAAATTTCTGACCTTTTCGGTACTTAGAAAAATTCTGCCGATTTCGGTACTTAGAAAATTCCTACGATTTCGGTACTTTGTAAAATTCTGCCTTTTCGGTACTTTGAAAGGACTCAGAAGTTTGCAGTACTTAGAAAATTTCTGACGTTTTCGGTACTTTGAAAAAATCTGACGATTTCGGTATTTTCAAAACATTCAGAAGTTTTCGATACTTAGAAAATTTCTGACGTTTTCGGTACTTAGAAAAAGTCTGTTGATTTCGGTACTTAGAAAATTTCTGCCTTTTTCGGTACTTTGAAAAGACTCGGAAGTTTTCGGTACTTAGTAAATTTCTGACGTTCTGCCTTTTTCGGTACTTTTTAAAGACTCAGAAGTTTTCGGATCTTAGAAAATTTCTGACCTTTTCGGTACTTAGAAAAATTCTGCCGATTTCGGTACTTAGAAAATTCCTACGATTTCGGTACTTTGTAAAATTCTGCCTTTTTCGGTACTTTGAAAAGACTCAGAAGTTTGCAGTACTTAGAAAATTTCTGACGTTTTCGGTACTTTGAAAAAATCTGACGATTTCGGTATTTTGAAAACATTCAGAAGTTTTCGATACTTAGAAAATTTCTGACGTTTTCGGTACTTAGAAAAAGTCTGTTGATTTCGGTACTTAGAAAATTTCTGCCTTTTTCGGTACTTTGAAAAGACTCGGAAGTTTTCGGTACTTAGTAAATTTCTGACGTTCTGCCTTTTTCGGTACTTTTTAAAGACTCAGAAGTTTTCGGATCTTAGAAAATTTCTGACCTTTTTGGTACTTAGAAAAATTCTGCCGATTTCGGTACTTAGAAAATTCCTACGATTTCGGTACTTTGTAAAATTCTGCCTTTTTCCGTACTTTGAAAAGACTCAGAAGTTTGCAGTACTTAGAAAATTTCTGACGTTTTCGGTACTTTGAAAAAATCTGACGATTTCGGTATTTTGAAAACATTCAGAAGTTTTCGATACTTAGAAAATTTCTGACGTTTTCGGTACTTAGAAAAAGTCTGTTGATTTCGGTACTTAGAAAATTTCTGCCTTTTTCGGTACTTTGAAAAGACTCGGAAGTTTTCGGTACTTAGTAAATTTCTGACGTTCTGCCTTTTTCGGTACTTTGAAAAGACTAAGAAGTTTTCGGATCTTAGAAAATTTCTGACCTTTTCGGTACTTAGAAAATTTCTGACGTTTTCGGTACTTAGAAAAATTCTGTTGATTTCGGTACTTAGTTAATTTCTGCTTTTTTCGGTACTTTGAAAATTTCAGACGTTTTCGGTACTTAGAAAACATTTAGAAGTTTTCGGTACTTCGAAAATTTCTGCCTTTTTCGGTACTTAGAAAACATTCAGAAGTTTTCGGTACTTAGAAAAATTCAGTCGAATTCGGTACTTAGAAAAATTCTGCTGATTTCGGTACTTGGAAAATTTCTGCCTTTTTCGGTACTTTGAAAAGACTCAGAAGTTTTCAGTACTTAGAAAATTTCTGACGTTTTCGGGACTTAGAAAAATTCTGACGATTTCGGTATTTAGAAAACATTCAGAAGTTTTCGATACTTAGAAAATTTCTGACGTTTTCGGTACTTAGAAAAATTCTGTTTATTTCGGTACTTAGAAAATTTCTGCCTTTTTCGGTACTTTGAAAATTTCAGACGTTTTCGGTACTTAGAAAATATCCGATGTTCTCGGAACTTAGAAAAATTCTGCCTTTTTCGGTACTTTGAAAAGACTCAGAAGTTTTCGGTACTTAGAAAATTTCTGACGTTTTCGGTACTTAGAAAAATTCTTACGATTTCAATACTTATTAAACATTCAGAAGTTTTCAGAACTTAGAAAAATTCTGCCGATTTCGGTACTTAGAAAAATTCTGTTGATTTCAGTACTTCGATAAGTACTGTCGATTTCGGTACTTAGAAAAATTCTGTTGATTTCGGTACTTAGAAAAATTCTGATGATTTCGGTACTTAGAGAAATTCTGACGATTTCGGTACTTAGAAAAATTCTGCCCTTTTCGGTACTTTGAAAAGACTCAGGAGTTTGCAGTCCTTAGAAAATTTCTGACGTTTTCGGTACTTAGAAAAATTCTTTTGATTTCGGTACTTAGAAAATTTCAGTCTTTTTCGGTACTTTGAAAAGACTCAGAAGTTTTCGGTACTTAGAAAATATCCGATGTTCTCGGAACTTAGAAAATTTCTGCCTTTTTCGGTACTTAGAAAAATTCTTACGATTTCGATACTCATTAAACATTCAGAAGTTTTCGGTACTTAGAAAAATTCTTACGATTTCGATACTTATTAAACATTCAGAAGTTTTCGGTACTTAGAAAAATTCTGCCGATTTCGGTACTTAGAAAAATTCTGTTGATTTCGGTACTTAGAAAATTTCTGCCGTTTTCGGTACTTTGAAAAGACTCGGAAGTTTTCGGTACTTAGTAAATTTCTGACGTTCTGCCTTTTTCGGTACTTTTTAAAGACTCAGAAGTTTTCGGATCTTAGAAAATTTCTGACCTTTTCGGTACTTAGAAAAATTCTGCCGATTTCGGTACTTAGAAAATTCCTACGATTTCGGTACTTTGTAAAATTCTGCCTTTTTCGGTACTTTGAAAAGACTCAGAAGTTTGCAGTACTTAGAAAATTTCTGACGTTTTCGGTACTTTGAAAAAATCTGACGATTTCGGTATTTTGAAAACATTCAGAAGTTTTCGATACTTAGAAAATTTCTGACGTTTTCGGTACTTAGAAAAAGTCTGTTGATTTCGGTACTTAGAAAATTTCTGCCTTTTTCGGTACTTTGAAAAGACTCGGAAGTTTTCGGTACTTAGTAAATTTCTGACGTTCTGCCTTTTTCGGTACTTTTTAAAGACTCAGAAGTTTTCGGATCTTAGAAAATTTCTGACCTTTTTGGTACTTAGAAAAATTCTGCCGATTTCGGTACTTAGAAAATTTCTACGATTTCGGTACTTTGTAAAATTCTGCCTTTTTCGGTACTTTGAAAAGACTCAGAAGTTTGCAGTACTTAGAAAATTTCTGACGTTTTCGGTACTTTGAAAAAATCTGACGATTTCGGTATTTTGAAAACATTCAGAAGTTTTCGATACTTAGAAAATTTCTGACGTTTTCGGTACTTAGAAAAAGTCTGTTGATTTCGGTACTTAGAAAATTTCTGCCTTTTTCGGTACTTTGAAAAGACTCGGAAGTTTTCGGTACTTAGTAAATTTCTGACGTTCTGCCTTTTTCGGTACTTTGAAAAGACTAAGAAGTTTTCGGATCTTAGAAAATTTCTGACCTTTTCGGTACTTAGAAAATTTCTGACGTTTTCGGTACTTAGAAAAATTCTGTTGATTTCGGTACTTAGAAAATTTCTGCTTTTTTCGGTACTTTGAAAATTTCAGACGTTTTCGGTACTTAGAAAACATTTAGAAGTTTTCGGTACTTCGAAAATTTCTGCCTTTTTCAGTACTTAGAAAACATTCAGAAGTTTTCGGTACTTAGAAAAATTCAGTCGAATTCGGTACTTAGAAAAATTCTGCTGATTTCGGTACTTGGAAAATTTCTGCCTTTTTCGGTACTTTGAAAAGACTCAGAAGTTTTCAGTACTTAGAAAATTTCTGACGTTTTCGGTACTTAGAAAAATTCTGACGATTTCGGTATTTAGAAAACATTCAGAAGTTTTCGATACTTAGAAAATTTCTGACGTTTTCGGTACTTAGAAAAATTCTGTTTATTTCGGTACTTAGAAAATTTCTGCCTTTTTCGGTACTTTGAAAATTTCAGACGTTTTCGGTACTTAGAAAATATCCGATGTTCTCGGAACTTAGAAAAATTCTGCCTTTTTCGGTACTTTGAAAAGACTCAGAAGTTTTCGGTACTTAGAAAATTTCTGACGTTTTCGGTACTTAGAAAAATTCTTACGATTTCAATACTTATTAAACATTCAGAAGTTTTCAGAACTTAGAAAAATTCTGCCGATTTCGGTACTTAGAAAAATTCTGTTGATTTCAGTACTTCGATAAGTACTGTCGATTTCGGTACTTAGAAAAATTCTGTTGATTTCGGTACTTAGAAAAATTCTGATGATTTCGGTACTTAGAGAAATTCTGACGATTTCGGTACTTAGAAAAATTCTGCCCTTTTCGGTACTTTGAAAAGACTCAGGAGTTTGCAGTCCTTAGAAAATTTCTGACGTTTTCGGTACTTAGAAAAATTTATTTGATTTCGGTACTTAGAAAATTTCAGTCTTTTTCGGTACTTTGAAAAGACTCAGAAGTTTTCGGTACTTAGAAAATATCTGACGTTTTCGGTACTTAGAAAAATTCTGTCGATGTCGGTACTTAGAAAACATTCAGAAGTCTTCGGTACTTAGAAAATTTCTGACGTTTTCGGTACTTAGAAAAATTCTTACGATTTCGATACTTATTAAACATTCAGAAGTTTTCGGTACTTAGAAAAATTCTGCCGATTTCGATACTTAGAAAAATTCTGTTGATTTCGGTACTTAGAAAATTTCTGCCTTTTTCGGTACTTTGAAAAGACTCGGAAGTTTTCGGTACTTAGTAAATTTCTGACGTTCTGCCTTTTTCGGTACTTTTTAAAGACTCAGAAGTTTTCGGATCTTAGAAAATTTCTGACCTTTTCGGTACTTAGAAAAATTCTGCCGATTTCGGTACTTAGAAAATTCCTTCGATTTCGGTACTTTGAAAAATTCTGCCTTTTTCGGTACTTTGAAAAGACTCAGAAGTTTGCAGTACTTAGAAAATTTCTGACGTTTTCGGTACTTTGAAAAAATCTGACGATTTCGGTATTTTGAAAACATTCAGAAGTTTTCGATACTTAGAAAATTTCTGACGTTTTCGGAACTTAGAAAAATTCTGTTGATTTCGGTACTTAGAAAATTTCTGATTTTTTCGGTACTTTGAAAAGAGACTCGGAAGTTTTCGGTACTTAGTAAATTTCTGACGTTCTGCCTTTTTCGGTACTTTGAAAAGACACAGAAGTTTTCGGATCATAGAAAATTACTGACCTTTTCGGTACTTAGAAAATTTCTGACGTTTTCGGTACTTAGAAAAATTCAGTCGATTTCGGTACTTAGAAAAATTCTGATGATTTCGGTACTTAGAGAAATTCTGACGATTTCGGTACTTAGAAAAATTCTGCCGATTTCGGTACTTTGAAAAGACTCAGAAGTTTTCGGTACTTAGAAAATATCTGACGTTTTCGGTACTTAGAAAAATTCTGTCGATGTCGGTACTTAGAAAACATTCAGAAGTCTTCGGTACTTAGAAAATTTCTGACGTTTTCGGTACTTAGAAAAATTCTTACGATTTCGATACTTATTAAACATTCAGAAGTTTTCGGTACTAAAAAAATTTCTGCCGATTTCGGTACTTAGAAAAATTCTGTTGATTTCAGTAATTAGAAAAATTCTGTCGATTTCGGTACTTAGAAAATTTTTTTTTGATTTCGGTACTTAGAAAATTTCAGTCTTTTTTGGTACTTTGAAAAGACTCAGAAGTTTTCGGTACTTAGAAAATATCTGACGTTTTCGGTACTTAGAAAAATTCTGTCGATGTCGGTACTTAGAAAAATTCTGCCGATTTCGGTACTTAGAAAAATTCTTTTGATTTCGGTAATTAGAAAAATTCTGTCGATTTCGGTACTTAGAAAAATTCTGTTGATTTCGGTACTTAGAAAATTTCTGCTTTTTTCGGTACTTTGAAAAGACTCAGAAGTTTTCAGTACTTAGAAAATTTCTGACGTTTTCGGTACTTAGAAAAATTCTGACGATTTCGGTATTTAGAAAACATTCAGAAGTTTTCGATACTTAGAAAATTTCTGACGTTTTCGGTACTTAGAAAAATTCAGTCGATTTCGGTACTTAGAAAAATTCTGCCTTTTTCGGTACTTTGAAAAGAGACTCGGAAGTTTTCGGTACTTAGTAAATTTCTGACGTTCTGCCTTTTTCGGTACTTTTTAAAGACTCAGAAGTTTTCGGATCTTAGAAAATTTCTGACCTTTTCGGTACTTAGAAAAATTCTGCCGATTTCGGTACTTAGAAAATTCCTACGATTTCGGTACTTTGTAAAATTCTGCCTTTTTCGGTACTTTGAAAAGACTCAGAAGTTTGCAGTACTTAGAAAATTTCTGACGTTTTCGGTACTTTGAAAAAATCTGACGATTTCGGTATTTTGAAAACATTCAGAAGTTTTCGATACTTAGAAAATTTCTGACGTTTTCGGTACTTAGAAAAAGTCTGTTGATTTCGGTACTTAGAAAATTTCTGCCTTTTTCGGTACTTTGAAAAGACTCGGAAGTTTTCGGTACTTAGTAAATTTCTGACGTTCTGCCTTTTTCGGTACTTTTTAAAGACTCAGAAGTTTTCGGATCTTAGAAAATTTCTGACCTTTTTGGTACTTAGAAAAATTCTGCCGATTTCGGTACTTAGAAAAATTCTGATGATTTCGGTACTTAGAGAAATTCTGACGATTTCGGTACTTAGAAAAATTCTGCCGATTTCGGTACTTTGAAAAGACTCAGAAGTTTTCGGTACTTAGAAAATATCTGACGTTTTCGGTACTTAGAAAAATTCTGTCGATGTCGGTACTTAGAAAACATTCAGAAGTCTTCGGTACTTAGAAAATTTCTGACGTTTTCGGTACTTAGAAAAATTCTTACGATTTCGATACTTATTAAACATTCAGAAGTTTTCGGTACTAAAAAAATTTCTGCCGATTTCGGTACTTAGAAAAATTCTGTTGATTTCAGTAATTAGAAAAATTCTGTCGATTTCGGTACTTAGAAAATTTTTTTTGATTTCGGTACTTAGAAAATTTCAGTCTTTTTTGGTACTTTGAAAAGACTCAGAAGTTTTCGGTACTTAGAAAATATCTGACGTTTTTGGTACTTAGAAAAATTCTGTCGATGTCGGTACTTAGAAAAATTCTGCCGATTTCGGTACTTAGAAAAATTCTTTTGATTTCGGTAATTAGAAAAATTCTGTCGATTTCGGTACTTAGAAAAATTCTGTTGATTTCGGTACTTAGAAAATTTCTGCTTTTTTCGGTACTTTGAAAAGACTCAGAAGTTTTCAGTACTTAGAAAATTTCTGACGTTCTGCCTTTTTCGGTACTTTTTAAAGACTCAGAAGTTTTCGGTATTTAGAAAACATTCAGAAGTTTTCGATACTTAGAAAATTTCTGACGTTTTCGGTACTTAGAAAAATTCAGTCGATTTCGGTACTTAGAAAAATTCTGCCTTTTTCGGTACTTTGAAAAGAGACTCGGAAGTTTTCGGTACTTAGTAAATTTCTGACGTTCTGCCTTTTTCGGTACTTTTTAAAGACTCAGAAGTTTTCGGATCTTAGAAAATTTCTGACCTTTTCGGTACTTAGAAAAATTC
This sequence comes from Parasteatoda tepidariorum, assembly GCF_982258835.1. Classification (NCBI taxonomy): domain Eukaryota; kingdom Metazoa; phylum Arthropoda; class Arachnida; order Araneae; family Theridiidae; genus Parasteatoda; species Parasteatoda tepidariorum. Next base: position 110,271,170 of record NC_141762.1, read on the forward strand.
TGCCGATTTCGGTACTTAGAAAATTCCTACGATTTCGGTACTTTGTAAAATTCTGCCTTTTTCGGTACTTTGAAAAGACTCAGAAGTTTGCAGTACTTAGAAAATTTCTGACGTTTTCGGTACTTTGAAAAAATCTGACGATTTCGGTATTTTGAAAACATTCAGAAGTTTTCGATACTTAGAAAATTTCTGACGTTTTCGGTACTTAGAAAAAGTCTGTTGATTTCGGTACTTAGAAAATTTCTGCCTTTTTCGGTACTTTGAAAAGACTCGGAAGTTTTCGGTACTTAGTAAATTTCTGACGTTCTGCCTTTTTCGGTACTTTTTAAAGACTCAGAAGTTTTCGGATCTTAGAAAATTTCTGACCTTTTTGGTACTTAGAAAAATTCTGCCGATTTCGGTACTTAGAAAATTCCTACGATTTCGGTACTTTGTAAAATTCTGCCTTTTTCGGTACTTTGAAAAGACTCAGAAGTTTGCAGTACTTAGAAAATTTCTGACGTTTTCGGTACTTTGAAAAAATCTGACGATTTCGGTATTTTGAAAACATTCAGAAGTTTTCGATACTTAGAAAATTTCTGACGTTTTCGGTACTTAGAAAAAGTCTGTTGATTTCGGTACTTAGAAAATTTCTGCCTTTTTCGGTACTTTGAAAAGACTCGGAAGTTTTCGGTACTTAGTAAATTTCTGACGTTCTGCCTTTTTCGGTACTTTGAAAAGACTAAGAAGTTTTCGGATCTTAGAAAATTTCTGACCTTTTCGGTACTTAGAAAATTTCTGACGTTTTCGGTACTTAGAAAAATTCTGTTGATTTCGGTACTTAGAAAATTTCTGCTTTTTTCGGTACTTTGAAAATTTCAGACGTTTTCGGTACTTAGAAAACATTTAGAAGTTTTCGGTACTTCGAAAATTTCTGCCTTTTTCGGTACTTAGAAAACATTCAGAAGTCTTCGGTACTTAGAAAATTTCTGACGTTTTCGGTACTTAGAAAAATTCTTACGATTTCGATACTTATTGAACATTCAGAAAATTTCGGTACTTAGAAAAATTCTGCCGATTTCGATACTTAGAAAAATTCTGTTGATTTCGGTACTTAGAAAATTTCTGCCTTTTTCGGTACTTTGAAAAGACTCGGAAGTTTTCGGTACTTAGTAAATTTCTGCCGTTCTGCCTTTTTCGGTACTTTTTAAAGACTCAGAAGTTTTCGGATCTTAGAAAATTTCTGACCTTTTCGGTACTTAGAAAAATTCTGCCGATTTCGGTACTTAGAAAATTCCTACGATTTCGGTACTTTGAAAAATTCTGTTGATTTCAGTACTTCGAAAAGTACTGTCGATTTCGGTACTTAGAAAAATTCAGTCGATTTCGGTACTTAGAAAAATTCTGTTGAATTTCGAACTTATAAAAATTCCGTCGATTTCGGTACTTTGAAAAGACTCAGAAGTTTTCGGTACTTAGAAAATATCTGACGTTTTCGGTACTTAGAAAAATTCTGTCGATGTCGGTACTTAGAAAACATTCAGAAGTCTTCGGTACTTAGAAAATTTCTGACGTTTTCGGTACTTAGAAAAATTCTTACGATTTCGATACTTATTAAACATTCAGAAGTTTTCGATACTTAGAAAAATTCTGCCGATTTCGGTACTTAGAAAAATTCTGTTGATTTCGGTACTTAGAAAATTTCTGCCTTTTTCGGTACTTTGAAAAGACTCGGAAGTTTTCGGTACTTAGTAATTTTCTGACGTTCTGCCTTTTTCGGTACTTTTTAAAGACTCAGAAGTTTTCGGATCTTAGAAAATTTCTGACCTTTTCGGTACTTAGAAAAATTCTGCCGATTTCGGTACTTAGAAAATTCCTACGATTTCGGTACTTTGTAAAATTCTGCCTTTTTCGGTACTTTGAAAAGACTCAGAAGTTTGCAGTACTTAGAAAATTTCTGACGTTTTCGGTACTTTGAAAAAATCTGACGATTTCGGTATTTTGAAAACATTCAGAAGTTTTCGATACTTAGAAAATTTCTGACGTTTTCGGTACTTAGAAAAATTCTGTTGATTTCGGTACTTTGAAAAGACTCGGAAGTTTTCGGTACTTAGTAAATTTCTGACGTTCTGCCTTTTTCGGTACTTTGAAAAGACTAAGAAGTTTTCGGATCTTAGAAAATTTCTGATCTTTTCGGTACTTAGAAAATTTCTGACGTTTTCGGTGCTTAGAAAAATTCTGTTGATTTCGGTACTTAGAAAATTTCTGCTTTTTTCGGTACTTTGAAAATTTCAGACGTTTTCGGTACTTAGAAAACATTTAGAAGTTTTCGGTACTTCGAAAATTTCTGCCTTTTTCGGTACTTAGAAAACATTCAGAAGTTTTCGGTACTTAGAAAAATTCAGTCGAATTCGGTACTTAGAAAAATTCTGCTGATTTCGGTACTTGGAAAATTTCTGCCTTTTTCGGTACTTTGAAAAGACTCAGAAGTTTTCAGTACTTAGAAAATTTCTGACGTTTTCGGTACTTAGAAAAATTCTGACGATTTCGGTGTTTAGAAAACATTCAGAAGTTTTCGATACTTAGAAAATTTCTGACGTTTTCGGTACTTAGAAAAATTCTGTTTATTTCGGTACTTAGAAAATTTCTGCCTTTTTCGGTACTTTGAAAATTTCAGACGTTTTCGGTACTTAGAAAATATCCGATGTTCTCGGAACTTAGAAAAATTCTGCCTTTTTCGGTACTTTGAAAAGACTCAGAAGTTTTCGGTACTTAGAAAATTTCTGACGTTTTCGGTACTTAGAAAAATTCTTACGATTTCGATACTTATTAAACATTCAGAAGTTTTCAGAACTTAGAAAAATTCTGCCGATTTCGGTACTTAGAAAAATTCTGTTGATTTCAGTACTTCGATAAGTACTGTCGATTTCGGTACTTAGAAAAATTCTGTTGATTTCGGTACTTAGAAAAATTCTGATGATTTCGGTACTTAGAGAAATTCTGACGATTTCGGTACTTAGAAAAATTCTGCCGATTTCGGTACTTTGAAAAGACTCAGAAGTTTGCAGTACTTAGAAAATTTCTGACATTTTCGGTACTTAGAAAAATTCTTTTGATTTCGGTACTTAGAAAATTTCAGTCTTTTTCGGTACTTTGAAAAGACTCAGAAGTTTTCGGTACTTAGAAAATATCTGACGTTTTCGGTGCTTAGAAAAATTCTGTTGATTTCGGTACTTAGAAAATTTCTGCTTTTTTCGGTACTTTGAAAATTTCAGACGTTTTCGGTACTTAGAAAACATTTAGAAGTTTTCGGTACTTCGAAAATTTCTGCCTTTTTCGGTACTTAGAAAACATTCAGAAGTTTTCGGTACTTAGAAAAATTCAGTCGAATTCGGTACTTAGAAAAATTCTGCTGATTTCGGTACTTGGAAAATTTCTGCCTTTTTCGGTACTTTGAAAAGACTCGGAAGTTTTCGGTACTTAGTAAATTTCTGACGTTCTGCCTTTTTCGGTACTTTGAAAAGACTAAGAAGTTTTCGAATCTTAGAAAATTTCTGACCTTTTCGGTACTTAGAAAATTTCTGACGTTTTCGGTGCTTAGAAAAATTCTGTTGATTTCGGTACTTAGAAAATTTCTGCTTTTTTCGGTACTTTGAAAATTTCAGACGTTTTCGGTACTTAGAAAACATTTAGAAGTTTTCGGTACTTCGAAAATTTCTGCCTTTTTCGGTACTTAGAAAACATTCAGAAGTTTTCGGTACTTAGAAAAATTCAGTCGAATTCGGTACTTAGAAAAATTCTGCTGATTTCGGTACTTGGAAAATTTCTGCCTTTTTCGGTACTTTGAAAAGACTCAGAAGTTTTCAGTACTTAGAAAATTTCTGACGTTTTCGGTACTTAGAAAAATTTTGACGATTTCGGTGTTTAGAAAACATTCAGAAGTTTTCGATACTTAGAAAATTTCTGACGTTTTCGGTACTTAGAAAAATTCTGTTTATTTCGGTACTTAGAAAATTTCTGCCTTTTTCGGTACTTTGAAAATTTCAGACGTTTTCGGTACTTAGAAAATATCCGATGTTCTCGGAACTTAGAAAAATTCTGCCTTTTTCGGTACTTTGAAAAGACTCAGAAGTTTTCGGTACTTAGAAAATTTCTGACGTTTTCGGTACTTAGAAAAATTCTTACGATTTCGATACTTATTAAACATTCAGAAGTTTTCAGAACTTAGAAAAATTCTGCCGATTTCGGTACTTAGAAAAATTCTGTTGATTTCAGTACTTCGATAAGTACTGTCGATTTCGGTACTTAGAAAAATTCTGTTGATTTCGGTACTTAGAAAAATTCTGATGATTTCGGTACTTAGAGAAATTCTGACGATTTCGGTACTTAGAAAAATTCTGCCGATTTCGGTACTTTGAAAAGACTCAGAAGTTTGCAGTACTTAGAAAATTTCTGACGTTTTCGGTACTTAGAAAAATTCTTTTGATTTCGGTACTTAGAAAATTTCAGTCTTTTTCGGTACTTTGAAAAGACTCAGAAGTTTTCGGTACTTAGAAAATATCTGACGTTTTCGGTACTTAGAAAAATTCTGTCGATGTCGGTACTTAGAAAACATTCAGAAGTCTTCGGTACTTAGAAAATTTCTGACGTTTTCGGTACTTAGAAAAATTCTTACGATTTCGATACTTATTGAACATTCAGAAAATTTCGGTACTTAGAAAAATTCTGCCGATTTCGATACTTAGAAAAATTCTGTTGATTTCGGTACTTAGAAAATTTCTGCCTTTTTCGGTACTTTGAAAAGACTCGGAAGTTTTCGGTACTTAGTAAATTTCTGCCGTTCTGCCTTTTTCGGTACTTTTTAAAGACTCAGAAGTTTTCGGATCTTAGAAAATTTCTGACCTTTTCGGTACTTAGAAAAATTCTGCCGATTTCGGTACTTAGAAAATTCCTACGATTTCGGTACTTTGAAAAATTCTGTTGATTTCAGTACTTCGAAAAGTACTGTCGATTTCGGTACTTAGAAAAATTCAGTCGATTTCGGTACTTAGAAAAATTCTGTTGAATTTCGAACTTATAAAAATTCCGTCGATTTCGGTACTTTGAAAAGACTCAGAAGTTTTCGGTACTTAGAAAATATCTGACGTTTTCGGTACTTAGAAAAATTCTGTCGATGTCGGTACTTAGAAAACATTCAGAAGTCTTCGGTACTTAGAAAATTTCTGACGTTTTCGGTACTTAGAAAAATTCTTACGATTTCGATACTTATTAAACATTCAGAAGTTTTCGATACTTAGAAAAATTCTGCCGATTTCGGTACTTAGAAAAATTCTGTTGATTTCGGTACTTAGAAAATTTCTGCCTTTTTCGGTACTTTGAAAAGACTCGGAAGTTTTCGGTACTTAGTAATTTTCTGACGTTCTGCCTTTTTCGGTACTTTTTAAAGACTCAGAAGTTTTCGGATCTTAGAAAATTTCTGACCTTTTCGGTACTTAGAAAATTTCTGCCGATTTCGGTACTTAGAAAATTCCTACGATTTCGGTACTTTGTAAAATTCTGCCTTTTTCGGTACTTTGAAAAGACTCAGAAGTTTGCAGTACTTAGAAAATTTCTGACGTTTTCGGTACTTTGAAAAAATCTGACGATTTCGGTATTTTGAAAACATTCAGAAGTTTTCGATACTTAGAAAATTTCTGACGTTTTCGGTACTTAGAAAAATTCTGTTGATTTCGGTACTTTGAAAAGACTCGGAAGTTTTCGGTACTTAGTAAATTTCTGACGTTCTGCCTTTTTCGGTACTTTGAAAAGACTAAGAAGTTTTCGGATCTTAGAAAATTTCTGACCTTTTCGGTACTTAGAAAATTTCTGACGTTTTCGGTGCTTAGAAAAATTCTGTTGATTTCGGTACTTAGAAAATTTCTGCTTTTTTCGGTACTTTGAAAATTTCAGACGTTTTCGGTACTTAGAAAACATTTAGAAGTTTTCGGTACTTCGAAAATTTCTGCCTTTTTCGGTACTTAGAAAACATTCAGAAGTTTTCGGTACTTAGAAAAATTCAGTCGAATTCGGTACTTAGAAAAATTCTGCTGATTTCGGTACTTGGAAAATTTCTGCCTTTTTCGGTACTTTGAAAAGACTCAGAAGTTTTCAGTACTTAGAAAATTTCTGACGTTTTCGGTACTTAGAAAAATTCTGACGATTTCGGTGTTTAGAAAACATTCAGAAGTTTTCGATACTTAGAAAATTTCTGCCTTTTTCGGTACTTTGAAAATTTCAGACGTTTTCGGTACTTAGAAAATATCCGATGTTCTCGGAACTTAGAAAAATTCTGCCTTTTTCGGTACTTTGAAAAGACTCAGAAGTTTTCGGTACTTAGAAAATTTCTGACGTTTTCGGTACTTAGAAAAATTCTTACGATTTCGATACTTATTAAACATTCAGAAGTTTTCAGAACTTAGAAAAATTCTGCCGATTTCGGTACTTAGAAAAATTCTGTTGATTTCAGTACTTCGATAAGTACTGTCGATTTCGGTACTTAGAAAAATTCTGTTGATTTCGGTACTTAGAAAAATTCTGATGATTTCGGTACTTAGAGAAATTCTGACGATTTCGGTACTTAGAAAAATTCTGCCGATTTCGGTACTTTGAAAAGACTCAGAAGTTTGCAGTACTTAGAAAATTTCTGACGTTTTCGGTACTTAGAAAAATTCTTTTGATTTCGGTACTTAGAAAATTTCAGTCTTTTTCGGTACTTTGAAAAGACTCAGAAGTTTTCGGTACTTAGAAAATATCTGACGTTTTCGGTACTTAGAAAAATTCTGTCGATGTCGGTACTTAGAAAACATTCAGAAGTCTTCGGTACTTAGAAAATTTCTGACGTTTTCGGTACTTAGAAAAATTCTTACGATTTCGATACTTATTGAACATTCAGAAGTTTTCGGTACTTAGAAAAATTCTGCCGATTTCGATACTTAGAAAAATTCTGTTGATTTCGGTACTTAGAAAATTTCTGCCTTTTTCGGTACTTTGAAAAGACTCGGAAGTTTTCGGTACTTAGTAAATTTCTGCCGTTCTGCCTTTTTCGGTACTTTTTAAAGACTCAGAAGTTTTCGGATCTTAGAAAATTTCTGACCTTTTCGGTACTTAGAAAAATTCTGCCGATTTCGGTACTTAGAAAATTCCTACGATTTCGGTACTTTGAAAAATTCTGTTGATTTCAGTACTTCGAAAAGTTCTGTCGATTTCGGTACTTAGAAAAATTCAGTCGATTTCGGTACTTAGAAAAATTCTGTTGAATTTCGAACTTATAAAAATTCCGTCGATTTCGGTACTTTGAAAAGACTCAGAAGTTTTCGGTACTTAGAAAATATCTGACGTTTTCGGTACTTAGAAAAATTCTGTCGATGTCGGTACTTAGAAAACATTCAGAAGTCTTCGGTACTTAGAAAATTTCTGACGTTTTCGGTACTTAGAAAAATTCTTACGATTTCGATACTTATTAAACATTCAGAAGTTTTCGGTACTTAGAAAAATTCTGCCGATTTCGGTACTTAGAAAAATTCTGTTGATTTCGGTACTTAGAAAATTTCTGCCTTTTTCGGTACTTTGAAAAGACTCGGAAGTTTTCGGTACTTAGTAATTTTCTGACGTTCTGCCTTTTTCGGTACTTTTTAAAGACTCAGAAGTTTTCGGATCTTAGAAAATTTCTGACCTTTTCGGTAGTTAGAAAAATTCTGCCGATTTCGGTACTTAGAAAATTCCTACGATTTCGGTACTTTGAAAAATTCTGTTGATTTCAGTACTTCGAAAAGTACTGTCGATTTCGGTACTTAGAAAAATTCAGTCGATTTCGGTACTTAGAAAAATTCTGTTGAATTTCGAACTTATAAAAATTCCGTCGATTTCGGTACTTTGAAAAGACTCAGAAGTTTTCGGTACTTAGAAAATATCTGACGTTTTCGGTACTTAGAAAAATTCTGTCGATGTCGGTACTTAGAAAACATTCAGAAGTCTTCGGTACTTAGAAAATTTCTGACGTTTTCGGTACTTAGAAAAATTCTTACGATTTCGATACTTATTAAACATTCAGAAGTTTTCGGTACTTAGAAAAATTCTGCCGATTTCGGTACTTAGAAAAATTCTGTTGATTTCGGTACTTAGAAAATTTCTGCCTTTTTCGGTACTTTGAAAAGACTCGGAAGTTTTCGGTACTTAGTAATTTTCTGACGTTCTGCCTTTTTCGGTACTTTTTAAAGACTCAGAAGTTTTCGGATCTTAGAAAATTTCTGACCTTTTCGGTACTTAGAAAAATTCTGCCGATTTCGGTACTTAGAAAATTCCTACGATTTCGGTACTTTGTAAAATTCTGCCTTTTTCGGTACTTTGAAAAGACTCAGAAGTTTTCGGTACTTAGAAAATATCTGACGTTTTCGGTGCTTAGAAAAATTCTGTTGATTTCGGTACTTAGAAAATTTCTGCTTTTTTCGGTACTTTGAAAATTTCAGACGTTTTCGGTACTTAGAAAACATTTAGAAGTTTTCGGTACTTCGAAAATTTCTGCCTTTTTCGGTACTTAGAAAACATTCAGAAGTTTTCGGTACTTAGAAAAATTCAGTCGAATTCGGTACTTAGAAAAATTCTGCTGATTTCGGTACTTGGAAAATTTCTGCCTTTTTCGGTACTTTGAAAAGACTCGGAAGTTTTCGGTACTTAGTAAATTTCTGACGTTCTGCCTTTTTCGGTACTTTGAAAAGACTAAGAAGTTTTCGGATCTTAGAAAATTTCTGACCTTTTCGGTACTTAGAAAATTTCTGACGTTTTCGGTGCTTAGAAAAATTCTGTTGATTTCGGTACTTAGAAAATTTCTGCTTTTTTCGGTACTTTGAAAATTTCAGACGTTTTCGGCACTTAGAAAACATTTAGAAGTTTTCGGTACTTGGAAAATTTCTGCCTTTTTCGGTACTTTGAAAAGACTCAGAAGTTTTCAGTACTTAGAAAATTTCTGACGTTTTCGGTACTTAGAAAAATTCTGACGATTTCGGTGTTTAGAAAACATTCAGAAGTTTTCGATACTTAGAAAATTTCTGACGTTTTCGGTACTTAGAAAAATTCTGTTTATTTCGGTACTTAGAAAATTTCTGCCTTTTTCGGTACTTTGAAAATTTCAGACGTTTTCGGTACTTAGAAAATATCCGATGTTCTCGGAACTTAGAAAAATTCTGCCTTTTTCGGTACTTTGAAAAGACTCAGAAGTTTTCGGTACTTAGAAAATTTCTGACGTTTTCGGTACTTAGAAAAATTCTTACGATTTCGATACTTATTAAACATTCAGAAGTTTTCAGAACTTAGAAAAATTCTGCCGATTTCGGTACTTTGAAAAGACTCAGAAGTTTGCAGTACTTAGAAAATATCTGACGTTTTCGGTACTTAGAAAAATTCTGTCGATGTCGGTACTTAGAAAACATTCAGAAGTCTTCGGTACTTAGAAAATTTCTGACGTTTTCGGTACTTAGAAAAATTCTTACGATTTCGATACTTATTGAACATTCAGAAAATTTCGGTACTTAGAAAAATTCTGCCGATTTCGATACTTAGAAAAATTCTGTTGATTTCGGTACTTAGAAAATTTCTGCCTTTTTCGGTACTTTGAAAAGACTCGGAAGTTTTCGGTACTTAGTAAATTTCTGCCGTTCTGCCTTTTTCGGTACTTTTTAAAGACTCAGAAGTTTTCGGATCTTAGAAAATTTCTGACATTTTCGGTACTTAGAAAAATTCTGCCGATTTCGGTACTTAGAAAATTCCTACGATTTCGGTACTTTGAAAAATTCTGTTGATTTCAGTACTTCGAAAAGTACTGTCGATTTCGGTACTTAGAAAAATTCAGTCGATTTCGGTACTTAGAAAAATTCTGTTGAATTTCGAACTTATAAAAATTCCGTCGATTTCGGTACTTTGAAAAGACTCAGAAGTTTTCGGTACTTAGAAAATATCTGACGTTTTCGGTACTTAGAAAAATTCTGTCGATGTCGGTACTTAGAAAACATTCAGAAGTCTTCGGTACTTAGAAAATTTCTGACGTTTTCGGTACTTAGAAAAATTCTTACGATTTCGATACTTATTAAACATTCAGAAGTTTTCGGTACTTAGAAAAATTCTGCCGATTTCGGTACTTAGAAAAATTCTGTTGATTTCGGTACTTAGAAAATTTCTGCCTTTTTCGGTACTTTGAAAAGACTCGGAAGTTTTCGGTACTTAGTAATTTTCTGACGTTCTGCCTTTTTCGGTACTTTTTAAAGACTCAGAAGTTTTCGGATCTTAGAAAATTTCTGACCTTTTCGGTACTTAGAAAAATTCTGCCGATTTCGGTACTTAGAAAATTCCTACGATTTCGGTAATTTGTAAAATTCTGCCTTTTTCGGTACTTTGAAAAGACTCAGAAGTTTGCAGTACTTAGAAAATTTCTGACGTTTTCGGTACTTTGAAAAAATCTGACGATTTCGGTATTTTGAAAACATTCAGTCGAATTCGGTACTTAGAAAAATTCTGCTGATTTCGGTACTTGGAAAATTTCTGCCTTTTTCGGTACTTTGAAAAGACTCGGAAGTTTTCGGTACTTAGTAAATTTCTGACGTTCTGCCTTTTTCGGTACTTTGAAAAGACTAAGAAGTTTTCGGATCTTAGAAAATTTCTGACCTTTTCGGTACTTAGAAAATTTCTGACGTTTTCGGTGCTTAGAAAAATTCTGTTGATTTCGGTACTTAGAAAATTTCTGCTTTTTTCGGTACTTTGAAAATTTCAGACGTTTTCGGCACTTAGAAAACATTTAGAAGTTTTCGGTACTTCGAAAATTTCCGCCTTTTTCGGTACTTAGAAAACATTCAGAAGTTTTCGGTACTTAGAAAAATTCAGTCGAATTCGGTACTTAGAAAAATTCTGCTGATTTCGGTACTTGGAAAATTTCTGCCTTTTTCGGTACTTTGAAAAGACTCAGAAGTTTTCAGTACTTAGAAAATTTCTGACGTTTTCGGTACTTAGAAAAATTCTGACGATTTCGGTGTTTAGAAAACATTCAGAAGTTTTCGATACTTAGAAAATTTCTGACGTTTTCGGTACTTAGAAAAATTCTGTTTATTTCGGTACTTAGAAAATTTCTGCCTTTTTCGGTACTTTGAAAATTTCAGACGTTTTCGGTACTTAGAAAATATCCGATGTTCTCGGAACTTAGAAAAATTCTGCCTTTTTCGGTACTTTGAAAAGACTCAGAAGTTTTCGGTACTTAGAAAATTTCTGACGTTTTCGGTACTTAGAAAAATTCTTACGATTTCGATACTTATTAAACATTCAGAAGTTTTCAGAACTTAGAAAAATTCTGCCGATTTCGGTACTTTGAAAAGACTCAGAAGTTTGCAGTACTTAGAAAATATCTGACGTTTTCGGTACTTAGAAAAATTCTGTCGATGTCGGTACTTAGAAAACATTCAGAAGTCTTCGGTACTTAGAAAATTTCTGACGTTTTCGGTACTTAGAAAAATTCTTACGATTTCGATACTTATTGAACATTCAGAAAATTTCGGTACTTAGAAAAATTCTGCCGATTTCGATACTTAGAAAAATTCTGTTGATTTCGGTACTTAGAAAATTTCTGCCTTTTTCGGTACTTTGAAAAGACTCGGAAGTTTTCGGTACTTAGTAAATTTCTGCCGTTCTGCCTTTTTCGGTACTTTTTAAAGACTCAGAAGTTTTCGGATCTTAGAAAATTTCTGACATTTTCGGTACTTAGAAAAATTCTGCCGATTTCGGTACTTAGAAAATTCCTACGATTTCGGTACTTTGAAAAATTCTGTTGATTTCAGTACTTCGAAAAGTACTGTCGATTTCGGTACTTAGAAAAATTCAGTCGATTTCGGTACTTAGAAAAATTCTGTTGAATTTCGAACTTATAAAAATTCCGTCGATTTCGGTACTTTGAAAAGACTCAGAAGTTTTCGGTACTTAGAAAATATCTGACGTTTTCGGTACTTAGAAAAATTCTGTCGATGTCGGTACTTAGAAAACATTCAGAAGTCTTCGGTACTTAGAAAATTTCTGACGTTTTCGGTACTTAGAAAAATTCTTACGATTTCGATACTTATTAAACATTCAGAAGTTTTCAGAACTTAGAAAAATTCTGCCGATTTCGGTACTTTGAAAAGACTCAGAAGTTTGCAGTACTTAGAAAATATCTGACGTTTTCGGTACTTAGAAAAATTCTGTCGATGTCGGTACTTAGAAAACATTCAGAAGTCTTCGGTACTTAGAAAATTTCTGACGTTTTCGGTACTTAGAAAAATTCTTACGATTTCGATACTTATTGAACATTCAGAAAATTTCGGTACTTAGAAAAATTCTGCCGATTTCGATACTTAGAAAAATTCTGTTGATTTCGGTACTTAGAAAATTTCTGCCTTTTTCGGTACTTTGAAAAGACTCGGAAGTTTTCGGTACTTAGTAAATTTCTGCCGTTCTGCCTTTTTCGGTACTTTTTAAAGACTCAGAAGTTTTCGGATCTTAGAAAATTTCTGACATTTTCGGTACTTAGAAAAATTCTGCCGATTTCGGTACTTAGAAAATTCCTACGATTTCGGTACTTTGAAAAATTCTGTTGATTTCAGTACTTCGAAAAGTACTGTCGATTTCGGTACTTAGAAAAATTCAGTCGATTTCGGTACTTAGAAAAATTCTGTTGAATTTCGAACTTATAAAAATTCCGTCGATTTCGGTACTTTGAAAAGACTCAGAAGTTTTCGGTACTTAGAAAATATCTGACGTTTTCGGTACTTAGAAAAATTCTGTCGATGTCGGTACTTAGAAAACATTCAGAAGTCTTCGGTACTTAGAAAATTTCTGACGTTTTCGGTACTTAGAAAAATTCTTACGATTTCGATACTTATTAAACATTCAGAAGTTTTCGGTACTTAGAAAAATTCTGCCGATTTCGGTACTTAGAAAAATTCTGTTGATTTCGGTACTTAGAAAATTTCTGCCTTTTTCGGTACTTTGAAAAGACTCGGAAGTTTTCGGTACTTAGTAATTTTCTGACGTTCTGCCTTTTTCGGTACTTTTTAAAGACTCAGAAGTTTTCGGATCTTAGAAAATTTCTGACCTTTTCGGTACTTAGAAAAATTCTGCCGATTTCGGTACTTAGAAAATTCCTACGATTTCGGTACTTTGTAAAATTCTGCCTTTTTCGGTACTTTGAAAAGACTCAGAAGTTTGCAGTACTTAGAAAATTTCTGACGTTTTCGGTACTTTGAAAAAATCTGACGATTTCGGTATTTTGAAAACATTCAGAAGTTTTCGATACTTAGAAAATTTCTGACGTTTTCGGTACTTAGAAAAATTCTGTTGATTTCGGTACTTTGAAAAGACTCGGAAGTTTTCGGTACTTAGTAAATTTCTGACGTTCTGCCTTTTTCGGTACTTTGAAAAGACTAAGAAGTTTTCGGATCTTAGAAAATTTCTGACCTTTTCGGTACTTAGAAAATTTCTGACGTTTTCGGTGCTTAGAAAAATTCTGTTGATTTCGGTACTTAGAAAATTTCTGCTTTTTTCGGTACTTTGAAAATTTCAGACGTTTTCGGTACTTAGAAAACATTTAGAAGTTTTCGGTACTTCGAAAATTTCTGCCTTTTTCGGTACTTAGAAAACATTCAGAAGTTTTCGGTACTTAGAAAAATTCAGTCGAATTCGGTACTTAGAAAAATTCTGCTGATTTCGGTACTTGGAAAATTTCTGCCTTTTTCGGTACTTTGAAAAGACTCAGAAGTTTTCAGTACTTAGAAAATTTCTGACGTTTTCGGTACTTAGAAAAATTCTGACGATTTCGGTGTTTAGAAAACATTCAGAAGTTTTCGATACTTAGAAAATTTCTGACGTTTTCGGTACTTAGAAAAATTCTGTTTATTTCGGTACTTAGAAAATTTCTGCCTTTTTCGGTACTTTGAAAATTTCAGACGTTTTCGGTACTTAGAAAATATCCGATGTTCTCGGAACTTAGAAAAATTCTGCCTTTTTCGGTACTTTGAAAAGACTCAGAAGTTTTCGGTACTTAGAAAATTTCTGACGTTTTCGGTACTTAGAAAAATTCTTACGATTTCGATACTTATTAAACATTCAGAAGTTTTCAGAACTTAGAAAAATTCTGCCGATTTCGGTACTTAGAAAAATTCTGTTGATTTCAGTACTTCGATAAGTACTGTCGATTTCGGTACTTAGAAAAATTCTGTTGATTTCGGTACTTAGAAAAATTCTGATGATTTCGGTACTTAGAGAAATTCTGACGATTTCGGTACTTAGAAAAATTCTGCCGATTTCGGTACTTTGAAAAGACTCAGAAGTTTGCAGTACTTAGAAAATTTCTGACGTTTTCGGTACTTAGAAAAATTCTTTTGATTTCGGTACTTAGAAAATTTCAGTCTTTTTCGGTACTTTGAAAAGACTCAGAAGTTTTCGGTACTTAGAAAATATCTGACGTTTTCGGTACTTAGAAAAATTCTGTCGATGTCGGTACTTAAAAAACATTCAGAAGTCTTCGGTACTTAGAAAATTTCTGACGTTTTCGGTACTTAGAAAAATTCTTACGATTTCGATACTTATTGAACATTCAGAAGTTTTCGGTACTTAGAAAAATTCTGCCGATTTCGATACTTAGAAAAATTCTGTTGATTTCGGTACTTAGAAAATTTCTGCCTTTTTCGGTACTTTGAAAAGACTCGGAAGTTTTCGGTACTTAGTAAATTTCTGCCGTTCTGCCTTTTTCGGTACTTTTTAAAGACTCAGAAGTTTTCGGATCTTAGAAAATTTCTGACCTTTTCGGTACTTAGAAAAATTCTGCCGATTTCGGTACTTAGAAAATTCCTACGATTTCGGTACTTTGAAAAATTCTGTTGATTTCAGTACTTCGAAAAGTACTGTCGATTTCGGTACTTAGAAAAATTCAGTCGATTTCGGTACTTAGAAAAATTCTGTTGAATTTCGAACTTATAAAAATTCCGTCGATTTCGGTACTTTGAAAAGACTCAGAAGTTTTCGGTACTTAGAAAATATCTGACGTTTTCGGTACTTAGAAAAATTCTGTCGATGTCGGTACTTAGAAAACATTCAGAAGTCTTCGGTACTTAGAAAATTTCTGACGTTTTCGGTACTTAGAAAAATTCTTACGATTTCGATACTTATTAAACATTCAGAAGTTTTCGGTACTTAGAAAAATTCTGCCGATTTCGGTACTTAGAAAAATTCTGTTGATTTCGGTACTTAGAAAATTTCTGCCTTTTTCGGTACTTTGAAAAGACTCGGAAGTTTTCGGTACTTAGTAATTTTCTGACGTTCTGCCTTTTTCGGTACTTTTTAAAGACTCAGAAGTTTTCGGATCTTAGAAAATTTCTGACCTTTTCGGTAGTTAGAAAAATTCTGCCGATTTCGGTACTTAGAAAATTCCTACGATTTCGGTACTTTGAAAAATTCTGTTGATTTCAGTACTTCGAAAAGTACTGTCGATTTCGGTACTTAGAAAAATTCAGTCGATTTCGGTACTTAGAAAAATTCTGTTGAATTTCGAACTTATAAAAATTCCGTCGATTTCGGTACTTTGAAAAGACTCAGAAGTTTTCGGTACTTAGAAAATATCTGACGTTTTCGGTACTTAGAAAAATTCTGTCGATGTCGGTACTTAGAAAACATTCAGAAGTCTTCGGTACTTAGAAAATTTCTGACGTTTTCGGTACTTAGAAAAATTCTTACGATTTCGATACTTATTAAACATTCAGAAGTTTTCGGTACTTAGAAAAATTCTGCCGATTTCGGTACTTAGAAAAATTCTGTTGATTTCGGTACTTAGAAAATTTCTGCCTTTTTCGGTACTTTGAAAAGACTCGGAAGTTTTCGGTACTTAGTAATTTTCTGACGTTCTGCCTTTTTCGGTACTTTTTAAAGACTCAGAAGTTTTCGGATCTTAGAAAATTTCTGACCTTTTCGGTACTTAGAAAAATTCTGCCGATTTCGGTACTTAGAAAATTCCTACGATTTCGGTACTTTGTAAAATTCTGCCTTTTTCGGTACTTTGAAAAGACTCAGAAGTTTGCAGTACTTAGAAAATTTCTGACGTTTTCGGTACTTTGAAAAAATCTGACGATTTCGGTATTTTGAAAACATTCAGAAGTTTTCGATACTTAGAAAATTTCTGACGTTTTCGGTACTTTGAAAAGACTCAGAAGTTTTCAGTACTTAGAAAATTTCTGACGTTTTCGGTACTTAGAAAAATTCTGACGATTTCGGTGTTTAGAAAACATTCAGAAGTTTTCGATACTTAGAAAATTTCTGACGTTTTCGGTACTTAGAAAAATTCTGTTTATTTCGGTACTTAGAAAATTTCTGCCTTTTTCGGTACTTTGAAAATTTCAGACGTTTTCGGTACTTAGAAAATATCCGATGTTCTCGGAACTTAGAAAAATTATGCCTTTTTCGGTACTTTGAAAAGACTCAGAAGTTTTCGGTACTTAGAAAATTTCTGACGTTTTCGGTACTTAGAAAAATTCTTACGATTTCGATACTTATTAAACATTCAGAAGTTTTCAGAACTTAGAAAAATTCTGCCGATTTCGGTACTTAGAAAAATTCTGTTGATTTCAGTACTTCGATAAGTACTGTCGATTTCGGTACTTAGAAAAATTCTGTTGATTTCGGTACTTAGAAAAATTCTGATGATTTCGGTACTTAGAGAAATTCTGACGATTTCGGTACTTAGAAAAATTCTGCCGATTTCGGTACTTTGAAAAGACTCAGAAGTTTGCAGTACTTAGAAAATTTCTGACATTTTCGGTACTTAGAAAAATTCTTTTGATTTCGGTACTTAGAAAATTTCAGTCTTTTTCGGTACTTTGAAAAGACTCAGAAGTTTTCGGTACTTAGAAAATATCTGACGTTTTCGGTGCTTAGAAAAATTCTGTTGATTTCGGTACTTAGAAAATTTCTGCTTTTTTCGGTACTTTGAAAATTTCAGACGTTTTCGGTACTTAGAAAACATTTAGAAGTTTTCGGTACTTCGAAAATTTCTGCCTTTTTCGGTACTTAGAAAACATTCAGAAGTTTTCGGTACTTAGAAAAATTCAGTCGAATTCGGTACTTAGAAAAATTCTGCTGATTTCGGTACTTGGAAAATTTCTGCCTTTTTCGGTACTTTGAAAAGACTCGGAAGTTTTCGGTACTTAGTAAATTTCTGACGTTCTGCCTTTTTCGGTACTTTGAAAAGACTAAGAAGTTTTCGGATCTTAGAAAATTTCTGACCTTTTCGGTACTTAGAAAATTTCTGACGTTTTCGGTGCTTAGAAAAATTCTGTTGATTTCGGTACTTAGAAAATTTCTGCTTTTTTCGGTACTTTGAAAATTTCAGACGTTTTCGGTACTTAGAAAACATTTAGAAGTTTTCGGTACTTCGAAAATTTCTGCCTTTTTCGGTACTTAGAAAACATTCAGAAGTTTTCGGTACTTAGAAAAATTCAGTCGAATTCGGTACTTAGAAAAATTCTGCTGATTTCGGTACTTGGAAAATTTCTGCCCTTTTCGGTACTTTGAAAAGACTCGGAAGTTTTCGGTACTTAGTAAATTTCTGACGTTCTGCCTTTTTCGGTACTTTTTAAAGACTCAGAAGTTTTCGGATCTTAGAAAATTTCTGACCTTTTCGGTAGTTAGAAAAATTCTGCCGATTTCGGTACTTAGAAAATTCCTACGATTTCGGTACTTTGAAAAATTCTGTTGATTTCAGTACTTCGAAAAGTACTGTCGATTTCGGTACTTAGAAAAATTCAGTCGATTTCGGTACTTAGAAAAATTCTGTTGAATTTCGAACTTATAAAAATTCCGTCGATTTCGGTACTTTGAAAAGACTCAGAAGTTTTCGGTACTTAGAAAATATCTGACGTTTTCGGTACTTAGAAAAATTCTGTCGATGTCGGTACTTAGAAAACATTCAGAAGTCTTCGGTACTTAGAAAATTTCTGACGTTTTCGGTACTTAGAAAAATTCTTACGATTTCGATACTTATTAAACATTCTGAAGTTTTCGGTACTTAGAAAAATTCTGCCGATTTCGGTACTTAGAAAAATTCTGTTGATTTCGGTACTTAGAAAATTTCTGCCTTTTTCGGTACTTTGAAAAGACTCGGAAGTTTTCGGTACTTAGTAATTTTCTGACGTTCTGCCTTTTTCGGTACTTTTTAAAGACTCAGAAGTTTTCGGATCTTAGAAAATTTCTGACCTTTTCGGTACTTAGAAAAATTCTGCCGATTTCGGTACTTAGAAAATTCCTACGATTTCGGTACTTTGTAAAATTCTGCCTTTTTCGGTACTTTGAAAAGACTCAGAAGTTTGCAGTACTTAGAAAATTTCTGACGTTTTCGGTACTTTGAAAAAATCTGACGATTTCGGTATTTTGAAAACATTCAGAAGTTTTCGATACTTAGAAAATTTCTGACGTTTTCGGTACTTTGAAAAGACTCAGAAGTTTTCAGTACTTAGAAAATTTCTGACGTTTTCGGTACTTAGAAAAATTCTGACGATTTCGGTGTTTAGAAAACATTCAGAAGTTTTCGATACTTAGAAAATTTCTGACGTTTTCGGTACTTAGAAAAATTCTGTTTATTTCGGTACTTAGAAAATTTCTGCCTTTTTCGGTACTTTGAAAATTTCAGACGTTTTCGGTACTTAGAAAATATCCGATGTTCTCGGAACTTAGAAAAATTATGCCTTTTTCGGTACTTTGAAAAGACTCAGAAGTTTTCGGTACTTAGAAAATTTCTGACGTTTTCGGTACTTAGAAAAATTCTTACGATTTCGATACTTATTAAACATTCAGAAGTTTTCAGAACTTAGAAAAATTCTGCCGATTTCGGTACTTAGAAAAATTCTGTTGATTTCAGTACTTCGATAAGTACTGTCGATTTCGGTACTTAGAAAAATTCTGTTGATTTCGGTACTTAGAAAAATTCTGATGATTTCGGTACTTAGAGAAATTCTGACGATTTCGGTACTTAGAAAATTTCTGCTTTTTTCGGTACTTTGAAAATTTCAGACGTTTTCGGTACTTAGAAAACATTTAGAAGTTTTCGGTACTTCGAAAATTTTTGCCTTTTTCGGTACTTAGAAAACATTCAGAAGTTTTCGGTACTTAGAAAAATTCAGTCGAATTCGGTACTTAGAAAAATTCTGCTGATTTCGGTACTTGGAAAATTTCTGCCTTTTTCGGTACTTTGAAAAGACTCGGAAGTTTTCGGTACTTAGTAAATTTCTGACGTTCTGCCTTTTTCGGTACTTTGAAAAGACTAAGAAGTTTTCGGATCTTAGAAAATTTCTGACCTTTTCGGTACTTAGAAAATTTCTGACGTTTTCGGTGCTTAGAAAAATTCTGTTGATTTCGGTACTTAGAAAATTTCTGCTTTTTTCGGTACTTTGAAAATTTCAGACGTTTTCGGTACTTAGAAAACATTTAGAAGTTTTCGGTACTTCGAAAATTTCTGCCTTTTTCGGTACTTAGAAAACATTCAGAAGTTTTCGGTACTTAGAAAAATTCAGTCGAATTCGGTACTTAGAAAAATTCTGCTGATTTCGGTACTTGGAAAATTTCTGCCCTTTTCGGTACTTTGAAAAGACTCGGAAGTTTTCGGTACTTAGTAAATTTCTGACGTTCTGCCTTTTTCGGTACTTTGAAAAGACTAAGAAGTTTTCGGATCTTAGAAAATTTCTGACCTTTTCGGTACTTAGAAAATTTCTGACGTTTTCGGTGCTTAGAAAAATTCTGTTGATTTCGGTACTTAGAAAATTTCTGCTTTTTTCGGTACTTTGAAAATTTCAGACGTTTTCGGTACTTAGAAAACATTTAGAAGTTTTCGGTACTTCGAAAATTTCCGCCTTTTTCGGTACTTAGAAAACATTCAGAAGTTTTCGGTACTTAGAAAAATTCAGTCGAATTCGGTACTTAGAAAAATTCTGCTGATTTCGGTACTTGGAAAATTTCTGCCTTTTTCGGTACTTTGAAAAGACTCAGAAGTTTTCAGTACTTAGAAAATTTCTGACGTTTTCGGTACTTAGAAAAATTCTGACGATTTCGGTGTTTAGAAAACATTCAGAAGTTTTCGATACTTAGAAAATTTCTGACGTTTTCGGTACTTAGAAAAATTCTGTTTATTTCGGTACTTAGAAAATTTCTGCCTTTTTCGGTACTTTGAAAATTTCAGACGTTTTCGGTACTTAGAAAATATCCGATGTTCTCGGAACTTAGAAAAATTCTGCCTTTTTCGGTACTTTGAAAAGACTCAGAAGTTTTCGGTACTTAGAAAATTTCTGACGTTTTCGGTACTTAGAAAAATTCTTACGATTTCGATACTTATTAAACATTCAGAAGTTTTCAGAACTTAGAAAAATTCTGCCGATTTCGGTACTTAGAAAAATTCTGTTGATTTCAGTACTTCGATAAGTACTGTCGATTTCGGTACTTAGAAAAATTCTGTTGATTTCGGTACTTAGAAAAATTCTGATGATTTCGGTACTTAGAGAAATTCTGACGATTTCGGTACTTAGAAAATTTCTGCTTTTTTCGGTACTTTGAAAATTTCAGACGTTTTCGGTACTTAGAAAACATTTAGAAGTTTTCGGTACTTCGAAAATTTTTGCCTTTTTCGGTACTTAGAAAACATTCAGAAGTTTTCGGTACTTAGAAAAATTCAGTCGAATTCGGTACTTAGAAAAATTCTGCTGATTTCGGTACTTGGAAAATTTCTGCCTTTTTCGGTACTTTGAAAAGACTCGGAAGTTTTCGGTACTTAGTAAATTTCTGACGTTCTGCCTTTTTCGGTACTTTGAAAAGACTAAGAAGTTTTCGGATCTTAGAAAATTTCTGACCTTTTCGGTACTTAGAAAATTTCTGACGTTTTCGGTGCTTAGAAAAATTCTGTTGATTTCGGTACTTAGAAAATTTCTGCTTTTTTCGGTACTTTGAAAATTTCAGACGTTTTCGGTACTTAGAAAACATTTAGAAGTTTTCGGTACTTCGAAAATTTCTGCCTTTTTCGGTACTTAGAAAACATTCAGAAGTTTTCGGTACTTAGAAAAATTCAGTCGAATTCGGTACTTAGAAAAATTCTGCTGATTTCGGTACTTGGAAAATTTCTGCCCTTTTCGGTACTTTGAAAAGACTCGGAAGTTTTCGGTACTTAGTAAATTTCTGACGTTCTGCCTTTTTCGGTACTTTGAAAAGACTAAGAAGTTTTCGGATCTTAGAAAATTTCTGACCTTTTCGGTACTTAGAAAATTTCTGACGTTTTCGGTGCTTAGAAAAATTCTGTTGATTTCGGTACTTAGAAAATTTCTGCTTTTTTCGGTACTTTGAAAATTTCAGACGTTTTCGGTACTTAGAAAACATTTAGAAGTTTTCGGTACTTCGAAAATTTCCGCCTTTTTCGGTACTTAGAAAACATTCAGAAGTTTTCGGTACTTAGAAAAATTCAGTCGAATTCGGTACTTAGAAAAATTCTGCTGATTTCGGTACTTGGAAAATTTCTGCCTTTTTCGGTACTTTGAAAAGACTCAGAAGTTTTCAGTACTTAGAAAATTTCTGACGTTTTCGGTACTTAGAAAAATTCTGACGATTTCGGTGTTTAGAAAACATTCAGAAGTTTTCGATACTTAGAAAATTTCTGACGTTTTCGGTACTTAGAAAAATTCTGTTTATTTCGGTACTTAGAAAATTTCTGCCTTTTTCGGTACTTTGAAAATTTCAGACGTTTTCGGTACTTAGAAAATATCCGATGTTCTCGGAACTTAGAAAAATTCTGCCTTTTTCGGTACTTTGAAAAGACTCAGAAGTTTTCGGTACTTAGAAAATTTCTGACGTTTTCGGTACTTAGAAAAATTCTTACGATTTCGATACTTATTAAACATTCAGAAGTTTTCAGAACTTAGAAAAATTCTGCCGATTTCGGTACTTAGAAAAATTCTGTTGATTTCAGTACGTCGATAAGTACTGTCGATTTCGGTACTTAGAAAAATTCTGTTGATTTCGGTACTTAGAAAAATTCTGATGATTTCGGTACTTAGAGAAATTCTGACGATTTCGGTACTTAGAAAAATTCTGCCGATTTCGGTACTTTGAAAAGACTCAGAAGTTTGCAGTACTTAGAAAATTTCTGACATTTTCGGTACTTAGAAAAATTCTTTTGATTTCGGTACTTAGAAAATTTCAGTCTTTTTCGGTACTTTGAAAAGACTCAGAAGTTTTCGGTACTTAGAAAATATCTGACGTTTTCGGTGCTTAGAAAAATTCTGTTGATTTCGGTACTTAGAAAATTTCTGCTTTTTTCGGTACTTTGAAAATTTCAGACGTTTTCGGTACTTAGAAAACATTTAGAAGTTTTCGGTACTTCGAAAATTTCTGCCTTTTTCGGTACTTAGAAAACATTCAGAAGTTTTCGGTACTTAGAAAAATTCAGTCGAATTCGGTACTTAGAAAAATTCTGCTGATTTCGGTACTTGGAAAATTTCTGCCTTTTTCGGTACTTTGAAAAGACTCGGAAGTTTTCGGTACTTAGTAAATTTCTGACGTTCTGCCTTTTTCGGTACTTTGAAAAGACTAAGAAGTTTTCGGATCTTAGAAAATTTCTGACCTTTTCGGTACTTAGAAAATTTCTGACGTTTTCGGTGCTTAGAAAAATTCTGTTGATTTCGGTACTTAGAAAATTTCTGCTTTTTTCGGTACTTTGAAAATTTCAGACGTTTTCGGTACTTAGAAAACATTTAGAAGTTTTCGGTACTTCGAAAATTTCTGCCTTTTTCGGTACTTAGAAAACATTCAGAAGTTTTCGGTACTTAGAAAAATTCAGTCGAATTCGGTACTTAGAAAAATTCTGCTGATTTCGGTACTTGGAAAATTTCTGCCTTTTTCGGTACTTTGAAAAGACTCGGAAGTTTTCGGTACTTAGTAAATTTCTGACGTTCTGCCTTTTTCGGTACTTTGAAAAGACTAAGAAGTTTTCGGATCTTAGAAAATTTCTGACCTTTTCGGTACTTAGAAAATTTCTGACGTTTTCGGTGCTTAGAAAAATTCTGTTGATTTCGGTACTTAGAAAATTTCTGCTTTTTTCGGTACTTTGAAAATTTCAGACGTTTTCGGTACTTAGAAAACATTTAGAAGTTTTCGGTACTTCGAAAATTTCCGCCTTTTTCGGTACTTAGAAAACATTCAGAAGTTTTCGGTACTTAGAAAAATTCAGTCGAATTCGGTACTTAGAAAAATTCTGCTGATTTCGGTACTTGGAAAATTTCTGCCTTTTTCGGTACTTTGAAAAGACTCAGAAGTTTTCAGTACTTAGAAAATTTCTGACGTTTTCGGTACTTAGAAAAATTCTGACGATTTCGGTGTTTAGAAAACATTCAGAAGTTTTCGATACTTAGAAAATTTCTGACGTTTTCGGTACTTAGAAAAATTCTGTTTATTTCGGTACTTAGAAAATTTCTGCCTTTTTCGGTACTTTGAAAATTTCAGACGTTTTCGGTACTTAGAAAATATCCGATGTTCTCGGAACTTAGAAAAATTCTGCCTTTTTCGGTACTTTGAAAAGACTCAGAAGTTTTCGGTACTTAGAAAATTTCTGACGTTTTCGGTACTTAGAAAAATTCTTACGATTTCGATACTTATTAAACATTCAGAAGTTTTCAGAACTTAGAAAAATTCTGCCGATTTCGGTACTTAGAAAAATTCTGTTGATTTCGGTACTTAGAAAAATTCTGATGATTTCGGTACTTAGAGAAATTCTGACGATTTCGGTACTTAGAAAAATTCTGCCGATTTCGGTACTTTGAAAAGACTCAGAAGTTTGCAGTACTTAGAAAATTTCTGACATTTTCGGTACTTAGAAAAATTCTTTTGATTTCGGTACTTAGAAAATTTCAGTCTTTTTCGGTACTTTGAAAAGACTCAGAAGTTTTCGGTACTTAGAAAATATCTGACGTTTTCGGTGCTTAGAAAAATTCTGTTGATTTCGGTACTTAGAAAATTTCTGCTTTTTTCGGTACTTTGAAAATTTCAGACGTTTTCGGTACTTAGAAAACATTTAGAAGTTTTCGGTACTTCGAAAATTTCTGCCTTTTTCGGTACTTAGAAAACATTCAGAAGTTTTCGGTACTTAGAAAAATTCAGTCGAATTCGGTACTTAGAAAAATTCTGCTGATTTCGGTACTTGGAAAATTTCTGCCTTTTTCGGTACTTTGAAAAGACTCGGAAGTTTTCGGTACTTAGTAAATTTCTGACGTTCTGCCTTTTTCGGTACTTTGAAAAGACTAAGAAGTTTTCGGATCTTAGAAAATTTCTGACCTTTTCGGTACTTAGAAAATTTCTGACGTTTTCGGTGCTTAGAAAAATTCTGTTGATTTCGGTACTTAGAAAATTTCTGCTTTTTTCGGTACTTTGAAAATTTCAGACGTTTTCGGTACTTGGAAAACATTTAGAAGTTTTCGGTACTTCGAAAATTTCTGCCTTTTTCGGTACTTAGAAAACATTCAGAAGTTTTCGGTACTTAGAAAAATTCAGTCGAATTCGGTACTTAGAAAAATTCTGCTGATTTCGGTACTTGGAAAATTTCTGCCTTTTTCGGTACTTTGAAAAGACTCAGAAGTTTTCAGTACTTAGAAAATTTCTGACGTTTTCGGTACTTAGAAAAATTCTGACGATTTCGGTGTTTAGAAAACATTCAGAAGTTTTCGATACTTAGAAAATTTCTGACGTTTTCGGTACTTAGAAAAATTCTGTTTATTTCGGTACTTAGAAAATTTCTGCCTTTTTCGGTACTTTGAAAATTTCAGACGTTTTCGGTACTTAGAAAATATCCGATGTTCTCGGAACTTAGAAAAATTCTGCCTTTTTCGGTACTTTGAAAAGACTCAGAAGTTTTCGGTACTTAGAAAATTTCTGACGTTTTCGGTACTTAGAAAAATTCTTACGATTTCGATACTTATTAAACATTCAGAAGTTTTCAGAACTTAGAAAAATTCTGCCGATTTCGGTACTTAGAAAAATTCTGTTGATTTCAGTACTTCGATAAGTACTGTCGATTTCGGTACTTAGAAAAATTCTGTTGATTTCGGTACTTAGAAAAATTCTGATGATTTCGGTACTTAGAGAAATTCTGACGATTTCGGTACTTAGAAAAATTCTGCCGATTTCGGTACTTTGAAAAGACTCAGAAGTTTGCAGTACTTAGAAAATTTCTGACATTTTCGGTACTTAGAAAAATTCTTTTGATTTCGGTACTTAGAAAATTTCAGTCTTTTTCGGTACTTTGAAAAGACTCAGAAGTTTTCGGTACTTAGAAAATATCTGACGTTTTCGGTGCTTAGAAAAATTCTGTTGATTTCGGTACTTAGAAAATTTCTGCTTTTTTCGGTACTTTGAAAATTTCAGACGTTTTCGGTACTTAGAAAACATTTAGAAGTTTTCGGTACTTCGAAAATTTCTGCCTTTTTCGGTACTTAGAAAACATTCAGAAGTTTTCGGTACTTAGAAAAATTCAGTCGAATTCGGTACTTAGAAAAATTCTGCTGATTTCGGTACTTGGAAAATTTCTGCCTTTTTCGGTACTTTGAAAAGACTCGGAAGTTTTCGGTACTTAGTAAATTTCTGACGTTCTGCCTTTTTCGGTACTTTGAAAAGACTAAGAAGTTTTCGGATCTTAGAAAATTTCTGACCTTTTCGGTACTTAGAAAATTTCTGACGTTTTCGGTGCTTAGAAAATTCTGTTGATTTCGGTACTTAGAAAATTTCTGCTTTTTTCGGTACTTTGAAAATTTCAGACGTTTTCGGTACTTAGAAAACATTTAGAAGTTTTCGGTACTTCGAAAATTTCTGCCTTTTTCGGTACTTAGAAAACATTCAGAAGTTTTCGGTACTTAGAAAAATTCAGTCGAATTCGGTACTTAGAAAAATTCTGCTGATTTCGGTACTTGGAAAATTTCTGCCTTTTTCGGTACTTTGAAAAGACTCGGAAGTTTTCGGTACTTAGTAAATTTCTGACGTTCTGCCTTTTTCGGTACTTTGAAAAGACTAAGAAGTTTTCGGATCTTAGAAAATTTCTGACCTTTTCGGTACTTAGAAAATTTCTGACGTTTTCGGTGCTTAGAAAAATTCTGTTGATTTCGGTACTTAGAAAATTTCTGCTTTTTTCGGTACTTTGAAAATTTCAGACGTTTTCGGTACTTAGAAAACATTTAGAAGTTTTCGGTACTTCGAAAATTTCCGCCTTTTTCGGTACTTAGAAAACATTCAGAAGTTTTCGGTACTTAGAAAAATTCAGTCGAATTCGGTACTTAGAAAAATTCTGCTGATTTCGGTACTTGGAAAATTTCTGCCTTTTTCGGTACTTTGAAAAGACTCAGAAGTTTTCAGTACTTAGAAAATTTCTGACGTTTTCGGTACTTAGAAAAATTCTGACGATTTCGGTGTTTAGAAAACATTCAGAAGTTTTCGATACTTAGAAAATTTCTGACGTTTTCGGTACTTAGAAAAATTCTGTTTATTTCGGTACTTAGAAAATTTCTGCCTTTTTCGGTACTTTGAAAATTTCAGACGTTTTCGGTACTTAGAAAATATCCGATGTTCTCGGAACTTAGAAAAATTCTGCCTTTTTCGGTACTTTGAAAAGACTCAGAAGTTTTCGGTACTTAGAAAATTTCTGACGTTTTCGGTACTTAGAAAAATTCTTACGATTTCGATACTTATTAAACATTCAGAAGTTTTCAGAACTTAGAAAAATTCTGCCGATTTCGGTACTTAGAAAAATTCTGTTGATTTCAGTACTTCGATAAGTACTGTCGATTTCGGTACTTAGAAAAATTCTGTTGATTTCGGTACTTAGAAAAATTCTGATGATTTCGGTACTTAGAGAAATTCTGACGATTTCGGTACTTAGAAAAATTCTGCCGATTTCGGTACTTTGAAAAGACTCAGAAGTTTGCAGTACTTAGAAAATTTCTGACATTTTCGGTACTTAGAAAAATTCTTTTGATTTCGGTACTTAGAAAATTTCAGTCTTTTTCGGTACTTTGAAAAGACTCAGAAGTTTTCGGTACTTAGAAAATATCTGACGTTTTCGGTGCTTAGAAAAATTCTGTTGATTTCGGTACTTAGAAAATTTCTGCTTTTTTCGGTACTTTGAAAATTTCAGACGTTTTCGGTACTTAGAAAACATTTAGAAGTTTTCGGTACTTCGAAAATTTCTGCCTTTTTCGGTACTTAGAAAACATTCAGAAGTTTTCGGTACTTAGAAAAATTCAGTCGAATTCGGTACTTAGAAAAATTCTGCTGATTTCGGTACTTGGAAAATTTCTGCCTTTTTCGGTACTTGAAAAGACTCGGAAGTTTTCGGTACTTAGTAAATTTCTGACGTTCTGCCTTTTTCGGTACTTTGAAAAGACTAAGAAGTTTTCGGATCTTAGAAAATTTCTGACCTTTTCGGTACTTAGAAAATTTCTGACGTTTTCGGTGCTTAGAAAAATTCTGTTGATTTCGGTACTTAGAAAATTTCTGCTTTTTTCGGTACTTTGAAAATTTCAGACGTTTTCGGTACTTAGAAAACATTTAGAAGTTTTCGGTACTTCGAAAATTTCTGCCTTTTTCGGTACTTAGAAAACATTCAGAAGTTTTCGGTACTTAGAAAAATTCAGTCGAATTCGGTACTTAGAAAAATTCTGCTGATTTCGGTACTTGGAAAATTTCTGCCTTTTTCGGTACTTTGAAAAGACTCGGAAGTTTTCGGTACTTAGTAAATTTCTGACGTTCTGCCTTTTTCGGTACTTTGAAAAGACTAAGAAGTTTTCGGATCTTAGAAAATTTCTGACCTTTTCGGTACTTAGAAAATTTCTGACGTTTTCGGTGCTTAGAAAAATTCTGTTGATTTCGGTACTTAGAAAATTTCTGCTTTTTTCGGTACTTTGAAAATTTCAGACGTTTTCGGTACTTAGAAAACATTAAGAAGTTTTCGGTACTTCGAAAATTTCCGCCTTTTTCGGTACTTAGAAAACATTCAGAAGTTTTCGGTACTTAGAAAAATTCAGTCGAATTCGGTACTTAGAAAAATTCTGCTGATTTCGGTACTTGGAAAATTTCTGCCTTTTTCGGTACTTTGAAAAGACTCAGAAGTTTTCAGTACTTAGAAAATTTCTGACGTTTTCGGTACTTAGAAAAATTCTGACGATTTCGGTGTTTAGAAAACATTCAGAAGTTTTCGATACTTAGAAAATTTCTGACGTTTTCGGTACTTAGAAAAATTCTGTTTATTTCGGTACTTAGAAAATTTCTGCCTTTTTCGGTACTTTGAAAATTTCAGACGTTTTCGGTACTTAGAAAATATCCGATGTTCTCGGAACTTAGAAAAATTCTGCCTTTTTCGGTACTTTGAAAAGACTCAGAAGTTTTCGGTACTTAGAAAATTTCTGACGTTTTCGGTACTTAGAAAAATTCTTACGATTTCGATACTTATTAAACATTCAGAAGTTTTCAGAACTTAGAAAAATTCTGCCGATTTCGGTACTTAGAAAAATTCTGTTGATTTCAGTACTTCGATAAGTACTGTCGATTTCGGTACTTAGAAAAATTCTGTTGATTTCGGTACTTAGAAAAATTCTGATGATTTCGGTACTTAGAGAAATTCTGACGATTTCGGTACTTAGAAAAATTCTGCCGATTTCGGTACTTTGAAAAGACTCAGAAGTTTGCAGTACTTAGAAAATTTCTGAAATTTTCGGTACTTAGAAAAATTCTTTGATTTCGGTACTTAGAAAATTTCAGTCTTTTTCGGTACTTTGAAAAGACTCAGAAGTTTTCGGTACTTAGAAAATATCTGACGTTTTCGGTGCTTAGAAAAATTCTGTTGATTTCGGTACTTAGAAAATTTCTGCTTTTTTCGGTACTTTGAAAATTTCAGACGTTTTCGGTACTTAGAAAACATTTAGAAGTTTTCGGTACTTCGAAAATTTCTGCCTTTTTCGGTACTTAGAAAACATTCAGAAGTTTTCGGTACTTAGAAAAATTCAGTCGAATTCGGTACTTAGAAAAATTCTGCTGATTTCGGTACTTGGAAAATTTCTGCCTTTTTCGGTACTTTGAAAAGACTCGGAAGTTTTCGTACTTAGTAAATTTCTGACGTTCTGCCTTTTTCGGTACTTTGAAAAGACTAAGAAGTTTTCGGATCTAGAAAATTTCTGACCTTTTCGGTACTTAGAAAATTTCTGACGTTTTCGGTGCTTAGAAAAATTCTGTTGATTTCGGTACTTAGAAAATTTCTGCTTTTTTCGGTACTTTGAAAATTTCAGACGTTTTCGGTACTTGGAAAACATTTAGAAGTTTTCGGTACTTCGAAAATTTCTGCCTTTTTCGGTACTTAGAAAACATTCAGAAGTTTTCGGTACTTTAGAAAAATTCAGTCGAATTCGGTACTTAGAAAAATTCTGCTGATTTCGGTACTTGGAAAATTTCTGCCTTTTTCGGTACTTTGAAAAGACTCAGAAGTTTTCAGTACTTAGAAAATTTCTGACGTTTTCGGTACTTAGAAAAATTCTGACGATTTCGGTGTTTAGAAAACATTCAGAAGTTTTCGATACTTAGAAAATTTCTGACGTTTTCGGTACTTAGAAAAATTCTGTTTATTTCGGTACTTAGAAAATTTCTGCCTTTTTCGGTACTTTGAAAATTTCAGACGTTTTCGGTACTTAGAAAATATCCGATGTTCTCGGAACTTAGAAAAATTCTGCCTTTTTCGGTACTTTGAAAAGACTCAGAAGTTTTCGGTACTTAGAAAATTTCTGACGTTTTCGGTACTTAGAAAAATTCTTACGATTTCGATACTTATTAAACATTCAGAAGTTTTCAGAACTTAGAAAAATTCTGCCGATTTCGGTACTTAGAAAAATTCTGTTGATTTCAGTACTTCGATAAGTACTGTCGATTTCGGTACTTAGAAAAATTCTGTTGATTTCGGTACTTAGAAATATTCTGATGATTTCGGTACTTAGAGAAATTCTGACGATTTCGGTACTTAGAAAAATTCTGCCGATTTCGGTACTTTGAAAAGACTCAGAAGTTTGCAGTACTTAGAAAATTTCTGACGTTTTCGGTACTTAGAAAAATTCTTTTGATTTCGGTACTTAGAAAATTTCAGTCTTTTTCGGTACTTTGAAAAGACTCAGAAGTTTTCGGTACTTAGAAAATATCTGACGTTTTCGGTACTTAGAAAAATTCTGTCGATGTCGGTACTTAGAAAACATTCAGAAGTCTTCGGTACTTAGAAAATTTCTGACGTTTTCGGTACTTAGAAAAATTCTGCCGATTTCGATACTTAGAAAAATTCTGTTGATTTCGGTACTTAGAAAATTTCTGCCTTTTTCGGTACTTTGAAAAGACTCGGAAGTTTTCGGTACTTAGTAAATTTCTGCCGTTCTGCCTTTTTCGGTACTTTTTAAAGACTCAGAAGTTTTCGGATCTTAGAAAATTTCTGACCTTTTCGGTACTTAGAAAAATTCTGCCGATTTCGGTACTTAGAAAATTCCTACGATTTCGGTACATTGAAAAATTCTGTTGATTTCAGTACTTCGAAAAGTACTGTCGATTTCGGTACTTAGAAAAATTCAGTCGATTTCGGTACTTAGAAAAATTCTGTTGAATTTCGAACTTATAAAAATTCCGTCGATTTCGGTACTTGGAAAAGACTCAGAAGTTTTCGGTACTTAGAAAATATCTGACGTTTTCGGTACTTAGAAAAATTCTGTCGATGTCGGTACTTAGAAAACATTCAGAAGTCTTCGGTACTTAGAAAATTTCTGACGTTTTCGGTACTTAGAAAAATTCTTACGATTT
The DNA here is from genome assembly GCF_982258835.1 of Parasteatoda tepidariorum. Classification (NCBI taxonomy): domain Eukaryota; kingdom Metazoa; phylum Arthropoda; class Arachnida; order Araneae; family Theridiidae; genus Parasteatoda; species Parasteatoda tepidariorum. Next base: position 110,302,073 of record NC_141762.1, read on the forward strand.
CGATACTTATTAAACATTCAGAAGTTTTCGGTACTTAGAAAAATTCTGCCGATTTCGGTACTTAGAAAAATTCTGTTGATTTCGGTACTTAGAAAATTTCTGCCTTTTTCGGTACTTTGAAAAGACTCGGAAGTTTTCGGTACTTAGTAATTTTCTGACGTTCTGCCTTTTTCGGTACTTTTTAAAGACTCAGAAGTTTTCGGATCTTAGAAATTTTCTGACCTTTTCGGTACTTAGAAAAATTCTGCCGATTTCGGTACTTAGAAAATTCCTACGATTTCGGTACTTTGTAAAATTCTGCCTTTTTCGGTACTTTGAAAAGACTCAGAAGTTTGCAGTACTTAGAAAATTTCTGACGTTTTCGGTACTTTGAAAAAATCTGACGATTTCGGTATTTTGAAAACATTCAGAAGTTTTCGATACTTAGAAAATTTCTGACGTTTTCGGTACTTAGAAAAATTCTGTTGATTTCGGTACTTAGAAAATTTCTGCCTTTTTCGGTACTTTGAAAAGACTCGGAAGTTTTCGGTACTTAGTAAATTTCTGACGTTCTGCCTTTTTCGGTACTTTGAAAAGACTAAGAAGTTTTCGGATCTTAGAAAATTTCTGACCTTTTCGGTACTTAGAAAATTTCTGACGTTTTCGGTGCTTAGAAAAATTCTGTTGATTTCGGTACTTAGAAAATTTCTGCTTTTTTCGGTACTTTGAAAATTTCAGACGTTTTCGGTACTTAGAAAACATTTAGAAGTTTTCGGTACTTCGAAAATTTCTGCCTTTTTCGGTACTTAGAAAACATTCAGAAGTTTTCGGTACTTAGAAAAATTCAGTCGAATTCGGTACTTAGAAAAATTCTGCTGATTTCGGTACTTGGAAAATTTCTGCCTTTTTCGGTACTTTGAAAAGACTCGGAAGTTTTCGGTACTTAGTAAATTTCTGACGTTCTGCCTTTTTCGGTACTTTGAAAAGACTAAGAAGTTTTCGGATCTTAGAAAATTTCTGACCTTTTCGGTACTTAGAAAATTTCTGACGTTTTCGGTGCTTAGAAAAATTCTGTTGATTTCGGTACTTAGAAAATTTCTGCTTTTTTCGGTACTTTGAAAATTTCAGACGTTTTCGGTACTTGGAAAACATTTAGAAGTTTTCGGTACTTCGAAAATTTCTGCCTTTTTCGGTACTTAGAAAACATTCAGAAGTTTTCGGTACTTAGAAAAATTCAGTCGAATTCGGTACTTAGAAAAATTCTGCTGATTTCGGTACTTGGAAAATTTCTGCCTTTTTCGGTACTTTGAAAAGACTCAGAAGTTTTCAGTACTTAGAAAATTTCTGACGTTTTCGGTACTTAGAAAAATTCTGACGATTTCGGTGTTTAGAAAACATTCAGAAGTTTTCGATACTTAGAAAATTTCTGCCTTTTTCGGTACTTTGAAAATTTCAGACGTTTTCGGTACTTAGAAAATATCCGATGTTCTCGGAACTTAGAAAAATTCTGCCTTTTTCGGTACTTTGAAAAGACTCAGAAGTTTTCGGTACTTAGAAAATTTCTGACGTTTTCGGTACTTAGAAAAATTCTTACGATTTCGATACTTATTAAACATTCAGAAGTTTTCAGAACTTAGAAAAATTCTGCCGATTTCGGTACTTAGAAAAATTCTGTTGATTTCAGTACTTCGATAAGTACTGTCGATTTCGGTACTTAGAAAAATTCTGTTGATTTCGGTACTTAGAAAAATTCTGATGATTTCGGTACTTAGAGAAATTCTGACGATTTCGGTACTTAGAAAAATTCTGCCGATTTCGGTACTTTGAAAAGACTCAGAAGTTTGCAGTACTTAGAAAATTTCTGACATTTTCGGTACTTAGAAAAATTCTTTTGATTTCGGTACTTAGAAAATTTCAGTCTTTTTCGGTACTTTGAAAAGACTCAGAAGTTTTCGGTACTTAGAAAATATCTGACGTTTTCGGTGCTTAGAAAAATTCTGTTGATTTCGGTACTTAGAAAATTTCTGCTTTTTTCGGTACTTTGAAAATTTCAGACGTTTTCGGTACTTAGAAAACATTTAGAAGTTTTCGGTACTTCGAAAATTTCTGCCTTTTTCGGTACTTAGAAAACATTCAGAAGTTTTCGGTACTTAGAAAAATTCAGTCGAATTCGGTACTTAGAAAAATTCTGCTGATTTCGGTACTTGGAAAATTTCTGCCTTTTTCGGTACTTTGAAAAGACTCGGAAGTTTTCGGTACTTAGTAAATTTCTGACGTTCTGCCTTTTTCGGTACTTTGAAAAGACTAAGAAGTTTTCGGATCTTAGAAAATTTCTGACCTTTTCGGTACTTAGAAAATTTCTGACGTTTTCGGTGCTTAGAAAAATTCTGTTGATTTCGGTACTTAGAAAATTTCTGCTTTTTTCGGTACTTTGAAAATTTCAGACGTTTTCGGTACTTGGAAAACATTTAGAAGTTTTCGGTACTTCGAAAATTTCTGCCTTTTTCGGTACTTAGAAAACATTCAGAAGTTTTCGGTACTTAGAAAAATTCAGTCGAATTCGGTACTTAGAAAAATTCTGCTGATTTCGGTACTTGGAAAATTTCTGCCTTTTTCGGTACTTTGAAAAGACTCAGAAGTTTTCAGTACTTAGAAAATTTCTGACGTTTTCGGTACTTAGAAAAATTCTGACGATTTCGGTGTTTAGAAAACATTCAGAAGTTTTCGATACTTAGAAAATTTCTGACGTTTTCGGTACTTAGAAAAATTCTGTTTATTTCGGTACTTAGAAAATTTCTGCCTTTTTCGGTACTTTGAAAATTTCAGACGTTTTCGGTACTTAGAAAATATCCGATGTTCTCGGTACTTAGAAAATTTCTGACGTTTTCGGTACTTAGAAAAATTCTTACGATTTCGATACTTATTAAACATTCAGAAGTTTTCAGAACTTAGAAAAATTCTGCCGATTTCGGTACTTAGAAAAATTCTGTTGATTTCAGTACTTCGATAAGTACTGTCGATTTCGGTACTTAGAAAAATTCTGTTGATTTCGGTACTTAGAAATATTCTGATGATTTCGGTACTTAGAGAAATTCTGACGATTTCGGTACTTAGAAAAATTCTGCCGATTTCGGTACTTTGAAAAGACTCAGAAGTTTGCAGTACTTAGAAAATTTCTGACGTTTTCGGTACTTAGAAAAATTCTTTTGATTTCGGTACTTAGAAAATTTCAGTCTTTTTCGGTACTTTGAAAAGACTCAGAAGTTTTCGGTACTTAGAAAATATCTGACGTTTTCGGTACTTAGAAAAATTCTGTCGATGTCGGTACTTAGAAAACATTCAGAAGTCTTCGGTACTTAGAAAATTTCTGACGTTTTCGGTACTTAGAAAAATTCTGCCGATTTCGATACTTAGAAAAATTCTGTTGATTTCGGTACTTAGAAAATTTCTGCCTTTTTCGGTACTTTGAAAAGACTCGGAAGTTTTCGGTACTTAGTAAATTTCTGCCGTTCTGCCTTTTTCGGTACTTTTTAAAGACTCAGAAGTTTTCGGATCTTAGAAAATTTCAGACGTTTTCGGTACTTGGAAAACATTTAGAAGTTTTCGGTACTTCGAAAATTTCTGCCTTTTTCGGTACTTAGAAAACATTCAGAAGTTTTCGGTACTTAGAAAAATTCAGTCGAATTCGGTACTTAGAAAAATTCTGCTGATTTCGGTACTTGGAAAATTTCTGCCTTTTTCGGTACTTTGAAAAGACTCAGAAGTTTTCAGTACTTAGAAAATTTCTGACGTTTTCGGTACTTAGAAAAATTCTGACGATTTCGGTGTTTAGAAAACATTCAGAAGTTTTCGATACTTAGAAAATTTCTGCCTTTTTCGGTACTTTGAAAATTTCAGACGTTTTCGGTACTTAGAAAATATCCGATGTTCTCGGAACTTAGAAAAATTCTGCCTTTTTCGGTACTTTGAAAAGACTCAGAAGTTTTCGGTACTTAGAAAATTTCTGACGTTTTCGGTACTTAGAAAAATTCTTACGATTTCGATACTTATTAAACATTCAGAAGTTTTCAGAACTTAGAAAAATTCTGCCGATTTCGGTACTTAGAAAAATTCTGTTGATTTCAGTACTTCGATAAGTACTGTCGATTTCGGTACTTAGAAAAATTCTGTTGATTTCGGTACTTAGAAAAATTCTGATGATTTCGGTACTTAGAGAAATTCTGACGATTTCGGTACTTAGAAAAATTCTGCCGATTTCGGTACTTTGAAAAGACTCAGAAGTTTGCAGTACTTAGAAAATTTCTGACATTTTCGGTACTTAGAAAAATTCTTTTGATTTCGGTACTTAGAAAATTTCAGTCTTTTTCGGTACTTTGAAAAGACTCAGAAGTTTTCGGTACTTAGAAAATATCTGACGTTTTCGGTGCTTAGAAAAATTCTGTTGATTTCGGTACTTAGAAAATTTCTGCTTTTTTCGGTACTTTGAAAATTTCAGACGTTTTCGGTACTTAGAAAACATTTAGAAGTTTTCGGTACTTCGAAAATTTCTGCCTTTTTCGGTACTTAGAAAACATTCAGAAGTTTTCGGTACTTAGAAAAATTCAGTCGAATTCGGTACTTAGAAAAATTCTGCTGATTTCGGTACTTGGAAAATTTCTGCCTTTTTCGGTACTTTGAAAAGACTCGGAAGTTTTCGGTACTTAGTAAATTTCTGACTTTCTGCCTTTTTCGGTACTTTGAAAAGACTAAGAAGTTTTCGGATCTTAGAAAATTTCTGACCTTTTCGGTACTTAGAAAATTTCTGACGTTTTCGGTGCTTAGAAAAATTCTGTTGATTTCGGTACTTAGAAAATTTCTGCTTTTTTCGGTACTTTGAAAATTTCAGACGTTTTCGGTACTTGGAAAACATTTAGAAGTTTTCGGTACTTCGAAAATTTCTGCCTTTTTCGGTACTTAGAAAACATTCAGAAGTTTTCGGTACTTAGAAAAATTCAGTCGAATTCGGTACTTAGAAAAATTCTGCTGATTTCGGTACTTGGAAAATTTCTGCCTTTTTCGGTACTTTGAAAAGACTCAGAAGTTTTCAGTACTTAGAAAATTTCTGACGTTTTCGGTACTTAGAAAAATTCTGACGATTTCGGTGTTTAGAAAACATTCAGAAGTTTTCGATACTTAGAAAATTTCTGACGTTTTCGGTACTTAGAAAAATTCTGTTTATTTCGGTACTTAGAAAATTTCTGCCTTTTTCGGTACTTTGAAAATTTCAGACGTTTTCGGTACTTAGAAAATATCCGATGTTCTCGGTACTTAGAAAATTTCTGACGTTTTCGGTACTTAGAAAAATTCTTACGATTTCGATACTTATTAAACATTCAGAAGTTTTCAGAACTTAGAAAAATTCTGCCGATTTCGGTACTTAGAAAAATTCTGTTGATTTCAGTACTTCGATAAGTACTGTCGATTTCGGTACTTAGAAAAATTCTGTTGATTTCGGTACTTAGAAATATTCTGATGATTTCGGTACTTAGAGAAATTCTGACGATTTCGGTACTTAGAAAAATTCTGCCGATTTCGGTACTTTGAAAAGACTCAGAAGTTTGCAGTACTTAGAAAATTTCTGACGTTTTCGGTACTTAGAAAAATTCTTTTGATTTCGGTACTTAGAAAATTTCAGTCTTTTTCGGTACTTTGAAAAGACTCAGAAGTTTTCGGTACTTAGAAAATATCTGACGTTTTCGGTACTTAGAAAAATTCTGTCGATGTCGGTACTTAGAAAACATTCAGAAGTCTTCGGTACTTAGAAAATTTCTGACGTTTTCGGTACTTAGAAAAATTCTGCCGATTTCGATACTTAGAAAAATTCTGTTGATTTCGGTACTTAGAAAATTTCTGCCTTTTTCGGTACTTTGAAAAGACTCGGAAGTTTTCGGTACTTAGTAAATTTCTGCCGTTCTGCCTTTTTCGGTACTTTTTAAAGACTCAGAAGTTTTCGGATCTTAGAAAATTTCTGACCTTTTCGGTACTTAGAAAAATTCTGCCGATTTCGGTACTTAGAAAATTCCTACGATTTCGGTACATTGAAAAATTCTGTTGATTTCAGTACTTCGAAAAGTACTGTCGATTTCGGTACTTAGAAAAATTCAGTCGATTTCGGTACTTAGAAAAATTCTGTTGAATTTCGAACTTATAAAAATTCCGTCGATTTCGGTACTTGGAAAAGACTCAGAAGTTTTCGGTACTTAGAAAATATCTGACGTTTTCGGTACTTAGAAAAATTCTGTCGATGTCGGTACTTAGAAAACATTCAGAAGTCTTCGGTACTTAGAAAATTTCTGACGTTTTCGGTACTTAGAAAAATTCTTACGATTTCGATACTTATTAAACATTCAGAAGTTTTCGGTACTTAGAAAAATTCTGCCGATTTCGGTACTTAGAAAAATTCTGTTGATTTCGGTACTTAGAAAATTTCTGCCTTTTTCGGTACTTTGAAAAGACTCGGAAGTTTTCGGTACTTAGTAATTTTCTGACGTTCTGCCTTTTTCGGTACTTTTTAAAGACTCAGAAGTTTTCGGATCTTAGAAATTTTCTGACCTTTTCGGTACTTAGAAAAATTCTGCCGATTTCGGTACTTAGAAAATTCCTACGATTTCGGTACTTTGTAAAATTCTGCCTTTTTCGGTACTTTGAAAAGACTCAGAAGTTTGCAGTACTTAGAAAATTTCTGACGTTTTCGGTACTTTGAAAAAATCTGACGATTTCGGTATTTTGAAAACATTCAGAAGTTTTCGATACTTAGAAAATTTCTGACGTTTTCGGTACTTAGAAAAATTCTGTTGATTTCGGTACTTAGAAAATTTCTGCCTTTTTCGGTACTTTGAAAAGACTCGGAAGTTTTCGGTACTTAGTAAATTTCTGACGTTCTGCCTTTTTCGGTACTTTGAAAAGACTAAGAAGTTTTCGGATCTTAGAAAATTTCTGACCTTTTCGGTACTTAGAAAATTTCTGACGTTTTCGGTGCTTAGAAAAATTCTGTTGATTTCGGTACTTAGAAAATTTCTGCTTTTTTCGGTACTTTGAAAATTTCAGACGTTTTCGGTACTTAGAAAACATTTAGAAGTTTTCGGTACTTCGAAAATTTCTGCCTTTTTCGGTACTTAGAAAACATTCAGAAGTTTTCGGTACTTAGAAAAATTCAGTCGAATTCGGTACTTAGAAAAATTCTGCTGATTTCGGTACTTGGAAAATTTCTGCCTTTTTCGGTACTTTGAAAAGACTCGGAAGTTTTCGGTACTTAGTAAATTTCTGACGTTCTGCCTTTTTCGGTACTTTGAAAAGACTAAGAAGTTTTCGGATCTTAGAAAATTTCTGACCTTTTCGGTACTTAGAAAATTTCTGACGTTTTCGGTGCTTAGAAAAATTCTGTTGATTTCGGTACTTAGAAAATTTCTGCTTTTTTCGGTACTTTGAAAATTTCAGACGTTTTCGGTACTTGGAAAACATTTAGAAGTTTTCGGTACTTCGAAAATTTCTGCCTTTTTCGGTACTTAGAAAACATTCAGAAGTTTTCGGTACTTAGAAAAATTCAGTCGAATTCGGTACTTAGAAAAATTCTGCTGATTTCGGTACTTGGAAAATTTCTGCCTTTTTCGGTACTTTGAAAAGACTCAGAAGTTTTCAGTACTTAGAAAATTTCTGACGTTTTCGGTACTTAGAAAAATTCTGACGATTTCGGTGTTTAGAAAACATTCACAAGTTTTCGATACTTAGAAAATTTCTGACGTTTTCGGTACTTAGAAAAATTCTGTTTATTTCGGTACTTAGAAAATTTCTGCCTTTTTCGGTACTTTGAAAATTTCAGACGTTTTCGGTACTTAGAAAATATCCGATGTTCTCGGATCTTAGAAAAATTCTGCCTTTTTCGGTACTTTGAAAAGACTCAGAAGTTTTCGGTACTTAGAAAATTTCTGACGTTTTCGGTACTTAGAAAAATTCTTACGATTTCGATACTTATTAAACATTCAGAAGTTTTCAGAACTTAGAAAAATTCTGCCGATTTCGGTACTTAGAAAAATTCTGTTGATTTCAGTACTTCGATAAGTACTGTCGATTTCGGTACTTAGAAAAATTCTGTTGATTTCGGTACTTAGAAAAATTCTGATGATTTCGGTACTTAGAGAAATTCTGACGATTTCGGTACTTAGAAAAATTCTGCCGATTTCGGTACTTTGAAAAGACTCAGAAGTTTGCAGTACTTAGAAAATTTCTGACATTTTCGGTACTTAGAAAAATTCTTTTGATTTCGGTACTTAGAAAATTTCAGTCTTTTTCGGTACTTTGAAAAGACTCAGAAGTTTTCGGTACTTAGAAAATATCTGACGTTTTCGGTGCTTAGAAAAATTCTGTTGATTTCGGTACTTAGAAAATTTCTGCTTTTTTCGGTACTTTGAAAATTTCAGACGTTTTCGGTACTTAGAAAACATTTAGAAGTTTTCGGTACTTCGAAAATTTCTGCCTTTTTCGGTACTTAGAAAACATTCAGAAGTTTTCGGTACTTAGAAAAATTCAGTCGAATTCGGTACTTAGAAAAATTCTGCTGATTTCGGTACTTGGAAAATTTCTGCCTTTTTCGGTACTTTGAAAAGACTCGGAAGTTTTCGGTACTTAGTAAATTTCTGACGTTCTGCCTTTTTCGGTACTTTGAAAAGACTAAGAAGTTTTCGGATCTTAGAAAATTTCTGACCTTTTCGGTACTTAGAAAATTTCTGACGTTTTCGGTGCTTAGAAAAATTCTGTTGATTTCGGTACTTAGAAAATTTCTGCTTTTTTCGGTACTTTGAAAATTTCAGACGTTTTCGGTACTTAGAAAACATTTAGAAGTTTTCGGTACTTCGAAAATTTCTGCCTTTTTCGGTACTTAGAAAACATTCAGAAGTTTTCGGTACTTAGAAAAATTCAGTCGAATTCGGTACTTAGAAAAATTCTGCTGATTTCGGTACTTGGAAAATTTCTGCCTTTTTCGGTACTTTGAAAAGACTCGGAAGTTTTCGGTACTTAGTAAATTTCTGACGTTCTGCCTTTTTCGGTACTTTGAAAAGACTAAGAAGTTTTCGGATCTTAGAAAATTTCTGACCTTTTCGGTACTTAGAAAATTTCTGACGTTTTCGGTGCTTAGAAAAATTCTGTTGATTTCGGTACTTAGAAAATTTCTGCTTTTTTCGGTACTTTGAAAATTTCAGACGTTTTCGGTACTTAGAAAACATTAAGAAGTTTTCGGTACTTCGAAAATTTCCGCCTTTTTCGGTACTTAGAAAACATTCAGAAGTTTTCGGTACTTAGAAAAATTCAGTCGAATTCGGTACTTAGAAAAATTCTGCTGATTTCGGTACTTGGAAAATTTCTGCCTTTTTCGGTACTTTGAAAAGACTCAGAAGTTTTCAGTACTTAGAAAATTTCTGACGTTTTCGGTACTTAGAAAAATTCTGACGATTTCGGTGTTTAGAAAACATTCAGAAGTTTTCGATACTTAGAAAATTTCTGACGTTTTCGGTACTTAGAAAAATTCTGTTTATTTCGGTACTTAGAAAATTTCTGCCTTTTTCGGTACTTTGAAAATTTCAGACGTTTTCGGTACTTAGAAAATATCCGATGTTCTCGGAACTTAGAAAAATTCTGCCTTTTTCGGTACTTTGAAAAGACTCAGAAGTTTTCGGTACTTAGAAAATTTCTGACGTTTTCGGTACTTAGAAAAATTCTTACGATTTCGATACTTATTAAACATTCAGAAGTTTTCAGAACTTAGAAAAATTCTGCCGATTTCGGTACTTAGAAAAATTCTGTTGATTTCAGTACTTCGATAAGTACTGTCGATTTCGGTACTTAGAAAAATTCTGTTGATTTCGGTACTTAGAAAAATTCTGATGATTTCGGTACTTAGAGAAATTCTGACGATTTCGGTACTTAGAAAAATTCTGCCGATTTCGGTACTTTGAAAAGACTCAGAAGTTTGCAGTACTTAGAAAATTTCTGAAATTTTCGGTACTTAGAAAAATTCTTTTGATTTCGGTACTTAGAAAATTTCAGTCTTTTTCGGTACTTTGAAAAGACTCAGAAGTTTTCGGTACTTAGAAAATATCTGACGTTTTCGGTGCTTAGAAAAATTCTGTTGATTTCGGTACTTAGAAAATTTCTGCTTTTTTCGGTACTTTGAAAATTTCAGACGTTTTCGGTACTTAGAAAACATTTAGAAGTTTTCGGTACTTCGAAAATTTCTGCCTTTTTCGGTACTTAGAAAACATTCAGAAGTTTTCGGTACTTAGAAAAATTCAGTCGAATTCGGTACTTAGAAAAATTCTGCTGATTTCGGTACTTGGAAAATTTCTGCCTTTTTCGGTACTTTGAAAAGACTCGGAAGTTTTCGGTACTTAGTAAATTTCTGACGTTCTGCCTTTTTCGGTACTTTGAAAAGACTAAGAAGTTTTCGGATCTTAGAAAATTTCTGACCTTTTCGGTACTTAGAAAATTTCTGACGTTTTCGGTGCTTAGAAAAATTCTGTTGATTTCGGTACTTAGAAAATTTCTGCTTTTTTCGGTACTTTGAAAATTTCAGACGTTTTCGGTACTTGGAAAACATTTAGAAGTTTTCGGTACTTCGAAAATTTCTGCCTTTTTCGGTACTTAGAAAACATTCAGAAGTTTTCGGTACTTAGAAAAATTCAGTCGAATTCGGTACTTAGAAAAATTCTGCTGATTTCGGTACTTAGAAAAATTCTGTCGATTTCGGTACTTAGAAAAATTCTGTTGTTTTCGGTACTTGGAAAATTTCTGCCTTTTTCGGTACTTTGAAAAGACTCAGAAGTTTTCAGTACTTAGAAAATTTCTGACGTTTTCGGTACTTAGAAAAATTCTGACGATTTCGGTACTTAGAAAAATTCTGGCGATTTCGGTACTTAGAAAAATTCTGCCGATTTCGGTACTTTGAAAAATTCTGCCTTTTTCGGTACTTTGAAAAGACTCGGAAGTTTTCGGTACTTAGTAAATTTCTGACGTTCTGCCTTTTTCGGTACTTTGAAAAGACTCAGAAGTTTTCGGATCTTAGAAAATTTCTGACCTTTTCGGTACTTAGAAAACATTCAGAAGATTTCGGGACTTAGAAAATTTCTGCCTTTTTCAGTACTTAGAAAACATTCAGAAGTTTTCGGTACTTAGAAAAATTCTGTCGAATTCGGTACTTAGAAAAATTCTGTCGATTCCGGTACTTAGAAAAATTCTGTTGATTTCGGTACTTAGAAAATTTCTGCCTTTTTCAGTACTTTGAAAACTTCAGACGTTTCCGGTACTTAGAAAATTTCCGATGTTCTCGGTACTTAGAAAAATTCTGCCTTTTTCGGTACTTTGTAAAGACTCAGAAGTTTTCGGTACTTAGAAAATTTCTGACGTTTTCGGTACTTAGAAAAATTCTTACGATTTCGGTACTTAGAAAAATTCTGTTGATTTCGGAACTTAGAAAAATTCTGTCGATTTCGGTGCTTAGAAAAATTCTGTTGATTTCGGTACTTAGAAATTTCTGCCTTTTTCGGTACTTTGAAAAGACTCGGAAGTTTTCGGTACTTAGAAAAATTCTGATGATTTCGGATCTTAGAAAAATTCTGCCTTTTTCGGTACTTTGAAAAGACTCAGAAGTTTTCAGTACTTAGAAAATTTCTGACGTTTTCGGTACTAAGAAAAATTCTGACGATTTCGGTATTTAGAAAACATTCAGAAGTTTTCAATACTTAGAAAATTTCTGACGTTTTCGGTACTTAGAAAAATTCAGTCGATTTCGGTACTTAGAAAAATTCTGTTGAATTTGGTACTTAGAAAAATTCCGTCGATTTCGGTACTTTGAAAAGACTCAAAAGTTTTCGGTACTTAGAAAATTTCTGACGTTTTCGGAACTAAGAAAATTTCCGATGTTCTCGGAACTTAGAAAATTTCTGCCTTTTTCGGTACTTTAAGAAGACTCAGAAGTTTTCGGTACTTAGAAAATTTCTGACGTTTTCGGTACTTCGAAAAATTCTTTCGATTTCGAAACTTATTAAACATTCAGAAGTTTTCGGTACTTAGAAAATTTCTGCCGATTTCGGTACTTAGAAAAATTCTGTTGATTTCAGTAATTAGAAAAATTCTGTCGATTTCGGTACTTAGAAAAATTCTGTTGATTTCGGTACTTAGAAAATTTCTGCCTTTTTCGGTACTTTGAAAAGACTCGGAAGTTTTCGGTACTTAGTAAATTTCCGACGTTCTGCCTTTTTCGGTACTTTGAAAAGACTCAGAAGTTTTCGGTACTTAGAAAAATTCTGACGATTTCGGTACTTAGAAAACATTCAGAAGTTTTCGGTACTTAGAAAATTTCTGCCTTTTTCAGTACTTAGAAAACATTCAGAAGTTTTCGGTACTTAGAAAAATTCTGTCGAATTCGGTACTTAGAAAAATTCTGTTGATTTCGGTACTTAGAAAAATTCTGTCGATTTCGGTACTTAGAAAAATTCTGTTGTTTTCGGTACTTGGAAAATTTCTGCCATTGTCGGTACATTGAAAAGACTCAGAAGTTTTCAGTACTTAGAAAATTTCTGACGTTTTCGGTACTTAGAAAAATTCTGACGATTTCGGTATTTAGAAAACATTCAGAAGTTTTCGATACTTAGAAAATTTCTGACGTTTTCGGTACTTAGAAAAATTCTGGCGATTTCGGTACTTTGAAAAATTCTGCCTTTTTCGGTACTTTGAAAAGACTCGGAAGTTTTCGGTACTTAGTAAATTTCTGACGTTCTGCCTTTTTCGGTACTTTGAAAAGACTCAGAAGTTTTCGGATCTTAGAAAATTTCTGACCTTTTCAGTAGGGGAGAGTGGGGTCAATTGTAACAGGGTACGATTGTAACAGAGCAAATATTTCGAGTGTCGGGTTCTGGATTCGGTTTCTACGTGGCGCACAAGGTGCATTTAATAAATCTACATGTACACCCCTGCTGGCAACCATTTTTATGTACTTTTGAAAGAGTTATATCACAAAAGATATTTTCACGCTACGTAAGTACTTTTTTTGGTGTTAGAATATTATATTGTAACATAGTAATTTTGTTTAAACAAATAAAAATCATTAACCGAATAAGTAAGTGGACACCTTAATTAACATTTAAAAAAAAGAGATTAGTTTTGTTAATTAACTAGCATTGTTTTTAACAAATGAAGCTGAAATGGCTTCTTGGGGACGATTGTAACATCAAGTAAAGGGACGATTGTAACAGCTGAAAATAAATAATCTTATGTTTACAAACCATTATTTAACTCTTTAAGAACCACCAATAGTTTCCTACATCATTTATATTATGTTGCATGTGCATTATTTCATTTGTCACCTTTCACAGCATAAATTAAAATTTTTAACCCCTTAAAGTTAAAAGATTAACCCTTTAGGTCTCTGCTCATTATTATTTTAACTCCTAAAATATCACTACTATTTTGATCAATAAAAAAATATATCACAACTATGATAATATGTATAATTAACTATGTTTTAGTTGAATTTATGAACTGTTACAATTGACCCCGTAAGTGGGGACAATTGTAACAAGTGCGCGACTGTCAAAAATTGTTCATCACTAATATAATAACATTAAAAATAAGGTATTTACTTTTTTTATCTAGTAGAGGATAGTCTACTTTACTCGTCTGTCAATTAATACTAATAATATATTGGATTTTTTTTAGTTAAAAATAGTTAAGCAAAAAATGTAACAATTGACCCCACTCTCCCCTACTTAGAAAACATTCAGAAGTTTTCGGTACTTAGAAAAATTCTTACGATTTCGGTACTTAGAAAAATTCTGTTGATTTCGGTACTTAGAAAATTTCTGCCTTTTTCGGTACTTTGAAAAGACTCGGAAGTTTTCGGTACTTAGAAAAATTCTGATGATTTCGGATCTTAGAAAAATTCTGCCTTTTTCGGTACTTTGAAAAGACTCAGAAGTTTTCAGTACTTAGAAAATTTCTGACGTTTTCGGTACTAAGAAAAATTCTGACGATTTCGGTATTTAGAAAACATTCAGAAGTTTTCGATACTTAGAAAATTTCTGACGTTTTCGGTACTTAGAAAAATTCAGTCGATTTCGGTACTTAGAAAAATTCTGTTGAATTTGGTACTTAGAAAAATTCCGTCGATTTCGGTACTTTGAAAAGACTCAAAAGTTTTCGGTACTTAGAAAATTTCTGACGTTTTCGGAACTAAGAAAATTTCCGATGTTCTCGGTACTTAGAAAATTTCTGCCTTTTTCGGTACTTTGAGAAGACTCAGAAGTTTTCGGTACTTAGAAAATTTCTGACGTTTTCGGTACTTAGAAAAATTCTTTCGATTTCGAAACTTATTAAACATTCAGAAGTTTTCGGTACTTAGAAAAATTCTGCCGATTTCGGTACTTAGAAAAAATCTGTTGATTTCACTACTTCGAAAAGTACTGTCGATTTCGGTACTTAGAAAAATTCTGACGATTTCGGTACTTAGAAAAATTCTGATGATTTCGGATCTTAGAAAATTTCTGACCTTTTCGATCCTTAGAAAATTTCTGACGTTTTCGGTACTTAGAAAACATTCAGAAGTTTTCGGTACTTAGAAAAATTCAGTCGAATTCGGTACTTAGAAAAATTCTGTTGATTTCGGTACTTGGAAAATTTCTGCCTTTTTCGGTACTTTGAAAAGACTCAGAAGTTTTCAGTACTTAGCAAATTTCAGACGTTTTCGGTACTTAGAAAAATTCAGTCGATTTCGGTACTTAGAAAAATTCTGTTGAATTTGGAACTTATAAGAATTCCGTCGATTTCGGTACTTTGAAAAGACTCAGAAGTTTTCGGTACTTAGAAAATTTCTGACGTTTTCGGTACTTAGAAAAATTCTGATGATTTCGGTACTTAGAAAAATTCTTTTGATTTCGGTACTTAGAAAATTTCAGTCTTTTTCGGTACTTTGAAAAGACTCAGAAGTTTTCGGTACTTAGAAAATATCTGACGTTTTCGGTACTTAGAAAAATTCTGTCGATGTCGGTACTTAGAAAACATTCAGAAGTCTTCGGTACTTAGAAAATTTCTGACGTTTTCGGTACTTAGAAAAATTCTTACGATTTCGATACTTATTAAACATTCAGAAGTTTTCGGTACTTAGAAAAATTCTGCCGATTTCGGTACTTAGAAAAATTCTGTTGATTTCACTACTTCGAAAAGTACTGTCGATTTCGGTACTTAGAAAAATTCTGACCTTTTCGGTCCTTAGAAAATTTTTGACGTTTTCGGTACTTAGAAAACATTCAGAAGTTTTCGGTACTTAGAAAAATTCAGTCGAATTCGGTACTTAGAAAAATTCTGTTGATTTCGGTACTTGGAAAATTTCTGCCTTTTTCGGTACTTTGAAAAGACTCAGAAGTTTTCAGTACTTAGCAAATTTCAGACGCTTTCGGTACTTAGAAAAATTCAGTCGATTTCGGTACTTAGAAAAATTCTGTTGAATTTGGAACTTATAAAAATTCCGTCGATTTCGGTACTTTGAAAAGACTCAGAAGTTTTCGGTACTTAGAAAATATCTGACGTTTTCGGTACTTAGAAAAATTCTGTCGATGTCGGTACTTAGAAAACATTCAGAAGTCTTCGGTACTTAGAAAATTTCTGACGTTTTCGGTACTTAGAAAAATTCTTACGATTTCGATACTTATTAAAGAGCGAATAATGGCTGAAAAAGGGACAAAAGTCGTGTTAGAAGGCACGCGCACATCAGACCCCGTAACTCCCTAGAATATTAACCTATAAATTTCAAACTCCGCCCTAAATTAGAGTTTAATGTATCGAACATATATACCGAAGGATTTTTTTATACCCCAATTAGTGGGCCCACAATAGGCCAAAATAAGTTTTGTTTACTTTCCGGGAGGAGGTGTTTTAAGCTAAATATTCGCGAAGCAGGCATGTGAAGCATGGCGCAATTGGTAAAGCTGCGTGGCAAGTCAGATTTGTTGTCCCGGCGTTCATGGGTTCGAAACACTGCTAGGGTCGACGTTCAAATTTTTTTTTTTTATTATTTTTTTTAAATATATTTTTTGATATTTTAAAGTGAATCAAGTGTTCTGCATATAACAATAAACTATTTTTTCTTTGGGAAATAGCGAATAATAGCTAATAAACGGATAAATTTCGGATAATTTTTATTTATTTATTTATTTTTATTTCTATTATTTTTTAGACTTCTTTTCAATATTTTAAAGAGAATAAAGTATTCTATATGTAAAAAGAACTATTTTTCTTAGTTAAAGAGCGAATAATGGCTGAAAAAGGGACAAAAGTCGTGTTAGAAGGCACGCGCACATCAGACCCCGTAACTCCCTATAATATTAACCTATAAATTTCAAACTCCACCCTAAATTAGAGTTTAATGCAGCGTTTATCAACCTTTCAGTATTCACGGCCCTGTTTTCAATCATAATTTTCATCGCGCCCCCCGCTTGTAATAAAATGTATACAACAATAAATGTATATTGAGTAAATAGGATTCTGTCTTAAAATTATTTTTAACTAACTGCCAAAACAAAAATAAAGTAAAAGCCAGCAGCAATTGAGATTGTAGAAATTACGTTTGGAGATAATTTTTCAAAACACTTGCACTCCGTACCTCTTTTAAATGATACTGTTGCTCGTCGAATTGGTGATATAGCTGAATATGTACAGTGTCAGGTCTTCTCGAAGTTGCGTGACAAATTGTTTTCAATACAGCTTGAGGAAGCAACAGATAGTAATAAAGATGCTCATTTAATTGCTTATGTTCGATTTTGTGTTAATATGTCAGTAGTAGAAGAACAAACCAAAAGAAATCAAAACAACAGCGCTCGCATTATTTGCTATTTTGAAGGATTTTATGAACGAGGCAAACATATAATGGAAAAATTGCGTCGGAATATACACTGATGGTGCTCGCTAATTGTTCGTAAGATTAGAAAGTATACAAGCACTTGTAAAACAAAAATCTCTTCAATGCGTCTGGACAAATTGCATGATCCACAGAGAAGTTTTGGCTTAGAAACAAATTAGTCCTGGTTTAAATATTGTGTTAACTACGGTTGTAACCGTAGTAAATTATTTTAAAATGAGATCCCTGAAATCGAGAATCTTTTCCGTACTTTTTAAAGGCATGGGTCCAGTACATTCAGTGTTACTATTTAATTGCGAGGCAAGATGTTTATCAAGTGAGAAATTTTTGCAACGTGTTTATGAATTAGGCGAAGAAATAGCGATTTTCCTAGAAGAAGAAAACAGACCGAAAGCCGAGAATTTTCGTGATGGTTTATTTGTGATTAAGTTGAGCTACTTGAGCTATATTCGAGAAATTAAATAACCTGAATCTTCAACTCATAAGGAGCAAATTCACATATGTTGGATACTTTAGATGCTTTTTGTAGAAAATTGGAATTGTGGCTCAGAAATTTAAAGCAAAAAAACCTAGCAATGTTTGCATAATTAGATGATTGTATTAGAACTTATAAGGCTGAAAAAGAACATGTAAAAGTTGTTTTTGTAACCATTGAAAATCATTTAGGCATGATGGCAAATAATTAAAACAAGTGTTTTCTTGCTGACGACTGACTAATAGCAAGTTACGAGTGAATTCATTTCATAAGACCCCCGAAGGGCTCTCAATTGATGAGGAAGAAAAATTCATAGACTTCAAGGCAAGTGGTGAAACCAAAAGACAATTTAGCAATAAATCACTGTTTGAATTTTGGGCAGAAGTAGAGGATGATTTTTCTACATGAAAAACAAGGGCATTTCGCATTCTATTACCATTTTCTACATCCTACCTTTGTGAAACTGTATTTTCTGTTGTGGCTTCTTTGAAGACAAAATATAGATCTCTGCTAAATATAGAAACAGAACTGAGAGAGGCTATTTCTGATATTAAGCCTTCCTTCGAAAAACTTGAAAGACTGGAAGTCACTAATAATTATTAAATTTGTTTTTAATTTAATATGTTTTGATTAAGTAAGATGGGTGAGCCAAAGGTGGCCAGTGCTCCTAACGTAGTCCAACCCTCAAAAATAGAATTAATTTAATTTTGAATCACAAGATAGCTCTACTGCATTGTAAATCTTGTGTCTGAGGTGCACGTGGCTGAATTGGAATAATATTTTGACGTTCTCTGCATTTTAGTATATTTTGCGATATTTTGTTTCAAGTGTTTTGTTTTGTTTGCATTTTTAAAGTATATTTTCGGGTATTATTTGGTATTTTTGTGGTAGTTATTGGTGTTTTTGTGGTAGATTCTGGTATTTTCTCGTAAATTTGAGTATTTTTATACTAGTTATGGGTTAGGTTAGTTAACTTTAGTATGGTAAGTCAACTCTTACTAACTAGTTTTGGTTAGTTAACCCTTTTGAAAGAATTAACTAATTAATTCTTTATTCTAATGGTCCTCTTGATTTCTTCAAAAGAATCGATAGGGACGTCACACATGAACTATCAATGTAAATGATACATAAAAAAAATAATGCACTCTAAAAACAAATATCTTTTTTAAAGTCGGGAAAGTTGTCCCTACCAGCAAGACACTTAAAGTGTCTTTTTAAAAGACGTTTGCCAGTCCGAGTGTCTTTTCTAAAGATAATTTGAGCAAGTGAAAAAGTGATTTCAATATATTGCCCACCTTTGGAACCAGTGGGAAACCGCAGAAGTGGTGAAGAAAGCACAGAGGAGTAGAAGTTAGGCACAGAAGGTACAATTTTAAAATTGTACTATAAAATAAATGAAATTTTATTTTACATCTAAAAGTATACGTGATATGTATAAGAGATAGGTGTAAGACGTTACAAAAAAATTTCAGCTTCTCTGACTTGACCAGAAAATTTGGAAAAATCCTCAAAGCAAAGCCACCTTTGACTACCCACCTTAAATTTTGATTTAATAAGTTGTAATTTTTTTACTTTAATAAGTTATTAAATATGTCCAAAAAAATTTTTCTATATGCATGTGCGCTTTCCTTTCAGCCAGTAAATCAATTTTTTCAAGTTATATTTTCTCTTAGATATTCTCGCGCCACCCCACTAGTGTGCTCGCGCCCCCTAGGGGGGCACGCCCCACAGGTTGAGAATCGCTGGTTTAATGTATCGAACATATATACCCAGGGATTTTTTTATACCCCAATTAGTGGGCCCGCAATAGGCCAAAATATGTTTTGTTTACTTTCTGGGAGAAGGTGTTTTAGGCTAAATATTCACGTGGCAGGCATGTGAAGCATGGTACAGTTGGTAAAGCTGTGTGGCAAGTTAGATATGTTGTCCCGGCGTTCGTGGGTTCGAAACACTGCGATGATCGACATTCAAATTTTTTCTTTTTTCTTTTTCTTTTATTTTAATATGTTTTTTGATATTTTAACGTGAATCAAGTCTTCTGTATATAAAAATAAACTATTTTTTCTTTGGGAAATAGCGAATAATAGCTAATAAACGGATAAATTTCGGATAATTTTTATTTATTTATTTATTTTTATTTATATTATTTTTTAGACTTCTTTTCAATATTTTAAAGAGAATAATTTCTATATGTAAAAAGAACTTTTTTTCTTGGTTAAAGAGCGAATAATGGCTGAAAAAGGGACAAAAGTCGTGTTAGAAGGCACGCGCACATCAGACCCCGTAACTCCCTAGAATATTAACTTATAAATTTCAAACTCCTCCCTAAATTAGAGTTTAATGTATCGAACATATACACCGAAGGATTTTTTTATACCCCAATTAGTGGGCCCACAATAGGCCAAAATAAGTTTTGTTTACTTTCCGGGAGGAGGTGTTTTAAGCTAAATATTCGCGAAGCAGACATGTGAAGCATGGCGCAATTGGTAAAGCTGCGTGATAAGTCAGATTTGTTGTCCCGGCGTTCATGGGTTCGAAACACTGCGAGGGTCGACGTTCAAATTTTTTCTTTTTTTTTTCATTATTTTTTTTAAATATATTTTTTGATATTTTAACGTGAATCAAAGGTTCTGCATATAACAATAAACTATTTTTTCTTCGGAAAATAGCGAATAATAGCTAATAAACGGATAAATTTCGGATAATTTTTATTTATTTATTTATTTTTATTTCTATTATTTTTTAGACTTCTTTTCAATATTTTAAAGAGAATAAAGTATTCTATATGTAAAAAAAACTTTTTTTCTTGGTTAAAGAGTGAATAATGGCTGAAAAAGGGACAAAAGTCGTGTTAGAAGGCACGCGCACATCAGACCCAGTAACTCCCTAGAATATTAACCTATAAATTTCAAACTCCGCCCTAAATTAGAGTTTAATGTATCGAGCATATATACCGAAGGATTTTTTTATACCCCAATTAGTGGGCCCACAATAGGCCAAAATAAGTTTTGTTTACTTTCCGGGAGGAGGTGTTTTAAGCTAAATATTCGCGAATCAGGCATGTGAAGCATGGCGCAATTGATAAAGCTGCGTGGCAAGTCAGATTTGTTGTCCCGGCGTTCATGGGTTCGAAACACTACGAGGGTCGACGTTCAAATTTTTTCTTTTTTCATTATTATTTTTTTTAAATATATTTTTTGATATTTTAACGTGAATCAAGTGTTCTGCATATAACAATAAACTATTTTTTCTTTGGGAAATAGCGAATAATGGCTAATAAACGGATAAATTTCGGATAATTTTTATTTATTTATTTATTTTTATGTCTATTATTTTTTAGACTTCTTTTCAATATTTTAAAGAGAATAAAGTATTCTTTATGTAAAAAGAACTTTTCTTCTTGGTTAAAGAGCGAATAATGGCTGAAAAAGGGACAAAAGTCGTGTTAGAAGGCACGCGCACATCAGACCCCGTAACTCCCTAGAATATTAACGTATAAATTTCAAACTCCGCCCTAAATTAGAGTTTAATATATCGAACATATATACCGAAGGATTTTTTTATACCCCAATTAGTGGGCCCACAATAGGCCAAAATAAGTTTTGTTTACTTTCCGAGAGGAGGTGTTTTAAGCTAAATATTCGCGAAGCAGGCATGTGAAGCATGACGCAATTGGTAAAGCTGCGTGGCAAGTCAGATTTGTTGTCCCGGCGTTCATGGGTTCGAATCACTGCGAGGGTCGACGTTCAAATTTTTTCTTTTTTTTTATTATTTTTTTTAAAAAAATTTTTTTGATATTTTAACGTGAATCAAAGGTTCTGCATATAACAATAAACTATTTTTTCTTTGGGAAACAGCGAATAATATCTAATAAGCGGATAAATTTCGGATAATTTTTATTTACTTATTTATTTTTATTTCTATTATTTTTTAGACTTCTTTTCAATATTTTAAAGAGAATAAAGTATTCTATATGTAAAATGAACTTTTTTTCTTGGTTAAAGAGCGAATAATGGCTGAAAAAGGGACAAAAGTCGTGTTAGAAGGCAGGCGCACATCAGACCCCGTAACTCCCTAGAATATTAACCTATAAATTTCAAACTCCGCCCTAAATTAGAGTTTAATGTATCGAGCATATATACCGAAGGATTTTTTTATACCCCAATTAGTGGGCCCACAATAGGCCAAAATAAGTTTTGTTTACTTTCCGGGAGGAGGTGTTTTAAGCTAAATATTCTAGAAGCAGGCATGTGAAGCATGGCGCAATTGGTAAATCAGCGTGACAAGTCAGATTTGTTGTCCCGGCGTTCATGGGTTCGAAACACTGCGAGGGTCGACGTTCAAATTTTTTCTTTTTTCATTATTATTTTTTTTAAATATATTTTTTGATATTTTAACGTGAATCAAAGGTTCTGCATATAACAATAAACTATTTTTTCTTTGGGAAATAGCGAATAATGGCTAATAAACGGATAAATTTCGGATAATTTTTATTTATTTATTTATTTTTATTTCTATTATTTTTTAGACTTCTTTTCAATATTTTAAAGAGAATAAAGTATTCTATATGTAAAAAGAACTTTTTTTCTTGGTTAAAGAGCGAATAATGGCTGAAAAAGGGACAAAAGTCGTGTTAGAAGGCAGGCGCACATCAGACCCCGTAACTCCCTAGAATATTAACCTATAAATTTCAAACTCCGCCCAAAATTAGAGTTTAATGTATCGAGCATATATACCGAAGGATTATTTTATACCCCAATTAGTGGGCCCACAATAGTCCAAAATAAGTTTTGTTTACTTTCCGGGAGGAGGTGTTTTAAGCTAAATATTCTAGAAGCAGGCATGTGAAGCATGGCGCAAATGGTAAAGCTGCGCGCCAAGTCAGATTTGTTGTTCCCGCGTTCATGGGTTCGAAACACTGCGAGGGTCAACGTCCAAATTTTTTCTTTTTTCATTATTATTTTTTTTTTAATATATTTTTTGATATTTTAACGTGAATCAAGTGTTCTGCATATAACAATAAACTATTTTTTCTTTGGGAAATAGCGAATAATGGCTAATAAACGGATAAATTTCGGATAATTTTTATTTACTTATTTATTTTTATTTCTATTATTTTTTAGACTTCTTTTCAATATTTTAAAGAGAATAAAGTATTCTATATGTAAAATGAACTTTTTTTCTTGGTTAAAGAGTGAATAATGGCTGAAAAAGGGACAAAAGTCGTGTTAGAAGGCACGCGCACATCAGACCCAGTAACTCCCTAGAATATTAACCTATAAATTTCAAACTCCGCCCTAAAATAGAGTTTAATGTATCGAACATATATACCGAAGGATTTTTTTATACCCCAATTAGTGGGCCCACAATAGGCCAAAATAAGTTTTGTTTACTTTCCGAGAGGAGGTGTTTTAAGCTAAATATTCGCGAAGCAGGCATGTGAAGCATGGCGCAATTGGTAAATCAGCGTGACAAGTCAGATTTGTTGTCCCGGCGTTCATGGATTCGAAACACTGCGAGGGTCGAAGTTCAAATTTTTTCTTTTTTTTATTATTTTATTTAAATATATTTTTTCATATTTTAACGTGAATCAAGTGTTCTGCATATAAGAACAGCGGCTAGATTGCCAAATCTGCAAATGACGCCAATGCAAATTTCAGAGTTAAACGCAGTTAGTACCAGATCGCAAGCTCGTTTAAAAGCAGAAAATGAAGAATATGAGCAACAAAATTCGAACGATACCGAAACTCTTCCGAACAAGTTATTTTAGATGAAAAAGATGATGAGCCAGTTTTAGAAACGGATGCCGTCAGTTCAGAAATGGAAGAGATATTACCAACTCTAAATGCCAACTCTGATGAACTTTCTTTAATACAGGTAGATCAGGATGAATTCGTTAAAGCTCAACAGGAAAGTGCCGAGTTAAAATCAGTTTTTAAAACTGTGGAAGAAGTTATTCAGAATCAAAACAGTAAACATCGCTATCTGGTTGCAAGAAAACTTCTTTTTAAATGCCAAGAAGGACGATTAGGAGAAGAAAAAAAATTTTAGTTATACCTGAGAAATTTAGAAGCCGAATTTTAAAGTTATGTCATGAAAGTATTTCCGGACACCTTGGCGTAACCAAATCCAAAGACAGATTGGCGCGATATTATTTTTGGCCAAAATGCTATAAAGAGATGGAAGAATTCGTACGAACCTGCGATAGTTGTCAAAAAGCGGGGAAACCAAATGATAAAAAAAGGCTCCTTTAAAAATTGTACCGGTCATACAGGAAATATTCTCAAAACTAAACGTTGATGCAGTTGGTCCTCTTCCCACCACGCCAAGTGGAAAAAGATACTTGATTACAGCCATTTGTATGTCGTCAAAATATCCAGAAGCAATTCCAGTGAATGATATAGGATCTGTGTCGGTGACTGATGCCCTACTTAATATTTTTTGTAGAACTGGTTTCCCACGAGAAGTCCAATGCGATCAAGGAACTTCTTTTATGAGCATGCTAACAACTGAGTTTTTTGATCGATTTGGCATAAAGGTTCGGCATAGTTCCGTTCATCACCCACAGTCGAATCCCGTAGAAAGATTTCATAGAACTATCAAGCGGATCTTATGGGTACTTTGTTTGGAGTCTAGTTCTGACTGGGAGAAGTTTTTACCATTTGCCCTTTTGGTTTTGAGAACTATAACACATGAAAGTACAGGATTTTCGCCAGCAGAGTTAGTACACGGAAAAAATTTGCGTACTCCTGAAACTTTGTTGTATGAACAGTGGACCAAAAGAGAAATAAACGAATCTCCTGCGACGGAATACGTTTTTCTCCTAATAAACCGTTTAAAAAGATGCCAAGAAATTGCAGTTAACAAGATGGAAGATGCAGCGTTAAAAAGGAAATCGTATTACGATAAAAATAGTATTAGGAGAGAGTTTAGTGCCGGAGATTTGGTTCTTGTTTTGACTACATCTAGAGCTAATAAATTGTCTGCTCAATGGATTGGGTCGGGGAAGATAGAAAGCAAAATGCCTGAAACTAATTATTTAGTGAATATTCCAGGAAAAAGAGAGAGTTCACAGATTTATCACGTAAATATGCTTAAACCATATTATAAATGGCCTGCAATAATTAATTTTCTATCCTGTGCAGAAAACGATTCTTCATCCTTAGAACAAGATATTGACTTTCCACAAGTGTATATTTCACCAGATGAATTTGATGTATCTGAAATGATTAAAGACAGTCACCTAGATAATCGCCTTAACGGACATGAAATCAGCCAATTGAGGAATATTTTAAGATGATATTCGAAAGGTTTTTTAAATAACCCAGGAAAAACTAACTTAATTGAGCATGACATTCAACTTAGTACAAATAAGCCAATTATTTCCAAGCCTTACCGAACTTCACCCAGACAAACCGAAATTTTAAAAACTGAAGTACAGAAAATGTTGGACTTAAAAATTATTGATTTAGGTGAGAGTGATTATACTTCTCCTATGATCCTAGTAGAAGCACCAAATAAAGATCCAAGACCCTGCATTGATTACCGTCGTCTCAACGAAATAACGGTAACACAATATTTCCCACTTCCGAACATAAAAGACCGAGTTGAAGAGGTAGCCAAGGCAAAATTTATCAGTCTTTTAGATTTCGCCAAGGGATATTAGCAAATTAAGCTTAGTCCAAACGCTCAAAGATTAGCTACTTTTGCTACCAGTTTCGGAACTTATGGGCCATTACAACTTCCATTTGGGTTGAAGAATGCCCCTTATTTTTTTAGCAAATTAATGGCACGACTACTAAAGGGTTTAGAAGAATTTGCAGTGCCATACCTTGATGATATAGCAATTTTCTCAGATACCTGGGATCTTCATTTAGAACATCTTAATTGTGTATTGCAGCGAATCAAAGAAGCAGAACTTACAATGAAACCTTCAAAATGCCGTTTTGCGCAAGATCATGTTCTTTATCTTGGACATATTGTAGGACAAGGCTATAGAAAACCCTCTGATATAAAAACACGAGCAGTTGCCGAATTTCCTGTACCTAAGACCAAAACTGAGATCAGAGCATTTTTGGGACTAGCGGGCTATTACAGTCGATATATACCAATGTTCTCTGTTCTGGTTGCACCATTAACAGACATTTTAAAAGGCAAAACAAAAAAGGGAGAAATTACCTGGACGATTGAATGCGAAGAAGCCTTTGAGAAACTAAAAGAAAAATTAACGAGCCAACCTATACTCTTCTCTCCCAACTATGAAAAGGAATTTATCTTGCAAACAGATGCTTCGGAAATTGGTATGGGTGTGGTATTAACACAACTAGTATATCTGAGTAAAAAGTTTAATGAGTCCGAAAAAAAATATTGTACTACGGAAAAAGAATGCGCCAGTATAATTTTTGCCATCAAAAAATTACGACACTATTTAGATGCAGGGCTAAAGAGAATAGAAGGGCTGGTTCAGTCCTTTGAAGTATCTCTCGCCGCGCCGATCCTCCGACGTCACTCTAGTGACGTCACTTTGGCGCAAAGCTCGCACTTTTACTTCAAGAACGGAGCGTTTGGCCTTACTAGCTCTAACTAATATTGGATAATTTCTTTTTGCGAGATATTCTAAGACATTTGTTATTTTCTATAATGACTTTCCTCAGTTTTTGCAGTGAATTTACAAGAATTTAAAACTGTTATCGAAATGCCAGTTTGCGCGATTGCAACTTGCAAAAATTCTGATACAAAAACAAAAGAAAGAAGTATAATTTTTCGCGTGTTCCCTAAAGTAAATGAACAACTATGTAAAGAATGGATTCCGAAATGACACAGTTAATATAAAACAGCAATACGTTTATTCTGTCGTAAAGAACTTTTATAAAAATTCATTATCTAAATAGAAACCGCCTCGTTACTTCATAAAGAAAGGCAGGTGAAAAGAATTAAAAAATGGATAAAGTCAAAGAAAAGTAAAATGTAAATAAAAAGTATAAATAAAATATATAGTATATAGTTGAAATTCTCCTAATTTCATAACATATTTTTTAATGTAGTTCTTCTTAATATTTATGATTTTTTTTAAAAATTATATTCTCTTCAATTTAAACATCTATAAATTATATCATCGTAAATTTAAATGTCTATAAACAATTGCAAAATTTCTAATGTCATTATGAACCTAAATTATTATTTTATTTCAGTAATTAGCGTTTAAGGTTGATGTTTCCTAATGATTAAGTATGAACAAATTGCTATTAACGACATATTTTAAAGTCAGGGATTCTAAATTTAACTTAACTTATCGTTATAAAAGAATATGTAGATAAAAAAAGTGTCGATATATGCCTTCATTTTTTTTAATAGTTAAAGTTAAAACTGAACTTTTTAAAATAAAGTATTTATCGTGTCATTTTCACCAACTAGCAAAACATTTTTATAAGTTTAAAATGGTATTTTTTTTAAATATAATAACCAAGAAAGTTTTTTTTTAACTATGTTTATGAACGGAAATAATGTGTTAATTACGTAAAGTTTGCAGGCTAATAACCAGAAAAAGTTTAACTTATTTTTACAAAGAGAAAGATGCAAAGTTATCATATCTTTGCTTGCGATCTCCGAGATCTGTGGACACAGTGACGTCATGAGGAGGGAAATCGTAGCTTCAGCTCTAAGAGCGGAGTGAACTAGCCCTTCTATTCTCTTTAGCCCTGATTTAGATGGGCAAAAGTTTACTATTCAGTCTGATCATCACCCGCTAACCCGGCTTAAAACAAATGCTACTTCAAATGCCAGACTTATGCGTTGGGCTTTAGCATTACAACCGTTTAATTTTAAAATTGTGCATAGAGCTGGTACTAAGAACAAGAATGCAGATTGTCTCAGTAGAGTATCTTTAAGTTCTTGATTTGAATTAGACAAAAGTTAATTGATGGGGAGGAATATGTAAATAATGTTTGTTTTTATTATTGATATTGATACAGATTAGTCTTATTTCCTTATTCATATGTATGATTTATTTATTTTAAAAAACTAACTCGTAAAGAAAGTAGTTGCTATTAAAGTTTGAATTAAAGCTCTAATTAAAGTGAAAATATAAAATAAAAATGTATTGAAGTTTTTGAAATTGAACCAGTTAAGTTTAATTTAAGAAAGTGTTTAAAAATGATTATATTGAAAATGAAACATAGGTGTTAAGCGAATTTGTTTGTAGAGAAAAGTGCTAGTGTTCTTAAATATGTTATTTTTTTATGCATATAAATATTAACAAGATTGAGTAGAATCTAATTATGTGAAGCTTAAAAATGTTAAGTATATTGTTTGGATTAAAAAAAAAATAGTCATACCAAGATAAAAAAAAATAAGCACTTTGAAAAAAAATCTGCTTAGCTTCAGTTTTTAGATATTGATGATACGTTACAGCAGGTTTAAAGGTTCTCATAGAGAAGCAACTTTCTACGATAAATACTGAGTGTCAAAAAATTGCTTCTGGATCACTGTTAACCATTATCAGCAGCCTAAAATATCTCACAAGACAAGGATTAGCAATCAGAGGACATGCCAATGATGAAGAAAACTACATGGAACTCTTGAGAGTTTGCAGTAAAGATAAGCCAAATCTAAATCAATGTTTAAAAAGATTCTAAGGTGAAATCAATATTTACTTTCATTCAAGAAGACTGGACGCAATGTCCTGTAATCAATGCAGGTAGAATAAAGCCATTGTGTCCGATGTGATGGATTTATTGGCATTAATTAAGCTCTTAAAAATATATAATCCTGAAAACCTTAGAAGAGGTAATGTCGAAAAATTACGACGGGGCAGTTGGCTTACTAGCACTTTCCAAAATGAAACGACCTATTTAGGATTGATCATGGGAGTAGAAATAATCGAAATGCTAGAGACCATCAGCAAATCATTTCAAGGTTTAAAAAAAAACACATTGTCAGGTTTATGTAAACTTATTGAAGCTATGATTAGTGGATTGGTAGATCTGCGAACTGAAGAAAAGTTTTAGAAGAATGTATTGCAACAAGCGAACATAACGAATTGTAAGAATTATCACTTACAAGGCCAAAAACCCCTAAAAGATACAGTGAACCTGCTTTTTCACATGGATATAATTAATGTGAGGAACATTATCGCCGTTAATTTAATCACATGATTGATACAGCAATAAGTGGGTTAAAAATCGAATTTTAGATCAACCAAGTGTTAAAGAACAAATTTTGTTGGAAAATGTTCTGCTAACTGCTAAAGGTAGAAAAATTGGAATGCTTAATTTCTTATCCAAAATTCGACATAAATGCCTTAACAGTTGAGCGCCAACTTTTCTATAAAAACTTTAAAGTCAGTTGCTTAGAGGTCGCAAAAAAGCACTTTCATCAACAATCAAAGAAGTTAGATGCTTTATTAGTATTCCTCGCTGCGTCGTGTGAAGCATCAGTGCTTTAAGAATATTAAAAACGGTTTAATCTATTTTGCGTCATTGTTGATCTTAAATACATGTAGCGTTGTGTTCACACATTTCGTTATTGACAATGAATTGTAAAACATTTTCGCTGCTGACAAAGAGAAAGTTGCACAAATTTTTCTTTTCCTAAGTACAATGTAGGAAAATTGTCCTTGACGTAATTTAAATAAGTTTTTCTTAATGTGCTAACCTAAGGTTTGAATAAGTTTCAATTTTCGAATAATAATAAATTGAATAAAAACTTAAGGGCCAGTGAAAAAAAATTGAGAAATAAGAAATTTAAAATGTTGTTTAATTAGCTTTAAAATTGTTAAAAAATAACGCAACAAACAGAATTTTATAATTATCAGAAATAAAAGTGACGGAATATTTAGAACCCTTCCCCGCTCTTAATTGGTAGTTTGCGGGCTGCTAATTTATATATTTTTTTAAAACTTAAGATGATGATTAAAGATGATTCTAAAATTATATATGAGGATGTAGATTACGGAACATTCTGCATAATAGAATCAAGATGTATAAGTTTTCATAATTATAGATTGAATGCTAATAAAATATATTGATTTGATTGTGAAATTATGAAAAAGTTACTTTTATCAATCTATGTGTACATTTCGGTTTTTGTATATATATCGTAATCTGCATAAGGGATAAAAAAAAACTTTAACCAACCGTTGTCAGGTGCCTGCTGAAGATACTTAATCGCTTCTAGAGTATCGTCAATTAGCAATTCGAGTTAAGGAACTTGAAACTTCTGCCTCAAGGGTTACATACTAGAATTTTTTAGAAATCCAATTTAGTTATCCTTTATTGACTTAAGACTAGATTAATAATTCTATCCAGTTAGTTTAGTTACTACTTAAACCCTTTATCTCTAATTGTACCCACAAACCTGCTGTTTTCAAAAATTAGTCTTATACCGGATACTCGCAATTAGATTAGTTATCAAAACTAGTCTCTTCAATTTAACTGTTGAACCCATTACCACTGTTACTCCAGTATTTACATAAATTTTAAATGGTTGAAGTACCTCTAAAAAGATGGTACGTTAGTGTTAAGTTAATTATGACACAATGGGAGCGAATACCGATTTGATCAAAATATAATGTGTTTGAGTGTTGAATTGATTGAGAGTTTGAATACTGATCAAATGATTGTACAATCGTATGTTCGAGCCAGAGCCGATAAAAAAAATCAGTGTTTAATAACTAATCGATTGATTATGAAAAAAGTGTTGAGCATATCATTATGGGTTCGGTCCGAGTACTGAACAGATGATCACTTTGAATATTGATTAAGAGAGAATAGGTAAAAGAACTGATTGAGAATAATGATAGGTATTAGTAAATGGATAGCTATTGTGAGATCAGATAAAAGAAATTTGTGTATGATTAAAATAGTTTTACTATACTATTTTCTCTGTTCTCAAACGCATTATTCATTCTACCTTTGTATCAGTACTCGGACTCACCCACTTTTTATCGGTGTTAGCACTCGTTATTATTTGATTGTTCATTCTAAATTGAACATTATTTGATCTCATTATTGTTACAATTATAATTGACGATTTATAATAAATTTGAACTGGTCATCCTTTACGTTATATTTAATCAATCGTTTGACCCTGTTCTGTTATCTGATTTGATCAGTTTTCCAACTCAGTCGGTTCAATTCAATCACTAACTGAAACTATCAATTAATCAGTTTTCATATAGTTTGTATGCTTACTCATTTATAGGTAATTGAAATTTCATAATTTTCAGTCAGCTGTGTGAAACTGGAAATTTTTTTCAGTTCCCTACGATCCGATACTTAGAACCGGGTTGCATTCATTTCATCGTTTCCTTGAAAGGGTCATTTCGTTGATAGTGTCATGCGTAATTCTGAAACTGTTTGAGATTTAATCTAAACTAGAGGGCTGCGCCCCCTGCTCGCTAACCCCCGAAAATTGCTACGCAATCTATATGGTTTGCTTCTCAAACCAAGCTCGCTACTAACTTAGGTACATTGGCACAAAATTCTAAGAATTAAAAAAAATCATTCAAATCCATAACAACTTTTTAAAAAAAAATTACATCTTTTTAGTAAATAATGTTATTAAAATAAATTTGAATTTAAATAAATGACATGTAATTCGTTAAACCTATTAGAAATGTGCTATAGTACAAAATCTGAAGATAAAATTTCTAAAACTGATATCTCTTTAAAAAGGTTAAAATTTTGGCTATAGTTTCGTAATATTCGAAAAAAAGCGCTTTCGACAAAATTCTAAAATATAGAGATCTATCGACGAAGACTACTCACTTCTGCTCGCTCTGGTTATTTCAGTTTCCGTTTTTAAAAGCGCTATATGTTGAGCCATCTCAGTTAAATTTGGCATGTGACATTGTTAGCGGCAATCATTGGTCGATTTTCTAGCGTTGCCATTCGGGGAGTTGTAATGAGGCTTTTTTTGTTTCCGTGTAAGAGAAATATATATAGATATTTTTATTATTCATTAGAAAAATGCTATTTAATTTTTATACTAAAGTAAAATTCTTTATTGCTGTGTATTGTTGCAATTGCACTAAAAGAAGTTCGTTTTTTAAATTAATTGATAGGTAGTTGAGAAGCGTTTAATCGTTAACGTTTGATGTATCAAAGTTTACTTTTGATACAAAGTATGAAAAAACTAATTTAAAAAATTTGCGTTCGATGCACTTGCAAAGTAGTTACAATGGAGAAAATCTGTATCAGAAGTATAAAAAAACTAATTAAAAGAATTAGAGTTCGATGCACTTCAAAATTAGTTATAATGGAGACGCTCTGTATTTGATATAGTATGACGTTAGTAATCAAATTATTTAATATCAAATTAATAAAATAAGACATTTTTAGAATTAAAAGTAAAATAAAAATATAACGATGAATATTTAGACACTATTTTAGGGGGGGGGGAAGCTAAATTTATTGCTGTAAAATTTTTTACATAACCTTTTTATCTGACTTTGTCGATGAAATGGCTATGTCTAAGAAATGATACTGTCGATTAGAATGACCCTGTCGACATATTAACTTACTGAATGGTACTGAATTTTATTAGATTAGATCAATAATCTAGCAGCCTATTGCTTTTAAATTTACGAATGAGGGTTATTTAGTGTTAGATGCTTCTATAATATGATAATTACTGTTCATGTCTTTGGCCGTCCGTGAGTTTAACATCGGTAGCGTGACTTGTGCTATGAGATGAGCATATTTAAATGAGATGGTGGTGAAAAGATTTTGTTGTAATTAAATTGACTAAGTTTTTAAGGAATTCAATATAAATTGGAAATAAATTTGTAATAAAAAGTAGATTTAAAATTGTTTTGCACAAAGTAATCTGACTGAATAGGCTCCACAATGCAGGAGCCCCTGTCTCTTAGTCCATTCGTGATGGCAAATATTAAATTCTTTTGCTAAAGAATATTCAGTCAGCGAGTGTCTCCACCAATTATTTCTTCCTCAGCTAAACATTTTTTTTCTTCGGTTGTAAAAATGACACACACGCAAAATAATCTTTTAATTACATGACTGGCTTAGCCCTATTAGCATTAAATATTATATAAATATTAGTTATATCAAATATACTTTAAAACAATTTTAGTAACAATAGGTACGATGGAAATTGTTTCTGCCATTTGATGATCTGCAGAACATACTGCATTAGCTAGGTTACAAAGCGACTACATTAAACGTTTGAAATTTGTCGACAGGGAAAAGACCTGTCCTTCTGCTTATGCTATTAATTGTTGTGAAGGATGGTGGACTAGTGGTGCTCTTAGGGCGATGGACTTGATCTATATATTTCTGGACCAGGGTTGGACAGGAATCAGAGGTTATGTCATTTCCTGATTACATAAGTAAATCTTTAATTTCTCATCACTTCTTATTGAATTCAAATTTTTCCACAGATTTGACTCTTGTTACAGACCCTGTGAGAAAAAGTATATATTTAATATCTTTTCATAACATGTTTTTACAGCTATAAAAACTACTATAATAAATATAACTATTTTTTTTTTTTATCTCTGTTTCCAGTTCAAAAATTACCTGAAAAATTTATTAAATACTTTAGCGGTCGGGAATGAAAACCGAAATATTTTGATGGGTTAATGCAGGGAGGATGCAGGACAATACATGAGACAAATTACATGCTTAGTAATTATGAGTTCTACCCATTGAATTATATTATAACAGATATCACAATGTCTTAAAAAACACGTTCAAATTAAATAATCAAAGTTTTAAATAAATATTAAATGCTTAATAGTCTTAAATTAAGTGTTTTCTATGAAAAGTTATACTTTTTTTCTCGTATAATTTTAGCTTCGTCTGCTGGATTTACAAGCTAATCTACCAGAAAAGAATAATTCAATTTTGAGATGCACTGCCGGACACTGCAAGTCGAAAATAACACACTTTGGTAGAAGACTGGGGGCCGTAAGTATGATCCTGACAAAAAACAAAACAACTGGTGTGCATTTGCAACAAGGTGCACTTTAAGTCTCTCGTAGATTAAAGTAGTCTTATTGGTTGTTGTGTAGAAGTTTGAAGAAAAGCGCATGCCTGTGTGATTCATCCCTATACTTTGCAAAACAACAGTGAATATACACAATATTCACTGTTGCTGATCATTTTATAAAATCCTTCAAAAAAGCATTTCAAGATTCCTTGGTTTATTGCTTGGAAATATAGTTGCAAGTAAACAATAACTTGCATTGATGGAATAAAACTGTACAAATATTCAACAGGGAAAATTTTTTCTCGGAAAATAGGAATATAAAAATGTATCACTTTAGTAAAATAAAAGCACATAGTCCAATTGTTACTTTTTATATTAAAGAATAAAAATTATTTCTTTTAATAACAAGTATGTGTTTTTGACTTGTATTTTAAATATAGCTTATCTATGTCATAATAAACAATGACGGTCAGAACGTATTGCTTTAATAATTGAGTGATGTTTATTTTTATATTAAAGTTTATTTTCATTAAAAAAATTATGTTGTGAAATAATGTTTGCCATAATCTTTTTTTTAATTCTTAACTACTGTAGTGTGTAATTTATTCTGAACTTCGTCATAAATCTTCAGAATTTTATATAATGGTAGTTGACAGATAAGATATGTTCGTTAATAAAACTTAATAAAATACAATGCTTGGAATTTGTTTTAGTGCTGCTGAGGTATTATGAAAACAGATATATTTAAAATTTTATTACTTCTAAATTTTCAACATGTCAAACTCATTTTTATTTTAACATTGTCATTAAACATTAACTCTAGCTAAGGAGTATATTTATACTACTAGCATTGTACTAGCATTTATGTATATAAGGGTGATTCTCACGAAATATGACAATTCACTGTCCCTTGCTCCAAGATCTAATACTATTATACTAAAAGAACTTTTTTTAAAAAAAAAATTAATAAATAGCATCGCTGTTAGCATTTTAAAATTACTCTGCGTTAGCAATGACTGTTTTGTATAATTAAAAAATTTAATTCAACTTCAAAATATCATTTTTCTGGCATGTCACAAACAATGTTTTCAATAATAACTAGCTTCAAAACTTCCCATACATTTTTCAATATATAATTTTTTTTTATCTCAACCGATGTAAACATTTCTAGAATATACTCAGAGGGTACTATTTACAAAAACTTCGTTTAAAATAATTTTTTCTGTCAATAATTTGTTTGTCCCAAGAAAATCTGTCATTTTTCTGGCTACTTTTATTTAGTGGTTTATAACCAAAATAGATAGAGCCAGCAATCAATATTTTATGTTAATAGATTGATTAGATACCTTCCTATACAAACAAGTCTTGTTGCATGAATAAAGAACCAATTTTCTGGTTTAAAATATATTTAAAAGATTTTTCGAGGTGAGTAGGTTTTTGTATTATTTTCCTGTTTTCTTGAAATCATAAATAACAAACTACATAGATTTATCTGAGTTATTTTAAAAAAATCCTGTTGTTTTCTACAGAATATAAATGTCTTAGGCCAAAATATTAAATTAAAGTAAAGTTATATGCTATAAAATGGTGAATTTGTCATTATCCTGGCTTATGAGTGCCAGGACATTGAAGTGTTACCATAAATTTTCTTTAACTGCTAATATTGTAAGGAGGGAAAGCAAATATAAACCTAATACCATGTTTATGTATGATTGTAAAATGCTTGGATGTAATCAAAGTTATTTATTTATTTAATGATTGATTATTATACACAGTTTTATTCTGTACATATCAGCAACAAAATTTTTTTTGATTCTTTCTACAATGGATAAAAATAAATAATTTAAGCAATTTATGGTTCATCTAACATAAGTTGAGTTAAGTTGAGTTACTTACTATTAAGTTAAAATGACAGTTTTTTAAACTTCTAAGCTAATATGTCATTTTCCTGGCATACAAGATTTGGTGAATTTTGATTTTATTTTTTTTCTCGAGCAAATGTCAATGAACTACACTGCTGTCTGTAAGATATTAATAAGTGTAACTAAAGAAATATACAACAAATTTTAGATTATTTTGAAGATTTTTTGGTCCGAATTGTCATGTTCAAAAAGAATCACCCATATATATTTTTTTATCATGTTTAAAAAAAGTGATAGTAAAATAATGATAATAGTAAAAATTTCTTTGGCTTAATATTTAAAATTTAACTGAAGAGCATTAATGTGTAAATACAAAAAATTTAAACGAATGTAGAAAAGAAGCTTGTTTAAATTTTAATCTGTAAGGTCCTTAATATTCTTTGCGAAAACAAAGTTTTTATGTGGCTAATTTTTTCTATGGCTAATTCATCAATATCAGAGACTTGAATCCAGCCTCTGATTATTACTTTTTTTAACTTTATTTTTATAAAAAGCTCTGTTTTAAAATGCTTACACGTTACACCAACTTTTTCTTAAATCTATTTATGTTCTTAATGTATTATCTATAAATAGCGAAACACGGGAAATGGAATTGTTTTAAACAAAAATCTGTTTTATTATAGAAATGTTCTCAAAAGATTAATTGACTGTAGATAAATTTTGATAATTCATACTAATGGTAGCTTTTAAAAGATGATGTATGAAATTAAATATTTTTCCGTCTATTCTCCTATGCAATTATATGTTTGTGCAAATTTACATTTGATAAAACATAATAACTACTCCTATTTTTCGGTTTTAAAATTAAAACGTTATGTAATTTATTTGGCTAAGATTGTTGGTTCAGTATGTAGCACCTCTAAATAATTATGGAATTGTAGAAAATGTCTGATGTGCCCATGTAAAGTTATTTTTGCATTTAAATTACTGGCTATTTTTCAGGACTCGAAAAACAGCCCGTCCGCCCGTCCTCGACGGTCAAAAATTCTCCGCGGACAACGAATTTCTCGTATCCGACGTCCGCGCGGACGGCCATATTCCCGTTAATGTTCGTGATACATTTTCAATTTTTATTATCTTACAAGAGTCTTGTAAGTTACAAGGCAGCAAAATGACCCACAATACAGCAACATACTGCGCATATATTGATGTTTTCTCTGTCTGGGAGTACTGCAGCGGTTGAAAGGGGCTTTGCAGCAATAAACTTACAAAAAAAAAAACACAATACGTACTGGTCTTAAACAAGAAGCTTTAAAAGCAATTATGAACATCTATAAATGGAAAACCCCTTTCAGATTTCTGTTCAGAAACCTCTGTAAATCATTGGCTTGATTGTGGAACTGGCAAACGTCATATTTGATTCATTTAAAAAACGCAGTACCCTCGGATAACTTGACCCTTGTCATTTAAATTATTTTATAAAAGAAATACTAGGTTACTATTAGTAACCTAGTATTTCTTTTATTACTGTATAATGTAATCCTAGTAACGACTAATTCATTGTGCAATTTATATAAATGTTTGTAATAAATAGGAGAAAATTATATTTTTATTTATTTAAAAGCGACGGGTTAGTTTCAACGGAGGACGGGTGCATTAATGGACAAGCCGTCCTCGGGGACGGGTAAAATTTCTGAGTTTTTTCGAGTCCTGCTATTTTTATAATATTAGATACTTTCCTGGTTTCACACCCTAGAAAAATTTTACGTTTCATTTGGGATTCAGGTATTTTGTTAAGTAAAATTTCAGATATTGAAAGAATAAAGTTACTTAAGTATTTCTCCATTTAATTTCAGTGAAAAAAGAAGTGGAAGAAATATTTGTTGAAGTGAGTAATCTGAATATTTTTAAAGTATGTTCTTTTTTGTGTCAATTATTACAAAAAATGGGAATTTAAAAATTAAAAAAATTTGCTTTAGGACTCTTAGGATTTTAGGAAAAAAAACTTTTTTTGGTGGTTAAAATTTTCCCTCAATTCAAATGTAAATTTAATTTTAATAATATAGTTTGGTTTTTATCATATAATTTCAAAATTTGAACAATGCATGATAATTGTGAAATTACAAATGGCTAGAGCAAAATGAGAGGTGACAAGAGTTAGTAAAACTGCCAAGATGGATTAAGTTAATTCATTTGAAAAAAATAGGAATTCATTTAAAATTAAAAATAAACACTTGAAAATTATTAATGATATAAAATTAATCAAACACTACACTGCATAAAAGATAGAAAAAATACCAACAAAAATTTAGCAGCTCAAGTATTATTTCTTTATTAAATCTGAAATATTTATTCCAAAAAACCAACTGGTCACAAAGTATACTTTGGAATAAGAGGGAGAAAAATTGATGGCAGCAGAATTTGGTAAAATAATTTTATATAGTGTTTCTGTACTGTTATGTGAATAATACGTGGAATGACATTATAAAATTATTGTTCCATGTTTTTCTCTTTCTTAAGAATACAAGCAATCATGTAAAATTATATGGCCGAATTATTCTACTACCGTCTAAATCTTCCCCTTGCTTACTCCAAAAATGAAATGCGACGCAAAATAATATCAGAAAATACGAAATCTAATATTATTGATCATAGATAATATCAGTTTATATAGAATCGAAACAAAAAGTTTTGTTAGTTAACCAACTGTAAAAAAGAGTAACAGTCAAAATAATTTTTGGCTTACTTTTTTCCAAAAACGTTTACATTTTACTTCCAATGACAGTGTTAGAAAAGGCATGGTCCAATTAAGTTTTTCTTAAACCTTAAATAAAAAAACTACAAGCTTTAAATTTAATTCATGTTTATTTTATTTGAAGCTGTGATTTTAAAACTTGAATCTATGAACCTAAATAATTTAAAATAAGGAGTAATAGAAATAAAAATATTAAGTTATGTAATGAAAAGAACAATTAATGGAGATATAGTACTAATTTATATAAGACAAGCATAACAAATTGCCACTGTATTACTGACACTAATGATGCACTTTGTAGTAGGTTTTTATTGAAACAAAAATTATGTCCTTAGAAACAAAATGAAGAGGTTCTTTTAAGGGAACGGTGAAAAATAGTCATTTTATTATCGAATCCAATTATGCTTAATTTTGGTAATCTGTAAAAATTTAAATAAAAAAAATAAGTG
This sequence comes from Parasteatoda tepidariorum, assembly GCF_982258835.1. Taxonomy (NCBI): domain Eukaryota; kingdom Metazoa; phylum Arthropoda; class Arachnida; order Araneae; family Theridiidae; genus Parasteatoda; species Parasteatoda tepidariorum. Next base: position 110,340,480 of record NC_141762.1, read on the forward strand.
TAGTACTAAAACGAAAAATTAATGGAAAAATTGAACTAACTCGTTTGAGAGAAGCGTAAAGAAATATAATTGGAGCCAATGCAACTTAATTTTGGTAATAAGAACTAATTAAAAATTTAAAACAATAAGGTATATATTTAAGAACTATTAAGCAAAATAGAGAAATGCCACTAATTAGTTTAGGAGAAATGTAAAAAACTGCCATATTATTATTGACACCAATGATGTTGTGTATTTAATTATAGACACTCTTGGGAATTGAAGCAATTTTAATAGGTATTAAATGTACGAATATATAGGGCATCTATACTGGGAAGTTTTAATATAGGTACTGCGAAAAAGAAAGTTTTCTCGCTTTCTTTAAAGGGATAAGTATCTGAGAAACGCGATCTTATTTTGGAAGATTTATGTATATTAATTTAGCCTACCTTTGCGTTTTGTGAGCGAGGGAAAAGACAACATAAACATAAAATCGAGCGTTACAATTGATCATGAAAAAGGTCATATGTATTCGTTATAATATTTAAAGTTGTTTTTTTTAAATAATTTTTTTAAAAAAAGTTTTATTTTAATTATAATAGCATTTTTTTTAATTCTGAACTATATTTGCTTCTATAAAACAAAAGAACTTTAGTTAATAAGACAATCTTCAGAAACATGTGCAGTTTTAATCCCATCCACATGAATACTGCTTGTGTGTTTATCAGCAACCATATCCCGCAATCTTAGACTCAACTCGAACTCTTTGATCTATGGAAGTGATGATCATATTGTTCATTTAATGTTTTAACAGTTGACAGTACCTTCTACAAATATTTTGAGGGGTCACTCTGCATGAAATTCAATTCAAAATTTCTCTTGAGGTGAAATTCTACTTGGATGCCTTGACTCATTTTAACAACAACAAAAAAAATAATATTTTAAATTCAATAATATTAATCATAAAATAATAATAATTACATTAATATCAAAACTTTCCTTTTCAGGATCTTTGTTGGTGAAATGAGCCTTAATATGCAATAGTTGTAAATAGTTGGTCTCGAAAAAATGCTTCAGATTGTGAAATGTTTAAAATCTTTTCTGCATAAGAACGACAATTTCTCAATTTTTTTAAATATTGTGGTTTAAGAAAAGTAATTAAAATATGGCTTGATTTGATTGATCTTTCCCTGTTTTAAAAATACAAGGGTTGAAATTTTGCTTCTTCTGTGAAATTACTTCAATTCCTATACATTTTATTGCCATAAATTACATTATTTTTAATCTTCTTTCATTAGCACAAAGGCGCCAACAACTTGAATGCTTTTAATGAAGAAAGAAGCTTAGGAAAAAATATTATCATAACCAGTACAAAGCCAATAAAACTATTAAACTATTAAACAATAAAACTATTTACTCTTCCAAAATTACCAGAATTCTAGAAGGTTATAAACAGTTTTTTCAAACTTCTAAGGTACTAGTTTCAAGAACAACTTACAAACAAAGAATGTATATAGTTTCAAGTTCTGAGAATGAAGAACCTGTGTTTAGAAAAACATTATTTTGTGAAAAGGCTCCAAAGTTTAATTTGTTTGTAATCTTTTTAAATCTTGTTGTTTTTCTTACAATCGACTGAAAAATGTGATGTAGTACAAGTAATAGCGCCAGAAAAATTTATAATAATGAATATGTTATAAAAATATTGCTTTTTATCAAATACTCACCATCACTTACTAATATGTAAGAAAATGACAGTAATTTTTTTCCAAACTGAGTGAAATTTTAATCTTTTTATCAAGTAGTAAATTATGTTTGTAAAAAAGTGATTTAGTTACATTGTAAACTTTAATTCATATGAGGCAGAGTATATCAAGAAATTTAATATCTTGTTAAAATATTGAAAACTATTTTTTGATGATCCCAAATTTTAAAACTGTAAACATTGAGGTATCATAATTATTTTTTAAAATTACTGTAAATTAAAAATAAGTTTGAATTGAATGCACTCTCTTAGTATCAAAAACATACAATCTATCATATTTTTGAGTGAATATTATGTATTTTTTTGATGAATGCTGTGATTTGTATAAAAATTATAATACAGTCGACTCGTGTTATAACGACCCTGTGATAGAACGACCAACATGATATAACGACCCTGTGAAGGAGTTCCAATTCACATCCATAAAAGATAACGTTATTTTTCTCTTGCTATAACGACCGTAAAAAGGTCAACTCCTAATATAACGACCCTCTCTGAATTTGAACACCGCTCTTTTCTAACTTCCTATTGGAAAGTGGAGTTGAATGGTTGACCTTGAACAAGCACACATATGTTAAGTCTTCTTAATATGTAACTTCAACAAATTAATGCACATCAAAAAATTAATATCTTCGTCTAATGAAGTCTCGTTTATGTTCCTCGGTCTACTCTTCTTTATAACACTGCAGATTATGTACATAAAAAAAAATTCGTTATATATACCGCAAATTATGTACATCAAAAAATTAATTCATTAGAAACTAGATTTTTTTTTGTCATACTATGTTTTTTAAACTGTACTTTAAAATAAAATTCTTAATTGTTAACAGTTGTAATTTAATTGTTAAAATGTCATTATGTTTTATTAATGTATGCATCCTATCCTTTTTTGGTTTATAACATGTATACCACAAATAGTATATGCATGCATTATGACGTTTAAAACCATTATGTGACCGATTTTCAAAGGAAATTTGCTCATTTTGATATAGCGACCATTTGATATAACGACCAGATTGGGGCAGTCTCGATGGGGTCGTTATAACGCGAGTCAACTGTATATTTAAATTTCAAGATTTTGCATCAAAATTATTACATTCTGTGTATGTATACAAACATCAAAGTGATTGTAAATGAATAAATTATGTTTGAATATCGATCTAGATCTGTATATTTTTTGTTAATATTTCCATGTCATTATTTTTAAAATTTCTTAATTTACTTCAAATTTATTATTTCCATACGCCAATATATTTAATATTGAAATGCTTCCTTAGAGATTAGAGAATGACCTATCCAATATCTGTCTACTTTTTTATATAAATCTTTACATGTGAAAGTAATATTTTCATTTTTAAATAATTTCTAAATACATTAATAAGAATTTGAATGAGCCTAAAATTAAAATTCTCTTTAAGACATTAGTGGTACTAACTCTATGGCATCTTTTGGTTCTTTGACGAATGAATTGAAAAAAATGATTTTAATTTTAAATAAATTATTTTGAAGAAAGAAAAAATTTTTTATATGAAAGACAATATTTTGAAAGCGCTAAAAAAGCAGAAAAGGTTAGCATCATTATTAAATTATTATAAAAAAAGAGGCGATAATTTAAGTCAAATTCACATAAATCAAATTATAATTTAATTACTTAAATCCATAAAAATTTAAAAAAAACTTTTAATTTTAGATGTGTTTATTTATATATATGTATATTAAATGACACATTTAAAATAAAAATAGTGTTTTGAAATTTTCATAAATTTAAATAATTAAATTATAATTTGATTTATATAAAATTTATTTATATTATCGTCTCTTTATTTTATAATAGATTCTTTCAAAATACCCATGTTTGGTGCAACCTTCTCTCGTTGTCTGGAGCTAGTAAGAGCACTAATATATAGTAAAACTGAACACGAATTTATGTAGCCAGCAAATGAATACCAATGTTAGGCGCAACATAGCTCGAAAATTTTTACAGCGCAGCTAGGTATGATTGCTTTAGGATATTAATTTTCGATTAATAATACATGAATGAAGAAAAAGAAGACAGTACTTGAAATATTAAGTTTCTTTCATTTTTTTTTCATCTTTGATATATGAATAAAATAATTATACACGTATTTTTAAAATTAGGCTGTATATACTCCTTTTTCTACAATATTTACTTAAATTCTTTTATGTTGTTTTACTTGTCAATTGTAATAGCTTGTAACATCAATGTTAACAGTTATTTTACGGTATAAAAACACTAAAATGCTTATACCGTTCTGAATATTTTTTTAACATTATAGGAGGATATATTGAATATTTTTGAAGAATAAAAAAGTTGCGAGCTTAGAATTGGGGTCATTAGTAAGATATGCATATACTAGTGCCAATATACCATAAATCATAATCCTAAATTTATCCTAATGCATAAATAATCATATGTGAACCATCTAAGAGCAAATAACATTATTTGTTTTAAATTGTTTTGCAAATTTTTTATTTTTGTTACAACGAAATGAATATTCTATTATTGTTTTTTGTTAATAATCTGAAAATTTTTTTCGAATCACACAAATGCTCTGAATCTTTATTACATTTTTTAATATTAGTTAAAACGTAAGGCATTAATTTTTATATTTTATTTGATGCAATCTAGCATATGGAAGGCTACTGCAAAAATTCACCAATTTTCTACAAATATTAAAAAGAACAAATTTTATGTTTTATGTAGAAAGTAAATTGTTACTCGGAAGGACAAAATATTCTTTAAAAAATTATTCTACCTGTTTTTCAAAATTTATTTATTATCTTTAGATTTTTGAGCTGAAGTTATTGGAATAAAATTATATATATATATATATATAATAAAAAATAAATAAATAAATAAACTGCAAAACTAATTAAATACATTAGTTAATTATTCTTTCTTTTAAATACTAAAGCAGCAAAGCATTTTTTATAAAAGAGTTGTAAATCTTAGAAGATTGTTGCACTGTAGTTTTTCATAGTCACCACCCATAATATTGATTAAGTAAATATGTATGCATATTAGTGGAGTCACATTATTTATGAGAGGAAGAAAGAAAACATGCGATAAAAACTGTCGAATCAAAAGTAAGATGAAAAATATCAAAACCAGTACCTGATTGAACTAGGAGGAGTTTCCAAATCACACTCAAACTACTCATTCTTTCCGACGGCATTCAAACATGTTTTGATTTTTCAGTAAGTACCATCTTCAATTTTGATAGATTTCTTCTCTTATCTGAAATAATAGTTATGTTAATGCTATATACTATTTTGTTTAAAATTTAGGAAGAATTATAGGAAACCATATATATCAAGGGTAATGGTTATAGAATTATCTGTATGCGTAATTGTTTGTTAAGCAATTTTGAAAGGTGTTCTGTAATAACCACTCTTAATATATATTTGAAACCTTTGTCAACATTGAAGTAAAAAAAAATAACGAATTAGTGCTCGTCAATAAATAGTTTAGTGAAGAAAGAATTTAAATGCATTATTCAAGTTCAGCGAATCACTTTCAAAAGGAAAGCGAGGTTAAAAGCATCTAAACCAGTTTGATTGCCAGACAATCAGACTGGTTTTGTTGTTTTTATTTTTCTGTCTTCGCAAGAAATTCGAAGAAGTTTGATGATGCATTTCTTTATTCACCAAAAACTAAATTATCTCCCAATTAAGCATAATTTGCATCTCCCAATTCATTAAGTTATTTTATTTTTACTTTTGACAAGGCTACTATAAAGCCCTATACTAAAGGTGGTTAGTACAAGCTACCCAGTATATAATTTTTTTAACAATTTAGTTTTAGATTTCAGACTTTTTAAGTTCATATTCAGTCTCTGTCGTAATCGGAAATTCTGTCAAAGGACAGAAAAGCGTCATCTATGATTTTGAACAGACTTGTCAAATACATAGTGTTACGTGATTTCAAGACTTTTATAATATTTCCAGAGTTTAATTGTTGTATACTGAAACTGTTAATTAATTTCACTTTATTGCTTAATATCTATTTATACAGTTACAAGGTCTCCTAAAATTTTTATAATAAAAGACACTGAAAAGCTAAGACATTTAATTATATAAGCAAAAATATCACTTTTTTACACTAATAGAGAGGTTATGGAATAATTTATTTTGTTGAACTTATTTTAAATTAGTTTTGAGTGAAGTTAACCAGCAAATAGGCAAATGAAATTTATTTCGTTATAGTTTCTTATAAGCTGCCAATCTAGTTTGATTAAATAATAAATTCATTGTAGGAAATCATTATACTAACAAAAAGTTTTGTTCACCCACTCATAAATAAAAGTATGGCCAAAACAAGTTTTACCTAATTTAGTACAAGAAAACTGTAAAATTTTGCTAAAAGTCGCAGGAAACTGTTGGCACTACAAAAATTTTCATTATCCTACCTAGTCTATAAAAGTGAGGGGAAATTTAGTATGTTTCATAAGCATTGCTAATTACCATCTTCAAAATCTGTCAGAAAAAATAAGCTTAGAAGCTTTGGTTATATATTCTAAAAACCAGAAAATTGACGCAGCATTAAGTTGAAATTTTTTCTATAACTATGAGGTATTCTATTACAAAATACCGATTAATTCTATGACGTAACTTCAGCTCCCCATAAAAACAATCAATTTTGTAAAACGCACGGAAAACAATTAGATTTCATATGAAATTATTATTACTTCAAAAGATTTCTTTTTGTAAAAAAATTATTAATAAATTTAGTACCGTTGATTTACATAATTAATATTCACCGCATAATTAATATTCACCATCATAATGCCTGTATAATTCATACGTTTTGAAACAAATACTCTAAGAATTAGATTACATGATCACCATGACAATTCTACTACAACCGAAGTTTGCCAGCTATGCAAACCAAGTTATTGCTAACTTATGTTCTGAAAATCACAAACTAGAATTTAGCCTCCAAATGTCAGTATATTGTACAAATTTGTTAACACAGTTTTGTATGTCTATCACTACAAAATTCCAATGAATATTCACTAGTATATAAGACATATTAACTCGATTCTATGATGGGGTACCTTTTCATAGATGACCGTTGACATATTCGATAGCTACCATTCCCATGTTAGAAATTTATTTTGTTATAGTTTATAATAAGCTGCCAACCTTGTTGGATTAAATAATAAATTCATTGTAGGAAATCGTTATATTAACAGAAAGTTTTGTTCTCCCACCCATCAATAAAAGTATGGCCAAAACAAGTTTTAGCTAATTTAGTACAAGAAAACTGTAAATGTTTGCCAAAAGTTCTAAGAAACTGTTGGCACCACAAAATTTTTCGTTATACCACCTAGAAAAAAATATAGCCAAAACAAGTTTATGCAAACTTTTAATCTAGAAAGAATCTCAAAACATAGGCTGACTTCACAAAATTATTCGAGCATATGGTGCTTTAACAAAACGTATCGTTAGCTGTCCCACCAGGAAAAGTTATGGCCAATGCAAGTTTCTCAAAATGTACGACTTAATATTTATAACCATCGTTGAACAGCCGGCCCAATTTTTCGGGTTTATGACTACAAATGTTAAACTCCATAGCCTTGTAATTTGGAATCCAGTCCAGAAGAAGGGGGAACTCCTGGATCAAGTATTGGGAGAAATTTGCCTTTGTGGAAGACTTTTTGATGGAACTCACCAGCATTTGTGTTACGTGGAAAGGAAAACCATGACAATCTACCACGGTCAGCCTGGCGGCAAGGGGACCCATGATCCGTCAACCTCTCAGGGTGTGTTTTACGTCAGCACTGTGTTCAGCGGAATTCGTTTCGACCAGATATAGCTGGGATTCGAAACCTCGTTGGAAGACGAACGCTCTATCCACCGTGGTTCTACGACTTAATATGTACGAAACCACAAGTTTGAATTTCGCGATTAAACGCTTAACTAAATACTCTTAATTTTTCTTCTTCTCAAGAACTTAAAATAATATTAGTAGATTCATACAAAAAGCAAAAGTATTGTGTGCAAAATAAAAAAAATGGCCACTTCTATATCTTTTGGCCTAATGATTTTATCTCCATGTGCTAAGATGCTAAATTAATAGAATTATTAAGATAACATCTTAGTGCATGAAAAATTATAAAGGTGCTCGCTTCTTTATTTTGCACATTGTATATAACACACTATTAACAATCACATTTAATCTATAAATTTATGAAGGATCCACAATAGGAACTCACTTGTAATTTTTACTTTCCTTTTAAAGAACTTAGACCAATATTTGCAGCATTCCTAAAGTAACAATATAAAGAAAGCAAACACTTCAATATTTTTTTACTTAATAATTGAATCTTCATTTACTCAGATGCTATCTTAATTAGATAGCCTCATTGAGATTATCTTAATGGTTTGATTAAGATAGCTCCTTAGAGTATGAAAATCCAACGGTTAGATCAAATGTTATTAAGGTACTTGCTTCTTTATATTGCACACCGTACATAGCACACTGCATTAACAAACATTTAATCTATAAATTTATGAGGCATTCACAATGGGAACTTACTTGTAAAGAGGTAACAGAGACTGGTAATCGGAAGGTGAAGTGGTCTCAAGAAAATAACTGAGTATTCCCAGGCGGTGGGGGCAATGTTTCTGCTCCCATATAAGTGAAAAACGTTGCTACAGTTTCCCAATTAGAGTGAAAAGCAAACTGAATGGTCGCTTCCAGGCCACACTGAGATCGGGATCGTTTGAAAAATTTGGGATCAAAATGCTGTTGTGCTGCAACAGCACCACCTAGAATTATCCAGAGAACATAAAATTAGAATAACTTAAACAAAGTTAAAAGCTTGACGATGTTCACATTCATTAATTAAAATAATAAACCGCAGCAGTATCTTGCAAATTTTAGCTAACAATTTGAAGCACCCTTAATTGATATTTTATTGTATCCTGATTGAATCCTAGGTGGTATTCCTCACTCAGATAAATCCTAGGTTTATGGTATTCTTATTGAACTATCTAGTCTAATATATTTACATACCTAGACATATATTTTCTAACTGAATGAAAAAAAATATCAAAATAAAAATTTTATTAAAAATTTTTTTTTTCAAATATGGGATATGCAGGGCAATTTAATTTTTAATTCTTGAAGCCCATGCGCATAAAATAGTCAGGAGTTCTTAGATGGTATAGGGCAAAATTAGGAAACTTTGGCAACAGTCAGTTGTAACATTTTCAACAGTATAAACTTTTTCAAAAATAGAAAATTTTAAATGGTTAAAAATTGTCAATAAATAATAATATCAGGCATTTCTTTTAAAGCATCTCTCAAAATATGGTAAATATTACAATTGAAAAATGCAGAAAAATTTAAAAAAACAAGTGTGAAATAAAATAATTTCCTAAGTGTTATGAAATATTCATATTAATTCCATATTTATTTAACAAAAAAACCAATAATAAAGTGCACATGTTTCACATTTTTAATAAAAGGTGGCAACTGGCAATTAACGTTTTAATCACTATTTGTAGTAGTTAGCCATCCTGTGGCGATCGTTAATTTTGACGTAAGCCCTAATTCATAATCAAAGATAAAATATTATTGGCTTAATAGTTGTTAAATTTTGATGAATGAAAGAATTTGAATGAGAGATGACATCGATTGAGAACATAGTGAATCTTGCATTATAACCGCGTTGAACCGTGGACCAAATTTTAGGTTTACAATTACCAATGTCCAATTCCGTAGCCTTGTAATTTTGATCCCAATCCAGAAGACAAGGGAACTCCTGGATCAAGTATTGGGAGAAATTTGCCTGCAGAACTTTTTTTGATGGAATTAACCTGAATTTGCATTACATGAGGGAAAAAATCACAAAATCTCCCACGATTAGCCTGACAGCAAAGGGACTTTAACCCATGATCCATCTGTCACTAAGGATATTTTACATCAGCACTGTGGTCGGTGTGAGTCGGGTGCAGAATTTGCATTGACCAGTTATTACTGGGATTCAAACCCGGTTCATCTCATCGGGAGGTGAGAGCTCTATCCCCTGAGCCACTGTGACTATCTTGAGGGGCACACTTTAGATATTCTAAACAATAAGTGCTGAAAATATTTTAAATTACAATATCAAACACCAAAAGGTTACAAACCAAGATTAAGTATTTCTCTATGAAATACAATGGTGACATCTTTGTATCATCATTATATCATAAGATATTCAAGGTGAGTAGTTTTTGTGCTTCGTACTTGAGCTTTACTTTATTTCAGAGAGCTAATTTTGCCTTTTCTTAAACTTTAAGTTGCCTACATTCTTTTAAGAAATAAATTGTTTGCACATTATTTATCAAAGTAAAGCAGGAAAAAATATGTATGGCCTTGATTGGAATATTGATGCTTAGAGGCTCAAAATGAAAGTGACCAGTAAAACAAAAGATAATAGAGGAATATTAAATGCAAAATTTGGTTAAACATTTTTAGTCATTTGCATTTTTGCAGTAAATAATTTTTTTTTTACTTTATTCCTCTATTCTCGAAAGGAATAAATATACATAACTCAGCTACTGTAAATACAGCTAAATCTTACAAGCAAATGCAAGTGAAGAGTACAAATTCTTCTTAATTACTTCTTACGCTATTTTCATAGCAGTCGTATAACTAACAATAACACTGAATTAACAATTACGTTCAAAAGTATATATCAATATTAAATTTTGACAAAATGTAATGTCTTTCAGTAGAAAATGGCTATATTTTATTGATAAGAACAATCAAGCAATTCAAATTTAAAAGTCAGACTAGAAAAGTTATATCATTCAACTTTGTAGTGCAAATTAAAAAATTTCTTTAAGAATTTTAAATCCTTAGTTTGTTTAATTTTAAATTATTGACATTGATTATTCTTGCATTAGGGTCTAGACATGCTAACATATATCAGTTTAAATATTAGTATAAAAAAGCAGAAATAATTTGTTGAGTAATGTAAACATGTGTTTAATTGCCTTTAAACTACAGAGAGAAAGAACGCTAAATGAAAACAAAATTTTATTTTAATCAAACATTAAATGGCACTTTAAAATCTATGAAACTCATTACTTCTTTAGAAATACATAAATTTAAGAGACAAAACATCGTGAGAAAAAATTTAAGAATAAGTGTAGAAATAAAAGAAAACTAATGCTACTTCATAAGTAGTTAGCCTCTCAACATAATTTAGAAGCTTCTGCTCCAGATTAAGTCCGAAAATTAATAACAGATATTTTGCTACTAACTGATTATGTGTGGACCCTGTTGTAAAAAGTCATAATAGTTTTCAGAGATATAGCAGATTTTCCTAAAATAAATATTTATTATAATATATTTCTGCAAGGAAAACTTAATTGTTCAGAAATTGCTGAACATTACTTGAGCAAAATGGATTAATCACTTTTTAACCTATGAGGTCTTCATCCAATCAATTTATGTTATTTTATAGTAATTTTAAAAAATGTGCTCAAACAATGTTTCACTACGATTACTTCTACACCTTCGGAATAATATAGCTTAAATAATTTTTTATAGTGTTTTCGTTAAAATGGCTACAAAATTGTATGGATTTTTAAAAAAATTTGTTTATTCATCTAAAATTGGGCATAATTAAATTTTAAGGTTTGCATTTAAGTAAAGCATCATATTATAAAACTTTAATCACAATATAATTGTTTAAAATTTAAATGAATAATATTTTTAACTAAGACATGCAAATTTCTTTATAATGAAAATTTTAGTAGATATTAACTAATGTTACACAAAAAGGAAAACTTCAACAATCTTGTGAATTAAAAACAAGTTCATTGACTATGCCGATACAATGATATATTTGTACAACCCTTTTTTCCCATTAATTTTACCATAAGCAACATAATTTGAAATAAGCTATAATCTAAATATCAATCTTACTATCAATTCTAGCTTACATAATTTTAATCCATCCAAATATCAATATCATATATCAATTACTATAAGAACAGTATGAGGAGTTAAAAGCTATAATTACTTTGTAAAAGTAACCTCTTTCAATAACTCAGCTCTCTTTTTCTGCTGTTTTATTATTCTCGTCTCATATATCTCACCAGCATCATAATTGATGTCATAAGCAAAATGCTCCATGTATCAAAGTAATCATAAAATGATGAGATAAACCTAGAAATATTTAAATGTACTTAATATATTCAACAAAATAAACTAATGTGATATGTGTCGTTCTCAATAAGTGATTTATGAGGGGGAGTTTGCCTAACTACTTGAATCAAGTGTTGTTCTCCTGTCTTCTGAGTTTGCTTCAAAATTAATAGTCTATTAGATCCGCTGTAGATTTGTTATTTAATGTCAATTATAAAATATAAAATAAATCCCTTTCTTAAAAGCATCAACCAAACAAAAGAGCGGTCAAAGAAATTTTAATGCTTGACTTGCCAAAGTTATATAAAATTTCTGAACATGCCTATATTTTTTTATACTTATATGCCTACCAGGAATGAAAACATTTACTCAGGAATTGTGCAAACTGTAATACCGAATTAGTACCCCTTCCAACTTGATAAAAAATTGCAAAGATGCTGGATAAACTGTACCAAAGAGAAGGAGAGAAATCTATTGCAGATAATAAAACCTAAATGTTAACTTAACAAATTAATTATATAAATGAGAAATTATAAAGTTTATCTTTTTATTCTGTTAGTCGTGCTTATTTTTATTACAACAGTCAATCACTGTGCATAAAGAAATAATAAATATACAAGTTAAAATTGAAATGTGAAAGGAAACACAAAAGCAGTTCTATTTGAACTTTGGTTATTTTGCATGCAAGGAAAAACACACACTTGACACAGACACACACACACACATATATATATATATATATATATATATATATATATATATATATATATAAACTGCTGTTTGTAGAAAATGCAACACCATGAAAGAATCATCAGAATCAAATGAAATTTAATGCAAAAACGATTTGTACTGATACAAATAAATGATGAAATTTTCAAAACAAAAGAAACAAATTAAGCGTCCGAAATCAGTATTTGGTGCAGCCACCACGCGCTGCAATAAGTGCTGCTATACGACGTGGCATGGAGTCAAACAGATGTTGAATATCTGCTTGAGGAAGAGAATTCCATATCGCTTGTATGCGCAACCAAAGTTCGTCTTTGGAAACTGCAGGACGCGGATCACGAGTGAGACGCCGACCAACCATATCCCACACGTGCTCAATAGGCGACATATCCGGCGAATAAGCAGGCCAAGGAAGAAGTTGCATGCGTTGTGCTGAACAGAAGTCTCTAACAGTCCGCGCAACATGTGGGCGTGCATTATCCTGCTGAAAGATAGCTCCAGGGATGCCTTGAAGGAAAGGAACGACTTCGGGCTGTAGCACTTCACGGACGTATCTGTTGCTATTGAGATTACCCTCAATTCGTATCAAATTGGATCGTCCATGTTACGAAATCGCACCCCAGACCATAACTCCGGGTGTTCGACCACTATGTCGTTCAATAATACACTCAGGAAGGCAGCGTTGACCGGCATAACGTCTAACACGAACACGGCCATCATGGGTCCACAAATTGAAGCGTGATTCATCTGAAAAGACAACTTGGTGCCAATCAGCTCGCCAGTCTCTGTGCTCAAGAGCCCACTGCCGACGCAGCCGTCGATGATCCGCCGTGAGGGGAATCCTGTATAATGGCACCCTTGCACGCAATCCACGGCGCAGCAGACGACGACGAATTGACGAAGCCGACAATTGTACACCTGTAGCAGTAGACCAATGTGCTGCCAGCTGCCTGGAGGAAGCTGTGCGATCATTCACCGCCATGCGGAGCAGGTGTCGATCATCGCGCTCTGACGTCACCTTCTGTCGTCCAGTGCCTGTTTTTCGAGTTGTTCGGTGCTCGTCGGTCCACTGCTTCCAAACTCGCATCACTGTGGAATTGTTCCGCTGCATACGAGCTGCTATTGCGCGATAGGAAAATCCTCCTTCTCGAAGGCCGATTATCCTCCCTCGTTCAAACTCCGTAAGTTGCTTGAATTTCTTATTCTTCCGTCGTGGAGGCATACTCAGGTCACACTAAACGTTTGCCACTAACAAATAATCATAGACTATTTTCAACGTCCCGCTACAGCACTTTATTTATACGCTTTCAGCATCAATTCAGAGGGCGCTGCGCGCGCCACGCACGCGCGATGGCTCTGAAACTTTATTAATTTGCATAATATCCTATAATTGACATTTGCTGCGAATTTCATTTGATTCTGATGATTCCTTCATGGTGTTGCATTTTCTACAAACAGCAGTTTATATATATATATATATATATATATATATATATATATATATATATATATATATATATATATATATATATATATATATATATATATATATATATATATATATATATATATATATATAAAATTAACTTTTTCTTTTTTTGAAAAATTTATAAAAGTAACGTTTTTAGTTTTTATTAGCAAGCATTCAAGAAAATATGCATCTTAAGACAAGTAAAAATTTCTTTTGGGGTACGCATTTTGTACACTAACAAACTATAAGAAAGGTAAGTAAATATTTTGAGATTTTACAAACCCCAGAGAAAATTGATATACTCTGTGATTTATCGAAGGGTAAGTAAATATTTTGAGGTTTTACAAGCCCCAAAGAAAAGTGACATACTACAGTAATTTATGGGAAGGTAAGTAAATATTTTGAGATTTTACAAATCCCAGATAAAAGTAACATACTATGCCATTCATAGAAAGGTAATTAATATTTTGAGATTTTGCAATCCCTAAAGAAAAGTCACATACTATGTGATTTAAAGTACAATCAATACCTTCCTTGATCCTTGCCTTTCAATGGCAACGAGTGCTTTTACATCTGTGCCTCCTCAATAAGTCCTTTGGCAGCTTCAAAATTCTCCGACACTCTTTCTAGGCATCCATCGAGAACCCAGGATCGCTTTTTGATTTTACTCTACAAATGCAATTATTGAAACTGTTATTTTGAAAACATTAATAAAACAATGATGACTGAACAATGAGAAATAAAATACTCGTGCCAAAAATCTGTGTTTAGAAACCTTTTTTAATTTAAAAACTATTGTAGGAGATGTAACTATATATTTTTTGTAAAATTATCTCACATTCTCAACAAAAATTAATTTTTAGATCAGTTAAAGTGCAAAAGACTTTAACCAAAATTTATTAACAATAGCAGTATTATAAAACATTTTTTAAATCCAAAGTAAATAATTTATTTGCCAAATAATATAATATTAAATAATATATGTTTATCAATACACTGTTCTTGTTCATTAAAAACTTGGAAAACTAACAAATTTTGAAGCATGATAAGGTTTTTATTAACCTCTTTTTAACTATCTAAAATTTAATCATGCATTATAAATTACAAGCATCAAGAAAAGTCAAGAGAACGAAGAACAAAAAAACCAAATTTTTAAATTATTATAACTCAATCAAAATTTTAATGACATTACAGTTCAACTAAACATATAGAAATTTGATATCAAGGTATTATATTAATAATGTATATAAAAGAATGAGTTCCTCATGTGAGTGAGTTTGATGAAAATGTTACTCTTGAACATTACTTATTAAGCATTATTAATTAACTGCATTTTAATGCTTTATGGCTTAATAAGCATTAATTATTATTAACGTCACAGTAGCATAAATGTTAAATACTGAAGCAATAAGTAAGTTTTAGCACTAATGATAAATAAAGAATAAACTGCTTTTTTGAAAATTATTTTTAGCACAATCAAGCTTTAACCATAACAATGCTTATAAATAATATATTAAAAAAATATATACTGGTAATATAAATTAATTTGAAATATTTTTCACTCTTCCTGAATTATACTCTTTTATATAAGCATTGTATTTTGAAAATATTAGAATCATAAATAAAATAATACAGCATACATACGATAAAAATTTGTTTAGACTGGTAACAGAAAATTTTTAAAAAATCTGAAAAATGAAAAACATAAAATTCAGAAAAGGAACTCTTTCCCTTGGATTGTAGAATCCAAATGAATTATTTAGCAAGATTGAAACAAAATTTAACTCATTCTATTACTACATTTCCTAAATAATTTTAAAAACTATCAGAACATGCAGTTGTTCATGGTCTGTATTATTTTAAGACGTTTTAGAAGCATTATTACTTAGCTTTAAATTTACACACGTAAACTTATTTTATAAAAATATTTTTGTTATAGAGCAATAATACGTAAAAATTAAGAAATCACAATTGTTCATTAAACTTATATTCGTAATTAGCTCATTATAAAAAATATATTTGGAATACTTACTATTTTTTCATTAGATGAAATTTAAATTAAAGTATTTTTATAAGTAATAGAAAATTAAGTTACTTATATTATCACTTATTTCAAATTATTTCCATAAAAAAACTAATTTTGGTGTCTTTTAAAACAAAAGTTGAGTTTAAACTGTGGTTTAAAAAACAGCTAACCCTGAAAGAGTCACTGAGCAGAGGAAACAGTAAAAAAGTTGCATAGATTTTGTGCTGCAACTGTTCGACTCATCTACAGTCAGTTAAAATGTGCAATTTTAGCATACAACATTAATGTCTTCACTAATTCTATTTTTTAGCATAACCTCAAGCTGTTATGATCCAATGAAAAACTTTTTTCTGCGCTCTTTAAAACTTCTTAACCGATCAAGTTTTCTGAAAGAGAGAAAGCTGATATACATCCTTAGAAGAGTACCTTGTACTGAAATGCTAGATTTATACATTCTGGATTAAAAACCTTATTGTTCAACGACGATTCCTGTAAAACATAATGATAAATACTTTATAATGTGTTAAATAGAGAAACAATTTGAAGGTAAATTATACCAGTCTTACCAAATAATCATGATCAGTCTCAACAGTAGCTGGCTTTTTTTCCACTGACGCTGGTACACAAGATCAGTATCTAAATTACAGGTCTGAGCAAGAGCTTCTCCATATTCTTCGTTGTTAATCTTTGCAAAAAGATAAAAGAAGAAAACTAAGAAAACATAGCTTGCAAGTTAGAATGCATTGGAAATACGGTATTATTACAAGAATACAAAAACATAAAATTTAAACTAAAAATAGTTTTTTAATTACAATATCAATAAATTTAAACATTTGAAAATTTAGAAATATTCAAATATTTTTTAATGGAATAGTTCACGTTTACAAGCATAAATGCTAAATATAAATAATTCTATTTAAACTAAAACACTTTAGCATAGTCAGTAAAATTTGTGTTTCAAAAATAAATAAATATAAAAATCAAATGATCATCAAAATTTTAAGGATGAGGAAGTCATTTATTAGTCATTTTAAAGTATACTTTTATGTATACAGCCCCCTAAATCTTTTTAGAAGGGCACCCTGCCCTACCTATCCTTTCATGTGCCCTCTTTGACCTTTTATAATAATAAGCCATCATCGCTTAAAAACACTGTCCACTGTTTAAACAATAATTTTACATAGGTAAAATTATCTGTATACATAGGTTTAATTCTGATTACTTTTGTCAGGATAATTTTTGCAACTGGTTAAATTTTTATAAGTTTCTCTTTTCTTTTGGAGGGTATAATTGATGAATTTTTTAACGATTTTTAAAGTTATTTTTTCAATACCTTTTTTTTTAAAAAAATGTATTGAAAAAATTTTGAAAAAGAAAAAGGTTTCGTTAAATATTTATTTCCTCTTAATTTTGAGCTTAAATTATCGAAAAAAGTTGTTAATCAAAAGTTTTTTTCAAGTTGTTTATCATTAATCATTTAGTTTTCAATTTGCTTTAAGAAAATATGCATAGTGATTTTTTTAGCATGCCTTTAATTAATGATTTTTCTTATAAACTACAAATTTTTGTCTTATTTTGTTAAGGAGTGAGAATTACTTTTTAAAATATATACACACAAAATAATATAAGAGGGTAAATTTTTTAAATAGTATAAGAGGAAAATTGTTGAGGATCAAATTCAGTTACTACATAATATTACACATTTTTACAGTGTAAAGTGAGTGCCTTTTCAAAACTCTAAGCACTTTTCTGTGAGAATGCACCTTTTTTATTCCTAGGGAGAACTCTGTGTATAATGTTTTCACAAATGACTTTTATAAAATAATAATGTAAATTTAAAAGTACGAAGCAAATAATAATAACAGCACTACAAACTAAAATTAAGTATGAATAAGGGAAAAGTTTGACAAGAATTACTTTTATGTCACCATTTTTAAACATTTCTGAAAATCAGCAAAAGTTCCTAAAAAATGTTCTTCTTAAAGTTCTTAAAAAATCAATTAAAATACCTGCTTATTTTCGTTTTAGCAAAGTTACATTGTTTATTTAAGCCCAAAATTGGAATACTTTAGGAAAAGTCAAAATTAGATGGCGCGTTGTTACTTTCTTACGCAATCATAAGATTTACTTATTTTTGGCGAGGAGGAGAGAGAGGGTGTCCAAAGTTAAGAAAAAATATATTCTTTATATTTACGTCTCCATATTAATCGACGTTTTCATTATAGAAATTTGTGAAGATGACACGCATTTTATTCAGAATTTTCAAAATCCTACAAAATTAAAAATTCATAATTAATTTTAGTTCATTCGTAAATCAAGAGAGAAGAATTTTTTTTAAATATGTGATAGGTTGCTTGGGAGTGTTTATGAGCTAAACTCTTTCAGTTAATCTCCGGTTTTTTGTTTCTTGTGTGGAGCTACCGAGATTTTTTGACGAAGGTATTGATGCCGGAATTTACCCATTGAATTATATTGTAAAGGATATTACAAATTTTTAAAAAACATTTTCAAATTAAATAATTTAAGTTTCAAATAAAAATACAGTGTTTAATAATAGTTTTAAATTTGGTTTTTTCGTTGTAAAGTTTATTTTACTTTCTCTTATAATTTCAGCTACAGCTCTTCATCTTCAAGAAATCTACTATGAAAAAACTGATTGTTTTCAACAGCAAATGGAAATTACACACTCTGATGGAAAGTTGGGAGTTCTAAATTCAATCATTTACAACATTAAAGCAACCAGTGTGGATATTCTGCAAGGTCCACTTTAAATCTGCCATACATCTACATATGGCGGAAATTCCCTATGTTAATTGTGCTGTTGAAGTTTGAAGAAAGAGAGAAACCTGTAAGATTCATCACTGTTTAATGTTTTAGTGTGGTACACATTATTAACTGTTGCTGAACATTTCATAAAAACTTTCAAAAAAGCATTCAATGACTTATTGGAAATATAACTTCAAGTAAACAAAGACTTGCAATTGGAGAAGAAGTGCTATCCCCTGAAGAAGCGCTGTCTTACAAACACACATAGCTTCAAAAATTGTTCAAATTCATCAAAAGTTGGCTAGAAGTTGTTTTAGTCAAAAATTGAATAAAACTTTTTCAATCTAAACTTTACGGAGTTACGAAATTTCCTAGTGCACTGCGATACTTTTTTAATTATTTATTTTGAATAAGAGATTCTATTCTTTTGAATTTTTATTTTGAAATTAAAAAAAAAGATATATTCTCGCATTCTCCCGGTTAGTTCAAGTCTGACCATTCTAAAATTATCTTTCAATAGGACAGGTCTCATCGTTTTACAACATCTGAATTATATGATTTCCGGTATTCATAAAACTATATTATGCTGGTGTGCAAAAATTAAGGACGAAGCGGTCTTTAGAACGTAAGTTTGAACAGCAGTACTAAAAATTGATAAAAATCATCCCATAGAATTCTGAAGAATAAGGGGGAGTAAACAACTTGCCGAAAAAAAAAAATGTAATTCACAGGAACAATAAGGTACTTGAAAAAAAGCTAAAAACAGAATTATACAAATGACCGAAACGTCAATGTTACACGGGATTGACAAGAAAATTCTAACCTTCAGTAATGATCACATCTATGCAGGATTGGCATCGTCTGCACATGATGAGGACCAGGTTGTTGAGAAGCTTTTGAGAAATTGCTGCCAATCCTGCTGTATTGTGTCCCACACGTGTTCATGTTCAATCGCCTTAAAATCCGGGGACCTCGTCGGCCATTCCATGCGTCCAATATCTTCTCTCTCAAACAGCTCTGTGACAGCCACTGTACGAAAAGGTGTAAACATTATCGTCCTTGAAGATGCATTCACAGCACCTCTAAAAAGACGCTCTTGAGGAAGAAGAACCTTGGTACAATAGCGGGTTCCAATTACTGAAGGACCTTGGAAGGCGTGCAGATCAGTACGGGTACTGTAACGAATCAAACTACATTAAATAAACAGCTCTTTTTTATAACAACTCATTCAAACACACATCAACTAAATTATATTTAAAAAAAACCCGTAAGCAAAATAAATGGAAAAACATGTAACCGGTTTGTATGAATCTTAAATACATAACCTTTCTGATGTTCCATAAATTCTGTTGCTCTTTTATTTTGTGTAATCTTTTTAAGTGTTTTTTTGTTTCATGCTTGTGTTAGCCAGATTTTTTTTTAGACTGAATAACTCCTCTCCCCTTTGAAGAACTTTTCCAGAGGAAAAAAAACAGTTATTTATGAACTTATTTATGAACATACTTCTCCAAAATTTAGGTTGAAACCAATGCATTATGATGCAATTAAAACATATCACTTTTAAAACTTAAGTTGAACTAAAGTTTCTACTAAATTATTTTTAGGCTCAAGCAGTAAGCAATGGTAAACAATTCATTTGCACCTCAATTTAGATATCAAATTAAAATATTCAATAAAAGATTAGAATGTAAATAAATACCATAATTTAACTTCACAAGAAATATAAACAACGAAAGCACCTATTTACAAACATATAACCATTTCTAAAGACTGAAGCTAATTAGATCTTTTTTTTTTATAAAATCAAAATGCTTTGTTTTATCTTATCCTGATTAGTTTTGAAGCCAAACAAAATAGTACTTAACAGTTTTAAACTTCACAAAATTAGATCCAACAATCTTTTTAATTATTTATATACATAACTTAAAAATATTATTTAGAAACACAATCACTTTTCTCTACAATTAAATTCGTTTAACACCAATGTTTTTCAATTTTCAAGTACAATAGTTTTGGGTAGACAATATTTGAGGGTGCCCCTTGATTCTCGCCAAGTTGTGATCGCGATCGATCGCTAAGCTGGGCGATATTGAAACCCAATCGTGATTCTGATTGGTTAAGAATTTAGCGTTATTTTTAAATGTTCAACGGCATGTAATTTCAGAGGTCCGTTAGTTCTACTTTGGATACCGGCTGGTAAGGTTACTTTTGAATCTGGTCAATAAGATCGAAGGTATGTGGGCAGTCATTAAAGAGATTTAGGAAAAAAATGTCACCTCTAGTCCGGTATTATAGACGCCATTTTCGATTCGTATTTCGTCGAATTTATGTGGCAATGGAGATACACAGATTCTATTCATGATAAATATAGATAATATCCAACTGTTATTAGATAATTCTGTGCACCTAAATCTGAGAATATTTAAGCTTAATGAAGAAGTGAGTTGTTTTTTTTCGTTTCTTTCTGCGACTACTCCATTAATTTTTGCTTCGATTCAAAATCCTTTTTATTGGATTTATTAATTTTGCTTACATTGGGTTCATTGCAAGCTTTATTCGATGTTTTGTTGAAATCTTTCAGTATTTTATTGAAAAATCATTATGTTTTGGCAGTCATTCCTGTTACCACGGTGTTCCGCTCAAATAGAAATGGCACCAAACATAAGATCCCAATTTCGCCAAGGGACACCCTCAAGTATATTTTTACCCTTTTGCACTTATACTCGTACTCTTTGATTCGATGATGAAAATTACGTATGGTTCTTAATGTTTTCAGCTTAACCTTTATTTGTAAGAGTTTTAATTTTCCTCGAAATCTTTTCTGATTCAGTTTCAATGATGTATGGATAGCTTTATCATCAATCATACTATTTGGTGACTCTTTTAGATTTACTCTTTGCATAACACTAATTCTATCAAAGTATTCTTTTAGTTTCTTTTTTGAGTTGATGTTTCGCAGTCAGGTCATTTTCTTGTCTCTGCCAAATTGGTTTTTCTCATGAAAGAGGTTTACTTGTTTAGCATTGACTGTCGGTTTCTTTCTTCTGTTCATTCCTACACGACAAATGAATCACTTGCCGAGTTAAAAAAAAATGAGATGGTTTCGCACAAATTAGTTTTTTTCTCTCCATATTGGGGAATCAATACTTTCAAGCAGCTTAACGCAGAGGTGACAAATGCATGAATTATGAATGACATGCGAAAGTAATAAAGCTAAAAGCGAATAAATACTAATACTGAAATTTAAAAAAAGTTTTCAAAATATTTCTTCGTTTTTTTCAATCGAGGAATATGTGTTAGTTTCCTATTGCTCTTATTTAATAATCTAATTGAACCAATATCATTTATCACGGACAGATGGATATTTTAAAAGAATTTAACTGCCAACGATTTCAAATTCATCACCGTATATTTGAGAAATGGCCATAATTTTCTTTTACTTACGAAATGGCCATATTTAGGCAAACGAAAATATTTGGTGAGCTAATAATTTTCTACAATAGGCTAACATTTTGGAGACAAAGTTCAAACTAATGGTTTTTAGATTATGAATCAACCGAAACCTCAGTTTCACTACTTTTTGACGAGTGCATAACGATGCTCCAGAATTTGTTAACGTTTGAATCAAAATTCTAGCTAAATTCTAGCTAGTAAAATAATCAGCAATTCGATAACTTGATTTGGTCATTTTTTTAACGTTCGAAAAAACAGAAAGTTTTGATAGATTAACGATAGCCTATAATGATCTAACCTTGTGAGGGTTGAAATTATCAAATCAATGTTGAAATTATCAAATTATCAATCTCTTGTTGAAATTATCATTGTCATCACTGTATACATTAGACTCTTCTTTATCAAAATCACTGTAAACTTTAGGAAATAATTTTCGAGATTGTGTTCGAGTTTATACTACAAATATAGACGTATACTACAAATATAGACCAACAGATACTAAACACTTACTTTTCAAAATTAATTTCAAGGAGATAACTCAATGAAACGGTATTTTGGCTCAAATGATGCTTCTCAAATAAATTATTCCAGTAAATTAATTATTTATCACATTTAATTCAAAAAAAATCTTGGATTCAGTAGCATAACTTACTTTAAACATTTAAACTTTTAGAACACCAAAAGCAATCGTTGCCATGAGAACATAAAATGAACTAAAGCAAGTCATTTGAACTTACGTAAAAAATAAGTATTGTTTATGCGAACCTAGAAAAAAGGTAGCAATTTTTAACATTCATTTTCATTCCTTATTTTAGAATTGCTTTTTGGCGAGTTTTTTCTTTTTGTTGCTGTACGCATAAATATTTGATGCTGAATTTAACTAAAACTCATATTGTATAAATTGTTAATAGGAGTTATTAAATGTGTTTATTCATCAAGTTATTCATTTTGCTTCAATCCTACGGCTAAATTTCGACTACGAGAATCCTTCTAAGAGACGTTTTTAGACAATTGTTTCGTAGACGTCTCTTAAGGTCCACCGCATATTTTAGCCATATTACGTCTATCATAGTTATCCATCAGACATCTGTGCTTAAGCCATTTTAGGTTATACATTTATAAGTTATTTGAAAATAACTAGTAGTAAAAATTCTTTAAATATTGTTTCAACAATAATTTGTTGTTGTTGCTGAGCTAACGAAAATAGCAAGTGAGTTAAGCTAATTCCTTCGTTAGATTACTGATTCAGTTTTAACAGTTATAATAGTATTTAAATGTAAGGAATATCTATGAAAAATTAGGAAAAAATAACCACAACGATATTTTTGTTACAATAGGTTGTCTATCGCAGGTTAAATTTTTCTACTATAAACCAGCGTTTGGAGGTAAAATTTAATCTTTTAGTTATCGTTAAAAAAGTAAAGCTAGTTTCAGTCATAATCTATTTTTTTTTTGGCATGTTGAAAACTATTTCACACAACAGTCTGATGATTGGAGACAAAATTATAACTTGTCAAAAATTCTGCAGATCTTGCTTTGGCTACAATTTTAGTTTGAGCAATGAGTTAACGAAAATATTTCTGTGAGAGAAAGGCAGCTAACGATTAATATGGGTTACGCTTTGTTTCGGATTTTGTAAATGTAAAAACAATTTTATATCACATTCTTTTTTGTTGAAGCTTGCTACCTACAATGGATAAAATTATGCATTTAGACAATAAGTCTCGCTGATTCAGGGGATAGAGGGCTTTTCCTCCCAAAAGGGTGACCTTGGCTCAAATTCCACAGGTGGCTGATCGTTAAGAATTCTACTCCTGGCTTTTACTGACGACTGTGGTGACGTAAAATATCCTTGTTGGTAGATGGGTTCGAACTCCCTTGTACTTAGTGTGAGAGGCTTTCGGGGTTTTTCTTTTCATGCTTCGCATTTCTTGTATTCTACTCCATAAGAAAAATCCTTCACGAAGGCTAGTTTATGTCAATACTCTTGATCAAAGAGTTCCCCCTGTCTTCTGGGATGTTCTCAAAGTTACAAGGCTAGGCAGTTGGACATTGGTAGACATTAACTCAAAAATAGATCGGCTGTCTGATGCCGGTTATAAAACAAAAGGAATCGGTAAACGCATTGAGAAAAATTCAAAATTATGCTTTCCTGGAGAAAACTTACTTTAAACTTCTTGCTAAAGCTTTTTTTTTATGGGTGCGCTGACGAAAACTTTCGGCGGATCAATGTATGAGATTAATATTACATGACCTAACAGTTCGAAACAAAATCAGATTAAAAAAATAAACTTAATCAGCTATAAAAGCTGTTATGGTTTCAAAAATGCATGTAAGCAGGTTAGAAGCAAGCATTTCTGCTATAGACAAAATTGTTCTTGGCTGAGGGGGGATGGAGGTCAATGGTTAGCTATTTCGTAGACCAAGGCACGATAGTGGCAATTTAGTCAGCATTCAACACAGATCGCCCTTTCCGCAGACGATCGAATGGAAATCGACCTGAATCTGTATGGGTTTCATGAAGCAGCCAAACACCGTTTTTCCCAAAGATAGTTCAGTTCCTGACTCACTGAGACATCGGGACTCTTTTCTTATTGTGGTAAGCTAGCTGACTGATAAAAAGTTTTAAGGGTTGTTATAACTTACGATGTTCTCATATAATCTAGGCCTTTGTGGTCAAATGTTAAACTTCACTTCAAAAAGTTGCAGAATTTTTAAAAACTTAACAAAACGCTGTTTTGCAGTAATTATTTGGTATAAGATTATATATATATATATATATATATATATATATATATATATTGCTAATGATATAGAACTACAGCCTTAAATTTAGTAGTAAAATTCAACCTTTTGAAGTTTGATGTCAAAACCTTATTTAAATTTATTTAAGCTATGTTTTCCCCCTTTTTGGTGCTTAGCATACGAAACTTTTTCCTGGCATAACGTTTAACTAACTATCTAAAATTCGATGGAAAAATCTACAGATTATCTAGAACTTAAAATATCGTCCGCACAAATTACCTTGTTTGAACTCACTCCTGGAAAACATTTAGTTTGCGTCTTTGAACATCAAAATCCAATAAATGGATAAAAAGTTATTCAGAGTGGTTCGATTTTTTTGCACCACGTACTTGATATTTATAATTTAATAAAAACTTAAATTATTCATATATTTTTAAAAACCAAGTTCAATTAAAATTTAAACTTCTACAGCTTGAAGACATGAAAGTATCTATTAAATCTTCATACAACTTGCAGTGGGTAAAATAGTGATTGCTTCTGTCACATTATCTATTATAACATAATATTTTAACATGTATTATTTACGAACTGCAGCATTAGATATCATTAAGTATTATATTATAATAAAAAAAAATTTTGTAGTTTTTACTGAACAGCAATCAATAAATTTAATTTAAATACAAGGCACAATACGTTTATACACACAGGTTTATTCATTCATTTATTTATAACCGTCGTTGAATCGCCAACCCAAGACTGCTAATGTTCAACTCCGTAGCCTTGTCATTTTGAACCCAATCCAAACGACAAGGGCACTCCTGGCTCAAGTATTGGGAGAAATTTGTCTTCCTGGGTGACTAATTTGATGGAACTAACCCGCATTTGCGTTATTAAGAGAAGAGAATCACGAAAACCCTCCACGGTTAATCTGACTGCAAGGGGACCCTAACCCATGATCCTACTACCTCTGAGGATATTTTACGTCAGCACATACGTCGATGCAAGAAGGATGCGGAATTAATATCGACCAGCAATCGGGATTTCACCTCATTGAATCACCTCATTGGAAGGCAAACGCTCTATGCCCTGAACTATCACGGCTCCACACACATTGGTTTAGAAAAATAATATAAAAATAAAATTAAAACTATCCAATAAAAGTCAGCTTTTTTTTTAAATAAAAGACTGCTTCCTGAATAAAATCCGCTTGGACTTTTTTAGAAAAGGCTAACTTTTATAGCTACTCTACTAACTAATGCTTAAAATGGACAAGCATTTCGGAAACACTATTTGTGGTGGAAGAAAAGGTTTACTGCCTTTGGGTTTATCATTTGATGGCAAAATTCAAATTTGTCATTTTAAGAACAAAATCTTTAACAGTTTGCTCTTGTTATGTTATATTATTTTGTGGGCAAGACAAAAATTTTAGTCAGGTTGATCTGTAAACTAATAATTTGCTTTTGGTAATACGGATTATAGCAATTACTAATGAAGTATAACTGCCTATTTTGGTTCATTTTTTAATCATTAAATAAAAAAGCGATTGTAAAAAATATTAATTGCGATATTCATCAAAAAAAAATTAAGCTTTCTTATGAAATTTTTTTTTAAAAATATTGAGGCGCTCAACGCTGTTTAAATTGTATTGCAAAGAAAATTTCGAAAAAAATCAAAATAGCGATTAAAATAACAGCTAGTGTTTTTACTACTTTTCTAAATTTATACAATGTGCAAAATAAAGAGTGGACATCCTGAATAACGTATGATCTAATGATCGGATATTTTTTTCTGGATTCTTAGGACTCAATCTTAAAAGTTTATGTCTTAACCTATAAAATTTAATTATCGGAAGATAATTCAGGATAAAAAATAATATCTGATAAATATTTATTATTTTATTAAGTAATAACCGAAAAAAACTTGATTTCTGAGGCATAAAAAAAACCTTACATAATTTTAAAGTATCTAATTTTAAATTATCAATAAACTAATTTGATAACTTTAATTTATCAAATTTCAATACAAAAATCGAACAAAAGCGCTCGAATAGTTTTTGAGATATCAAATTTTGAATATACGATTCAAGATATAACAAGAGATTTTGAAGAGTATTTCGGTGACTAAATGTAAAACCAATATGAAAGTTTGATGATGCGTTTCTTGCTAAACTTTCTAGAAAAATAACAGCGATAAAGCTGGAAATCTATTAAGTTATGAATGAAGCAAAAATAAATTCTTCTTAGCCTAATTAACAGGGCCATTGGCATGTAATAAACACTAAATTACTTAATATTTTCACAAGAAATTTCAATGCATAGAACGAAAAATTTGAAATTTCAACATTAGTTGCTGTTATCATTAAGATAATTTCAACAGCAAAATAATGAACAACGACACTATTTAATTGCATTTATTTTTGATTTACCAATGTCCATATTTAAAATTGATTTGTCATAAAGGCTCGATGGAGTGCAATTTTTAAACCTAATCCAAACATTAAAATCCCAACATGCATGGAGTAATTCCAAGGATAAATAAAAATATTTTCAGAAGAGATTGCAATTGGTATCAAATTATTTTAAAAATTATGTAATATTTTTAATTTCAAAAAATACTTATATTTGTATTATATTAAATTTTCAAACACAATTTTAATAAATCTATTTTAGCAAAAAATTAAAAAAAAAAATGTTTTCAAATCTACTAAACCAAAGGTTTTTTCAGTACGAAGTTTTTTTCACATTTTTTCAACTTAATAGTAAAAAATTAACAAAAATTATAATACTTTTAACTGAATATGGCATGCGCAATTGCAAAAAAAAATTGTTTTACTGTTGTATTAATATTTTAAGAAACTTATAGTTGTAACAAATTTTAACATATCTGACGGATGTAAACAAATCGGGTAACACTCAATGCATTTATATAAATGTTTAGAAAAAAGATTACGTAGTCATTCTTACTTTTCAGGATAAAATAAAAATTCAAATTTTTCTTTTTTAAATTTTCAAACTGTAACGATATTAACTACATGCATCTTTAAACATACATCTCACATCTGTTTTTATTTTCCAGAAAGGAATGGGGTGTATTCAATCTTAAATTGTTTGATGGCTTTAAAATAGTTGTCAAACAATAGACGTCTCCTTAGTATTTATTATAAGGATTCCTCATCTTGGCCCTCTGTGGATGTATTTTTTCTTTGTTCTCACCAATTTACAAAGGGGAGTCGTGGTGGCTCTGGGGATAAAGTGTTGGGTTCGAACCCTAGCGATGGCTGATCAATACGAATTTCGCATCCGTCTCGCACAGATCATAGTGCCGACGTAAAATATGATCAGTGGTAGATGGATCATGGATTAGACCCTAGCCGACAGTCTAACCGTGGGAGGTTTTCGTGTTTTCCCCTCTTTGAAACGAAAATGTGGACTAGTTAAATCAAAAAATACTTCACGAAGGCAAATTTCTCCCCATACTTGATCCAGCAATTCCCTTGTCTTCTGGATTGAGTTCAAAATGACAAGGCTACGGAGTTGAACATTAGTAGTCGTAAATCCCTAAAATTGGGTCGAATGTCCAACGACGGTTATAAAATAAAATTTACAAGGGGGTAGGAGTTAAATCAATTCTACAGATTCGGAAAAAGCTTTTTCAAAGAGATTTTCACAACTGATCAAATGGTAGTTATTTAAGCATATCCCTTGTTGCTTGATGGGCATTGGACAGGGGGACATTTAATGACCAGCGTGTAAAAATACGTACTTTTTACTTTTGTTAAAAGTAAGAAAATTGCATGCATGCATAAAAGCGAAAAATTTTCTTGATGGTATTTTTCCACTATGGATAAAAAAAGCTCTTTTGAAGTTAAGGAAAGTGAAAAAGATTGTGTACATCAAAATTCAAGTTTATTGGAATCAAAGTTTAAGAAAATATTCCACGTGTTCTGAAATCTGTTGTTTTGAGCGGAGAAAGAAAGCTAGCAAAAAGAACTAGCAAAGTTATTAAGGGTTTTATATAGTATAAATAGTATTACTGTAACTAGAAAAAAAACTAAAAGTGTTTTTGAATCCTAATTGAGAAGTTAAAATTGAATTTTTTATGGAAACAGGTTTAGATCTTAAAATTTATGGAACATGAGAATAAAATTCTTACCTGAATTATGGAGTATCACATTATCAGAAAAGAAGGCCGCAACTTGTTCTGTAAAAATTGCAAATAAAATAATGCATAAATATGGTCATAGGCATTTCAAACCATAAAATTCAATAAAAAAATTCATTAAAAAATTAATGATACTTATATTTTACAAAATGTAAGTGTGCATGGTGCAAAAGATCATAAGAGCAGGGAAAAACGAGACAGTAACTTATAGTTTGTCTACATAAAGAACTCTCCTTAGGACAAAGTCTAAAACCGTCTACTGTTATGGAAATCAGCAGAAATAGTTAATCACAAGAGGGTACTTTTATTAACGTCAATGTTTCATTAAATGTGGTAATAAGCACTGCCGGTATTATGGTAATTGGTGTAGTTTTAATAGGTAGCAAAAATACTAATGGTACAGTGTATTTTATTAGTCTATTTGGTACCTATTAAAACTGCATCAATTCTGCGCAGTTTCATAATAGATATTGTTATTATAGATTTGTATTACTAATGTGAATTATTTTTATACCCTCCAAGGGCTCAATTTTAAGAACTGATTGGATGGAAATTATAAGTAAATCAAGCAAGCAATTTATTTCTCATTATTATTCGTAAGTAAATTATACTTTTACAAGCTTTTAATTAATGTACTTTATTATGCATGCATATACCTATAAATTAATTACATGTTTTGTACTCAAATAATAATCTCATTTTCAAGAAAGTTGAATCTTAGTGAAAATAAATTTTAATTTAGAAAATTTTATGTTTGATTGTCTGCATTTTTAGTATTTTAAGATAGTAGTTTAAAAAAAATCTTAGTAAAATTTAATGAAAGTTGTTAAAAAATTCACTGAAAATTTGAAAAAAGTTCAGAGGGAATGTATTGTCTCCGATTCTATAACATAATTTAGTAATATATATTAATTAGTCAATTGTTAGCATTAATTAGTTAGCTCTTGAGTTCACCCTTTTGAGCTGTTAAGACCGACACATTAGTTTTCATAAATCCGATCATTAGAACAAAAGCTATGCAGAGTTATCTCACTTTCTCTCTCTCTTTTTTTTTTAAGTGGTCCATTTGAGCTGCTAAATTTGAATGAAATCAGAATGGGATGTTATTCATGCAAATTCATTGTTTCTACAGCAAAATTTATTCTTTTAGTTGCATTTGTTTTTGCTATTATTATATGAAATTTTAATACTTTACGAACTTGATATCAAAACAGTTTAAAAAGATAGTACAATCGTGTCGATTTATTTATTTTTACAAATGATTTTCTTTAAATAATAAATTTTTTTTGTTTCTTTTTGGTAATTTAGTATATTTAATATCACATTCATCATGATGCACTTTTTTTGGATCTTGGTCCAATAGATGCGACTTTTTATATAGTAATTTTGCCAAACGTATTTCATTTTTTTTTTTTTTTTGTTTTAATATTTATTTTCAGCCAGATTCTTCAGAAAAAAAAGAGCCAGAATGTTAATTTTTATCGAGATGATTTATAGAATACCTACTTCTCTTATTTACTAAGGAAACATGATATATACTTATTACTAAATTATATGAATAATTGATAAATTAAGTTATTAATTAATATCAGAAATTAATATTCAATTTTATTAATCAATTAACAGAATAATTGAAAAATCTATTTTATTAATATGAAGAGATTGAGTCGAAGAAAAATAGAACTATAGTCATGAATATTAAAAAAATTCTTTAAATCTGAAACAAGTCTTATAGTTGGAGGTTTTAAGGCAATTGTTTCGCTTTCAAATTTCAAACTTCTCCAGACTAAACTTTCAACCTTACTCAAGTGGAAATTGGAATTTAGTT
This sequence comes from Parasteatoda tepidariorum, assembly GCF_982258835.1. NCBI lineage: Eukaryota > Metazoa > Arthropoda > Arachnida > Araneae > Theridiidae > Parasteatoda > Parasteatoda tepidariorum. The sequence continues at coordinate 110,371,565 of NC_141762.1, forward strand.
CATTTTTATATCTGAATGACAAAACTACCCATTGAATTTTTGGGGGCTATTTCTATATCATGACGCCCGGTGGCTGAGTGGAGCCACAGGTCCTTGGTTCGATCCTTGGGCCGGGCAAGGTTGACTCAGCCTTTCATCCCTTCAGTAGGATTGATGAATGAGTACCATGGAAACTAAACACTGGGGGTTTCGTGCTCGGCTGACCCCCTAACCGGAACATCTGCTCCTGCACTCCAGAGCCCAAGGTCAAGAAAATTAAGATGGGCACAGTAGGCCTTGGCTCTCTATGGGCTGTCACGCCACTGAGTTCAGTTATTTCTATATCATCAGTCCAGAATCTTATTTTCAATCAAGATTAATAATAATGTTCTTTGTAGACTTGGAAGTAAAGGAAATGTCTTTTAGCTGTCACCGACGTTTGTGATGCTGTAGTGTGTCTACCAATACATAAATACAATTCTAATTCACTAGTATATAAGATATGTTAACTCGCTTCAATGTTGGGGTACCTTTTCATAGATGAATTGTCTCCCCACAATGCAATTGATATTAAACAACCTTGCAAATTTTATTTTTAAAGTTTATCTGTTTAATAAAATTTATTTTCACTTTTGTTTTACTTTAAGTCTCATGTATTTCGTTTTTGAAGATTAAGTTATAAATAATTTTGTGCTCATCTTGTAGCTCACTCGAGAATAAAAAATTTTTTTTGTGGCATCTGAATTTTTTTTTTACTACTAGTTATATTTCTATAATGAATTTTGGTAGGTCTGAAAGCGAAAAAAACTGTAAGCAAAAATTAATTACTCACGCATCTGCCTTGTAAAATTGTTTTTGTGAATGATTTAAAAGGAATGATCCTAAAATAAAATTTTCTTTCAAGCCTGCGCAATTTTAACAAGTTTTTATATTAACTATAAAAAATGTAATAATCAAACAAGGAAAAACTTTAGTTTCAAAAGATTAATAAAGACAAAAAAAAAAAAAAATTCAAGTTGAGATATGTTTGGCATCTTTCTATTATAAACTACATATCGGAAATAAATGTTTTTCAAAAATGAAATTTGTTTTATCAGTTTTAGAAAAATCTATTTCAACGTTTATAGCATTAGCAATAGAGAGAAAACAGTTGCGAAGCCACTTTTTATTGAAATCAGTAACGAAGCACTTGCATTGTTTTTCATATTGCACGACAAAACTGGAGCCAAAGTAAAATTGTTGCTTGGGTATTGTTTTTGGTTATTATTTTTTATTGGCGAGGCAGCTAACCAAAGATTTTGGTGCGATAATGGTTTTTTTTATTATTATTTTTTTATACAAAAAATTGGCGCTTTCGGTAAAATTTAAATACTGCAGTTTGAGAAAAATTATATGAACTTGAAATTAATTAACTTTACATAAACTTTAGATAAATTAGATTTTGTTTGGGTGAACGGGAGGACAAAATTTTTTAAAGGGCTAACAATTTGCTAAAATTGGAGACAAAGTTCTAACTGGTGTTTTTTGATCGGAATTAAGATAAAATTCGTTTTCTGGGAAAAAGAATCGCAATATTTTGTCAAGGCTATATTGTAAGAGAAGTTTAAGTTAAACGAAACGTTTTAGTGGGGTAAGGATTGCCTACTATGGATTTTGTTTAAAAGCAAAATTCAAGCCTCGGGTTTTTTTAAATTAAAAACTTGTATTGGCCATTAATCACTTTAATTTACAAGTGAGTTTTCCTTATATAGCTTAAATTTCAAGGCAAAAAATTCAAACTTTCAGGTTGTAGATCAAAAATCGTCGCTTTGAAACTAAACCGTGGTAACTCAAAAAAGCAAGTTTTTCAGGAGAGTGATTTCAAACTTTCCGCGCTAATGCTAATCGCGGGAATGCGATGACGATTTACTGCTCTCTAAATTAACTTTATGGAACTATAAAGATAACAGGTTGTTTTTCTAAAAGGGTGATTTTTTTTTACACAAAATGACCCAAAAATCTCATTTTTTGACTTTTTTGAGTTACAACGATTTAGTTTCAAAGCGACGAAATGATCTAAAACGTTTCTTCGTAAATACTATAATAGACTAAAAATATTTTTCGGGGGGTAATGGTTTGCTTAACGATTTTCTATAATGGACTTGCTATTAGGTTAAAAAAATAACAAAACTTATTTCCTTATATACTTGATGACTTTGGAGAAGCTAATGATAATTTTTTTGATAGGATAACGATTTACAATGAGTACGCTAATGGCAAAATTACTTTAGATTAAACGACGAGTTAACGAAAATGTTTGGAGGGCGGACATGATCTAAATGCTTCTTACAAAGCGTTAAATTTTAAGACAAAATTCAATTTTATATTTGCCCACTTTACAATTTAGGCTGAATTTGCTTTTTACCGAAAATTGTTTGGAGGGATAACGGCTTCCTACAATAAACTCTAATTTCAGGCAGACAATGGTGCTGGTGAAATGGCTTATGGTGTTTCAGATAATAACTTAACTATATCTTAATTTGAGCCGTGGTAGTTCAGGGGATAGAGCCTTCAAATGAGGTGAACGGGGTTTGATTCCCAGCGAAGGCCAGTCGATACGGATTCCGCACCTGGCTCGCACCGACCGCAGTGCTAACATAAAATATCCTCAGTGGTAGACCGATCATGGGTTAGAGTCTCCTTGCCATCAGGCTACCGTGAAAGGTTTTCAAAAAGTCCTTCTGGAAGGCAAATTTCTCCCATTACGTTACACAGGAGTTCCCTTGTCTTCTGGATTAGGTTCAAATTTACAAGGTTATGGAGTTGAACATTAGCAGTCGTAAACCCAAAAAAGTGGATCGGCTGTTCAACGACCGTTATAAAATTATAAAATATTTCTTAATTTGATAACTGTTTTTGAATGGAAGGCTTAACATTTATCTACAAGAAATTAATGTTAAATTGCAAAATTCAAACTATTTTTTTTAACCCAGTTAGGACCTCTTTTTGGTGTAGTTTTTTAAATTTTTGATCGACGGCTTAGTGGAAAGTTTGACGAAATAACACAAAATAGTAATTTCTCACAATAAGCTAAGAGTTATGAAGAATTTTGGTTCAAAAATTAGCTTAATCAATCATAAACTGCTTTGGCTAAAAAACACTTTTGGGTATGTTAAAATAAAACATTCCTGCAACAATAGAACAGTGGCTCATAGATATCAAAGATCTACAATTTCATGACCAATGCAATGATGTTCAGCATTTACTTTACTTTCTGGGCAAGTTGGCAAAAAATAATTTGGAGTTGGTGTGCTTCGAGTAAACATCTAAGCCAATCCATCCCAACATTATCGCAGTGAGACTTTTTTTAAAATCTTTTTGTTTCAAAGAGAAATTTTTTTAAGTTGGTTGGCTAATGAAAGTTTTTGATGCCAAACAGAGGCTTACGATTTACTGTTAGGGTCCAACTGAGTTGTTAAATTTGAATCTTCTAAAATCATGAATTTTTACTTAACAAGAAAGTTAACAAGACTGCTTTCGTCATTATTTTCAGTTGGGTTAATGTTTTTTTAAACTATTTATAGGTGGAGTGGGTAACAAAGTTCTGGTTGACAAATGTCTGGTAATTATTTCCTACAATGGGCCAAATTTTGAACTCAAAGTCCGATTTCTTTTTATTTTTTATTTTATATCATAACCGTCGTTAAACAGCAGTACGAATTTTCAGTTTACGGCAGCCAATGTTCAACTCCGTAGCCTTGTAATTTTGAGCACAATCCAGAAGACAAGGGAACTATTGGATCAAGTATTGGAAGAAATTCCCCTTCATGGATGACATTTTAATGGAACTAACTCTCATTTGCGTTACGTGGAGAGAAAAACCATGAAGACCTCCCACGGTTAGCCTGGCGACAAAGGGGACTCTAACCCATGATCCGTCTATCACTGAGGATATTTTAAGTCAGCACTGTGGACGGTGCGAGGCGGGTGTGGAATTCAAATTAACCAGCCTTCACCGGGATTCGAACCCAGTTCACCTTATAGAGGGGCGAGTGCTCAATCCTCTGAGCCACCACGGCTCAAGTCCAACTTCTTGTTCAATTCCATAGACAGCAAGTAGCTAAACTTGTTAAATAAACTTGTGAAATAAACATATTTAGCGTTCGGGACGCAAAGATAAATAACACAAATGCCATTAGAAGGTATTAAGTGGGACAGGCTACGTTGGTACTACGTTGAACAATGATTAACAAAGTTAAGAAAGGGAGATTTTTTATTTATTTATTATAAATCATTTTAGTTTATGAATATGTTTCACCTACTGTCACAGTAACACTTTGTGAAATGTTAACAATTTACTCTTTTATTTAAATCTTATCTTTTAATTTTTTAAACCTTTATTTCTTTTTTATTTATAGAATTTATTTCACGCGAAATTTCCCTAGTGATTTTCTTAAATTAGGGTTTTGTCTTCTCGATTTAAATGCAAATAATTTTTTTAAATATCCTGTTTGGCAAAACTTCACTTTTCTTATTATAAAGAATATTAACTTTCTGTTCTCTCCTCTTCGCTGGTCATCACGGTTATTATACTTCCTGTGGGGAGAGATGCCCCTCTATACCCGCCTTTATTTTTTCTTCATTTATTTTTTCAGGGGGGCTTAATCAATTTGATTCGTCTGATTTTCAAACTCTTCGCTCTTTAAATTTAGTAGTCTCTCGCTTTTTTGGATCAATACCAATTAACGATTTTTTTTAAAAGATTTAACACTTTAGGTCCGAATTGAGAGAACTTTTTTTTACATCCTTTTTCTTTGCTTTTAAGTTTAATAAAATCCTCGAATCGTACATTTCTGTTAATTGAATATCTACTTTTTAAAACTTTAATTTTCTTTAACATTAAAGACCTTTTCAAATTTAAGCATTCCTTCTGCATTTATCTTAATGATCATTTAAATTTGTCTTTTTCGTGTATCTTATTCTGATGCACGACGCTTTATGTTAAATTCTCTTGTCCCCCATTTCTAATTCAAGGCTTTTTTTTGTTAAAATTGTGTCAAAAGATACGTTTTACTGGTAAAATTGTGAATTTGTTCTAAATACATGTTGTGCTAAACTAAAAGAATGTGGGAATACACCATTTTATTTGTGTTCATTTTTGTGATGGTTTTTCATTTTTTTTATTTCGGTATGCGGTGAGTAATTTGGTTGTGGATTGGTTGTTATTTTGAGTAATGTTATTGATTTGAGTACAGGTTTTACTTTACTTTGTAAACATCTCACCTTGTAAAATACTAAGCTTGTGTCTGGCTATAGCACGTCATTGTCTTATTTATTTATGATCATGATTAATGTTAGTTTTAACCTTATTTCAAATTTGGTGATACCAATTTATCCAAACCTCACACTTTGTAACCTATTGGGTTATCCAACGACATCATTGTACCACTTTTATTTAATGATCACGCTCATCGTCATCATAAATGGCTCGACAGCCCAAGGCGGGTCTTGGCCTTCTGAAGAAGTTTTTTCCATGCTAAGCTTTTTCCTGCAACCGAATTTCCGGTCCTTAGTTTTTAAGACCAAAAGGTCTTTTTTTAAGCCATCTATCCATTTCAAATTCGGCCTGCCTTTTTTTCGTGAACCAACAGGTCTGGCATTGAAGTTTCTATTTTTGGTACGATTTTCATCCATTTTGAAATAGTGGCCTGCCCATTTTATTCGTCGCTTAATAAAGTCAGTAATATCAGGCTCATTATATGAGTGATAGGGCTCTAGATTTGTCCTTCTAAGGTACACATCATTTTTTTTAAAATTCCCCCAAAAATACTTCTCAAGACCTAAATCTCAAAGGTACCCAACATAACCTCCTTTGTACAAGATATGGTCCAGGTTTCAGAAGCATATGTTAAAATTTACCTTAAAAGAGATTGATATCATAAAACTATCGTTTTTCTATGAATTACATTTTTTAAATTTATTTTCGAATTCCATTAAAACAACTATTGGCATATTGTTATATGATCACGTTCCCCTTAATTTAATTAATCTTGATCCTATTTCCGGCCTTAATTCGTTTGTGTGTTACATACTTATAAAACTCACTATTTCCTATTTTTAACTCAATGACTATATCCAAATGCAAGTACAAATTCCAAGATATAAATATTATTACAGTATCAAAAAAAATATGTAAAAAGGAAATCGGTGTTCAATCTAAGTCAAATGGTCAAACTTGAGTCATTTCTTTTCACTGCAAATTTTATTTCAGTTGATTTTTGAGAATAAAATGAAGTTCATTCAAAGATTTTCCCACTAAAGTAAAAATTAAAATTTGTGGGTTTTTTGACAAAAAATTAGTTTAATTGTTTTTGGCATTATTTTTTAACGGGTAATGCTAACAAAACAATTTCGATGGGTATTAGATTTCCTACAATTTGTTTGATTTGGAACCTTTGTCACTATCAACGATACCTTTTTTAAGGGTAGTGCAATTATTTCCTACAATGGACAAATGCTTGAAAACAAATTAAAACTTGTGGTTTCTAGGTTAATATTAACATGCGCCAGCCAAATTTTTTTTTTAATTAATTAGAACTTTTGGGTGTCTTATTGATTTCCCACGATGGGTAAACATTTGAAGAAGGCTAATGTACGTTCAAACTTTTATTTCTTAGTAAAATATTAGCTAAGATATGGCTTTGCATACCTCTTTTGGTAGGTTACCTGAATTAGCAAAACGTCTACTGAAAAATAACATTTTGAGGTCAAATTCGATATTGTGGTTACTAGCTCAAAATTTAATTAAAACTTGTTTTGGCTATTTTTATGAAGTCCGGTTTGTAGTTCATACAATAGGTCAAACCAATTTTGGCCAAAAACTACATTTGAGCAAGTGATTTAACAATGCGAATATTTTGATTCCAGGAATTCTGGGAACTGCAAAGGGTTACGTTTAAAGAAAAAATTCAAATTTGAAGATTTAAGGACAATGTATTTAGAGTGTATTTTGCCCTGCTATGATGTTTTGGTGGATGGACTAACAAAAATTCAATTCGGACTAGAATTTACTAATATTTTTCTACAATGGGTTACCGATTGGAGATAAAACTGAGCCTGTTTTTATGTTAAAATGTAGTTATAACCTATCAATCCAAAAACTTTTTGAAAATGGGTTAATCTTATGGTGGTGACTTTCTCCTACGAAGGACTTAACCAGGCATTGTAAATGGCAAAATTCATATTTGTGATTTCTTTTGTCAAAAAAAGAGCCGACACTTGTTTATTAAATCAATATATAACTTGTAAACTTTCCACTATTTTTTCTGAAATTAGCTGCAACTTGTTTAGGACATTTTGTTTCATAAAAATGGGCAAATAAAAATTTCTGATGGACTAAGGAGGGCTAGCAATTTCCTACATTCATTGCTGTCAGTTAAAACATATTTCATAACTTCGGTTGTGTTCATGAAAATTTATGTTTTTTTTAGTAATTAGTATACGCTTTTCAGTAATTTAATGCGAGGTTTTTAAAATATTAATTCGATTATCTTTAAATAATTTAGATATAAAATTTCATAGATTATATCACTCCAGAAAATGACATAAAAAAACTGTGTTATACAACATTAAAGAGTATTGAAGCAATAGTTTCATAGAAAATGTGTGTTGCAATTTGCAACACGCAAAAATTTGAATGAAACAAGGGAAAAAATCTTACCAGAACTAGGTCGCTAAACATTATACAATTTACACACTAACTTCCCTTCCAAAAAATTAAGGCTCACAACTTTTCCTGCAAAAATTACAAAGAAAACAGTAAGCAATGCTTAAATAAGCCTTTCAAATCACAAAATTAAATTAAAAAAAATTATATTCAAAACACTTTTAATAAAAACAACAAATATATGCATGGTGCAAAAGAAAGAGAAACAAGTGAGTAACATAGAAGAGGTGGCTTAAGTTTTTAATGCATTCTTATAACACTTGCTTGATTATTTCATAAAGATGTATATTGAACAATAAAAATGAATTAAAAATTATTATGCAAAAGAATTGGTTTATCTTTCCCTCACAATGCATGCATGTGATTTAACATTAAACAGATATAGACAAGCTGACTTACAGGATTGGGAGGATTTTCTTTTTATGTAAATTTCCAGCTGTCTCTTGTTTATTAAATCAAAAATTCGCTGTAACCGAGGAAAATTTTTAGATAGCTCACGATTTTTTTCGATGGGTTAATGGAGGATTCCCAAAAGGTGCCCCGTCAATGGATCGACGTCTACAGATGTCCGTGAAAAGAAGTACCAACACTTAGAACTTTTATTTTTTTTTTTTTAATTTTTAAAACCTATAATTATATTTAGGTAGAATGCGCAAAAAAAAAACGGACCACCCTGAATAACTTTAGATCGAATAATTTTTACGTTCTAGGACTCGATCTTAATGGCTTTAAATTAAACAAAATATCGTTTTTAAAAAGTTAATAAATATATTTTTCATTAAATCTAAATAAAATTATAAATAATAAAAAAATATTTAGATAATAAAAAAATATTTAGATGGTCATAGGTCAATGAATTATTATTATTTTGTAATTTAACCACATTTGCGTTTTATGAGGGAGGGGAAAGGCAACATAAGCATAAAATCGAACGTAATAATTGATCATGAAAAGGTCATGTGTATTCTTTATAATGTTTACAGTTTTTTTTAAAATAATTTTTAAAAAAAAATTTCATTTAACTATAAAAGTGATTTTTTTTAATTCTGAAATATAACTTCTTCTATGAAATAAAAGAACTTTTGTTAAAAAGACAATCCTCACAAACAGTATACATGTGGATTTTTTAATACCACCCACGTGAATACAGCTTGTGTGTTTATCAGCAGCCATATTCCGCCCTCTTAGACTCAACACAAACTCTTAGAACTAATTAAGTGATGATCATATTGTTCATTTAATGTTTTAACAGTTGACAGTACCTTCTGCAAATTTTTTGCGAGGTCGCTCTGCATGAAATTCAATTCAAAATTTATCACGAAGAGAAATTCTACTTGAGATTACTTATGAAACTTTCCTACGGCATTCAAACATGTTTTGATTTTTAAGTACCATCTTTAATTTTGATACATTTTTTCTCTTCTCTGAAATATTAGTTATGTTAATGTTGTATACTATTTTGCTTACAGTTCAAGAAGAATTATAGTAAAAATATGTAAAGGGTAATCGTATGCGTAATAATCTGCATGCGAAATTGCTTGTTAATTAATTTTGAAAGGTGTTCTGTAATTACCACTCTTAATATATATTTTGAAATCTTTGTCAACATTGTAGTAAAAACAAATAACGAATTAGTGCTCGCCAATAAATAGTTTAGTGAAGAAAGAATTAAAATGCGCTATCCAAGTTCAGGGAATCACTTTAAAAAGGAAACTGAGGTTAAAAACATCTAAACCAGTTTAATTGCCAAAGAAAATGGAGAGGAGTTGAAACGTGATTCTTGTGAATATTTCCAACTTTTATCGGACAATCAAACTGGTTTTGTTGTTTTTATTTTTCTGTCTTCGCAAGAAATTTGAAACAGTTTGATGATGCATTTCTTTATTCTCCAAATATTAAATTATCTCCCAATTAAGAGTAATTTGCATGTCCCAATTCATTAAGTTATTTTGTTTTTACTTCTGACAAAGCTTCTAAAAAGGCCTAAACTAAAGGTGGTGAGCACAAGCACCCAGTATATGATTTTTTTTAACAATTTATTTCTGGTTTTTAAGTTCATATTCAGTCTCTGTTGTAATCGGAAATTCTGTCAGAGGACAGAAAAGCGTCATCTATGATTTTGAACACACTTGTCAAATACCTCGTGTTACGTGATTTCAAGGCTTTTAAAACATTTCCTGTTTAATTGCTGTATACTGAAACTGTTAATTAATTTCACTTTATTGCTTAATATCTATTTATAGAGTTACAAGGCCTCCTAAAATGTTTATATTAAAAGACACTGAAAAGCTAAGACATTTAATTATATATGCAAAAATATCCCACTTTTTACACTAATAGAGAGGTTATGGAATAATTTATTTTGTTGAACTTGTTTTAATTTAGTTTTGAGTGAAGTTAACCTGCAAATAGGCAAATGGAAATTATTTCGTTATAGTGTATTATAACCAACAAACCTTGTTTGGTTAAATAATAAATTCATAAGTAATAAGTTAAAATCTTTCACTGGCATGAATAAATTAAATTAAAGTAATAAAACATAGAAACCAAATCTTTTACTGGAAAAGCTATTCATTTAAAATTGTAAAAATTACTAATAGAATTTATATGGAGCTCAAAAATTCTGATTGTGATCATTTTTAAAAATAATTTCTTCTTCAAAAAGTAGACGGGGGGAGGGAAGTTAAATGCTTTTAAGGAGGGCGTCTTTTGGGAGATCTTAAGAGAGTTAAAATCTCCAATAAGTTATTAAAAAAAACTGTTGCATGACTGGTGCGTAAAATTAAAAAATTACAATGCATAAAACAGTTAAGAAAGAAAAATAAGGATGGAACTTTCTACACGTACTTACAGTTTTTATCTTTCAAAAGCTACAATTTCTCGTATTCAACTTCAAGAAAGGGAGTCAGGCAATGTTTTAATCTGGCATATGAGTCAGGCCTTCACTTCTCTGTGGGATCCTTAAAAGTTTAAATATAATGAATTAGTTTTCTCTGATTACAGGAAAAGTGAACATAAACTAAAGAGAAAATGCGAAGTGAATATTTGAATCTATTAATTCAAAGGGCCAAAAACGGGATGATACTGAAAATCACATTATTTATCGCGTTACTTGTATACAGATGGGTTTATTTGTATACTTTTCCTAGAAAGTGTAATGTTTCTTCCTAATGATAGTGTTCTGTAAGAAATCTTAATTCTAAGTTGGTTTGATAAAATTTATAGTCTGAAATAATTTTTATCTTTTAGATTTTACACATTTGTTTTGGTCCCGGCATTTGAATAGTTATAGACGAGGGCTATTCCAAATTTTTATTTTGCCTCAAGTTCTAGCAGTTCATACAAACTTTCGATTGGACATATTGAAAACTACAAATTTGAAATTTGTCTACAAACGTTAAATTGTTTAAGAAAAGCATTCAACAAGAATTGCATTAATTCACCGACCAATAAAAAGAGTTAATGCCACCAAGATCTCCGCACTTGACAAACCATTATTTCTATCTATGGCGTTATGTGATAGACAGGGTGCATGTTGTTGTTCATTTACGTCGCATTAGAGCTGTACAATGGGCTATTGGCAACGGTCTGGGAAACATCCCTGAGGATCATCCGTAGACATGCCATCACAATTTTGATCCTCTGAAGAGGGGATGGCACCCCCAATTCGGATGCCCAACGACCTGCACGCGAAGTCGAGCACTTTACGGTTGAACAGTTTAACGAGGACCAATACCGCACACCCTCGGTCCCTACGCTGACTGCTCCAAGTGGTCACCCACCCGCACACTGACCGTAGCCAGAGATGCTTGACTTCGGTGATCTGCTGGGAACCGTGTCTTAACGATCAGTCAACTGCGGGACACAGGGTGCATGTGCTTCTTATGTCCAAAACAATTGAACTCAAAAAACGCATTTCTAATGTGCTTTCTTCGTCAACTGTACAAATGCTTCAAAATGTGTGGCGTGAAATGGATTACATCTTATATGTTGTCCGTGTAACCAAGGCAAACCAAAATCTGTGGCATGTATACAAAATTTTGAAGTTCCTTTTACATTCTGTTAAAATTTTATCGATAAATTCTTTTTCGTCAAATAGTTACAGCCGTTTGTAATGACTAGATTCATTTAGAACTACTACCCTGCTCTTTTAGAAACCCTACAATTGCTGAAACATAATGAACCAGAACTAGTTGTGTATCACAAAATATCGATGACTTCAATGCCATGTCTCTTCACAAAGACCAATACAACATGTCCTGTAAAATGCAAAGAAAGAATAGGATTCCAAATAAAATTACATTTCTAAAGACACATTTAAAGAATCACTGCTAATTTACTCAATGGATATAAGTATTATTTAATTGTTAAAAAAAATATATGATTATATGAAGCACTTACACTCCCATACCTCTGATTAACAAAATTGGTCCACTCAGAAAAACTAGTTTTAGTTAATTTATGGCATAAAATAAGAGGTATTAAAATTTCTCTTTGAAGGTTAGCCCGTAGTAGAAAATCGTTTACCTAAAAAAATATTTTTGTTAGCCTAACCACCAAAAAAGATCAAATCTAACTTTTAAGTTAGAGAGTTTGAAATTTGAATTCAAACTTTAGTCTACCGAATTAATTTTTCAGCGCACGTTAGTCCTAATAAATAATGTTAACCCATCAAACTGAACAAAATTAGAACTAATTCAAGTTTTACACACTCTTTGACCTTGAAACCAATGAAATTTTTTTACACACATAACCCACAGTATAAAATTGTCGGTGTGAAATTTTCATGAAATCACATTTCTTTTAGAAATCTTATTGAGTTGTAAAGTGCCTGGATGCTAACTTTCGAATAAGAAGGCAAAAATTTATATTGCTCTACCAAACGTTAGTTCAGTAAGCATTTTTGTTAGTTGAACACAAAGAAATTAAGGCTAAAACAATTTATAAATCTTATAATAAAACAAAAAAAAACTAATTTCTGATCTAAATGCCACAAGTTTGATATTTCTTTTAATAGTTCAAGCATTATAAACGTTAGTACAATGTTAGCCCATCAAAATATTTGGTATAAAATTATCGATTTCTAGGCCATTATATGAAATCAGTTGCCCAATAAAAACTTTTGTTAAATCATCCATCAACGAAGAGTTGGGCCAAATAAAGCTTTAGCTTACTTTTGATTTAGAAAAATTCGTTTTTACTCCAAATGAGAACGCCGAAATCGAGAGAATTTTTTTGTAGTCCACCGTCCAAAAAAAGTCATGACTGAATCAAGTTTTAGTTAGTTTATGACCTAGAAACTGCAAGTTTGACATTCGCTTTTATATGCTATCATAAAAGGAAATTGTAGGCCAAATCGAAATTTTTTTTCTCAAATCCATTTATCGAAAAATATGGCCTTAGTCTTAGTTAAGTATAAACAAGTTTGAATTTTATCATAAAACGTAAGTTCATTTTAGCAAATCGCTAGCCTAGATAAGTTTTGTTTGCAAACATTACCAAAACATTTTTTGGATAAAACAAAAGTTCTTGGTTATTTTTGACCAAGAATTTAAATTTCACTACCCAGGTAGCAAAAGGATATTGTCTAACATTAGAAAGGTGCAATATAATACTGCCGAGCTAGACTCCTGAATCCCATCTTCTAATATTAGCTAATATTATAAAAGATTAGTTAATATTCAATCTAACATTTGAGCGTTTAAAATTCTCATCTATTTCATTAATTTTGGTCCAGCATCACTTTTTGTGAAAGGACATCCCGTATTATTAATAAATAAAATTATTTTAGTAAAGCAAACAATAAATTAAATATTATTCAAAATGTCATTTTAAGCCAATTCAATTTTATGCCAGAAAATGCAGGAAAATATTAGTGTTATAAAACTGGACAAACTTTTTCAACTTTTAAGTTCACGATTATTTAAGTCGTCATATTATTCGTTTTCGACCGCTAAAATGAATCACTTCATTTTCAAAGGTATTGACAATTTAGTAAACTTTTTAAATTTTAATGATAGTTACATAAAATATTAAAGTAATATCGTAGGCAGTGTTTTTTTCCTTAGTTAAAAATCAGCTAGAAAAGTAATATAAAGCACTTCAAATCATGACGTGCTAGAGAGGATGATTTTGTAGAAACATTCAGTATACTTAATAATCTGGACCACTTAATCGTAACATTTAAGAATTAATTTAATGATCATGTATTTAATATCTAATAAAGTTAATAAATATTATGATTGTGTTCATTATTGACAATGAACAGTTTTCGCGTACTAGTTGAATTTTCTGTCAAAACGCATTGTCTAACTATAAACAGGTAGTATTGTAATTAGTTCAGAATATGCTCGTTTACTTGGTTATTCGTATTTGATAAAATTTGTTTGGAGCAATGACGAAGAAGAAAAATAATTTTCTGTAAACACGTTTGGCATGATAAAATAATTATTAATTAATCTGCTTCTTTTATGTTAAAACCATTACATTTTAGGATGGATGTTTGAAATTTTATTTATAAGATAAACACTATTGTTACTTTATTAAAACTTATTGCTTAAAATATTGTGAAATAATGAGTTAAAGATCTTTATTTTCATTTCTAGAATATAGACTAATTTGCATGTTTGTGATACATCATTATTTATATTAATTTGTAAATGACAGCAACTTATTAAAATATAAGCGACAATATGGTCTAATCAATGTGTGTTTTCGTTGAATGAAAACAGTGCTGTAAAGGAGCTAAAAAATTTTATTCAGGAAGTTTGAAAAAAAAAGTGCGAAAATTTCCTATTGGCTCTATCAGCTTATGCAATGTATAGAAATATTTTGATAGCTAAACGTCATGGTGTTTTATCTTTAAAAAAAAATTTAAAAGTGTTGAATTTGAGATATTGTTGTATCAGTATATGCTCGAATGTTCATTTCAAATAAGAAGAGCTTAAGGAATTTGTACTATATATATATATATATATATATATATATATATATATATATATATATATATATATATATATATATATATATATATATATATATATATATATATATATATATATATATATATATATATATATATATATATATATATATATATATATATATATATATATATATATATATATATATATATATATATATATATTCTTGTGTTTTTGAAGTACCTATTATTTTTTGGCTCTTGGTATTGATAGGGATATCTACCCATTGAATTTTATAACAAAGGATATAATTTCTTGATATTTTCAAATTAAATAATCGAAGTTTTAAATAAATATTCAACGCTTAATATTTTTAAATTTAATGTTTTCGATGTAAAGTTTTACTTTTTTTATCATGCAATTTTGCTTCGTCTGCTGGATTTGCAAGCTGATCTACCAGAAAGGAATAATTTAATTTTGAGATGTGTTGCTGGAATCTGATAGAAACTGGATGTAAAATTTTATATTTAAATTAAGTCAATATGTTCGCCTTTATAAGATTAACTCATTGATTTAATTTAAATATAATTCAATTAATAGCTGTTAGAAAAAATAAGTTTAAGTTATTAAAGATATTTTCAAAGTTAGGAAATATGTAATGCTAATTGTGGCATCACAAAACTTTATGCTTTTTTCGATATAAATTTAAGAAATGCTTGGAAATTATCAAGTATTTGTGATTTACATGCTCAATGCTTTTTTATATCCTCCAGGAAATAAAGCACAGGGCAAAAAACAAAAACAGACCACCCTGAATAACTTTAGATCTAATGATCGGATCTTCACGTTCTAGTACTCAATCTTAATGGTTTGAGAGGGTGACCACAAATATGCTGAATAATTAATACAGAGGTTACTTTAAGTAACAAAATGAGACACAAAGGCGTACTTTATAGTTCTTCTGAAATAGAATTTTGAAAAAGTCAGATATTTAAAATTCGATTCCTCAGGATCAATTCGCACCGAGCATCAGATGTAGATCTAATTAACTCTCGGCCACAAAGGCATTATCATTGCGTGTGTTGACGGGTCTGCGAAGAATTTGCACCAATCAAATACGAAAACGTTTTTGCGTTTACACTTAATTTCTACTTTTAACTAAAGTTAAAAATAGTTGCCATGAATCGCTGCAAACTACAGTAGTTTCAGTAGTATACAGAAGTTTCGCTACTTGTAGCCTTCTGTTTCCGACCACTGATCAAAAAATATATTTTTTTTTACAACAGAACGAGTACTAAGCATTGAAACAGGAGGGCCATCACACTTTTTTTGTACAATATAAACATATACTCCTGATACTAGAGAATTTCTGTATTTTCAGAAAATATTTTTCTTTCTTAATAGTAACAGAAATTATGTATTAATACATTACATTAAATAGAATTGTGTCCACCATTACATATGAACAATTTAAACAGTACTACGCGATAAGATATCACCATTAATAACTTTCGTTCTAATGATCTGATTTTCACAAACAAAGTGTAAATCTTAATGGTTACATCAGATGAAGACACCCATTAAGAGTTCTAATCTTAATAGGTGACTTCAAATATGCTAATTAATTAGTGCTAACTATTAATTAAGTTACGAAATCAAACACAAGAGCGTTCTTTTTCTGAATAAACCTTTTTTACATATGTGGATTCTTGACTCTTGGAATCGGGAAGGGGGGAAGGGCAGCTGCAATCTAGGAATTGTGGTTCTTATATTTTTCTTATAACCGTCGTTGAACACCGAAATAAAAGTTTTTTTTTTGGGGGGGGGGAAAGCTTACGACTAAATGTTCAACTCCGTATTCTTGTATTTTTTTAACCCAATCCAGAAGACAAGGAAACTCATGGATGAAGTATTGGGAGAAATTTGCCTTCGTGGAGCACTGTTTTGGATGTAACGAACCCGCGTTTGCGTTGCATGGATCACGAAAAAATATCCTTCCAATGATAAAAATCACGAAAACCTCCCACGGTTAGCCTGATGGCAAGGGGACACTAACCCATGATGATATTTTGAGGTAACACTGCGGTCGGTGCAAGACGGATGCGGAATCATCGACCAACCATCGCTGGTATTCGAACGCAGGGCACCTCGTTGGAAAGCGACCGCTCTATCGTCGGAACCATCCGTGGTTCTTATAGTAAAACCGAAGTTTGGAGTTTGGTCTCCTTAATGTTTAATAAATCATTAGTAATACAACTTAATAATTCATTAAGCAGAGGCATCTTTAATAAACTATTACAAGATCTAGAAATGAATAAACTTTTCAGATATCTTATATTTCAATTGAATTGAATTTATCTGTTTATTTTAAATAAATGAAATGTTTGTTTAGCAGAAACTAAATATTACGAAATTATTTAGAATTATTTTTAAAATTAGCATCAATTATCTGAAAAATAAATAGTGCCATTTGATAAGTGTGTAAAACTTTATAGGAGGATATATTGAATATTTTTGAAGAATAAAAACGTTGGGAGCTTAGAATTGGCTTCATTAGTAAGATATGGATATACTAGTGCCAATATACTGTAAATCATAATCCTAAATTTATCCTAATGCATAAATAATCATATATGAACTATCTAAGAGCAAATAACATGATTTGCTTTAATTTTTTTTCTAGATTTATCATTTTTATTACTACATAATGAATAGTCTACTATTGTTTTTTGCTAATAAGATGAAAATTTTACTCGAATCACACAAATGCTCTGAATCTTTATTACATTTTTTAATATTAGTTAAAACGTAAGGAATTTTTTTTTTCATTTTATTTATTGCTACAATCAAGCATATGGAAGGCTACTGCGAAAATTCACCAATTTTCTACTAATATTGTAAAGAACAAATTTTATGTTTTATGTAGGATGTGGATTGTTACTCGGAAGGACAAAATATTCTTTAAAAAAATTATTCTGTGTGTTTTTCAAAATTAATCTATTATTTTTAGATTTTTGAGTTGAAGTTATTGGAATAAAATTATTAAATAATTGAAGAACGGATTTTTTTATTTTTTTATTTTTTTACAATATATATACAGGGTGTTCCAAAATTATCTTTACAACTTCAAAAATTCATAACTTCGAACATAAACAAGATATTTATATTCTGTCTTTTGCATGTATTACTGCAACTAATAAAGTTTTTTTTTTCAATAGGCTGAAAAGTTTTAAGTGAGGATGTGGACACCACAACAGAAAGCTCAATGCGTCTCATGGCCGTATTCGCTCCACATTTTCTGGACTTGTGCTGGGTCGTCCGGCTCCACTTTTATGCAATACTGATCCGGTGCTCATGAAGCTTGTGTGCCATGCACGGATGGAGGGTCTGGATTGGATTGAGTCTCTTTGGAAATTTGTCCTGAAGTTCCGTTGA
This sequence comes from Parasteatoda tepidariorum, assembly GCF_982258835.1. NCBI lineage: Eukaryota > Metazoa > Arthropoda > Arachnida > Araneae > Theridiidae > Parasteatoda > Parasteatoda tepidariorum. The sequence continues at coordinate 110,389,607 of NC_141762.1, forward strand.
ACCTGTGTATCTGATTTCGTCTCTATGAACCATGAGACGCATTGAGCTTTCTGTTGTGGTGGCCACATCCTCACTTATAACTTTTCAGCCTATTGAAAAAAAACTTTATTAGTTGCAGTAATACATGCAAAAGACAGAATAAAAATATCTTGTTTATGTTCGAAGTTACGAATTTTTGAAGTTGTAAAGATAATTTTGGAACACCCTGTATATATACTGCAAAACTAATTAAATAATTAGTTAATTATTCCTTCTTTAAAATACTAAAGCTGTAAAGCATTTTTTATAAAAGAGTTGTAAAGTTTAGAAGATTGTTGTGTTGTAATTTGCCATAGTCACCACCTTAAATATTGATTTTAAAATGTTTTGCCAAAAATGAAGTAACTATGTATGCATATTAGTGGACTCACATAATTATTTAAGCGAAGAAGGAAGAAAACATACGATAAAAACTGTCGAATCAAAAGTTAGATGAAAAACATCTAGACCAGTACTTGATTGAACTAGGAGGAGTATCTAAATCACATTTAAACTACTCATTCTTTCCTACGGCATTCAAACATGTTTTGATTTTTCAGTTAGTACCATCTTCAATTCAATTGTACCTGAATTTTTGCTCTTCTCTGAAATATTAGTTATGTTAATGTTGTATACTATTTCGCTTAAAGTTTGAGAAGAATTATAGTAAAAAATATGTAAGGAGTAATCGTTGTAGAAATTACTAATAAGTTACTAATAATACTATGGAGTTCACAAATTCTGAATTGTGATCATTTTTAAAAATAATTTCTTTTTTTTTCATTTCATATTGTCGACACAAAGTGTTCTTAAAGAAAATAAAAAGTGTACATTTATTTCTTAAGGAAAATTTAGACACTCACAGTAAATGCCTGTGTAGTAATAAAGAAAAAGAAAATGAAGGAAATAAAAATGAAAATATGACCACCGAAGCCGGCGTCTTCAGGGGGTACTGGCCCCGGTAGCCATAAAAACAAAACCATTTCTAATTGAGGGAGAAGCAAATGCTTAAATTAACTCTTTCAGTACCCCGATGGTTTTGCATAGAAGTCCAGGAAAAAAACACGCAATATAAATAACAAATTGAGAAAAGAAACTCAAACAAAATCATCTGAAAAATAAAAACTCACATATTCACAGGTCAGACATCAATTTCTCAAGCAAGCCGAATGAAAAGAAAAAACTATCTTTAGGTTTTAGTTTGAACCCCCTGAAGACGTCTGCTTCGGTGGTCATATTCTCATTTTTATTTCCTTCATTTTCTTTTTCTTTATTGCTACTTTTTTCTGAAATTTCTGCTGCTTTTAAGCGCATTTTTTTTCAAAGAAGTTTTTTCTATTTAGAATTAAAAATATTTGTGTTTTCTTTTAGTATTGCCTGTGTAGTAACCTGCACATGGAGTCTTTAAAATGTTGGTAAATCATACAGTAACACCTGCTAGTACTACAGGGTTAACACTTTCATGAAGAGCATTTTTATGTTAGCAAAAACATTTTTTTTTAATAACACTCCAAATTGCCGATTACTGGTCAAGTGGTTACTGTACTGAACTAAGGGGCGAGTTGCTGTGGGTTTGAATATCACGATAGGAATGGATACAACTTTCTCTCTCCCTGTATTCTAATGTCCTTTCTTCTAAGTGATTTTATTTTGTTTTATGGCCATCGTTGAACAGCTGACGAGCCAAATTTAGGTTTACTACTACTAATGTTCTACTCCGTAACCTTGTAATTTCCAACCAATCCAGAAGACAAGGAGACTGCTGGATCTGTATCCCTAGAAGTATTATTTGTTACGGGAACAGGGAGGACTTTGTGACTAGACAGATTTAACGTGCATTAGTCACCATTTACTACATGGAGAGTCGTCGGCGGGTGGGGATCGGACCAACGACTTCTTGGACATGGATCCAGTGCCCTACCAACCAGGCTATCCCGTCCCTTCTTCTGAGTGATTGTGTGAATGTAACCAGCCAAGCCGCGATGGCTCAGGAAATAGCGCGATATCCAATGAGGCGAACCGGGTTCGAATCCTAGTCGATACGAATTCCACATCCGGCTTGCACAGACCACAGTGCTAACGTGAAATATCCTCAGTGGTAGACGGATCATGGGTTAGAGTCCCCTTTGCCGTAAGGCAAACCGTGGGTGGTTCTCGTGGTCTCTCTCTCCATGTAACACAAATGCTGGTTAGCTCCATTAAAAAGTCCTCCACGAAGGCAAATTTCTCCCAATACTCGATCCAGGAGTTCCCTTGTCTTCTGGATTGGGCTCAAAATTACAAGGCTACGGAGTTGAGCATTGGTAGTCGTAAACCCATAAAATTGGGTCGGCTGTTCAACGACGGTTATAAAATGTAACCAGCCCTATAAACGGATTTGTGGTTCAATGACATGGACGTCGATACTCCACCGTCGAGGCTTAGTTACAGATGCCCAATGGGTAGCGATAAGTGAGGAGCAATTCTGAGGCCAATAGGAAATAAAGTGCACGCCATTAAAAAAATGCTCCAAATTAGAATATTTAAAGGTCCTGAACGTTTCTAAGGAAAATCTTGAAATAAAAAATATTTTTTTTAAAGATTTATTTAAATATTCATATTTACCTGTGATATCTACTGACATGCTTGATGATAGCAAAAGGTGTACGTGTTAGAGTCAACCACTTCTTATTCACTCTATAAAAACACACTGAGAAGGACAAATTTTGTCATCTTTCCCTCCAACTGCAACAACCATTTCTCCTGCAAGAGACATCGTTTTTCTGTTACAAATTTTCCCATATCAAAATTTTTGATGGTCGCATTAAATTTTTTTTTTTTTATAGTTTCAGTGTGATTCATGATGGTCCAACATCATTTAATGGTCACCATAATCCAAGATTTTCCATTACATGTTCACGGTTTTCAATATACCAACAAACTTCCATCATTCTATGATGGAAACTAATACTTTAGTACTATGACGCTTAACCATCAAGAGAAGTTTGACTCTCATGGATCAGCAACCCATGATTTTCTCAACTATACATTTCCTTGATGGGAATTCTTGTTGGTTCTCAGGAAAATACCATCAAAACAATCTGATTTTTTTTATTTTGAACCTTCATAAATCAGTTCCTACATTTAGGTGATGGTTGTTCATGATCGTTCCAACATTTGATTTCTAAGATACTATGATGGAAATTCTGATGGCTCAAAAGGAACAAACCACGAGAACAAATTGCTATTCTTATGTTGGAACATCATCGAATTCCTAGATGGAGGTGATAGTTACTTATGTTGATTACTCTCAAAAAATATAATGATTCATGACAAAATTATTGATGGTTACCATCAAGATTATGTTGTTCCATCAATGGAAAACCATCAAAAATTTTGACTTGTGTAGAGCAAAAATCATCTCAATGCCGAAAATGGTAGCAACTACTTTACACTAAAGTGAATCACTGTACATAACTCTTGGTACCTAAGTGCTTTGCTACACATAGAACCAAATACAGTTTTGGACCACCATTTTGGTATTCAACAACTCTAAAATTTACGAGTTCAGTAAGATATGATACAGATGTGAGTCGGTAAAGTTATTTTTATGATACAACAAGTAAGAATCATTAACTAAGGTTGCATATATATGTTACCGTGAATAATCAAAATCAAGAGAATGTCGACTTTCACTAGTAAATGTCCACAATCACATAGTCTTGTTGGTGATTGTCCGAAATATTTCCTATATCCGATTTCATATTAACTTATTCGTTTGTATTATTATATGAATTCGATATTTTAATATCTGATGAAAATAGATTTGAGAAACATCAGTGTTTGGAGTACCGTTAAAAGCATACTGGAAGTGGCACTTGACCTTAAAAAAAAACAATGATATAGGGCATACCAGACAAATGTATACCGGGTAGAGGCAATAAACTAGACCTAGTTTAAAATTCGGACATTTACCAAACAGACTATGTGACTGCCAACTTCAAATTCACCAATTTCCGTCATTCATAGCAACATATATCTATAGCGTTTATAGCAATTGTTTTCATTTCCATGAAAACCATTATTCAGCAGCTTCATATCAAAAATAAATATGGAAACTAAGACTAAACTCTAGTAGTGCAAATTCAACCTTGACCTTAAAAAAAACATGGATGTTGGCACTTAACTAGACCTTTAGTTTGTCTATGGTAAGAACTCCCCGCTACAATGTCTGAGGCCGTCTTCTGCAACGAAACTAGAATAGCGCATTTCAGTGCGGAATAGCTTCTATTCTCTTTAGGGCTGACATAATAGACCGAAGAAAAAAAAAGATTCCTTTTCTCTAGTCGACCCGAGTCAAAACCTGTCCTAAACAGTGACCCTACACCCCTGCGTAAAATAGTTATACCTCGTTACCATAGTCACCGCCATGGGTGCAGACAAAAGACTAGGGGAATTCTTACTTTAGACGAACTGTAGTAAGTATTTCGAACTCTTACTAGCGGATATATAATTGTCAACATTCACCGATGGAACTTAACAACCACAAATTTCGGTCATTCACAGTATACTAATTTTTAAAATAAAATTTGTTTGCAAACCGAACTTACTAATCGAACCAACACACATCAAAAAGGAATATTTAGATGAACTCAAACTAGGCTGACTAGCTGGACGAATGAAGTTTAAATGTTATAAAATTATTCAGTGGAATTGACCATTTTATGCAAATCTTCCAATTGAAACATAACTATTTTTATTACACAACTCAAAACAAATATGCTCACTCACATTTCACTGCAGGTGTGCATGAATGCCTATTTCAGTATAAGCTTGAAATAAAATTCACTCACACAATGATTGGAGTTTTTCAACACTCAATTCGGATGGGTATTACACCGTAGTTTACACAGACAAACTCATTCCCAATGGTTGCGTATCCTTTTATAACTGGCAATAACCCAATTTTAATTTTTTTTTAATTTCTCAGAATTGTAAGACAAATTTCCTGTGGTGTTAATATTTTCCAACAATTATGGGCAAGGATCATGTTGGAGTTCTCCTTAAGTGTCTTAAATGAAAAATCCGACAAATGCAACAGTGAAAAAGTTTAACCAAAGAAATGTGGCCTATAAAATTTCCCTCAAAAGCAATAGCATTTTTCAGCAGGATGAATAGCTTAGAACATTTTGAAAAACGTGTGTGAAAGACTGGTCCGTATTTTTTGTCATGTAATATTGTGCCATATAGATTTTTATTTTTAATTTTTCACTGATGATCTAAGCCTTTAATAACTAAATAGATTTTATAACACAGTTTTATATATAAACTTGCAGAAAAATGCATAGATTATTGATAGAAGATTGCATGAATTGAAAGTGCCCAAAATCACTTTTGTCCATCAGCATGCTGGCAACTAACATTCAAAAATAATATCCCTCGGCAATAAAATTTCATTATTTGTACACATTTTTACACTTAACTATTCTTAGTATAGATTTCTGACACTTACTAAAGAGACTATATGATTGTCAACATTCGCCGGTGGAAGTTAACAACCCCCAATTACGTTCTTTCTCAGTACACTAATTCTTAGAATAAAATTTGTTTGTAAATCAAACTTACACACATTACAGAGGAACATTAAGAAAACTAAGCCTGACCGAAGAGAAACGAATGAAAATTAAATATTTTAAAGTTATTTAATGGTATTGACAGTTTGTCTTATGTAAATCTTAATATTAACTATTTTTGTTGCACAACTCAAAGGAAATATGCTCACTCTCAACAAACGCGTATAAATGTCCATAAGCCTTGAACAAAAGTATTCACTCACATGTTTTTCCAACACCCAATTCAGATAGGTATTACGCTATAGTTTATACAGACAAACTCATTCCAAATGGTTGCGCATCCTTTTATAACTGGCAAATAATCCAAATCTGATGTTTAGGAGTTTTGAACCAAATCCAGAGGACAAGGGAATAAGAGCATTGGAACAAATTGACCTTCCTGGAAAACAGTAATCCCGACGTCGAGTGGATTCTAGTCAGTGACCCGTTGATATTTTACGCAAGTACTGTAGTGGGAACAGAATTTGTAGAGACCAATAATTTCTGGGATCCAATCTTGGGTCACGTCCATTGAGACGCAAGCACGCTATTCCCTAAGCGCCCCCAGTTAAGTATTGTTCTAATTTTCATACTTTAAATTCATGCCATTTTTGTTTAAGAAGTCGAAAAGATGTTTCGGAATAAAAAACTCACTTTTGTAAACATAAATAAGTATTTCTTAATTATTTCCTTATATTTTATGCAAGCCAATTTGTTATTAAAAACCATTTTTAACATAGGTGTAAATTAAGTTCTTCTCCTTAAAATTGTGATGTAATTAATACAATTTCAAAGTGGTTTGTAGTCACTACATATTAAAAAAAGTAGTTGTAATTGCAGTTAATTACATTTGCAACAAAGTAGTTGCGGTTGCAATAAACTACAAAAATAATGTAGTTTTTCAGACCACTGATCTTAAATATAATATTTCACGAATTAGTTTAATATCTGGAATCAAGGAGTGTTTGGCACAAGTAGACCACTGTCGAGGCTGTTGCCACACAATCATACAAATAATAACTCATCGAACTTCTTCTAAAACCTAGAAATGTGCAAACACTTTGTTGCAATAATAAACATATTACTTTAAAAAACATTTACTTTATTCTGACTATTATTTTTCATCGCAAAATATATTTTAATCATTTAAGTATTGACAATTTTTTAATAAAAAATTAATAATAAGAATAAACTTTGAACTATCATGGTTTTGTCTTTCAAATCGGAATTTTGTGTAGAAATGTCATTTATGTTTTTTTAGTTATATTGATTGAAATAATTAATTAAATTATGATTTTTCAAAAGCTATTATTCATTTATCTTTTAAAACTGAACGGGTACTGAGCATTGAAACAAGAGAGCCATCACATTTTTTTGTCGTACATTGTAAACATATCTCCAGGTACTAGAGAATTTCTGTATTTTCGGAAAATATATTTTTTTCTTTATAGTAGCAAATATTTTGTATTAGTACTTTAAATACAAGAGTTGGACAAAATAATGGAAGCACTTAAATACTAACACATTTTTAATATTGCTCAAAAAATATTTTAAGAATCAGTTCATAAATTAGATCGTGCGATTTCTCAAACATACAAAGGAAGTTTAAATATTTTAAGATTTGTGGGACTGACAATAGATTAAAAACTAAACTAAGTGGCGCTACAGCCCATAAAGGGCCAAAACCAAATGTGCCCATTTCAGTCTCTCTCACCTTTGGCTCTAGGGTGCAGGAGCAGATGTTCCGTTTAGGTGGTTAGCTGAATGCGGAACCTCCAGTGTTCAGGTTCCAAGCATGATTGGTACTCATTTATCGATCCACTAGAAGGGATGAAAGGCTGAGTCCACCTTGTTCGGTATGAGAATCGAGCAAAGGACTTGTGGCTCAAGAGCGTGAAGCGCTACTATTCAGTCACCGGGAGTCAGACAAAAAATGACGAAAGGAACAATAAAATTTTTTATGCACCCTATTGTACGCTAAAAATGTAGCAATAAATTTGTCCACCTCGACGTTTGAACAACTTAAACAGATATATGTACCGTGCGTAAAAATACAGCCTGAATGACTTCCGCTCTAATGATCAGATTTTCACGAGCTAAGTATTAATCTCATTGGTTTTCCATTAAGAGTTCCTATTTTAATAGGTGACTTCAACTTCGCTAATTAAATAGTGCTAACTATTAATTAATAATTAGTGCTAACTATTACTGAATATGCTAAATCGAACACTAAAACATACTTTCTCCGAATAAACATGAATTTTTTTTTACACATATGGATTTTTTACTCTTAAAATCATGCGGGGTAGCTGCAATCTAGAAATTGTGGTCCTTATGGTATACAACATACTATAATGTACTTACTATATAACTATTTTTCATAGTTGTTTTATTTAGAACATAAAGTTTTAAAAGTTTTTAGCACAATTTAATTAATGGAACACTAAACATTTACTAAAAGCTTAATATCAATATATAGAAAATTCTTATAGTAATGTTGCATAAAAAGACTAAACGGCATCAGTTAGTCGGTATTCTTCCGTAATTGCAATCATATTTGATGAAGATCTTTAATACATTTCAAGAATTTCTTAATAAAATGATATTATTAAAGTAGGATTTCAATAATATTAAAAAAAAATGAAACAAAAAAAAATTTAATTGTTAAATGATCTCCCAATTCGCCATCGAAAAATTCCATTTTATGATTACTGTATTTTATTTTATTTTGCTTTATTTTATAACCGTCGTTGAACAGCCAACCCAATTTCTTTTTTGATTTATGATTACTTATGTTTAACTCCAAATCCTTGTGATTTTAAACCCAAACCAGAAGACAAGGGAACCTGGATATTGGGAGAAATTTGCCTTCGCGAAAGACTTTTTGATGGAACTAGCCGCATTTACGTTACATGGAGAAGTAAACTACGAAAAACTCCCATAGTTATTCCGACGACAGGTGACTCTAACTCTTGATCCGTCTGCCAGTGAGGATATTTTGCGTCAGCACTGTGGTCGTTGCAAGCTGGATGCGGAATTCGTATCGACCAGGCCTCGCTGGGACTTGAACCCAGTTCACCTCATTGTAAGGCGAACTCTCTATCCCCTGAGTCATTGTGACTCATGATTACTGTATTGATAGTAGCCAATCAATTTTAAAATCATATGATACGATAGTTGTAAAACTACGAAATTCAACCTACATGATTTATTGCTGGATTGGCTGAAAATATTATAAAAGTGCATGAACTTAAATTCATCACCATTCAAGTTAGATTGTGTATCAAATTTTTATTATTAATTAAAAATAGAAAAATGTTGGGTTGAAAATCGATATTTCTCTGAACCGGATTCGAATCCCATCGATGTTTGCTCAATACGAATTGCGCATTCGGATTGCACCGACCACAGTAATGACATAAAATATCCACAGTGGTGGACAGATCATGGGTCCGAGTCCCCTTTTCGTCTGGCTAACCGGGGGGAGGTTCTCGTGGTCTTCCTCTCCATGTAACGCAAATGCGGGATAGTTCCATCAAAAAGTCCACCATGAAGGAAATTTTCTCCTAATAGTTAAACCAGTAGTTGCCTTGTCTTTTGGATTGGGTTCAAAATTACGAGGCTACGTAGTTGAACACTAGTAGTCGCAAACCCAAAAATTGGGTCTGCTGTTCAACGACAGTTATAAAATATAAAATAAAATTGGATATTATTTTTAAAAAAGAAATTTGATAACTTTTAAATTATTTAAGATATTTGTCCATTTTAAAGCCAAATAATTATTCACGTGAAATGGTATTTATAGTTTAAAATAATCATTTTTCTTCTAGTGACAGGCACTTAAACTGCGAATTTCTTTTATTTTCCTTGGCGACAGAACTTCGAAATCCGGTGTTAATCGCATTCAAATTTCGTCAATTAACGAAAGCACCTGTCACTCCTCCGGCAATCTCATTTTCGTGCAATGTAATTCTCCTCCTTAACCTTGATCAACTTTTTGAATCTCGATTTAAATATATTAAAATACAAATGAGAGAAAAAAGAATAAAAACCAATTTGGAAAAGATTAAAAAATCAATAAGATCAATTTGGAAAAAAAATCGAAACCAAGATGGATTTCTTCTCTATTTTAAATATAACATTGAACTAGAAAATTAATTTTCGTATTCAGAGTTATCAAAGGTGGAGCAAGTGATCGTCTGCCCAGAGCTCTAAGAGGCTTCACTATGTTAATATTCAAAACAATTTTTTTTAAGAATATTAAAAATTGCACTTTATCGTTATGATAAACTTTTTGTTTTATCATTAGGATGATATGGGAAAGAATGCAATAGAATCCTTATGTCTAGGGGTAAAACCTTCGAAATCAAAATTAGACCATTTAAATTAGAAGATAAGACTTATTTAAGAAAAATTTAGACTAAAATTTAAAAAATATTTAGACATTTTTAGGTTAGTTTATTTAAAATAAGACTTATTTAAAATAAGTCTTATTATCTACTTATCTAATTTTATTTTAAGATTATTCAATTAAGGCTCTAAAATGCAACATTTTTGTAACAGACAAAACTGTTTTGTACACAAAATATAAAAAATAATAGTACATAAAATTTGAAGGACATAAAAAATTTTACAAACTAAATTGGAGGCATTTTTTTTCTTCAAAATTAAAGGTGAAATTCTTAGATCTTCCGAAGGACACAGCATAAAGAGAATATTTTATGTTAGTACTGGTGTAACTTAGTTCAGTGTTTCACTAATAAGTTAATTTTTTTGTTTTAAAATTTTCATACTGGAATCATTATAATATTCTAAATATATTTTTTTGATTTACGCTTTTTTTGCAATTTTAACATATTTTAATGACCATAATAACCCAAGATAAGAATGATTTTGACAACTTGTAAAAAATAACTTTTTCATTTACTATTCTATTGATATTTTTATGCAGTATTTATATTAATTTAAAAATTCTTATTTAAAGTAATCATTTCTGAAATTAAAGTGAATCACTTTTTAAAATGAAATGTCAAATTGTTATTGAACAAAAAAAAACTATTTCTATAATTAAATTGTAAAATTTTATATAAACGTTTCTTTTATTTTTAATATAGCTTTATTAAATCCCTTTTATATCTGCGAAGGTGAAATTTTATCCACTTTTCCACTTGCCAGTGCACTCAAATCTCTTTTTGCAGCACTATGCCTGGTATCAATGGAGGTTTCAATGGTATCGTTATAGCTACAAGAAGACTTAACACCAAATGAAATTTTTTTCTTATCTAAAACGTCAATGACATTCCGAATACGAGGGTTGCTATTTATATTTCTGACCTTGGCAACAGTCAGTGTTGCTAGGCGACCGAAGATGATTTTAATCGAAAGTTTGATATTTTTAAACATAAATTCAGCAGACGATTTAGCATTATAGCTTGATTTGTGTTGTTGACTGTAAATTGAAAAGTTCTTCTCTTTCAAAAAATGGAATTGAATCGTGAACATTTTCGTGCCATTATTTTTCATAACTTTCGACGTGGATTGTCAAGACAAGAGTGCTTCGATGAACTTAATTCTTTATTCAGCGATAAAGCGCCATCCTACAGCACTGTAAAAAATTGGTATAACGAATTTAATCGTGGTCGATGTTCGATCCAGGACGAATTCCGTGCAGGTCGTCCAAAATCCGTTGTTGTGCCAGAAAAGATCGATGCTGTGCGTGAACTGATAGAGCAAGATCGTCATGTGACATACCGTGAGATAGAGGAGTCTTTGGATATTAGTATGACTAGCATCAATAAAATATTGCATGAACATTTGAGCGTAAAAAAAATTTGTTCGCGTTGGATCCCGCATAATCTGACAAACGCTCAAAAAAAGGCTCGTGTCGAATGGTGCAAGGAAATGTTGGAAAAATACGTTCAAGGCACATCAAAGGCTGTGTATAACATCTACACAGGTGACGAATCATGGATCTATGCATATGAGCCGGAAACAAAACAGCAATCAACTGTATGGGTCTTCCAAGACGAGGCAAAACCAACAAAAGTTGTTCGAGGAAGAAGCACATCGAAACAAATGATTGCCTGTTTCTTCGGCATTAACGGTCATGTGGCAACAGTGGCGTTAGAGCAACGCAGGACGATCAATTCTGAATGGTACACGACCATTTGTTTGCCAGAAGTCATCGGAGAAATTCGAAAAAAGCAGAGGAACAGGTGAATCATTCTTCATCATGACAATGCGAGCTCTCACACATCGACTCAAACAAAGGCATTTCTGATGGAGCGAAAGAAGAACTGATGGGTCATCCGCCGTACAGCCCTGATTTGGCATCCAATGACTTCTTCTTATTCCCACACATCAAAAATAAATTACGTGGACAACGATTTTCGACCCCCGAAGAAGCGGTTGATGCATTCAAAACGCATGTTTTGGAGTTACCTCAATCGGACTGGAAAAATTGCTTTGAAAATTGGTTCAAACGCATGCAAAACTGTATTGATCATCATAAAGAATATTTTGAAAAACAATAAAGCCAATTTCGATCCTATATATTTGTTTTTTCATTATTGGGCTAGAAATATAAATAGCAACCCTCGTAATCTAGCTACTCTTACTTCAACTGCAGCTCTATGTCTGAGAACTTCACAAGTTTAATAAGTAAAAAGTTTTCCTGATCACCACAAGCAGAATTATCATTAGGTAATATTTTTACCATTTTTTGACTAGTTAGGGTGTTTAAATTTTAACTGGAGTATTGTGTGACATGACAGTATAAGTATCAAACGTTTTCTATAACGTTCAGCTATAATCAAAATGTTACTAGCTATTTCAACGACCAAAAGATCTTTATGCCCATCGAAATTTCCATTACTTTTCAACAATCTATTGAGCTCAAAATGTAATTTAGTGCGTGATGTTAATAATCCAATTTGATATTATTCAATTCCTATTATTAATTCACACTCTTGTTCAATTGTTCAATAAAATACTTTTTATTCATCCACTCAAGTGTTCAAATACATTTTTTTATAACTTGTAGTGAATGATGACACTTGAAGTGAATGCAGTTTTTTCAAATATTAATTCATTCATTACATTTAGTTAGGAAAGTTTTTTAATTATTTAATAAAAAGTAAGTAAAATAAAAACATTTTTGTTGACCTAAGTAAGAATTGAGTTCAATTTTTTTATATTACTTTTTTTTAAAAATAATGTTAGTAAAATTAATAGGAAAAAAAGTTAAATTTGTCTCAAATTGTCAATAGTGAAAAGTGCTCTTCTTAAATTGAGGATGAGATTTATTTTGATGTTTTAAAATACTTGTTTTTAAACTTTATAAAATATTAGTCGGGGACCAGCTGGTTTGGCTTTTAAAGAAGTAGAATTTCAAATATTTCGAGATTTAAAATCAAAAAGTAAACCAATTTGTAAGCATAAAAACAGTTATTGTTCAAGTGTGAGGGGATTTTAATTTCTGCCTCGTTTAATTTCTTGCTTGATCTTATGGTATTGTGATCAATTTGTTATTAAAATGTTTAGTACAACATATGCTAACATTAAAAAAAACATACGCCAGTAATATCAATGGCGTCTTGATAAAAAATAAAATTATCAACCTTCCCAAAATCAAACTGCGCACTTATTTTATTTATTAATTACCAGTATGGGGTGAAAAAAAAGCATCAATAAATCTGTAATGAACAACACTGCAAAATAGTTCAAAAAATTTTCCCACAAATACCGACGTAAACAACGAAGTTAAAATAATTACAATGCTTTTTTTTATTTATAATTATTTGTTGACTCTTATTTCGTTTACATTATTAGCTTAAGCAAAGCTGATTTTTAGCAGTTAATCCTCTCAAAATAAAGGCTAACTTTATTCAGCATCACCTGACATATCTATTCACATAATAAATCTATTATAAAAATGTACAGTATTGTTGCAGCTGTAATCTGCACCAAATGAAATCTGCACTGCTGTAATCTGCACTCTAAAATACATTGTACCTATATAAAAGTATATTTGGTATCTATCAAAACTTCAACTATTACCATAATACCAGTAGTGACCATTGCCAAACATAGGAATCATTGATGTCAATAATAGCATGCCGACGGTGCCTCGTAATAAATAAATACATTTTCTGTACATAGCATATCCTTATGTCATTATTTATTATAAAAATTAATTCAGCATCTTTGACATCAATAATAGTTTGCTAATTTTTTTATGCTCGCTTAAACGACATTTCTACTGGTTTTTTTTGCCTTTTAGTACATTTATTATTGTACTTTAATTAGTAATTTGCCAAAATTAGTTATTCTTGGCGTCCATAATTAAATTAGTGCTTTTTATGTTTATTCCTCAGTGAATTTGTTCCATGTTTCCAATAATTTTGTATTTTAGTACAAAACTTAAGCTTTTATTTCAATTAGCCTCAATTTTAAATTGTTTAGTCTTGTAAAATCACGATTTAAAAGCATAATTATAAACAAAATAAACGCTTGTTTTCAAATAATCTTAGAAATAATAATTTGGTGGTGTAGTTTGCTTATTCACATTAATCACACAGATAACCTGTCATAACAATTAAAATATAAGTAAGTATAACTGGAAGCTCAATAAACAACTTTTTTATGATTAGAGCAATAAGCTATAATTTATCTTTAAAATATTTGAAGAAACTAAAACCTCCACAGCTTATTTTAAAACACTGGCTTCCACTAAGTCTATGAGAAAATTTTGTTCTTAAAAGTCTCTGTATTTAAAATGTAATTTTAAAAAATCAAAAATCGGGCTTCGTAATTAAGCTTATAATCTTACTTATTTAGATACATTTTTAATCTCGTATTTTTACAGCTGCTCACCGTATACCCAAAATACGGCATAGAGACACACAAACAGACACTCAAATTTTAAATTTAATTTTATGTATAGATTTGCTGCTTTTCTTGGCAACTCCAACATATTAGGTTAAATAAAACACATTTTTAGCAGCCCATCTAGTAGACGATCGTAGATTGTCCTTGTAGACGATCTTTTATAGTACCCCTAATAGATCCATATCTCCATTTTGTTTTGTAGTACAAAACTGATATTTTTCATTTCAATTACCGTCGATTTTAAATTATTGAGTTTTATAAAAAGACGTTTCAAAATGGTAACAAATATAAACACGATGGTTTCAGATAACCTTAGAAATATTAAATTTGCGATGTAGTTTGCTTATGCTACCATCATTACGTTAATCAGTTAACCTTGCATAACTAATAAAATATATTTAATAATAACAGAACACGCAAATAACATCTTTTTTGATTAAAGACATAACATAAAAAACATAACTGATGATGTCTTTAAAATATTTGAGAAACTCAATCGTCTATTGCCTATTTAAAACAATGGCTTCAGTATTATCTGGCATAATACTGGTAACTCATGATAGTGAAAATTTACCAAAGTCAAGCTACTTTGTCCAGTACTTACATCTTATAAAACTGCAAAGTACTGGTGTCAATAATGTTATGGCAGAATTTTATGGTATCCCGTAACGAATGAATACATTTTCTCCATCAATTTACATTTTTAGTACATAGCTAATTTTTTTAAATTTCAATTAGTACATATTTCCAAAAATAAGTAAGCATCATTGACATCAATATTATTTAACCGATTTTTATAAACGAATTAGTACCATTTTCTGATTAGTTTTTCCTATGACTTATTTTTTTATTTCAAATTGTAACGATTACCAAAATTAATTATCATTGACGTCCATAATAATTCCGGCATTGTACTTTCTCGTCAACGAATTTGTACTATTTTTTCCTTAATTTAGCCTTTTATTTCAATTACCATTGATTTTTAATTATTTATTTTTGTTAAAACCCGTTTTAAGAGTATAACTATAAATAAAATAAACTCGTAGTTTCAGATAACCATGAAAATATTAATCAGGTGACGTAGTCTGCTGATGCAAGCAAGATCACGTTCATCTTTCAGATAACCTGGCATAACGAATAGAAAAATAAGTATTGCAGAACGCGCGATAAACAAGTTTTTTTTTATTAGATCTATAAGCTAACAAACACTACTGGTGTTATCTTTAAAATATATGACAAAACTGAATCGTCTATAGCTTACTATAACAAAGGCTTCCGCTAAAGCCAATGAGAAAATTCCATTTCTTAAATGTCTCTGAATTTAAAAATCAAAAATCGAGCTTCGTAAAATGCACAAAATATGGTTTCGTAATCTTACCCGCAATTACAAATACAGATATACATACACACGCACAAATAAATTCTTTATTTTATTGTATGCAAAGATAAAACAATGAATTTCAATTGTAAGGTTTTTTTTCACCAAAACGAAACTAACATTAACTGATTTTTTTCTTTCTTTTAGTTAAAAAAATAAATGGATTTGAACAGCAAATAATACATTTTCAAGCAAAATTCATTGTTAAATGGCACTTTTCAAGAACTAAAAGAAGTGTAACCAAGCACTTAGTTTTTACGTTAAAAAGTTAAAATCAGTCTTAGCATTTATTTGACTTGGTGATTAAATTTCATTATTTACTGAATTGGTAAAAAAAAATGGACTTTAGCTGCCTACCAGTTATACACCGAAGAGCCATTACATTATGACCACCCTGCTAATAACATGTAGGACCACCTTTAGCCCTCAAAACTGACAGCACCCGCCGAGGCATTGATTCCACAAGGTGCTGATAGGTATTCTGAGGTATCTGGTACCAAGCGCTCACCAACTGGTCCTGCAATTCCCTCACATTACGAGGGGGTAGCGTGGCAGCACGAATTTGGTTTTCCAAGTAGGACCACAAATGCTCTATTGGATTAAGGTCAGGTGAATTTGGGGGCCAAGACATGACTTGAAAGTCACTGGAATGTTCCTCGACGATTCGACCCTTATGACATGGTGCATTATCCTGTTGGTAAACACCATCCCCCGCAGGAAAAACTGTTGCCATAAATTGGTGAACCTGGTCTGCAACTATGTTCGAGTAGCTTACAGACGTCAGGGATTGTTCTATGAGGATTATGGGTCCTAATGTGCCCCATAAAAACATTGTTCCTGGGCTAGAAGCCATGAAAACCTGGGCGAGCCCATTGTTATAGATGAAGAGTGGTCATAATGTAATGGCTCTTCGGTGTATTTGATTTTTGTAAGCCCACATGAAAGATTTTTCCTTTTCCTAATATTGAGACCCTTGTTTAAGTCAAAAATATTATTTATTTACAGAGCTCAAAAAAATAAAAGGAGCACCTGAATATTTTTTGATCTAATGATCGGATCTTTTAAGATCTAAAACTGAATCTTAATGGTTCGAGGAGAGGAGTGGGTTTCAGATATGCCAATTAATTAGATCAGACTATACTTTAGGTAACGAAATAAAACACAAAGTGTCACTCTGAATATATCTTTTTTATTCGACCTTCAAATTATAGACGGTAGACAAAATCTGGAAAATATGTCGGATTTTAAAATATCGACTTTTTTAAAATTCAATTTCTCAACTACTCTTCGACCAATTTCGCTCAAATTTTACATTTTGCCATGTAAAATTATGTTCTTTAAAATGATGGCGAAAATTGTACATGACAAAAGTTGTTTGACACTAATTAAATAGTATAATAAAAAAAACAATAAATATATATTGAAATATACTTTTTAGCATGCAATTAACTTCGGATAAACTAATTTTTTAGCTGCGTTCAAATTTTTTTTCAATTAGCTTAAAAAGTTTTCGAGTTACGGCGAAATGCACAAGAAATAAAATTAAAATAAAGGGATTTAAACTTAGAACCACTCTCTGACCAAACTATGGGGACCATGTTTCCTAGATTGCAGCTACTCCCTTAATTTTTGGATCAGAAATTCGGATTCATCTGAAAAAGATCGATTTATATAGAAAATACTTTTTTGTGTCGGATTTCGTAACTTTAAATATCGTATGAACTAATTAATTAGCGTATTTTAAATAATCACTTTGAACCTCTAAGATTAAGTTCTAGAACGTGAAGATCTGATCAAAAGTTATTCTGGGTGGTCCGTTTATTTATTTGTTTGGCGCTCTGCATATATTTAAATATTTTTAAGGACTTTTGCATTAAATATATTGCAATTTTGTTAAAAATTATTTTAATAAACGAAAAATTGTCGTTGACTGTAGTAACACATTATGAATTTATAAACTCATTCACTTGCCCATAAATAAAGTCACTGCTGTTAATATACTTACTCGTTTTTAATAAGCTTATTCACTGATCTTAAAGCCATCCACCCCTTGTTTGTTGAATGGAAATGATCCTATCTGGAAAATGCAAAAATTACATGAAATTGTGCTTTTTCTGCTGTAACATTATTAAAACTTTTGCAACAAGAACTCTAATTATAAGGAAAGTTAACATAACAATATTTTATTTCTTTATATTTTATTTTGTAACCGTCGTTGAACAGGTGACCCAAATTTTGGGTTTACGGCTAGTCAACTCCATAGCCTTTTAATTTTAAACCCAATCAATAAGATAATGGAACTCCTGGATCAAGTATGGGTAGAAATTTGCCTTTATCTAGGACTTTTGGATGGAACTAACCCGCATTGATGGAACTAACCCCATGAGAACCTCCCATGTTTAGCCTGGCCGCAAGAGGACTCTAACCCGTGATCCGTGTACCACTGAGGATATTTCACGTCAGCACTGTGGTTGGTGCAAGCTGGATGCGGAATTCGTTACAAGTCTTAATTAAAAAATAGGGAAAAAGTAGGAAATGTAATGATATAATAAGCATTTCGAATCACAAAATTAAGTAAAAATTAAATAATAAATTCACGACCTTCTTATTTAAAAAAAAAACACTAGTCGTTAAAAAACAAGAACTAGAAGAGGAAGCGATTAGAGGAGGTTAACCCAGAAGAGATGGTTTAATATGCTTTGAATTGATTTTTCAATTTTTGGCTGATAAATTAAGCAAAAATTTTGTGGGCGTTACCTAATGTTTAAAGCTTAACGTTAAAAACGTTTACCTAAAACTGGAAAATGTCTGAAAGGAAAATTCAATTTTTTGGTTTGCCTTGCGTGAAAATAATCTTAATCTTTTTCCCGCCATATTTTTGTCAGGTTGAGTAACTATTAAGGAACAGAAACAAAAAGACAAATTATTAGATTTGAAGATTAATTTATATCATGTGTTTTCTGAGCCAAAAGTAAGCTAAAACTCTTTATAGCCGTATTTTATTTTGTAATGGGAGGCAAGCTTCAACTTTATGACCAAAATACCTAATACTTATTTCGGATGTAACCTTTTTTGGAGAATGGACTACTAATTTTTTTATGACTTAATGTTTGAAGGAGAAATTTGAGTTTGTGGCTTGTAAGTAAAAAATTGGCTAAAAGTTTTTAAGCATTATTTTTTTAGAGGGTAAGGTAAGATTTCCTGAATATGGAATAAAGCATAAATGCAGAATTGAATTTTAGGTTAAAATTTTGCTAACTTGTTTCGGCGTTGTAAAGTTAAAATGGGCTAATGATTTCCATCTATCGTGGGCACATAAGTTTTTTAATAGAATCAAAACTTGAAGGCAATATTAACTCTTTTGTTACGGTAACCTGCTCTGCTGAAGTACCACCAAATAATACAACACACCAAGAAATGTGCACATTTCACGTTACAATTCGTATTACACTATACTTTTATACCTAACTAATATTTCACTCTTAAATATAATAAATAGAAACTTGTTAAATATTACGCCCTAAGACGCGATGGCTCAGGGCTAGAGCGTTCGCCTTCCAATCAGGTGAACCGGGTTCGAATCCCGGCAACTGCTAGTCGATATGAATTCCACAACCAGCTTGCACCGAAAACAGTGCTGACGTAAAATATCCTCAGTGGTAGACGGATCACAGGTTAGAGTTCCTTTGCCGTTAGGCTTACCGTGGAAGGCTCTCGTGATCTTCCTCTCCTTGTAACGTAAATGTGGGTTAGTTCCATCAAAAAGTCCTTCACGAAGGCAATTTTCTCCCTACACTTAATCCAGGAGTTCCCTCGTCTTCCGGATTTGGTTCAAAATTGCAAGGCCACGTAGTTGAACATCAGTAGTCATAAACCCAAAAATTAGTTCGGCAGTTCAATGACGGTTATAAAAAAACTCAACCATTTCAAATGTAAGGAAATAAAAATAATGTAAAAATGTAAGGAAAAATGAAAGACGCTGGATTGCGTGAAAATCGGTTCTGTTTTCTAGTGGACAAATTCTGAATTACACTTCAATAGTAAAAAAGAATGACCCTACCATATTGGCGAATTGTTGTTAATTTTACAAACAAAAGCAATTTAATAATATTGGATTCAATCAGCCTTATTCAGATCCAATGAAATACTATTTTTCCTTTTATAGGGATTTTTTTTAAATATTTCCCTAAACATAGGAATATTTCAGTAAACGTAAAAAAAAATAAAAAAAAAAAAAACAAAAAAAAAACGAGAAAATTTTAATTTATTCGGGAGAGCGAGAGAATCACGCGAATTCCAGTAGTCTTCCCTAAAAATCCAGTAGGGTTGCTGGAAAAAAACGGACTACTTTGAATAACTTTTGACACAATGATCGGATCTTCACGGTCAAGGACCCAAACACAATTTTAGAGAAGGTGACCTCGAATATACTAATTAGAGCAGACAATATTTTAAGTTACGAAATCAGACATAAAAACGCGCTTTCTCCGAATAAACATACCTTTTTTTCAACGGATTCGCGTTTTTGACACCCAAAATAAAAATATTTTTATTATTTTTAATTTTTTTAAATATTTGATATTTTTTATTATTTTATTAAATGATAGTTGAAAAGATTCTAAATAGTTAGATACATAATATCATACGTAATTTTGCAAAGCAAAATACAAAATTTAAAAGAAATTGGTAAAATAGTTCTTGAGAAATCGAAATAGTTTAAAAGGAGACCAATATTTATAATTTGATTTCTCAGGAACTATATTCAGCCCCGATTTCGCCCAAATGTTTTGACATGTAAAATTACAACCTTTAAAATGATGTAAAAATTGCATACCTTACAATTCAATTTCCGACTATTAATAAGTAAAGTTGAAAAATAAAACATTAAAAATTTACCAACATTTATATTTTACTAGGAATTATCCTTGGAAAAACGAATTTTATATTTGTGAGCAAATTTTTTTAAAATCGCTTAAAAAGTTTTTGAGACATGCGAAATATACAAAAAGTGAAATTAACATTAAAGGGTCCAAAATTTGGGTCGCTCTCCTGACCAAACTATCAGGACCATATTTCCTGGGCTGCGGCTATAATACGAATCCGTTAAAAAAAGGTATTTTATTTCAGAGAAAGTGCATTTTTATGTCTGATTTTGTAACTTAAAATATCGTCTGCAATAATTAATTAGCATATTTGAGAACACAGCCCTCAAACTGTTAAGTCAACTCAAAAAGTCAAGTTGGCGAAAATGAATTTTTAGCGCGCAAAAAAGCTTTTTTGAAAGTGTCCTCGTAGGAGCAAACATTGCAGGATAAAATCTTAAATTTCGTTGCAAAATATTAGTTACTTTTTAAAGTTAAGAAAAAGCTATTTTAGCCGTGATTTTTACTTTGGTTGCAATTTTCTTCCTGGTTAACGAGTTTCTTAAGGTTAATAATCGTCTACAAGGGTTCAACGTTTCGAGGCAAAACTCAGACTTGAAGTTTCTAGGTCAAATATTAGCTAACACTTGCCATAAAATTGTTACTTACAGTTTTTTTAATAGTTTAACGTATGGATTAACGATGTATTAAAAAGACTATAAATATGGAGTCAAAATTCAAACTTGTGGTTTTTATTGTTAGAAATTAGATAGAACTTGTGCTTTTTAGGAAAATTTTTTCGTTTTTTAGGGATGCAATTTTTTTCTGATGATTTAACGTAGAAGTGCCAACAAACTACTCACGAAAGTAGTAAAGTGGTAGGCAGACCCATATAAATATTAGAATTTTAAAATTTGAGTTAGTTTTTCCTACTTAAAAAATCCCTTGTCAGAGATGCCAACTGCTCCGGACACGCCAAAATAATTTTAAAAAAACGGTAAATAATTACAAAGTTAATTTTGAAAATATTTGACTATTTTTGATTGCTTTTTAAAAGGTATAGCATGACATAAGTACTATAACTTGGTGAGTTATATAAGCCTACGAATTATTTATAAATAGTGGTGGATAAAAATCAACTAAATTGAATTTATTAAACCAAGAATCACAATTGATAAACTACCACTTTAAATTATATATTTGCTGTCCGGAGCAAGTTGGCATCTCTGCCTTGTACAAGAGTTAAATACAAGAATTAAATCTGAAATACATCTAGCTTAAAATTTCAATTGTATTCAAACATTTATATTAAAGTGAAATGAGATGCATTTTTCACTAATTCAAAAATAACGAAAGAAAAGTTAACTATTATGATGCACTGTAAAATCGAATTTAGAAACAAACATTTTCATTTTTTTTTAAACACACCGTACTTCTGTACAAACTGTAAATAAATAAAGGCACTAAACTATTTGCAACTAGAACTGTCTACAGGTCTTAAAAAGAGTGAATGTTGTAAAAATGAGCTAGTAATAATGTGAAAATAAACTTCAAAAAATGCACTGAACTAGCAGAAGTGTCTAAAAACGCAAAACATGGCTCGTGATAGCTCAGGGGATAGAGCGTTCGCCTTCTAATGAGGTAAACTGGGTTCGAATCTCAGCGATGGTAGGTCGATACAAGTTTCGGGTCCAGCTTGCGCCAACCACAGTGCTGGCTTAAAATATTCTCAGTGGTCGCTCGCGTCTGGCTAACCGTGGGATGTTTTTGTGGCTTTCCTGGCCATGTAATGCAAATGCGGGTTAGTTCCCTCAAAATGTCCTCTACGAAGGCAAATTTCGCTCAATACTTGATTTCGATCAATACTTCGCTCAATATATCCAATATCCAATGCAATAATCGTGGTAAAAATGTCATTAATAACATTACTTTTCGAAAGAGTCATGGAAGCTCAGGGGATAGAGAGTTCGCCTTCCAATGAGGTGAACCGCTTCCGATTCCCAGTGATGGCCGGTTGATACGAACTCCGGCCACAGTGCTGACGTGAAAAATCATCAGTGGTAGACGAATCATGGATTTGAGTCCCCTACCCGTTAAGTTAACCGTGGGAGGTGTTCATGGTTTTCCTCTCCATGTAACGCAAATGCGGGTTAGTTCTATCAAAAAGTCCTCCGCGACGACACATTTCACCCAATACTTGAGCCAGAAGTTCCCTTAGTTTCCGGATTGGGTTCAAAACTTTAAGGCTACGGAATTGAACATCAGTAGTCGCAAACGCAAACTTGGGTCAGCTGTTCAACGACGGTTATAAAGTAAAATAAAAATGTAAAGAAAAATAAAAAAAATGCCGATCTCATCAAAATTCGGGCTTTACTCATATGTTATGTAAACTCATATGTTATAAAAACCAATAAAGTTTATCGCTGAATGATGAGCAGCTTGAATAAACTGTCGATAATTTCAGATTCCCAAAAGTGGTCATAAATAGATGCGGTCGCTAGATAGAGGTGATCTTTCCTGGATGTTTCACTTTTCTTGTTAAAATAAGCACAACAAAGATATTTTTCTAAAACATTAGTTTAACAAACAAATCTTACCCAATCAAGAATGAGTATCTTCTCAAGCTTCAGCTTTTCTCTTAGCTGTTTCGCTGCAATTGCCACAGAATTAAAGAAGCAGTAACCCCTGTAATATTAAAGAATGTTGGTGTAAAAATTTAATCTTAGTTTATAGAGAAGTTTCATTCTGCTTTAATAATATAGAAATATATTAAAAATTTTGAAGGGCAATGTAAATGAAAATGTCTTATTTACTGTTATTTATTTATTTTTTAAAAAGGCTATAACTAGGCTATAGCTTTTTTAAAAATGCTTTAGCTTTGTGAAAGTAAATATTAAAACAATTTCCACAAATATATCCTAGACAGTTTTGAGTATATTTAAATTTAGTAAAACATTGAAAATAGATTGATAAACTAATTAAAATATTGCAATACATTTTTGAACTTTTTATGAGGGCATTAATCACTTTTGCTAAATTTAAAAATTATTTCTGTAGTTACATACTGGATAAAAAAAGTGCATGAACCAAAACATGATGAACTCTCAAAACTATTTACAAAGTAAAGTATTTCAAGATTAATATAAGCTATTTTTAAAAAGTCCACCAGTATCTAGAATTTCTTGACAATTACTATATTTCTAGTTGAAGTCATAGTCTTGTATGAAATTGCCTTTTTTTTATTTCCTAGAAAGTTTGAGAAACATTTCTGTAAAAAATTCTTTTCATGAAACAATCCCACTGTTTTTCCTGTCTTGAATAGAAGGCTCCATGTGAAAATGAGAATTGCTCTCTTACCCTAATCCCCCTAATTTATTTATTCCCACTTAAATTCAAATTATATTCCCTTTATAATTTTAATTTATGAATTATCCCTTTATTTTAATAGCATTTGTTTTTACGTTAGAGACCAAACTCTTGATTTTTCATGCATGGCATAACTTTTTTTTTATCACTCTGATACTTTTCTCTCTCTCTGGTACTCTTTCTGATACTTTCATGAATAATAATAGACAATAATAGACATGAATAATAGACAATAATTTTAAAATAATTATAAATATTAAAGGTTATTTTATTGTATAGAAAATTTGTACCACGATAAATTATCTTTGTTAGTGTGATGACTGTAATATTGCAACAGGTTAATTAGATATCTGCATATAAATGCATAATGCATTATGCATAATGCATATAAATGCATTTTGGTTAAAGATAAATACAATTGATTTTGGTTAAAGATAAATGCAATTTATTTCTGTTAAAATATATTTTTATTGTAATTTATATATTATTATATTTTTTATAAATTTATATATTTATGTTTTATATATTTTTATATGTTTTATATGTTTTTATATATTTTATGTATTTATATATTTATACATTATTATTATACGATATGCATATATATTTCAATAAAAAGCATTCAAGGAAAAACTTACATTGCTTGTTGATGTTCCGCATGATGTCCAGGAGGGCGGACGATAGCAAAACCATTCTACAAATAAATAAAATATTTTATTGAAAAAAAAGTAGACTATTTGTAGATTTATGTACAAATCTTGTAAAAAAGACTAAACAAAAAATATACTTGGAAAAACATCAATTGATCTTCGAAGCTTCTTATATAAATTATTTTAAAATATCGAAATAAGTATTTCATTTAAAAAGTGCTGTCACCGTTAAATCTGTTACTCTTTTTCCCCAAACTGCTTTAACCAACGGTTTGGTGCTTTTTCCCCTTAGTTAAAATATGTAATGATGAAATTATTTGTGTTACTGCATTTTATTGCTAAAGTCTTCAACTCCTCAGTAAGCTTTGCCCTTTAGTGACTTAAAGTATCCCTAAAAACTTTAGTCTTGGAAAAAAGTAATGTTTGAAGGAAAACGAAATTAAATATGCAAAGAATCAATGTAAGAAAAACAAAATTATTCTTATAGAAGTCATGAACAAATTAATTTGTTGATTTAAAAGATGTAGAAAAGCAAAAATTTTTCAAGGTTACTTATATAGTAACATTTTTCTGTATGATGATTGATAATAAGCTTATCATTGTATTGCATAACTATCAAGCATTAAAATATAGATATTAATAATACCTCTATTTCATCTGTTGCTACTTTCATGGCCAATTCAACAACACATCCAGTAGCCATTCTTGCAGGACTTGCTGTGCGTAGATCATTTCAAGTTGTGTCAGAATCTACACCAATGCCACCACAAGGGAACATCACAAAATTCTTCATTGGAAGATCAGCTGCAATTGATTAAATATTAAACTTTTATTTTTAATTACTATTATCATTAAATTATAAACTTATAAAAGTCATTTGAAGTAAAAGAAAAGTTTCAAATTACATTAAAATTAGATTTTAAATTTTTTTTTAAAATTTCCATTTTAAATTAAAGGGGTTACAAACAATAATTTTAATTAAATAAAATAATTATATTATTCAGTTTCTTAAATTAAAAATCTTTAATTTAATACCTATTTAAACTGAGAAATATATTTCAATGCAGTTAGAAGTTAAGTAGTTCTTTATTAAAAAAAGAAAAGATTTATATTTTAAACTCATATAGTTTGCCGATACAGAATGTTATTAGAGAAGTAAAACAGTGCTTAAATAATTAAGTTTCATCTTTCATTCAATTTTTTATCTCGTTAAGTTAATTAAAGTTAAATATGAACAAGAAATTGCTTGAAACAGACAAAAGAATTGGATGATTTGGTTAATTTTTATTTTAAAATTTAAACTTAATGTATATCTCGGTGAAATTTAAAAACTGTTAAAAAAAGTATTTACAACAATAAACTGTTTAGTTTCACCATATATTGTAATCTAGTTTTAATATAACGTAAAAAATTTTTTCAACCTTTGTATGAATGAATAATCATAAAACTGTTATTAAAACAAAAACCATTTTAATACCTAGTTTGCTGGAATCAAGTTTCGGTCGATTCAAAGGATTGGCCCCAAATAAGAGAGTATATGATTCACTAAACAAGCAAATAAAAATAAAATGTAATATTTTAATAAATTGTAAATTTAGGATTTAATATAAGTTATAAGAATGCACATTAAAAGTTTTTTCAAAGCATACCTATGACAAGACTGGATTTCTTCTAGGTGTTGCTTTCCTGGATCTGACTCTCTGGAAAGAATAAAATAAAAAGCTTTCATTTAAAAGTTTTTAAACATTGAGAATGAATATGAATTTATTTTATAACATAAAATATTTCCAATTAGAATATATGTCATTAAGTATTACAGAAATTTAATTACATGTAATTGCCTATATTTTGCCTACTTTCGTAAATTTACAATGTGATTGAATTCTTTTAATGTAAGCTTGTTAAACTTATAACCTCTGTAGTTCTAATGATCTTTCATTCCAGTCTTCTTTAAATCATAATAACATCCTTTTTTGAAATAATTAAAAATTTATATGATTACATACCTCAACAATTCCATTTCATTTAGGCAAAGGAAAATGTTATTTATAAAATGACTGGTCATTGCAGTAATTTAATAATTAGCTTATAATTAAAAGAAATTAACATTACAGTTTAAGTATCATATAGCGAGATATAAAATTTTAGAGATATAAAAATAACATATTTTAAAATATAGGTATCAAATTTCGTTCAAGAATGCTTTAGCATATTTTTCATCGAAGTTGCTAAAAAAGCTTAAGCTCTTCAGCATCTTGCAAAAGTGCAACTGTTTACGGAAGCATTAAAATATATGTATATATATATATATAAAATGAATCATTACATTTCCCCCTCCCAAAAATGGCATACGTTTGTTAATACTTTTCTATTTATTTCTATATTCTAAGTTAAAAGGATACTTTTGAGGAATTAAAATGTGGCTAACTGTAATAATTAGAATGTAATACAAAATATCCAAATACAAAACTCTTCAATAAAGGCAATTTTTTAAATATGACTAGTATTTTGTTCATAGGAATCTACTTTTTATGACACTCAGTCTATTTGAGTTCTATCACAGAACATTTTGTCTTTCTTAATATATTACCTCCTAATATTTGTGGATTCTCCTTAGGTAAGACTTTTCTTATATTTTTATCTACACTAGAATTTTCTCTTTAGCTAATTTGATTGATTAGATATCCAATGAGTTTACTTTTGTATTTTTGGCAATGATAAGATTTGTTTAGTATAGACAAAGGCTATTAAGAACACCAAATGAAAATAAATGCAAATATTGTGAACATGACAAAAAATTAAGTTGAGATCTTTTGACTATTTTGAGCCACGGGATTTGGTTATCTGTTTTTGTTGCACCATTTAATTTTACATCGAATCATTAAATAATTGCATAATTACGAAAATGTGGCATTGTAAGATTATGAAAATGTTAATGGACAAAAATAAAAATTATGTATTTATTTGTTTTATATAAATGAGATTTGTTTAATATTCGAAATTGCCTCTTACCTCGCATCTATTAAGAAGACTGGTTTCCTGTAACCTTGCCCATATACTTTGTAGGCGACCACCATGTTCAGGATGATGAGCACTGCTACCACAAACACAGTGATGTTTTAACATTAAACTGTCGTACACAACACCTGTTAAAAAGTTAAATTTGGTATTTTTAAAAAAAAAACAGAGCTCAAACTATTAAACAATAAGGCGTCGCAAATAAATACTTAAATGATTAAAAACAAATTTGTAATCAAATCATTTACAAAGTCAATCAGAATGAAGGAGGGATTAAAATCATCAAAAGCCAGTTTAAATAGAGTTACTGGAATGTACTTGCCCTTCATTAATAACCAGCTTTCAGCTTCAATCTTAAATAACCAAGGTTTTTTATAATTTTAATCCATCCTTGATCTAATTTGTTAATAATTTATCTGATTTCAATAGCTTGTTTTTCTTTCTTTTAAGTATTACTCTGCAGTAGCCAGAATGTTTTTAATATAATTTTTATAAAGTTATTCTTTGAAGAAAGAGGTTTGCACCTGATGAGGAGAAGGAGCTTGCGTTTCCTGACGACTTCCAATCGGACTAAGAGCAACAAGAGGTTCGAGACAGAGGCTTTCCCAAATTGATGCCTGATGTAGATACCTATAAATGATCAACTAAAGTCAGTTTTTTTTTACACACATATATTGAAGTATGTATTTCTTTAATTATAAAATTTTTTTTTATTTGTTTTCAATTCATGAAGTTAAATAATAGAAACATTGGAGTCATCTAGTTGTGAAACCGGAAAAATTATGAATTAAACATATCAATTAGCTTCAATAGGAATATGCTCTCATTACTAAGCTTTTTACAAAATTTTTTATTACAGCAGATGCATTCTTCATGCTTTGTATTAAAAGCAGGAGGTTTTGCATCTAGAGTATTTATCAATAATTTTTTGGGAAAGATTTCTGTATCGTGATCAATGGAAGAAAAATCGCCAAGTCTTGACAATTTTCAACAAGTAGTGGCCCACAAGAAACTGAAAAAAAAGGAGAAAGGGGGACCAACTCAAAGGGTATCGCTCGTAACCAACCTCTACATTTTTTTGAAAACGAAGTGCAAGTTCAAAATCATTTGACCCCTTGGAAATTGTAATTGAGGTGACAGATTACATACAAAATATTCCCATTCTTTATATACCAATGTGTTCTGTATGGAGTATAATTTTAAATCATTATAACATTTTTATCTATATATATACTACATAAAGACAAATGTTATCGACAATGTCAACTTTCATCCATGAAAAGGTGTCCCAACATAGAATTGAGTTAACATGTCTTATATACTAGTGAACTGGAATTAAATAATTGTAGTGGTAGACACACTACATTACCCCTTCAGAATTTTATCTGTGATAGAATCGATGAACAATTCCACTAGTTGATTCATTGCTGTTTTGTGTATAGACTGGAGAGCTGTATTAAGTTCACTGGATTTTGATCGCTGGCCATGACAGTTACATTAAGATCATACATAGCTCCTGCGTTGTAATTAGCAGTTGAGTGTATACAGAGAAATATTGTGTAATTGAGACTGAATAGCAACAGCGTGATGAGGACGGATGACCAATCTAAGTTTGGAACAGAAATAATTTAGAAATGATTTCTTTATTTAGAGAGGGATAACGACATAAAAACTTCACTCTTAAAAATTTAACTATTTTGAAGAAAAGAAAAGCATCAAAAGCATTTTTTTTTCTTTCTTGATATTCCATAACCTGTTAATATTAGTATATATTTTATAAATTCAAGTTAGATCCTACTTAGAAAAAGAAGATCAATTTTAAAAAGTTCCAAAAGTATTTATTTTGGAACTAAAAATAAAAAAAACTGATACGGAATGTACAAAAGTTTTAGACAAAAAATATTTTAATTCTTGAAGTTGCAAATTAAATCAATCAGAAGACCTCTTACTTGTTTGAGTAGATTATGTTGCTGCTGCTCACAGAGTCTCTTTTCTCGAGCATATTGTTCATTTTGTTGAGGTGATAAAAGTATGGCTTGTGATTGTATAATTGGATGATCAAGAGGTAGTGGAGCTGACCGTGTTCTCCCAAGAGGTCTTTGAATGGTTCTAGAATTGAAATTGAGGTAGATTGTTTAATAAACTTATGAAACTAACAGATTGAAATACATTCCAGTTCATTAAAATATCTCAACAAAAAATAAGCACCTTTAAAGTACTTTTTAAGCATTCAAAAAAAGTTTAAGCACTATTACATTAACAAAATGCAAAATAAATTTCAAAGACTTTATATGATCATGATAAAATTACTAGTTACTGACAAAGAACTTTTCAGAGGGCGTAAAATAAAGCCTGAAATTGAGAATATCTTGCAGCTGAGTTGCATTTGGGAGTGCAAGAATCTCATCAAACCCAACTCAGTAGTCAGTCCCAAGTATTTCATCAAACATGTTTGGCGCTATTATACGTTATGGGAAATGGATTGTGGTTGAGTTAATTGTGAAAACGCTGAATAGAACAACGTGAAAACCACACTTTTGCATGATACACAGCGAAACTCGGCAAGGTAAAAAAAATCTCATTTTCGAAAAGTGAAAATTAAGTAAGGGCTTTTAAAAAACGAAAATAAGCACTTTTAAGGTCTTTTTAAAAACGCTATGAACCATGAACTAAGTTATATTTAATCCAGTGATTATACAAACTTACCTGTGTAATCTGGCTTGTGCATAGGTGTCATCTCCATGTACATTCGAGAATCGTTTTTATGTCGTTGTAGACTGTAAAATCCCATTTCCCTCTTAACGTGGCTGGTAATCCCTTGTTCTGCGTTACGTTTTTATCCTTTTCATATCTAATATCACCCCTATGAATTTGTGAGTCACATTTTGTAACATGCTGTATATTAAAGCATTTATAAATAATAAATTAAATTTATTAATGTATTTTTATTTATGCGAGAATTATAAACAGATTAAATTCAACAAAAAAAATTAAAAGAAATATAGAAATTTTCACGTACATTAATATATTTATTATAATTTAAACATATACTATATATCGATTTCAACGAAGTATTTTTGCCTTTATGTTAACAAAGAATCAAAGTTATTGTAAAACAAAGCAATAGTTTGAAGCTGATATCTTTTCAATTTGACATAAAATTAAAAATTTATTACGTTTAAGAAAAATTGCATGAATAATTGCTACTTGGACAACTAGATTTTTAAGAATTAGAGAGTATACCCGGTAATGCTGGGTAATATGTTAAAGACTGTAAGACATTTGATGCAAGAGGCATTCCTAGTCTTATGGTGGAAATATCTCTTTCCTGTACTTCAGAACCAGCTGGTACAGCACTTTTACCAATTTCCTGTAGAGTCGATAAAAAATATTCAAGATTCAGTATAGAATATGATAAAAAGAGAAGTTGCTTTAAAATAAAATTGAAAGAAAGCTAATTATTTAAATTAACTTAAAATTTAATTCACCATTGTATTGCCCTTAGCCGAAGATACATATGCCTAAAGTGAGAGTTTTACAGAAGTGAACAAGCACTGTGTACTCTTGACCTCTTTAACCCTTTGCTTACCGCTGGTACAACATGTGGACCACATGCGATGGTACAACGTAGTTTACCGTAAGCAAAGGGTCAAGTAATGAGGGTGTTTACAACTTAGCACCTAAAGAACTTAGAGGGTACGCTATAAGTATTGGTGTATATTATTTTTCCGTTCATTTTTCGATGCATTAAAAATGGCATTTCTATATAAAAGTCAGTCAAAGAAATTTAAGATTTAGATAATTTCTTTTTTAGGAGAAGTTGCTTCACTTGCTCAGAATTTCCAAGAATAAAAGAAGAATAAGGATTGCAACATAAATTCTAATAAGAATCATTGATTATTTCATTTCATTTCTAAACGCTTAAACAATAAGATATCATTTTGACATAATAAATGTAACCTGTACTAGAATGCACGTCACAGATATTTGAAGGAAGCATTACATTAAAAATATGAGCCCCAATTTATTTAAGAGGCATAATTATTTATGTCTACAAATGCAAAGGATGTTGCAAAAATTGAAATCATCGAATTACTACTGAAGAAAGCAGGCCGAAAAACTTTTTTTTCAAATCCACTGTTTCCTCTGGCAATCAAACAGGTTTCAATGCTCTCAATAGTGATTTGTTATATAGTGTTTTTATTTCTAGTTTATATATTAATTAGCATCCGGTAATGTATGCAATTTTTTGAACTTCATTTTAGGAAAGCAATTCTAAAAATGCTTATTAAGAGGATCATGGAAAACTTCGTATATTGAGAATTTTTAAATATCAAAAGCTTGAAATTCCTTCACTTAAAAGTTGTGTATTCAAGCATTCAAAAAGTAAAATTTGTGCCAAAGTAAAACTTGGTAATATATAATAATTCAATGTTAAAAAAATGCTTCATACTTTTAATTATCGATTTATTCTTCTAAAACACAAGAACTTTCAAAATTGTGACTGAAGCTAGATTTCATAAGATATTTATAAAAGCATTCAGTTTAAAATGTCAAACAAAAAGGGAAATTTTTTTTCCGGTAGCATTTTTAACATAGGAGAAATAAATAATTCGCAAGCAAGAGAAAGATAAAATTCTAAGTATTTTTTTAGAACAAAATATATTTTCCTATAACAGTTCCAAAATAAACTTACAGCAGATGTAGGTACAGGAGGTGTCCCCAATGATATATTTGGCAAAGATGGTGTTGAATACAATGTGAAATCATTGATACTACCTGGATTGCTGACTGAATTATATAAGGATGTGGGACTCTCCTAAAAAAAGTAATGATAATATAGTTGAAGATTGTTTTACAATTTCTAATGCTAATTTGGTATGCTAAACAGTTTTAAGTGTTAAATGAAATTTACATTCTGTTAAAATATAATATTTAATTAATTTTAAGTAATATGCAAGGTACTTACTGAAGCAAAAGTGGTGTCTATGTATTGTAAAGTGACTATACATAACAAAGAGGTAATGTGCAAAGCTCTATATCTAAATGCTGAAAAAACTTGGAGTTAACATTTCTATCTCAAAAACGAAATGAGATATTGGAGATAAAATTGAATTAAAAAGTCTTAGATTGATTTAACACAAATACATACCTTGTTGAATTTAATGCTAACAAAGAACTTTTAAAAGAAGATGAAGCTGGCTCGGACATATCCTTAGAATGCCCAAAGAAAAAATTTCATCTGTTGCGCTTACATGGGCCCCTGATGGTAAGAGAACAAGAGGAAGACCCAGACTTACCATCCAGTGCATGTTTTGGGGCGAATTAAAAGAATGTGGAATATCTGGCTGGGAGGAAGCAAGATCTATTGCTAAAGACAGGAGGCGTTGTAGGGATATGCTAGAGGCCTTAAGTGCCCAAGGCACGTAGAGGATAAGTAAGTAAGTAAAGAACTTTTAAAACAATGAATAACATTTTCTATATTATTATTTATTAGATTTATTACATTATAGTTATTTTCAAACAGAAAAATAAATGTGTCATTATTTTTAAAAGCGGAATAAGTCCATTTTTTCAAATTATTTTTTTCTCTCCATTTTCTAAGGGTTAGTCTTTGATAAAGATTAATCTATTTGGATGATGTTTTTAACACTATAATTTGATGAAACATCAAAACGCAGCTGTGATTATTAAAATCGTAAGAGAATAAATAAACAACAGGTTCTTTAGCTTCAAATGGACCTACCACTTTCAAAAATAAACGCTCAATTTTGCGACAAACCTTTATTTTCGATGTCTAAAACTTCTTTTTGCGTTATTCATTAGAAATAAATGCGTCTGTTAGTTAACTAGACATTTTCCCCTAGATCGTCTCATTACGTCCCATTGTTTAAAGTGTGAAACATAAATATGCATTTTCTTTTTTTAATGCGTTGATGTTTACAAAGTGTATATTCTTTTAAAATCAATACACTTTATAGATTATTTCCTCCCTTATTGTAACGCTTTCGTGATAGGAATGCTAACACTGCAATATTTCACCAGGTGGTGCTGTTGTAAGCAATCGCATCTTTTAGCGCACAGCCACTTTATTATACATAGGCACCATTTGTATAACTACAGCTGCAACCGTTCTGAAGTTTGGCTACAATGGATATGTGATACCAATATAAAATTCAATACCAAAAATACATATTTATCACATTCTTAGACAGGCTCAGTAGCCAAATTATTCAACAAAAAATAAGCACCTTTTAAGAACTTTTCGAGCTCTCAAAAAATATTTTTAAGCACTTTAAAAAATATCATAATCAGGCAGAGCTGAAAAGGTTTTGACAATTGGCGGTTTTATCTTGTTTTAACCGTCATGTCAAAAAAAAAAAAAAACTTTTTGCATTGTTTTTGACAATTGTCCAAAATCATAAAATTTTGAATCATGTAAAACGAATGGCGTTTTCATTCGCTACGGACTGACAATACGCCAAAATAGATAGGGGTTGAATTAATTGTGAAAACGTTGTATAGAACAATGTGAACTGTGTCTTTTTGTATAATTCGAAATGAAAATCAACATAGTAAAGGAAAAAAACTAATTTTGAAAAAGGGGAAAAATTAAGCACTTTAAAAATACCCCATGAAAAAAGCACCTTTAAGGGCTTTTAAAAAACGACAATCGAAAAAGAGTACTTCTTAAAAAAGCTAAGCACCCTGTCGTATACATAGTTTTTACTATAATAGTTATTCTGATAAGCAGTTAAAAGCTAATTCTATTCTGCTAACTTTTAAATCAATATATATTTGCATTTTAGGCAATATATTTCATATTGAAGATCTATGTGGCAATATATTTTAAAGATCTATTTCAGCGATCTCTAAACAAAAGTCATGCATTTAGAATACAGTAAGAAAAATAATAATTAAAATAGAGGGTGATGCTAGGATTTTTCTAATGGAAGGCAGGAAGTCTCCAACAATGGGGCATCTTTAGAGCTCAATATAATTTTTTTAAAAATATTTGCGGCGACTCAACTAAATCGTAAAAGGAAATAAAATATTTTAAAAATTATTTAAAGGGGCATACGCACCTAGGAAGGTCGGAAAAATCGATTCCCCCCCCCCCATCTAATTATGTTCTTGACTGTCTCAAGAATCATAATCCAAAAGATTAAAACGAAATTCGTCATAGTTATGTATTGTTCATTATGAAAAAAATAAATGAGAAGACTAGTATTAAAAACCCTAGTTTATTTTCTCAAAAATAATATTTTTTTAAAATTATCTGAGTCTGGGGGATCTGAGGAATCTGAGTCTATGACCCCCCTCCCAGGAAAAATTCCTGGATCCGCCCCTGTCCTGAACACAACCAACCACCACATATTTAAATGAATATGTTTTATTTTTTTATTAAAAAATTTAATAAATGTCCTTAATAGAAGAGGATATCTGATGCTGCCTGAGGGGATGATTAACTCAAAAAAATAACGATTTTCTCCTGTCTTGAAATTGTAATTCTATTAGAGACAATCCTTTACCCACTTCTTTTCTTCTTTATTATTCTAATCAACAGAAATTATTGGAAACGTGTTTGAAATAAGCCGGACTTTAAAAAATTTTATTGCCAATGGCACGTTATAGATTCGATGTGCGTAAATTACATCATTTTTGGCAAGGTTTCAAAATTTTTATGTTAAGAGTGGTGATTGCAGAACAATGTATATTTTAATTGGAATGCTTGAAAAACTTGTATACATAATTATAGATCAATATTTAGGAACTATATCTAGACTTTTAAATTAAATAAACTCTTTTCATATTTTTATTAAATTAATAGATTTCTCTACGACTTTAATGTAAGAAGGAAAAAAATTATATTTTCATACTATACATGTTAATTTTAATAGTAGTCTTAAATTATTACTTCAGCTTTTATTTTTATTAACTAATGCTGGTTTAAAAAAAGCATTCCCGCAACATAGATGCTAAAGCTTCACAATTTCGTTACCAACGGCATGATTATGGCTATGTGGTTAGGATAGGGCATAGGCCACCTTTACTTCGTAGACAAACTGGTACTCATCCATCTGAAGCTGGGTATGTTTCACGCCGCCACTAGGGATTGAATCCCGGTTCTTCACTTTGACAGACTTAACCACTGACCATTGCGGTTTTACTAGTTTTGATTAGTGCTAAATTTAAACCCATTATGCATATTCATTTTTTTATTATTTGATAATAAATGCAAACATTAAATTATAAAGATTTGAAAATTATTAAGATTTAGAAATTATTTTAAAGATTTTACGAAAACTATGGCATATTCGAAACATTCACATACTTGTTTACCGTTGTCACGGATTTAAATGATCAAAATAGTATGATACTGCCCTTAATTTATACTTCTAAACTCCTTGTTAAAAACGAGGGCAATAAGCATACACATTAGCGGCCTCAAATTAGTATTTATGCATGTAAAAAACAAAAACGTCATCAAAATCGGAAAAATACTCTCGAATCTACTGACAAATCTAATACCGAGGAACGGAAAATTCAAAACAAAAAAATTTGTTTGAAAAACAGATTAAATTCTATGGTGTTTCTATGAATAAGCCGCTTTTCAATTTTTTCAGCAATCAAACAAGTCTTCATGTCAATAGTCTCTATTTCCTAGTTAATGATTTTCCAGGTTTCGATACCATTTCTATTTTTTTTCTCGCTTTTCTATTTTTAATTGACGTCCCTAAATTTGTATGTTTTTTCTAACTTCATTTTTGACAAGACGTCAAAAATGTATACACCCTTTATTATTACACGAAAGTTCAACAATGTGTTAAAGATTAAAAAATAATATACTCATTAGAAATTACGTTAACAGTAATTTCATAATAAAAATAATATTTTAACTCTAAAGCAATTATTATTAAGAAAACAAATTTTTCTTAGTCATTTTCACCGAGTTCTGTTATATTAACCTCACTAAAACGGGTTCATATGCGATATACAGTAGAAAGTTGAGCAAGTTTATTTCAGAAAAAAAACTTTTGGTTGAACGAATCATTATTGTACAATATGGATAAAAATAAAATTTTAATAAGAGGGCGTATTTTTTTTGAATTATATTTTGCGATACTTTAATTTGTCATGATTTTAACCCTGAATATCGTAATTCATATGATATTTGTTACACATTGTTCATAAAAAGAGTAACTAATTGCTAAACGTGTTATAGAAAGCTAAAAGGTCGTTTGATTGGACCTTGATTTATCGATGCGCAATTTTTATTACCCTAACAGTAAACACCAAATGTTGGCAACTAATTACCAAATGTTGACGCGATCTTGAAAAGGTCGTTTTATTAGCCCTTGATTTAATGATTCATCTTATTACTATTTCAAAGCAAAAATATATTAGCATGAAATTAAGCAGTTTTATTATTTCTTTAAATTGCCCTAGAATATATAGGGTGTTTGGTAACGACCGATCTTAATATAAATCTTTAAGTCATCTCACCTTCCTCCCTAGTGATTCGTCTTTGATAAGTATTTTATTAATAAGTATTTCAGGCTGTAATTATTGAACACCAAAAAGTTATAAGCACATAAAGTACGAAAATATGCTTTTAATTTCATGTATCGCTGCAGATTATTTAACGAGAAGAAGAGTTATTAAAGAGTTATTAACTTTTTGATGGGTTAATGATTTTTAAGAAAGGGCGTACTACTTTTAATCTATAATAATAATAATCTTAATTTAGGAGCGACGC
Source organism: Parasteatoda tepidariorum (assembly GCF_982258835.1). Lineage (NCBI taxonomy): Eukaryota > Metazoa > Arthropoda > Arachnida > Araneae > Theridiidae > Parasteatoda > Parasteatoda tepidariorum. The sequence continues at coordinate 110,427,139 of NC_141762.1, forward strand.
TTAGGTGTGAGCAGTTTATATTAGACGAATTCTGGTTGCCAGCACTCTTGAGAAAGAGCATTCCATCAACTATTATTAAAATAAAGTGTAAGAACTTAACAATAACCAAGCGATCTGAAATGAACTGCAAAAGCATTTAATTCTGGGGTTTAGCAAGCGATAGCTAGCGGAGGTATATTTTGCCGAAAAAGAAGTCTTAACTTTGCTTAAATTTCTAATGAATTTCGGATCATCTATTATTGAATCTCCTTATTTTTGAGGAACATTTTTTTTTGTATCTAGAGTATTAATAAAATGTCTACTTTAATATTTTCTCATAATTTAACAAAATTAATTTTTTCCACCATTGCTTACAAAATAATTGAAAAAGATATTGAAATACTAACTGTGTGCGGAGATAATATAATTTTGTTACCGCTACAAAGAATCTTAATCAATATATAGAGGCAGACCGTCGTTAAACAGCCGACCCAATTTTTTGGGTTTACAACTACCACTGTTCAACACCTTGTGATTTTGAACCCAATCCAGAAGACAAGGGAACTCCTGGATCAAGTACTGGGAGATATTAGCCTCCGTGAAGGACTTTTTAATTAAACTGACTCGTATTTGCGTTACATGGAGAGGAAAACCTCGATAACCACCCACGTTTAGGCTGACTAGGATATTTTACGTCAACAGTGGTCGGTGCGAGCCGGGTGCGGAATTCGTATCGAAAAACCATTGCTGGAATTTGAACTCTGTTTACCTCATTGGAAGTTGAATGCTTTATCCCCTGAGCCACTGCGGCTCTGCAGATATGATATTGTTAAGTTTCTTACTTTAACGAGAAAATATTAATCTACTTTAATATTTTGTTGCTTTGTGGGCAATCCGGGGGATGTTTGGAAAGCGAGTAGGGGTGGATCTACTAATATAATAAATATATAATATATTAGAGAGTAAAAGCTGAAGTATTAAGCAAGATCAATGTAGAGACAGTAAGCGAAGCAATCCGCAAGGGTCGGAGAGCAGGGGACGGATACCCCTGCTTAGTTCACTAAAGCTATTAGCAGCAGAATTACATGTCTTTTGTCAATAAACTAACAATGCGTCTTAATTTGCTTACATTTTTTAATTCCTTCCGAACAATTCAATTCAGAACTTGAGTTAGTTTTACGAACAAACATGAACCCACTCCATTGTTTTTAATGATTCCTACTTTATACGTAATACGTTCCAAATCGTCCAGCAATCTCATATGAACTTTGTAAGAAGTTCCAGGGTTTGACGAGCAAAAGCGAGCAGTCTTTAGAAAATGCACTTAATTTATTATTATTGCTGCATTTAATTAATGGACAAGATTTCATTTTCTGTATGATCACGTTGATTTACTAAAACTCAGCGAAAAAATTTATGCTTCCTACTTCAAAAAATATATTAAAAATTTCACACTACAAATCGCGTCCTTTTTTAGAACAATCTCGGAATAAATGAGCAATGCACTGCGTCAACTGTTAGAAAAAGTATATTTTTGTTATCTAAATTTAATAGTTTTAATTTGTCAAAATTTTTATACAAATCTGTAGAATTTGATTTAAATTGGAAAGTACTAGTCTATTTAAAATATTAAAAAACCACTTTTTTCATTAATGAAACACAAATAGTTTTCACTTTGTCTGACATAACAATAATTAAAAAACGTTTTTGCTTTAACCTCAACGTCAGATTAGGCATGCGAACGTTAGTCATTTCGCTTTAGCCAACAGACAATTTATACAAAATAGTATGAGAATATTAAAACGACTATCATTTTGCAACTTGAAATCTGTAATGACGATCATAAACTTTTAATGTAATTTTAGACTAGCATATATTCGTTCTTAAAAAAATTCAAATTTGTGTTCAATTTGTGTAAATTAAAAAAGTTAAAAATAATATTTCTGCAGCATAAAGTTATATTACGCGAATTAAAAATTGGGAGCAGTTGACTATTTTAAATATCTTCTAGACAAATAACTTTAGCTTTCCATTTGAACAATCAACCTTGAATATTTAAAAATCAGGTCATATTGATTTAAGTAAGTTTTGGAGGAACTTTTCTAATTTTATAAGAACTCATTCAGAAAAAGAACTTTTTTTTAAATTAAAAACCCCTCAAATGACTTGATTATTTAACTTTTATAGATAACACAATGTTAAATAATTAATACTTCCACGAACTATGGTATTTGACGTTTAAAAAGAATATTTTATTATTAATTTATTTAAACATATTTTTTATAGTTTTTTCCTTATTTTGTAATAATTTAGGTTGAAATAAGTAAAATATTATATTTAGAAATGTAATAATTTATGGTTATCAGGGGTCAGTCCAGACATTTTGTAAAAGGTCCGTTTTTCGTGAAATTGTGAAAAAATTACTCACATTCTTTCAACCAGGGTCCGAGTTTATGAATTTGTGCAAATAGGGTCCGTTATTGCAAAAAAAAAATTTTTTTTTGAAGTAGTTTTTAAATTGTAATGACATACAAGATTATGCTCAACACTGCAAAATTATAATTAAAAAAATTAAATTTTTAAATATAAACAACAATTTCTGCTTCTAAATTAGAGATGCAATATACAAATATTTGGTATTTAGCCTATACTGCTGAACGCAGAATATTAATTTCGGACGAAAAATGGAAGAATCGTCTGCCGAGGACAAAACTTAATTCGTTTACATCCATCTTTCTTGTTTTCCGCCCTGGAAAGGGTTTATTCGATTAACAAAATAATAATGAAGATAAACAAATTTGTGAAGGGTCCAATTAAAAGGAAGATCATTTTGTGAAGGGTCCGTTTTTAATTAAAAATATTTTGTGAAGGGTCCGTTTTTAAGTTAAAATATTTTGTGAATGGACCGTTTTTATGAAAAGATATTTTGTGAAGGGTCCGTTAACGGACCCAAATTTCTTTTAAACAGACCCCTGGTTATGAAATAGAGATAGATAGGTACAGAAAAGTCCCTTCATCTGGGTGATTGTGTGAATGTAACCAGCCTGAGCCGCGATGGCTCAGGAGATAGCACGTTATCCTTCCAATGAGGCAAACCGGGTTCAAATCCCAGTCGATGCGAATTCCGCATCCAACTTGTACCGACCACAATGCTGACGTGAAATATCCTAAATGGTAGACGGATGGATCATGGGTGAGAGTCCCCTTGCCTTCAGGCTAACCGTGGGAGAGTCTCGTGGTCTTCCTGTCTATGTAACGCAAATGCGGGTTAGCTCCATCAAAAAGTCCTCCACGAAGTCAAATTTCTGCCAATACTCGATGCAGAAGCTCCCTTGTCTTCTGGATTGGGCTCAAAATTACAAGGCTACGGAGTTGAACATTGGTAGTCGTAAACCCATAAAATTGGGTCGGTTGTTTAACGACGGTAAAAAATTTTACCAGCCCTATGAACGGGTTTGCGGTTCAATGACATGGACGTCGATACTCCACCGTCGAGGCTTAGCCACAGGTGCCCAATGGGTAGCGATAAGTGTGGAGCAATTCTGAGGCCAATAGGAAATAAACCCAAGTACACGCCATTAAAAAATGCTCTAACTTAGAATATTTAAAGATCCTGAACGTTTCTAAGAAAAATCTTGAAATAAAAAATATTTCTTTCAAGATTTATTTAAAAATATAAATTTACCAGTGGTAGCTACTGACGTGCTTGCTGATAGCAAAAGGTGAGCATGATAGAGTCAACCACTTCTTATTCATTCGATAAGACACACTGAGAAGGACAAATTTTGTCATCTTTCCCCTCCAACTGCAACAACCATTTCTCCTGCAAGAGACATCGTTTTTTTTGTTACAAATTTTCCCGTATCAAAATTTTTGATGGTCGCATTAAAGTTTTTTTGATAGTTTCAGTGTGATTCAAGAAGGTCACCATCATCCGAGATTTTCCATTACATGTTCACGGTTTTCGATATGCCAACAGACTTCCATCAATCCATGATGGAAATTAATACTATGACGGTTAACCATCAAGAGAAGTCTCATGGATCAACAACCCATGATGATCCTTGATGGTTTCAACTATACATTTTCTTGATGGGAATTCTTGTTGGTTCTCAGGAAAATACCATCAAAACAATCTGGGTTTAAAAAACCCAGATTGTCCCAGAAACCCAGAAGTTTTACTTTGGACCATCATAAATCAGTCCGAATTCCTACATTTAGGTGATAGTTGTTCATGATCGTTCCAACATTTGATTTCTAAGATACTGTGATGGAAATTAGGAGAGCTCAAAAGGAACAAACCACGAGAACAAATTGCTATTCTTATGTTGAAACATCATAAATCAGTTCGAATTCCTAGATTGAAGGGATATTTACTTTTCTTGGTTACTATCAAAAAATATAATGTTTCATGATAGAATTATTGATGGTTACCATCAAGATTATGTTGTTCCATCAATGGAAAACCATCAAAAATTTTGACTTGTGTAGAGCAAAAGTTATCTCAATACCGAAAATGGTGGCAACTGCTTTACACTAAAGTGAATCACTGTACATAATTTCTTGGTATTTAAGTGTTTTCCTACACAAAGAATCAAAGATAGTTTTGAACCACCATTTTGGTATTCAACAACGCTAAAATTTAAGAGTTCAGTAAGATATGATACAGATGTGAGTCGGTAAAGTTATTTTTGTGATACAAAAAGTAAGAATCATTAATTTAGGTTGCATATATATGTTACCCTGAATAACCAAAATCAAGAGAATGTCGACTTTCACTGGTAAATGTCAACAATCACATAGTCGTTTTGGTGATTGTCCAAAATATTTCTTACATCCGATTTTATATTAACTTATTCGTTTGTATTATTATATGAATTCGACATTTTAATATCTGATGAAAATAGATTTGGGGTAATATCAGTGTGTACCGGTTAAATGCATACTAGGGAAGTGGCACTTTACCTTAAAAAAACATTGATGTAGGGCATACCGGACAAATGTATTCCGGGTAGAGGCAATAAAATAGACCTAGTTTAAAATTCGGACATTTACCAAACAGACTTTGTGACTGCCAACTTCAAAATTACCAATTTCCGTCATTCATAGCAACATATATCTATAACGTTTATAGCATTTGTTTTCATTTCCATGAAAACCATTATTCTGCTTCATATCAAAAATAAATATATAAATTAAGATTAAACCCCCGTAGTGCAAATTCAACCTTGACCTTAAAAAAACATGGATGTAGGCACTTTAGTTTGTCTATGGTAAGAACTCCTCCCGCGACGAAGTCTGAGGCTGTCTGCTGCTACGAAAACTAGAATAGCGCATTTCAGTGCGGAATAGCTTCTATTCTCTTTAGGGCTGACATAATAGACCGAAGAAAAAAAGATTAATTTTCCCTGGCCGACCAGAGCCAAAACCTGTCCTAAGCAGTGACCCCACACCTCTACGTACAATAGTTATATCTCGTTACCATAGTCACCGTCATGGGTGCAAAATAATTTCCATAGACTTTTAACTGATCATGATAAAATAACTAGTGGATGATGAAGAATTTTTTTTCTTGATTACATTAGCCACCACAAAAACAATTTATACACACTTTTTAAGCTATTCAATATTAAGTGGCACATTTTATTTTTAAATCAATAATTACTTTATTTAATTTTATAAAAAAATTAATTCAAAATTGTAATTTAACTATTATTTTGAAAATGTTATCGAATGTGTCTTTTAGATTAAAATAAAAGTTATTTATAAAAGCATATTCAACTAAACATTAACAAGATTAATATTATTGATCATACCGAATTTGTGTAAACATATGTAAAAAATTATGCAAACTAAGATAACTATAATAAATTCATATTACATACGTAAATTAGTGCATGGACCCTAAAAATATTCATTTTTGTTATTTGGTTCAGTATTTCTTCAACACTAGAAAGACTGAAACTTAGTATACACCTATATTGCCCAAAAGTAGTCAAAATAACTGGATTGTTAAAGAATAACTAATGTTGAAAGAGAAATTTGCTTAAAATTAATTTTTAAATTTTTTATATAATTTACAGCTATATAACAAGTTATTAGTAAATATTAACAATTATAAATTATACGTTGTACAAAAAGTCACAAAGTTCTAAGAAATTGTGTCATTATATTCATCATTGTTTTTCTAATTGAAATTAAAAAGCAATCACTTCCTTAGCGTTAATGAAATGATTGAAAATATTTCTTAGTAATTTTGAAACGTAAATATAATGAATTTAGAAGCTAAGCATTTTTGTTAGAAGTAAATTATTACATGGTTATTGCATTCCTAATATTTAACAAATATGATTTAATTAAATTTTCGGATTTGAATTGTTTACAAAAAAAAAATCCTCAAAATATTATTTAAAATTTTTTGGAATGACAAATCTGAATTTGTTTACATAACTAATTATTGGATTTTTTTGCTGCATTTAAAATATTAAAAACCCCTCAATTCAAACTTTTTTTTTAAATATTGCCTCTAATTATTTTTGAGTTCTCATAAAATAACTTAAGAGTACTGAAAATTTTAAAAGTAATAATACCATAATTAATAAAAATTTGAAATACGATTCACTACAAAATGAAAAGAATTATGATCGCCACAAAGCGATCACATGTTATCCATTGGCAAAATGGCTGTAGTCTAATTTTTTGGGGAACTTCACTGTGTTTTCATCTTTAACTGTTAATCCTGAACTGCTCTGTACACAATTTTTCAGACACACTTGAATGTAGCTGAGAAACATTCTGTGTAAATTCTTTTCATGACTGAATAGACATTGAACAGCCAATCGAGATCAATATTAACATTTTCGCATTAGTACAATGGTGTTTGATGGAGATTGTAAGCTGCATCATACACCCGCTTCGGATTCACAAGTTCATACATGAAATATGACTTGAAATCTCAGTTTTTTTAAAATTTTACATGAATCGTGAATGAATCATGGAAGACATTCTACGGTCTTGTGCAAGTTACGTTGAAAATGGATCCTTTTATCTCTAACTGGTGATCAGTTCCCGTATTTACATGAAAGGGGTTCGGATAGTCACCATTCGGTAAGGTTCAATTCTCTCAACCACTTTGGTACTTTTGTGAGGGATGGGCATCATGCTTGCGTTTGTGAACGGAATACTTTCATTTTTCCGTTTGTGTGTAACGTTTAAGGCTTCTTTGGCCTGAACTTACTAATCTCGGTAAGTTCAGGCCTCGGCATCAAATTTTTCTTGCCTTTACTCTAACTTTTTGGACCATGTCAATCAGGTTGGATTCCCTTCATTTGTGATATTCACCTGAATTAGTAATGAAAACGATCTGGTTTGAACACAACTCAAGAAATACTAATGGAATCTCTCTGGTCCCATATCTCAAAAACAAACTCAACAACTTAACGCATAACAAAATTAAAAGTGAACAAAAGAATTAAAAAAAATTATCAAACAGCAACGGTTGCCACAGCAACGCATGCGCACTGTTTACTATTACTCTAGATTATTGAAGCTGAAAAGTGGGGAAGCCTTGAAATCCAAAAAAAGATTCATTTTGCCAATGGGAAAAAAGTACTAAAGTACAAAAAATATTTATGAAATATTTATGCAATTGGTGGACGGAATTAGGAAATATTAATCCTAAAATTCTCAAGTAATTCTTAAATTTAATGAATAAAAGAAAGATGGAAGTTCTTAGGTGATGAAGCTTTGGGATTCTTCAATGCTCTGGAGATCCACATGGAAATATGTAATTAGTGAATGATCCCAAAGTCAAGTTCGAAGATAAGGGTACTGAACTGTAAACAGAATATCACGGGAAGGCCATTTGCTTTCCAATGGCGAAGACGATGGCGCGTCATCCACGGTGAAGTTAACAAGAGAAATAAAATTTTCTATCGCTATTAGGGAAAAAAATTTGAAACTGTTTAGTTGGTTCTCATAATCAGCAAAAGTTCGAGAGATTTTTTGCGGTTCGATTCCTGAGGGTGGAAATTGAAGTCCGAAATTGAGAATCTCTTGCAAAATACAGCAAAGTTGCACATGAGAGGACAAAAATCCTTCCCACCGAATACAGCTCAGTATACGCACATGCGGACCCCCAAGTATTTCATCAAACATGTACGGTTTTTTTCATACACTACGGCCCAACAGTACGACGAAGTAGATAGGCAGGGGTCTGTTTAGAAGAAATTTGGGTCCGTTAACGGACCCTTCACAAAATATCTTTTCATAAAAACGGACCCTTCACAAAATATCTTTTCATAAAAACGGTCCATTCACAAAATATTTTAACTTAAAAACGGACCCTTCACAAAATATTTTAACTTAAAAACGGACCCTTCAGAAAATGATTTTTCCTTTAATAGAACCCTTGACAAATTTTCTTAATCGAATAAACCCTTTCCAGGGCAGAAAATAAGAAAGATGGATATAAACGAATTAAGTTTTGTCTTTGGCAGACGCTTCTTCCATTATTCGTCGGAAATTAATATTCTGCGTTCAGCAGTATAGGCTAAATACCAAATATTTGTATGTTGCATCTCTAATTTAGAAGCAGCAATTGTTGTTTATTTTTTAAAATTTAATTTTTTTAATTATAATTTTACAGTGTTGAGCATAATCTTGTATATCTTTACAATTTAAAATAATTGTAATTTTGCAATAATTACAATTACAATTTTGCAATAACGGACCCTACTTAAACAAATTCATAAAAGCGGACCCTGGTTGAAAGAATGTGAGTAATTTTTTTACAATTTCACGAAAAACGGACCTTTCACAAAATGTCTGGACAGACCCCTGATAGGGGTTGAATTAATTTCGAAAACGTTGAATATAACAATGTCTTTTTGCATAATTCATGGCGAAAATCAACATGGTAAAGAAAAAGTATCTTATTTTGGAAAAGGGAAAATCAAGCCCTTTTTAAAAACTTCCATTATAAATAATGGGCTGAGTAAATACGTCCATAATGACTAGTGCAACAATTTAAGATAGCTTTCTTCTTAAATAAACAAAGACCAGCGAAATTATCGGCAAACTTTGGTTAAGATATTAATTAATTATTTAAAAAAATATTAATGTGATCTTAGATAGTGTAAAAAATGCCTATAAACTATTCACACCATTTAAAAACGTTAACAAGAGGATACATTTCGTTTTAGACAATAACAAATATTTCTTACAGTAGTTTGAACTAGCCCACTACAAGTGAAACTACTGTAGTCGCTACCTTTTTCGTAGTGTTTAGAGTAGTGTAAACAAGCAGTGTAACGATAAAAATAATAGCAACTATTTTTATCGTTAGTTGAGAAAAAAAGTACGGTTCAAACGGATTTAATTTTTCGAATTTGATTGGTGCAAATCTTCACGGGTTCGTCAATGGATGCAATGAAAATGAGCCTGTGGCTGCGGCTGAACTTTCACAGAGATTACGTAATTAAAATCACGTATAACTAGAAATTAAAAATAGCTATTACGTAAAATAGATCATAACTTTCACACTTTCCGGTCACACTTTCACATATAAATGCACACTAATAAAGCATTCATGTTATTTCAAAGACGCGGAACATATTTTTTATGCACTTAATTTCTAAGAGGAAATGAAAAAGCCTTAAACAATTAAAAAGATGCAATTATTTGATAATTTCGCATTTCTTAAATTAAATATTCGATGTCGAAATAGGTATAAAAAGTTGAAGGTTAAATGAATAAATTAAAAACAAAAAAATTTTTTTTGGAGTAACAAACCCACTCTTGTGAACATAAATATTTCTTAATTATTCCCTTATTTTTAATGTGAGCCAATTTGTTATTCAAAACAATTTTGAACATAAGTTTAAATTAAGTTCTCCGTCAAAGTTCGTCTCCTTAAATTAGTGAAGTAGTTACTAAAAGCTAATTCAAGAATTGGTCGATTGTCATTGCAAAATAGCCTCTATTTTTTTAAAGAGACAAACGAATTACATTTACAATGATTGTTATTATTAATTAAATGTATAATGTACTGTCTAAACTGAGCCAAATGTTTTAGTTACTGCTTAATATAGCTAGCTTGCTGTGAAAAACTGGTTCCTATTAAAAAAAATATTTTTGTTCTTGTCTCAGCGCGTATGAAAACGATATAGTTTAAAAATTAAATCAGTAAATAGTGCTGAGCAGAGATCGAAAATCAATAACTGACTTAAAATTTTGTAAGCATTCATATTTTTCTAGACAGAACGTCGCAGGGCAGGTGCACCTTCGATTTTTTAAAAGGATTTTTTTCACATTACATTAATTAAACGGTCTAGTATTTGAGTTATTAAAAAAATAACACCTGAATTGAAATTGCAATTCATCAAATAGGAAGGTATGCAATAAGTATTACTTAAGTATGAATATTAGCATAGCAATATTTTTATTCGAGTCAAAAATTTGAATGTTTCTTATAAGTTATAATTTTTTATAAAATAATCCAAAACTTGTAATTATTCAGGTAACTTGCAAACCTGAGATTAGTAAGGAATTCCTGCATTATTCAAAAACAGAATTTTTTATTGAATTACACTGAGTTGATGACTTCCTAAAATATTTCTTGTTAATTATATGAGCTCAACATTTTTCATTAAATGGCTATAAATTTATGAGCTTATTGAAATTATCATTAGATAATGAATATAAGTAATTAATGATAAAGATTATCGTTGTAAAAGGAATATTTTTCTTTATCATTGATTAAGGATGATTTAAAATGTTAATCTATAAGCTCAACAAATTTCTTAGAGTATCCCAATGAGCTTATAATCTTAACTTTGGTCAGCATTTCAAAACGTTTGGAAAAAGTGAAAAGAGCAGTACAATAAGCGAGCAACAGCTGAATATAAACGACCTGAATAATTACAATAAGCGAGCAACAGCTGAATCCCCAGGATTGAAGAGTGGCACCCATGTTTATAAAGCCATCGACATAAATTTAACATATCAAGTATTAAAAGTTCTGAATTGTGTAAATGTCACATTGTTGTAAGATAATCTGGACTTAATTGAACACATCAAGTTTTTAAAAGTGTGTTTTGAATTGTCAAAATGACACATTGTTGTAAGATAATTTGCATTCACAGTTATAAATATTTAAAAAAGTGTAATTAAATGTAAAAATCTTACCGTGCTCATTATTCAAAGGAACTTTCTTGCATTGCTGAATGGATTCGAGAGAATAGAATCTGAAAGACAAAAAGTAAGTTTTAGTTCTAAATAAGAATCTTTTTGTTAACAATACAAGACATTTCCAAAGTCGTATTTTTCAAACAAAGCGCTAAATTAATCGCGTAATTAAAATATTTCCTGCTATTAGTCCATGAGTTCACGTAATTTTTTTCATGTCATGATGAAATTTTTACTTTACTAAACCAACTCTAGTTAATCCCCTCAGCACTTACAGCCTTTTTTAGTGAAATCATCATATGCTAAAACAAATTAGTTTTTTCAACAAACAGGAATGATTTAATGTATTCTTTAGAGTATTTTTTGTAAAGCGCTGAACACATAAAAAATATCAGTGATAAAAAAATCCTCTTTTTTTCAGTTTCAAAATCCATCTTAAAATTACAAAATACAGCTAGTGGATTCCAGGATTGTACTGACCGCTGTACTCGGTAGTAAAATTTTCAAAAGAAAATTTTCAATTGCTCAATTGCAATTATGTTCAATTTTGATTTTCTTAATACTTGCTCGGCATGATTAATTGCTTCTCTTACTAATTGTTTTGAGAGAAAAAACATTGTTTTTAAAAATAAATCATTACTAAAATCAAGAAGCTGTAACAAAACATAATCTACAGGTTTTGACTCTTTTCTCATCAAGTACCTAGTCATGTACTACTTTATTTGAAAAAATATTGCAGACCACTCGAATATGTAACTTTATTCCCTTCTAAATGTTCCATCTTTTTTCAGTAGCGGCTATTGCTACTTAAGATATATCTGAAGTATATTTCTTTACTTAAAATTTACGATCAGAGTTAGTAATGTCAAGCTCTACCAAAATTTGAAATGTGGAATTTTCTATTTAAATATTTTCCATAATGTTTTATTTATTATATTGAAAAAAGTTTTTCAAATATACTTTGTGAATTCAGAGCTCTATAATGAAATTTAAACAAAGAAGAAAATTAAAAAAGAGTCCACTTTTCATTATACGAAATTCTTGAAATACACAAAATTCGCTATGCAATTCCGTTGTATCACTGATTTATTTAAAATACTGCTGTCATTTCGATTTAATTTACGATTGAATAATTTATTTTCAGGTGGTTTGGAAGCATGTTTAGGGGGTAGGGGACGGTGAATAAATTTTAATGCTTGTAAATGATGTTTTGAACCATGCAAAAAAAGTTCTTTATTTCAAAATATATTCTAAATTTTAAAAATGATTTTTATGATATAATTGATAACTATGTCTAATATGTTGGAGAACATTTTAGTAATTTTGAAAATTCTTGTACCAGCTATAGAATGCTGGAACATGAAATTTTTAATTAATTATAGAAGACTATTTTTTCCAATTAGATAAATATTTAAAATTTTTTACGCAATTTTATTGTATCCCTGGTTTACATAAATTACTGTTGTTATTCGATTTAATTTATCTTGAAATATTTATTTTTAGGTGGTGTAGAGGCCGTAATAGGTGGTGGTGAGTAAATTTTTAATTTTGTAAGTGATGGTAACCAAGTGAAAGTATTTCTTGAACTCAAAAATATATTTCAAATTCTTAAAATGATTTTCATGCTCTAACTTATAACATTGAATGGAAATATAAATATTTTAAGAACACTTTAGAAATGAAACTTCTTATATGACAGATATTGAATGTTGGAAAAATGAAGATAATAAATGTTGGATAAATAAATGAATTATTAAAATTCATTTATTTATTCAGATGGTGGTGCGGGAGTTATCGTGAGCAAAAGCAAGAAAATTTGAAACTTTAAAAATTGCACACAGAATGCTCCGTATGACAACCCTTAGCAGACATTTTTCGACATCTTGTCAAAAATAGAGTGATAAAAACATTCATAATAATAAATTATTGAAATTTTATCACACTGAAAATAAATGGACTCTAAATTACGAATTAAAAAGGAACTAAATGAGCAATAAAATATAGAACTTATGAAGTATTGGAGTCTACTAAATAATTTAGTCCTTATTCTCTGTTGCTCAGAACTTATTTAAAAATTAAAAAGTATAAACATTAATAAAATTTTATTAGTAGATCTGACAAGAGATTTTTTTAACTTTCAAAGCTGCAAATAAGAAGTGTCTAGTTTTATGCAAAATAGTTGCACTAAGATGACAGGTCCAAGACAGATATTTGAAAATAGTTTATTTTGAAACAATTGATTCAACTTATGCAAATAAAAACCCTATCGTATTTCAATATTATGTTAATAATGTATCTTAAAAATTAATTGTCCTAAAATGGTAAAATGACTTAACTTTAGTTGTTGTTTAAGTTAATTTTCACTTTTAGGTCACTTTTGTCCCCTAAAAGATACAGTAGACCAATCATAGAAGAGAAAAAAATTAAATTATGATCATTCTTAATTAAAGTACGGTTCTAACTTATTTAATTTTTCGAATTTGATTGGTGCAAGTCTTCGCAGGTCCATCATTGGAAGCAATGAAAATGACCCTGTGGTTGCAGCTGAGCTTTCACAGAAATTACGTATTTAAAATCACGAATAACTAGCATTTAAAATAGCTATTACGTAAAATAGATAATAAGTTTGGTCACACCTTCGCATACGAATGCACACTAATAAAACACTCATGTTATTTCAAAGAAGCGAAACGTATTTCTTATGTACTTAATTTCTAAGAGGAAATGAAAAAGCATTAAACAATTCAAAAGACGCAATTATTTGATAATTTCGTATTTCTTAAATTAAATATTTGATGTCGAAATAGGTATAAAAAGTTGAAGGTTAAATGAATAAATTCAAATTAAAAAAAATATTTTGGAAAAACAAACTCATTCTTGTGAACATAAATATTTCTTAATTATTCCCTTATATTTAATGTGAGCCAATTTGTTATTCAAAACAATTTAGAACTTAGGTTCTATTAAGTTCCCCGGCAAAGTTCATTTCCTTAAAGTAGTGAAGTAGTTACTAAATTCTGAATTAGTTTGTAGTCACTACATTTAAAAAAAAAAAGTAGTTGTAGTTGCAGTTAACTACATTTGTAACACTATAAACAACAAAAATAATGTAGTTTTTCCGACCAATAATCTTAAATATAATATTTCAATTAATTAGCTCTAATATCGAATCAATTCTTCGAAAAGGTAATTTTTCAATGTAGCTCAAAATATTTTTTACACTAATAATTATAGGAACTTCAGAGTTTTAAAATGCTGAATATTGAAATATTTGTGTGCTTTTTTCTAAAAGATTTTTGAGAGTTAAGAATACGTACCGAAAGCTTTCTGAAGTCACAGATGCGTGCGATCCGGAAGGTAGGAGTTTTCACACTGAGTAAACCACTGCCGCAACTGTTGCCACTCAATCATAAAAATAATAGCTCATAGAACTTCTTCTAAAACCTAGAAATGTACAAACACTTTGTTGCAATATTAAACATATTACTTTAAAAAACATTTACCTTATTCTAACTATTATTTTTCATTGGAAAGCAATTTAATAATTAAGTATTGACAATTTTTTTTTAAAATGCAATATTGAGAATTACATGGAGCTATCATGGTTTTGCTTTTCAAATAGGAATTGTGTGTAGAAATGTCATTTATGTTTTGAATTATATTGCTTGAAATAATTAATTAAATTACAATTTTTCAAAAGTTATTATTTTTTTTACAGCTGAACAGGGACTGAGCATTGAAACAGGAGGGTCATCACATTTTTTTTGCTGTAAATTATAAACATATCCTGCAGGTACTAGAAAATTTCTGTACTTTCAGAAGATATTTTTCTTTCCTAATAGTAGCAAAAATTTTGTATTAACGCATTAAATACAAGGGTTGGACAAAATAATGGAAACACTTAGACACTAACACGTTTTTTAATATTGCACAAAAAAATAAATTTAGAAATGATTTCTCAAACATATAAATGAAGTTTAAACTTTTTGAGGTTTGTGGGATTGACAATAAATTAAAAACTAAACTCAGTGGCATGGCAGACCTATAGAGGGCCAAGGCCTAATGTGCCCATCTCAGTTCCTGACTTTGGGCTCTGGTGTGCAGGAGCAGATGTTCCGGTTAGATGGTCAGTCGAATGCGGAACCCCCAGTGTTTATTTCCCAAGCATGCTTGGTACTCATTTTACCGACCCACTGAAGGGATGAAAGGCTGTGTCGACCTTGCTCGGCCCGAGGATCGAACCCAGGGCCTGTGGAAAAAGAGCGCGAAGCGCTATCATTCAGCCACCGGGCGTTTGGCAATAAATTAGGATAGGGAAAAAAAATTAACATCCTATGGTACGCTGAAAGTGTAGTAATATATTTATCCACCTCCACATAAGAACGAATTAAATAGATATATGTACCTTGAGCAAAAATACAACCTGAATAACTTTCGCTCTAATGATCGGATTTTCACGAAGTAAGTATCTATCTCATTGGTTTTCGATTAAGAGTTCCAATCTTAATGGGTGATTTCAACTTCGCTAATTAAGTAGTGTTAACTATTAATTAGTGCTAACTATTAATTAAGTTACTAAATCGAACACTAAAACGTACTTTCTCGCAATGAAAATGAATTTTTTTTACAGAAATGGATTTCTTACTTTTAAAATCTGGGGGCTAGCCGCAATCTAGAAATTGTGGTCCTTATAGTATACTACAATATACTAACTAGATACTATTTTTCATATTTGTTTTATTTAGAACAAAGTCTTTAAAGTTTTTAACACAATTTAATTAATAGAACACTAAACAATTCCTAATAGATTAATATCAATATATAGAAAATTCCTATAGTAATATTGCATTAAAAAAAATAAACAGCATCAGTTAGTCAGTATTCCTTTGTAATAGATATCATATTTGATTAAGATTTTTAATATATTTCAAGAATTTCTTAGTCAAATTACATAAAAGTAGGATTTCAATAATATGAAAGAAAAAAATAAATGAAGAGAAAAAATAAATTGTAAATTGATTGTAATTGATGTAATTGTAAATTGATTGATTGAAATTGATTGAATTGTAAATTGATGATCCCCCAATTCCAAATTCAAAAATTCCATGATATGATTACTGTATTGATAGTAACCATAATAAGAAATCAAAATAATAGAGCAATTAGAAACAACACTTTAAAGTATTTTTAAAATATTAAAGGTTTTAATCTTTAAAAGTCATGGGGTTTTGTTCTTTGTCTAGGTTTCGAGTTAATTTTTGTCTAATTGATTCTTTGCTGTTCAGGTTAAATTTAATTTTATGCAAAGTACTATTCATAATTATTTCATAGCGCAGGACTCGTCGCGCGCCAAAATAAGGAGCACTGATGTTAATCTTGACTTGGAGATTACTTTGGATAAAAAGATACTAAGTCAAATTTTGAATTTAAATAAATCAAAAAATATTAAAAAATTTTAAAAAATGCAAAAATAAAAGTTGAAAATCTTGTTCTTTTGCTGAAAATTCACAAATTGATTGCCTTTCCAATGTCTTTTTTTTGTAAATGCTTTACTATAATTTATTTAATTCAATGTAATTGTTGCAATTTGTGTTATATTGCACAGACTAGTTTAGAATTTCATAAGAAAATTAATTCTCACTGATTTGTTATAAAGATTTTTATAATAATAATAATGGTACTTCAGATTAAAAATTTTACATTTTCAATTTCATAATTTTGATATTGTTACTCTTTTTATTTTGGATTTTATGGAAAATGTAGATAATAGGCTTGATTTAGAAAATATTTATATTAGCAGTATTAAAACTCTTTTTCCTTAAGGTTTGAATAGTAAATTAAGGTTTGAATAGTAAGTGGGGAAAGTACTATTAATATTGATGATTTCTGTATTGATGATAAATTCAAAGGTTTTAATTTTCCTAGATCTTTTTATTCAAAGTATAGATATAAAAAAGGTAAGGGTAAAAAGGTTAATAAATCTATTAATTTTGATGAATTTTTGAAAATTTTTAACTTTTGTGTTAACCTGACTAATATTTTTATTACTGGGAAATATATTTTTGGATTTAAAGATAAAATTCTTAAAAATTTCTTTTTTAAATTTGGGAACAAAATAAAATTTGATACTGAACTACATTGTTTTGGATTTGGTTAAATCAAAACTTGGTGTTGATAAAATTGATATGCTTTTTGGAAAAGTTTCAATTGTTCAGAAGGTTTTTTGTACTATTAACTTTCATGATTAAAAATTTGAAATTGCTAGGACATCACAGGTTTTTCATTGTTTTTCTGATATTTATCCTTTAAAACAACTTAAAGTTGCTTATAAATATTCCTCTACTCTTAGAAAAAAGGTATGTAATTATAATTTAATTCGGTATTTAAATTATATTTCAACGTCTGATTGTTTTTGCAATAAAGACGAATTTTCTCAATATATTGATGAAGATTATGGTTATGTTATTACCAGAAATTTAGAGATCGTTGGAGATCAAGATTTGATTAGTATTTTGAGTAGAGGTTCAAAATTCAGAACAAGGTTTAAAATGAAAAATGATGACTTTATTTTATCGGTTAAAAGAGATCCGATTTTTTTTATTGCCGAAATTTCTAGGAAATATCATTGGCCCGTTGAGTGTTTTACAGAATAGAATGGAAGACAGAAATTGTGGAAAAAGTTAAATATTATTCATTTAATTCCAAATTTTGTTTTTATCCTAGTGGTACCGTTATCAATTATGATTTGTTTGAAGAGATAAAAATGCTTAAGAATAAGCTTATTATTACAGTTGTTGATAAAGCATCTAATAACTTTTGTATTATGCGTAAATATTTTTTTAAAAAATTAATTATTGGAGAATATAATGCTAATAATACTTATTTCAAATTTAAGGGAAGATAAAAAATTTATTGAGAAAAGGATTATTGCTTTTAGTAAAAAATTAAAATTTAAATTGGATAGAATTACTTTTCCATATTTATTTCCTATTGCTAAATTTCATAAAAATCCAGTAAAATTTAAATTTAATGCGTGTGGTAAAAATTGTTATAATTCTAGTATCAGTAAAAAGTTTAATATTCTTAAAACTGTTTTGCTTAAAATTAAAGGTGAGAAAAGTATTGTTTAGTAACGTTGATGTTTGGAATTTTATTAACAAAAGCGTGGTTTCTTACATTAATACTTTTAATTTTGAAAACCTTTATACCAGTATACCTCATGCATAAATATTTGATATTTGTAGTTGCATTTATGATAAATATTTATTTAATGAAAATATTGATAAATCTTATTGGTTAGAAATTTGTAAATTTAATCTTTTTGAAGATGTTCCTTTTACGGCCTTGATTTTTATAAACAAAATATAGGGACTTCGCAAAGTAATTCTTTTTCTGGAGCTTTTGCTAATATTTTTTTACTTTTTTTGAAGCCAAATTTTTTGAGTTTAATGATTTTAAGACTTTTAGGTATATTAATGATTCAATTTTATTTAATTGTGATAATTATGATTTCATTTTTAATATATATCTTAAGGATTTGGTTTTGAAGCAGACTACTGAAAATTGCTTAAATGTTGAATATTTAGATTTTAAATTCGATATTGTTAATAAATAAATTAAAATTGGTGTTTATAATAAAAGGTTGGCTTTAGAGTTCGTTTTTTTTTCAGTAATTTTAAAACTAATTTATGCAGTAAAATTTTCAAAAATTTACTTTTTTCTCAATCTTATAAAATTAATAAAATTAGCAATCATGTTGGGAGCTTTCAAGAGGCAACAAGTAATTTTTTGAAAAATTTGGAAAATTAACATTTGATTTCCTTTATAAAAAAAATTATTGATTATAGTAAAATTTGGTTTTACTTTTAATTTCTGAAATATTTAAATTAAAATTAAAGAAAAAAGATTGAAAACTATTAGTTTCGTTTTTTCTTTTAATAGGGCATGATGAAGTCTTGACAGAGTTGCTCCGGTCAAGCATTTCTTTCAATAATGAGGGCGACTTTTTAATTCCTTCTACGCATTAAATTTGGGAGCGTTGTTTTTTCGTTTATTTCAAATTAGTTGATGCTCGGTAGTCAGTTGTGTACTTTGGTTTTGGGATTTATTTTCAAGTAAGTTTTTGTGCATTGCATTCTTATGTATTAGTTTAGATTTTATACTTTTGTATTTTGTCAAAATCCAGGGAGTTGTGTTCAGAGAGAGCAACTGAGACATTTGTCGATCGAAAAGGCTTTGCAATTACGACTTCCGGGGCTGGTACCCCCTGGCTACGTAAGCTTCGACTGTCATATTTTTCATTATTTTTAATTGTTTTTCTTTATTTATTCTTTTGGTTTTTTATAGTAACCAATCATTTTAAAATCATAAGAAACGATAGCTGCGAAACTACTAAATTCAGCCTTCCCCAAGTCAAAATTTTTAATAGCTCTCCAATGATGGATCAACATAGTCTTGATGATACGCATTAATAATTCCATCATGAACCATTATATTTTTTATAGTAACCTACATAAGTAACAATCACCCCAGTGTAAAAAGTCGGGCTTATATACGATGGCCCAACATGAAAAGAAAAATGTTTAGATAGTATATTCCTCCTGAACCAACAAGAATTTTCGTTAAATCATCATAGAAATTATGGACCATCATGAATTTCCATCACAGTATCCTAGAAATCAAATGCTGAAACTATTATGAACAACCATCATCCCAATGTAAGAATTCTGACTAATTTATGATGGGTCACAATTAAAAAAAACTGTTTTGATTCCTGAGAACCAACAATAATTCCCACTAAACCATCATAAAAATATATAATTGGAAATATCATGGATCATCACAGATGGAGAATCAAACTTCTCTTCATGGTTAACCATCAAAGCATTCAAGTAGCATTTTCCGACATGAAAAAATTGAAGTTTGTTGGCATATGAAAAACCATGAACACATATTAGAAAAAGTTGAATGATGGTGACCGTCAAATGATGTTGGACCATCATGAATTGCACTGAAACCAACATAAGCCATCAAATTGTTTTGATGGAACCATCAAGAATTTTGACCAGGGATGCCATTACTTTGATGGTTGTTCATTCATTGTGTAAATTATTGCAGCCATTTTTTATGGATACAAATACAAGCGGTCTCTATTTTTTTATTGTTGTTGTTGTAGTTCATTTACGTCGAACTAGAATTTGCACAATGGGCAATTAGCGACGGTTTGGGAAACATCCCTGAGGATGATCTGAAGACATGCCATCACAATTTTGATCCTCTGTCGAGGGGATGGCACCCCCGCTTCGGTGGCCCGACGACCTGCACTCGAAGTCGAGCACTTTACGGTGGAACAGTTTAACGAGGACCCATAACGCACACCCTTCGGTCCCTACACAGACTAATCCAAGTGATCACCCACCCGCACCTTGACCGCAGCAAGTGAAGCTTGACTTCGGTGATCTGTTGGGAACCGTGTCTTAATGATCAGTTCACTGCGGGACTCAATTTTTAAGTTCGAATAGAAGTATTAGAGATGTTTAATATGTTCTATAATTTTTTGTCGAACTTCGAATTATGGAAAGTTATCTACTCTATTTTATTACGATATTAACTACACGAGGTTACTGATATTGACTACACGTGGTGGTATAATCTTTAAGGGTTGCTATAGCTATGTAGGGTTGCTAGAACTCTAATTTTAAACCTGATTCATTCGCCAAATGTTTAGAGACGAACATTAGTCAACATTCGTGAGTCTGTCCTTCAAAAATCCCCATGTCCTTCATACCCCAAGTCAAAATTCTTGATGGTCCCATCAAATCATTTTGATGATTTTTGCTAGTTTCAGCTAGCAACCCCTTTGATGGTTCATGATGGTTCCAACTAAACATTTACATGATGCTTTAATTAGAATTCTTGTTGGTTCGCAGGAATATACCATCAGTTTGTTTTTTTATGTTGGACCATCATAAATCAGTCCAAATTTCTACATTAGAATGATGATTTTTCATGATCTTTCCAACATTGGATTTCTAAGATACCATGATGGAAATTCGTGATGGTTTAGCATAAAAAACAATCGAAACAAGTTGCTATTCTTATGTTGGACCATCATAAATCAGTCCGAATTCATACATTAGGATGATGGTTACTTTTGTTGGTTACCATCAAAAATATGTTTCACGATGGAATTATGGATGGTTGCCATCATAATTATGTTGGTCTATCAATGGAAAACAATCAAACATTTTAACCTGGGTAACAATACATTTCCCCCTTTGACACATTGATGGATTATATCCGTTGATATGACCTTTGCCCCACAAGCAGGATGGAATTTCTGTGAGAGGATGGGCCCTTGTCAAAAGTATTTTTGGAGAGATAAAGGTTTGTTTAACGATTTTCTATAATGAATTTGAATTCCGATGCAATATTTAAACATGTTATAAGGCAAAAAAAAAATCGCAAAACTTTTTTCGGTTAATACTTTATTAGTTTAATAATGGGGAAGCTAATGATATGTTTTGATAGGATAATAAGTTACTACAAGTAGGCTAATGGCAAAATTTAAATTTGTGTTTTCATAATAAATTGTAGTTACATTCTCTTTGAGTAAGACTTTTTATAGGAGGGATGTGAGAGTAGATATTCGGTGGACAAATGAGAGCTAAACAACGTCCAAATATAGGGCTTAGTTTTCGAGGCAAAATTCAAGTTTTGGAGAATGGGTAAAATTTAGGTTTAGATGGGCTTACAATAAGTTAACGTTCAAGGCAAAATTCAAACTTTGTTTGTCAGAAATTGGCTAAAACGTTTTTAAGACGTAACTTATTTTGGTGGGTGGGCTAACGAAAATATTGTTCTGGACGAACGAGTTACTAAATTATACAAACATTCCGAGCTCAAGTTCAAACTTGTGATTATTTGTTCAGAAATCAGATAAAGTTTCCCATTAATTTTTTTAACAGTCCGGGGGAAAAAATTTTGGCTGAGTAAACCCATAGACATGCACCACAAATGCATGCGTAGAATACGCGTAAAATGTACTTTCTTATAGCTAATTTGTAATGAACTTTTTTAAAATACAATATCATTGATGAACATCTTCAAAAATTTTCAACTTAGATTTATAACTTTCTAACGCAGTGTTACCCAAAGTGGTCCATATGGAACCCCAGGGGTCCGTGGTACCAGTCAGGGGATCCGTGAAAAAAAACTGATTTAGGGGTCCCTGAACAACGTCAGGGGGTCCGCGTGAGGTTTAATATAAAATAATAACATTGTGATTGGTCTTTATTATTATGGAAATTAAGATAAATAAAATAGTAGCGATTTTTATATCCTAAGTAAACAATAAATAATGGTGGGTGCTTATAATTGTTAACAGTGGTTTGTTACAAATTAAACAGTTAATTTACAAATTTTTTTATATCTTTTGTTCCCTTTGTAAGAGATAACAGTATGAATGAGTTGAAACAAAAACGCCGAAAATACAGTGTGGAATATTTGAAGTATATCTATATTTCTTCACCAGGAAATAGTACTTTACCTATGTGTCTTCTATGTAATAAAACTATAACTGATTCAATGAAACATTCCAAGCTTAACGAAGAATTGATAAAAATCCATAGTGACAAAAAAGATAAGGATTTAACTATTTTTCAAACAGTCAAAGAAAAATATCTGTAAACATCGTCACTGCAACAATTTATTGGGACAACATCTGAGCGAGGTGACGATGGATTGCATGTTTTTCATAGTTTCGCATGTTTCTACATATTACATGATTGCAAAATCCGGAAAGCCTAACACTATTGAAGAACTTATTTTACTATCTGTAAGTGAGATAATACTCACCGGGTTGCACAAACCAGCTTTCAATATTGTAAAAAGAATTCCAGGGAGCAATAATAATGCACAAAGAAGGACTGACAAAATATCTCAGTGTCTAGAAAATTCCTTATGTGAGTACTTAAAAATATCTGAATTTTCTATTCAGCTTGACGAGTCCACTTATCCTGGAAACGAAACTTTTACTTTTAGCTCATGTAAGATTTGTAAAAGAATAAAAAATTTACCAGGAATTGTTATTTTCCAAATGTTTGGAAAGCGATACGAAAGGTGAAACGCTATTGACTGAATTAAAAGCTATACCCTTGACTAATATCATTTCTGTAGCTACTGACGGTACTCCGGCAATGGTAGAAAGATACCGAGGTTTTCTGGCTATTTTCAGTACATTTGCCGAACTTAACGAAACTAATTTGAAACTATAAGATGAACAATTAATTTTAATCAAAAGTAAAATCGTAAAACTGCGTTTGTTGCAAAACTTTTTCTGTATAAACAAAACTTGGGAAGAGGATATTGTTCTCTCAGTTTCAGTGCCGTAATAAACCCCATCACAAAAAAAATAATATATAAATGATTAGAAATCAGTGCTCACAAACATTGAGCCGGATATAAATACACTCTTAAAATCTCATCAAGTTCATCCAAGTCATTAATTTTTTATTTTATTTTAAACAAAAGATATAATTTCAATAAATAGTTCTCCAACAAAAAGTTTCTTTTTTTTTTAATTTGTAATTTTTATACCGTACATATATGCAGTTTTTCACTTGGGGGTCCGTGGGCAAGTTTTGACTATAAAAAGGGGTCCATGGGTCAAAAAAGTTTGGGAACCACTGCTCTAACGTAACTCTTTCAGACGAATGCGCTTACGAAAATTTACGATAAATTCATGATTTTCAAGAGGCAGAATTACAACTTCTGGTTGAAAAACTTGTTTTAGTCAGACTTTTTTGTTGGGTGATTTATCGAAAGTTTTTGTTGGCCAAATGACTTTCTAAATTGGGCTAAAAATTATCTAAAACCTATTTTGGTCATTACTTTTGTTTGAGTTAACGAAAATTTTTGGGATGCGGGAGCGAGATAACGATTTTCTAAAACGGGCAACTTTTTGAAGCAGAAGTTGAGTGAAGTTAACCTGCAAATAGGCAAATGGAAATTATTTCGTTATAGTTTATTATAACCTACCAACATTGTTAGGTTAAATAATAAATTAATAAGTAATAAGTTAAAATCTTTCACTGGCATGAATAAATAAAATTAAAGTAATAAAATATAGAAACCAAATCTTTTACTGGAGAAGCTATTCATTTAAAATGGTAAAAATTACTAATAGAATTTATATGGAGTTCAAAAATTCTGATTGTGATCATTTTTAAAAATAATTTCTTTAAAAAGTAGACGGGGGGAGGGAAGTTAAAATCCTTTTGCACTAAGGATGATGCTTTTAAGAAGGGCGTCTTTTGGGAGATCTTAAGAGAGTTAGAATCTCCAATAAGTTATTAAAAAAAACTGTTCCATGACTGGTGCGTAAAATTAAAAAATTACTATGCATAAAACAGTTAAGACAGAAAAATAAGGATGGAACTTTCTACTTACAGTCTTTATCTTTCAAAAGCTGCCATTCCTTATGCTGCTTCACGAAAAGGAGTCAGGCAATGCTGGAATTAATCTGGCTGATTCCAATAAGTCACACTTATTCATTTATGTGGGGTAATTGAGCAAATCCTGAAAAGCTGAAATATAATAAGTTTAATAATAGAAAATAGAAACTAAATACTGCTAAGAATTGAAAAAACAGAATGGAAAAAAAAGAGAAAAAAAACAGAATGGAAAAAACCCACAGGAAATAAATGGAAAAAACACTGAAATAATGGAAAATACGAATGGAAAAAAGCAAATGAATAAAAAATGGGAAATAGAAAATAAACACTGCAAAGAATCGGAAAAACACAATGGAAAAAATAGAATAAAAAAGCAGAATAGAAAAAACCCACTGGAAAAAAATAGAAAAAAAAACACTGAAATAATGGAAAATAGCAAATGGATACGAAATGGGAAATAGAAAATAATTACTGCAAAGAATCGGAAAAACACAATGGAAAAAATAGAAATAAAAAACAGAATGGAAAAAACTCACTGGAAAAAAATAGAAAAAAAAACACTGAAATAATGGAAAATACGAAAGGAAAATAGCAAATGGATAACAAATGGGAAATAGAAAATAAACACTGCTAAGGATTGGAAAAACACAATGGAAAAAATAGAAAAAAACAGAATGGAAAAACCCAAAACAAAAAAATAGAAAAAAACACTGAAATAATGGAAAATACGAATGGAAAAAAGCAAATGACTAAAAAAATGGGAAATGGAAAATAAACACTGCAAAGAATCGGAAAAACACAATGGAAAAAACCCACTGGGAAAAAATAGAAAAAAACACTGAAATAATGGAAAATTGGAATGGAAAACAGCAAATGGATAGCAAATGGGAAATAGAAAATAAACACTGCAAAGAATCCGAAAAACACCAGGGAAAAATAGAAACAAAACAGAAAGGAAAAAAAAACACTGAAATAAATGAAAATACGAATGGAAAATAGCAAAAGGATAACAAATGGGAAATAAGAAATAAACACTGCAAAGAATCGGAAAAACACAATGGAAAAAATAGAAAAAAAACAGAATGGAAAAGACCCACTGGAGAAAAATAGAAAAAAAAAACACTGAAATAATGGAAAATAGCAAATGGATACGAAATGGGAAATAGAAAATAAACACTGCAAAGAATCGGAAAAACACAATGGAAAAAATAGAAAAAAAAACAGAATGGAAAAAAACCCACTGGAAAAAAATAGAAAAAAACACTGAAATAATGGAAAATACGAATGGAAAAAAGCAAATGAATAAAAAAATGGGAAATGGAAAATAAACACTGCAAAGAATCGGAAAAACACAATGGAAAAAACCCACTGGAAAAAAAAGAAAAAACACTGAAATAATGGAAAATACGAATGGAAAACAGCAAATGGATAACAAATGGGAAATAGAAAATAAACACTGCAAAGAATCCGAAAAACACCAGGGAAAAATAGAAACAAAACAGAATGGAAAAAACCCACTGGAAAAAAACACTGAAATAATGGAAAATAGGAATGGAAAATAGCAAATGGATAACAAATATGAAATAGACAATAAACGCTGCAAAGAATCGGGAAAACACAATGGAAGAATAGAAAAAGAAATTGGAAGCAATTAGAAAGCAATAAAAAAAAATAGAAAAAATTATGAAAAAAAAATATACGAATGGAAAAAAAAATATAGGAAAAACATATGGGAAGAAAATGGAAAAGAAACAATGATAAACAATTTTAAAATGCATCAATAAAAAAAAAATTATAAAATAAGCTAAAAAAAAATTGGAAAAGAAACAATGAAAAAAATAAAACGTGGAAAAAGCACAATGGAAAAAAAATTAAGAAAAGTGGAGAAAAAAAGTGGTAAAAGTCTTAGAACACAAAGAAAAATTAAAAAGAAATGGAAAATACTGTGAAAAAAGAGTAACCAAAATATGAATGCGCAAACGCAATAAGATGACGGAACGACCAAATTTCGTTGCATGTAACGCAAACGTAGTAATGATGAATTTTTCGACTTAACAAGCGGCGATGTGAGACGGGATCCCTCGGACGAAAATGTACCAAACGGGGAAAAAAAGAAGGAAAAAAAACCGGACAAAATGTTGCCTTTTTTTTTCCCGAAGAAAAACGGCAATATTAGATCAGTCACTCTGCCTTCTTACGATTACTTTGAATATCATAAGAAGCAGAAATTCAGGAAAAATAAATAACTTACCTTAAAATTAAGAATTATCAGTAAGCTTACGAAGAGTATCATACTATTTTTTGAATACATAGAGCCTAATATTTTTTTAAGCTAGTAAAACTTACCTGTAGTTACCGTACCTACAGATTAATGACTGTTAGATGGGTCTTTACAAGCCTTCTTGCTAATTTTTCTTGATATCCTGAGGGAAAATTAAAGATCATTATATTAAAATCATTACATCAATGTCGTAAAAGTAATAGAATGATTGTATTTTAATGGAATATTTTTATCCTCTTTCTTAAATTTCCTAACATTATGAAAACTAAGATGTCAGAATCGAAAATCCCTATCTAGATAATTTGCAGATTAACCGAACTGCTCCGTTAAAGAGCAGAATCAAGTATTTTTCTCATTGTCCCAAGGTAATGAGATCATATACGGCTTCATGTGGTTAAAGTTCAAAAGTTTGTTAACTAATTGGTTGGCTATATTTATTGACTTGATTCTAAAAATAAACAAATGACATTACGATTTTCTTTCTTTAATTGTACAAATTGTAATAATTAATGTGAACAAGTTTGAACATTACATTAATAATAAAAGGAAGTGTTTGTGTCCGTGTATTCCTCCTATAAATCCAGAATCGTTTGCGTATAAGGGTTCTAAAATTTGGATAGCGGCTTCGAGGAGAAATTTTAACCTCCCTTCCTAAAAATGATTCAAGAAATTTCATTCATTTGTTGGGAAAAGACGTTTAAAAAAAGAATATTTCTTATGGGATATGCATTAGCCATTGTTAAAAATTAAACTGTTGACGATTCTGTTTTAGTACTTCAAATATTTAAAACATGCAATCTTTTTCAGCTTTGCAATATTTATCACGGTGAATAGCGATAATGCTTGTGTTGAAAGAACTTAATAACGAAAGGATTGAAGAAAAGTTGGACTGTAGATATTGTTTGAGTTACGTGTTTTATTTGTATGATAAAGAGTCAATATTCTGACCCGTTTACAAAACGTGAATCAGTGGGCCTTTTTTTTTTTTTTTATAAAAAAATTTATATTCAAAACCAGATTTCTCTATAACTATTTGTCTATTTCGTTGAAATTTTCTACATGGTAATTTAAAATTATTTCTTTAAAATTATGTATAACTTCGTATACCTGACGATTCAAACTTTTATCAAACATTAGTAAATAAGATGATAAATAATTATTTAAAATACTTTGTTGCATGGAATTGTCATTGGATAAATGAATTGCATAATTGAGTACAAAAATTATTCACTTTGTTTAAAAAGTTCTAGAGATCTGACAAAATACACAAAAATTAAAATAAATGCTCCAGGGTTCAAATTTCGGCCAGCTCTCCTGATCAAATTATTGAAACATTTTTTTCCTGATTCTGACTATCCCCACCCCCATATTTTATGGGTCCGGAATCCAAATCAGTAGAGGACAAAATGTTTATTCAGAGAAATTGCGTTTTTGTATCAGATTTCGTAACTGGAAATATCATCTGCACTAATTAATTAGCATATTAAAAATTTGACCCTTGAGCCATTAAGATTGAGTCATATACTACGTAAAAATGCGCCCATTAGTTCAGTTTTTCTTTCCATTTTGACTAATTGTACCATTTTAAAAATACTACATTTTTCTGAATTCTAGTGGATTTCACTCAATAGTAAATAAAATATCCTTTTATTTAATTTAGTTTTTATGTAAATGGGTCTTAAATTCTTATGAATTCATCACTATAAAATTGTTAAACTTACCTAACATACAAAAAGACTAGTTTGGATAATTTTTCGAATATTTCTGCTCTCTTCATCTATGCATACGAATCCATACGAATCATCATCCATACGAATAAGATCAGAGAACACTAAACAGCGACTTCGATAAGCTAAAAAAATCTATAATATTCATTAGTTTCTCCTGTAAAAAAAATTTAATATTAAAATCATAAATGAAATACTTAAAAAGTAGACAATGCACAACAATTTTTAAAGAGTAAAAAGTAGACATATGACTATCGATGTAGTAAATTTGATAGTCAATCGACAACAATTATTTTCTCTTAAATTTGGCGATTATAAAATTCTTTTTGCGTATTTTCTTTCACTAAGCGCAACCGTTTGCGGTTGATAACACAACACGTTAATATCACTAATTTGTAAAATAATATATACAAATTTTATAGACAAATCGCAATTCTTTGATTCGTTTTTGCTAGACGTATGTGATAAGATGTTTGATAATCAATTTTTTGACCATTAGATCAATCAACTTATTTACATATTTACTGCATTATATACATATTTGTTTGAAACATTGAACTCAGAAGGCATTAAAAACATTCCATTATCCACATTTACTTAAAATATTACTGTCTGTTTTATGTAAAGCACAAAACAGAATAAATAAAGTTAGCTACACATACAGAAGAGTTCTTTCATAGACTAATAATATAGGTAGACTGCTCATCTATGATTGCCAATTGGCGACCAGGAAGTTTCTTCACCAAACCTAACTGAGTTTGGGTAGGGGCGGACTAAGCAATCGCTAGGGAGTGCCAAATAAAATGGGCAGAAAATTCATTCGTGATTTCTTTAAAAATATTACAAAAAATTTTTTTTAACTTTTCATACGTGTTTCTTTTAATTTTTTTGACACTCTGTTTTCTGATAATTTCCATTAAAAAATTTCATAGGCGATTAATATTTTCTCTAATGCTAAAGCAAGGTAAATTATTGCTAGTAGAACTCAACGCGAAAGTAAGATGGAAAAAAAATCAATATTTTTTAACAAAAGTTACTGTGTCAAGATGTTTTGTCTGAGATAATCACTAGATAAATCAAAATGAAGTTTTTTTTGATTTTTCACAAACTTATTTATGATTGTATAATGCAACGAGTATTTAATAACACGTTTTTTAAAAAAGAAAGATTAGTGCTTTAAAGTTATTTTTAAAATTTATTTTTATATTCACTTCAATAAAATTGAATACAAAATAATTTTATCAATATTTTCTTTAAAGACAATTTTAAGACTTAAAAGCTGCATTTTTAATAATCTCCTTATTGAAAAAATTATGAAAATTTGCACGAAATTATTTTGAAAACTTGTAATTTTTTGTTCAATATTTTGTCTTAATTTAGATAAAAATTCAAGATATAACCAAAACTCTCCAAGTTTATATTATAGCTTGCTTTACTTAGTTGCTTTACTAGTTTGGGGTCTTTGAAATTAAAAATTTAATAAAAAATGTAAAAGGAATTTAAACAAACGTTCAATAATCAAATTTTGGTTTTGTATTTAGCTATTTAAACCGAAACTTTATAAAAAAATAGGGATTTCATAATAAAATATTTCTTTATTAAATTCAAAATTCGATTGAAAGCAATTAGATTGAAATTAAATTTATGAAATATTTATTTGAAAGAATAATTATACTTTGTCCAAACTCTTCACAGTTACAAATTCTTTTCAATTACCTACTTTATATTTTGCTCCGCATGAGTAAATTTTACTTTTTCCTTGTTTTAATTTTAATTTTACTTATTTTAATTTTACTCAATTTAATTTTACTTATTTTAATTTTACTCAATTTAATTTTACTTATTTTAATTTTACTCAATTTAATTTTAATCTTTTTAATTTTACTAATTTTAATTTTACTCATTTTAAATTTACTTCCTTTTATTTAATTTTATTTTCCTTCATTTTTCTTAAAGAAAATCTTACAATTTTAATATAGACGAAACTTACCGATTAAGTAAATTTGTTACTCATAAAGTTTAACATTTATAACTCAACTTAAAAATATATAAGTTGACTAGTTGCAGAGAAAAAAAATTAATAAAATCGTTGAACATTGAAAAATAACTGTCAATTTTTTTTTTAATTTATTTATTTGCTTATTTTTTTTTCAGATTAGCTTTTCCATTTGTTTAACCCACATAAAATTATTTAAACGAAACCAACCAAAAAAATATGTCTTCTAAAAAAATATTTTCGCTAAACTTGAAAACCATTGAATCTTTCTAAAAAAATAATTATTCCCGGAGCCTGGTTTGATTAATTTAATGTGATAAAGGGGGAAAGATAATTTTTCAGGGTAAGTTTGTTTTAAAAGGAAGGGTGGTTTTTACGATTGGGGTAACAGTCTAATCCGATTTTATTTGTCTATGGGTAATTTTAAACTCCTGATTTGAATGTTAAGCTAACAATCACTTTTTCTAGAAGCTTTCTATTTCGGAAAACACATATTACAAAACATATTTGAGAGGACTAATATAAATTATAAATACTGAAGGCATATAATAATAACTCAATTGTAATAGATTTACACAATTATAAGTTCTTAATTTGCATAACTTTGGTCTCAGAAGAGCACTTTAAAAGCTCTTTAGAGAACAAGTGCAATAGTATCATTAAAACCACAAATCCGAAATTACTTTTTTTTATAAATTGGAACAAAAATTTAAGGTTTTTAAAATCAAGGAATTAAAACTAAAAATAAATAAAGAAGTGCCAACTTTCTAAACTAGATATCAGTAATATACAATAATATATGCAATATACAATAATATATATAACCTAAACATATATAACATATGAAATAATATGTATAACATAAGTAAATTTCAAATTAACTACTTAATTCAATATAGGTATATACCTACTATTAATGATATTATGTATATTTAATACTTAATTGATACTTTTTTTCGAATATTTGCTGTAAACGGAGAAAAAAAAGATAATTGTTTTCAGCAGATTATTCGGAAAATATTATCGCAAATAATACCAAGCTGTAATATCGTTATTTAGACTAAAAGAAACTTCAGTTATGGATAAATTGCAATAGTTGGCGCTTCTTTAAATAGAAGAAATAAATAGAAAGTTTCAAAATATAGAGCTAGTTTACTTCTTAATTGTATCAAAGATTTATTTTTTTAATTTTCCGAAGCCAAAATTTTTACATTTCTTAAATCTTAGAAAGATTTTAGGATGTTTTATTCCAGTCTAATTAAAATGAAAATAAAATTGGAAAATAGGTGCTAATGAGCCTCCTCAACAACTTTCATACACGCATTTAAGTTCGTAAATGCTGAAAATGTTTAAAAGTAGCGTTTCGTTGAACACTGTAAGTTTCTCAATTATAAAATGACATCTTAAAAACTTGTGTTTAGAACTGGAAAATATCGCCAAGATTTTTTTTTAAATTTAAATATTTACTAACAAAAAGAATTCATTCATATAAACAAACTACTACATTTAACAAACTTGTTTCACTCTTTTCGAAAATTTTTGCTTGTTTGTGCTGCATGTGGTTGATTATGAAACTTTTTATTTAAAACTCACGTTTTAAAACAATTTAGACAAAAATATCATCCTCTAATCATAAACACATAATGAAACAAAAATTTATGTATTTACATGACACGATATTGTAAATGCGCAAAAGTCACAATTACAAAAAAGATTCAAAATTAAATAATAGTTTTACTCTTTTAAATCCAGGAAAGAAACAAATATTCGATTGAATCAATTACTAAAATTTTCCTATTGAAACGTCTTAAACTGGTAAAACGCGCGCAATACATGTCATTGTAACAATGTAAATACACAAATGTAACAATCAGCTTTTAATGAATAAATTTCTTAGTTATAACTTTTTAATCAAAGGAAGCAGCAGCTTTTAAATATTTTTTAATTGAGAAGATTTTGATGGTTAATTTAGTTAAAACATTAAATAAAAGAAAGTAATTTTAATGTTCTTCTAAGATACATTTTAGGCGCATAATATTCTGTGTGTGCAAAATTGAAATTCGAAAATAACAGATAAGACATTTTGGCTTCCTTTTTAAGATATTCAATTTAAAACCATCTCGTGGGAGATAAAAGCCATGATTTTTATTACCAAAAAACTCAAACTATTTAGAATGACAGCGAGTCCACTGCAAGTATTTTTTTTCCGTCTACACAAGCATTCCTTTTTCATATTGTAATGTAAAGCAAATCTCTTGAACAAATCATTATTTTCAGAAAGGTATTTTTAAATAATGATCTGAATCAAGCAATTCTGAAACCATCAACTGTGATAATTGAATACTTATTCAACCATCATAATTAATATTCACAAAATGAAAACTTTCCATACTCATGTATTAAAAAACTTATAAGGAAAATTGTTTCAAATAGGAAAACAATGAATACTGTGAAGAGTATTTCAATATAGAAGTTAATCAAAATAGATAATCCAGGTCTTATGAAAACAAACTTGCATTTAAGTTTTTAAAGAAATTTTATTCCATTTAAGGATTTATTTTGATTACCTTAAAAATTTCAACAACACAGTGAGGATTTGTAGAAAACTTTGCAGTTTTTCAAAGCATGGAACATAAATACATATACAAAAATTTATTGAAAGAATGTTTCTGCACTTAAGAAAGCTGTTTTTATTGCATCTGTTTCGAAATAGAAATAGAAAGACAACTTCTCCTCTTTTAAAAAAAAAGTAAGATGATTAATACTGTGAGATATGCATAATTTGTAAAATAAATGTAAGGATCATAACTTTTAGCCACACACATTTTTTGTGCTCGGTTTTAAAGCAAAATACAATTTTGCGAACAAATAGTTTTATATGTTGTGATTTAAAATAGCTGCAAAACTTCTTTAAATTTAGAGCAGAAACTTTCAATTTGGAAAAATAAATGCATTGGAATTTAAGTTAGGAAAACATTCTATTTTTACTCTTTAATCAAACGACTATAATAGCAGAAAGAAATTGAGGTACAATTTTTTTGAATGGATTTTTTCCAGGTAGGTTGGTTTGATTTAAAAATCAATATCCATAAAAATTCATTAAAGTAACACATATAATTAATGAAACTTTTTGGAAAATATTTCCTTCTGAGGGCATTTGTTTTTCCATACATTAAAAATATCAAAAATCTAACTACATAATAAGAGTGAATAGAAAACTCTAGAATATTACACCCATGAAAAAACAAATATTACTGGATTTTTCTTTCAAATCAGTTTAAACTTTCCTTTTTCAAAAAAAATTTTTCAACAATGCAAATTGAATATGTTTTTAATAATATGTTTAATAATATATTTTAAACAATACAAATCAAATACATTAAGTAAAAATGAATAATGGAAAAACATTTCTAATTAATTCAACTTTCCACTTATACAAAATGAATATTTCTATTTCCATTATTATTAAAAGCCAGATATTAAATTTTTTTTGAACAAGTCATATTTGCTTAATGGAGTAATAATTTTAAGTTTTTGGGGGCCATTTTTTGTAATTGAATAAAATCTTAACTAATATCTAAAAAGTCACCGAGAATAGAGTTGAAAAATTAGTTAATTCGAAAATACTGTGTAACGATAAGAAACCGTCCATCTTCATTTTTATGGGAGAAATCCGAATTTATTGCAGAGACATCAGACATGATGGAATTTATTCCAAAAACACTTTCGAACTATTTAAAAAAACATAATATAAACAATAATTGAGCCTTAAAATTTGTTTTGACATTTACATATTTATCAATTATTTCCTTAAAAAGAATCAAAATTAAAATTCTAGTCGTTAAAAGTAAATATTATAGAAATTTATTAAGCATGATTTACGCCAATAATTACTGATGTAAATGAAGATGGACGTCACTGGGGCACCCGGGTGCGTGGAGCCCGTATTTGCGTAACACTACAATTTAAGCCGATGAAGTAACAACTGAAGATCCATGGAAGGGACTGTTTATGTACATGAAAGCTGGAATGTCAAGGTTAGTGAATTTTTCAGGAGCTATATGATTAAAATTTAAAAAAAAATAAAACAAAATGTTAATTTTTGATGTTGAGAAAAGTAAATTATAAAATCTGGTTGGACAAGAATCGCTTTTTCCTCACTAAGTCTTGTCTTATTTACGATACTTTTCTTAGTTCTTCTCGTTTATGCATGGATATGAACCATTTTTTCCAAACACGGCCCATCTTCACTGAGTAAAAACTCTCGTGAAGATTTCTCATGTTAATGATTTGTCAAAAATTAGTAACCCTCATATGGACAACATGACGATCCAATCGAAATTTTTGTAAAAAAAATGGACATAAGCCGTTCTTCTCTTTTGATCTTCAATTTTCTTTTTCCTCTTATTGATTTGATCTTCAATTTTCATAGTTTTTTTTTTAATATTTAAAAGGTAAAAAATTTGACTTTTAAACTTCAAAAATTTCTTTAAAAATTTGCAAATAAATTTTAAGACTTTCTGAAATTAGAAGTATTAAAATTTTGAAACTGATAAATTAAGAAAGAAAAACAGAACATTTTATTTATTTTCTGATTTAAAAAAATTTATTTTCACTCTTAAATGAGAATGTTTTTTTTTTCAAGATAAGTACACATGAACAAAAGCTATTCAAAATGTGAGTATTAAAAAAAGTGAAAATTCAGAATACAGTAAAAAAAAAAAAAAATTCACATTGTAGGGTTAAGCAAACCCCCTGGGGGAAATTTTGATTTAGTTTGAAGAACAATTAGCTAAGTCAAACACACCTTCTAGTATAAAAAAAAACTTAACCTTTTGAGGTTCGGATTCCAGCTTTGGAGTTTACTGTTTCGCGTGTGCTTTAAAAAATATCCCTAATAAACAAACAGATCATAACAGTCTCATCGGGATTATACAAACGGGACACTTTTCTTTATTATTTCTTACATATTCCTTCTTTGATTATAGTTACTATATAGCTCTATGTAGTTGCTTTTTGCCTTCTGAGTTCCGTTCAAAGTTACGAGGATTTATAGACAAAACATTAAATCTATAAAAATTGCTTTGTGAGATTCCACGTCGATTTTGCATGTCGTTCAAAATGCAGGAAAAGCAATTCGTGTAATTTGTCAATTATTCGCATTTGTAATCAAACATATATTACGAAACTCTAATTTTAACTGTAACGCTATTATACTGACTAAATATGATGATTCCAATCAGATTTCCAATCAGATTATAAGTAAAAAATATTTTTTAATATAAAATTTTAAAATGGACATTTAATTGATTATGCATTTTCAAGAAAATTTCAAGCCCTGGATTAATAAGCAGAAATAATAAACTGTAAAATAACATGCATAAAATATGAATAAAAAGTAAGGTATAGGTATACAACGCGTAATTAAAATCTAGTTATTAGAAATAAATAAAATCTATGGACAGAAAGGTGAAAAGCAATTATGATATAAAGCTAAAGAGAAAAAAGAAATGATTATTTAAAAAAGAAACAATCGAAATTAATAATATTTATTAAAACTGGAGTAGCAAGTTTAAAAAAAAAATAACCATAAAAAATAAATCGGGAGATTTAAGAAAAAAAAATATGCAAAAGGAAGTAAATATGCGGGAAAAAATTTTTAAATATACATCTGAAAAATAACCCCCCCCCCCTCCCATTTTGATATTATACATTAATATGAAAGTAATTCAAGAAGTAAGTTAAATTTAGTATTTTCGTAGGAAAAGGAAGGAAAAAATTTTTGAGTGCTGCCTAATGTATACTCTTTGAATATCTATCGCAGCCTCTCATCAATGGAATATCACAGATCATACATATGAAAGCACTACTTTATGAAAGCACCATCGAGGAAACTGTGGTAGAGTGTGACACCCTATAAATTTCAGGGTTCTTCAATGATCAATGATGCACTCATGGAGAAGTACGTTCATACATTTGCCTCCCCGACACACCATTGACTGAGGCAATGATGAATATTCCACACGTTACCCGGGGCATATGCAACTGGGAGCATCACATCTGATACGCCCAGGCTACTTTTGCAAATATACAAAATTTGATTTACTTTTTGAGTTACTTCTGTTTACTTCCTTTTGCAAACAGTAACCATGAATTTTAAATTTAATTGCCCGATAAAGAAAACAAAAAAAGGGAATTTGTATTGTATTTAAGGTCTAGATATTTTTTTTTGAGTTCATTGAGTTGACCAAGAAACTCCATAACTTCATTCATGATGGGGAAAAAATGGAGTTTTTCAGGGGCGCATTCTTAATATTCGTGTTAGAAACCCTTCTTATTTTTTCTAGCATTCGAAACAAGCAATCGAACATTCTTATTTTGATTCTCCCTCACACCATCTCGAATTCTGTCACTTTCATTGTCCACCGTTGTTACATTTTTCTTTCTTTCTCTCTCTTTTTGTCATTGACCCACTGTTTTTATGCTAATCACTCTTTTCATTGCTATTCCTAACCTTTTCACTGATAAGAAAATGAAAGAGGGAATTTTCTTTTGAAAATGGATCGTTGGCATACACCCAGTCTTGCTTATTTAATAGTGTGACATTTCATTAATTTAAAACAAGTGTTAAGAATATATTAACCTTGTGTATTAAAATTAAACATAATTAAATTACGTCTAGTTATTCCCTTCAATCAATTTTTAAGCAATCTTGAAGCTTCCTTCTTCGGTGGAAATTAACCTGATATTACTCGTAAATACTAATTGGACACAATTTCAGTACTGCATCTCAAATCTAGAAAATATTTTCTTGTACTAATTTGATTATCACACGAGCTCAGGGGTCCAGACCAACGCCCCAAGCAAACATTAAGCATGTATAGTGCACACCATTTGAGCTCAGTCAACAGGTTCAAATAATTCATTGTCAGAAACAACCTATCCTTGTATGATACATATTTAGTAGTCAGAAACTACCATATAAGTATGATAGAGAAGGGGATAAGCAAGCGAGGAAATTTTATCCAAGCGATTATGAATATTGAAGGCGAAAATATTTTCCCCTCAAATTTATGGAATTTCCCGGTTTCGCTGCATTTTACTGGCTTGTTAAGAAACAATTTGGTGAGAAAAGATTAACTCTTCTAGATCTAGCTCCCTACTTACAAGATTTTACAAGATATTGCCATCACTAATTTGAGTTTGTGTCAGAAATTTCATAAAAATCTTGATTTGCTTTTGAGTTTTATTATTTTTCTGGTAAAAAAATTACTATTGAGTTTCAAATATTAATTTAGAAATTTTTTGAAAGAAATAGTTTATAAACACTTAATCTGAATAAGTGTTTTCAGGATAGCAAAATTATCTGATGGGCAATTTTTCGAAATCCAAATATTTTAATGTCAATATTTGGTGAATTTTTTTAAAACTAATTTCGAAAACAATTTTCGGTCAATAGAACACTTGTCATTAAGTATTATCTAAGGAATGAATTCTAATTTTAAAGCTCTAAAAAAGTCCTTTTCTATTTTTGAAAAAACTATCAGTGTAAAAGAAACCATACGGTTTCATGCCATTTATGAGCTACTAAAGTGCTAATTACGTTGCGATTTACATTAAAAAATTGACCAAGACAGTAGCTATGAATTAAAATAAGTAGTTCAATGCAGGATCAAGATAATTTTATTTAAAAGAATTTACTTTTCTTTCATGTAGGAAAAAAATTATGCATTGAAATAAAAAATCCTTTCAACTTTTTATGTTTCACTTAAAATAAGCAGAGAGCCCTCTTACTTTCTCATACTTATTTTATATCACCGTTTCATTTCATTACATTGAACACGTAGAGTTGTTAAGACTTGGGGCAGTAAGAGTGCTTACAGTTCTTTTGCTATTAAACGCTACATTCAACAAACATAAAAAAAAATACTGTTAAATATTTAATTAATCATTAGCAGGAAAAATAGTATTAATTATAATAGTATCGCTGAACACAAACTGCAATCTAACACCATTAATAACCACGAAAATTTCTTTTTTAAAAGTTCAAAAATAGTTTACACAATAACTATTACTCATTAAGATCACTATTACCAGTTCACTATTGCTAGATTACTATTTCTGATAACTTTGTTAACAAATATTATACACTAAGAAAGGTTTAATTCTTAATTTATTTATGTATGCATAACATTTTTTATTTCTTATGTTATTTTTTCTTAAATTGAACATTAGAATACTCACCAAATTACACTTCAATACTAGAGTGGATATTTTGAAAATGCCTAATCATATAGACTACATTGTTTTATCAAAAATGTAACTTAATAGCATAAATAAAATAAATGTATTTTCCTAGAATTTTCTTCCTCAAACATTTCACCTCTAACATTCAACATTTTCCTTTTCAAATTTAATGTGGCAAATTTCCTTTCATTAAATCTCCAAGTCCTAAATCTCAAGCAAATCATTCAACTCGTAACATCAAAAAGTCTATCCTAAAAGTGAATGACAAATCATTCGATACCGCCAGATTGCTTACACTCTCGAAATAAATTCTGTTAACTTATTAAAATTGTGGATTAGTATATTTTGAAACACAAATCCCTCGTACTTTTGTAAAACTTTGAATACGGAAATAATCGAAAATGTTTTCTTAAATATATCTTTCTTACAAGAGTTTTATTGAAATCTAAATGGTTAAAGACTCAGAAAAACGTATTGGCAATTTCATGGATTTTGTATTTTTATTATTTTAACAAAGGCATTAGTAATTTATGCAATTTTTATGTACCAGTAAAGTATCGAGCATTTTTATAGATTTATCACAACCTCAGATTATAGATTTATCACAGTTTTACTACGTTTAATAGTTACAAATTCATAAAATTTCAACTCATTGGTTGTTCCTTAGATTTAGCATTTTTTATGGCTCCAAAAAAGCAAAATACTTTGACTGGAATGGGTTTTTTCACTGATATTTGTAGCTATATAGAGAGTAATATTATATAAAATGCTACATTTACGAATAAATAATGCTTCATTTCGAATTTACATTTTTATTTTCATACTTCTTACACTGAAAAAAATTTTTTTATAAAGGGTTTAAAAAAAACTTCAAAATTGCCATCTACACAAAAAACCATATGTGTAGATTATTTCTGCGAACTTCTAACAAACTGGGTAAAAAAAAACAGCAAAAAGGCTTAAACTTTTTTGCTTGAAAAATTTGTCTTTTTATAATCTGTAGAAATGACAGTTTACAAGTAAAATGTCATTCATGAATAAAAAACATTTTACAAATTTGTTTTATTTTTGAGTGTATTAAAATTATTTGAAATAAAGGAAAATAAGACTGAAGAATAGAGATATGTCTCAAGTCGTTTGTGCTTATGTTTGATCAGTTTTCGAAAATCTATGCGGCAAAACTCAACAATCAATTGATAATGTATTCACTATAGTAAATATTTTTTAACAGTCTTTCATTAATTCAAATTATGAATCCATACTTAACTTCTCTTACGCATTTTATATAACTGCATAAAAAAAATATTTGTTTTAAAGAAATTTTATTCTTCTAATTCTATTTCAATACTTAGTGAAAAATGGGGCCATAAACACAGTAAGCCATAAAAAATACCAAGGATATTGGTTTCGCTTTAGCGATGTGTATTGATTTAGCGATGTGTATAGATTTTCTATCAGCTTAAAAATACTAAACAATGATAGTTTTGGAGTGCCTAACAAGATAAAATTGAGCGTTAACCACTTAAGTTTTAACTACCGGGCATCAACAGGCTAAACAGTTTCGGAATTTATGAAAAATCTGGCATTTGTTAAACATTAGCATTCCTTTGAAAAAATGACTAATGATTGACTTATAAGAAGAAAGTTACGAGAGAATCGACAGTTCCTTGTTAAAATAAAAGTGTTTTTAATTGCAATAAATTTTTATTGCATTCCAACTCTAAAAATACTGATTTGAATACTATTAAAAGAAAAAAAAGGATTTTACACAATACATTTTAAAAATAATCTTTTTATGATTTACTGGTTTCTTTTTGACAATATGGTAACCAACATACGACTTAAAACTCTACCAGATTTGCAGTAGTTTAAGAAAAATTTGACTGTTCACCGCTGTAGTTTACATACTGGTCAAATGTTAAACCAAGGGGATAATACACATCACATATACATATTATAAATATAATTATACTCCAGTTATTTCTATTTTTAAACAGTAATTAATGTCTATGTTTTGCACAGACAGTCAATTACTGATATGGTTATTGGTTAAACATTTAAAAGCAAGCAATGAGCCCATTAACATTAAAAATTTAGGATACTTGTTTCGTTTCTGGCAGTTTTTCTAACTTGGAAACAGTTGATAAAATATTATAATAATAAAAACAGCTAACATTGGGAACAACCGGCACTTTTAAATTAGTCAACAATTCAGTTTTAAATATCATTGGTAAAATATTAGATCAAAGAGGGGAAGCACGTTTAAACAAGAAAAACGTTATATTTAGAATATTAATTCTCTTCTAGAAATGTGATTCATCAATTAAAGAAGTCGCATATACAAAAAATATTTAAAAGGCATTAGTTAACAATTAATTATATTTTTGTATGATACCCATTTTCCAAACTGAGAACAAACTGCTTTTTGTATTTGATTTTTTACGCTTCGCACTTAACCATTCCTTTGAAGTGAATACCTTCTATGCACAGTCAGTACTGTACGTATTATTTTTCTCATTCTCACTGTTTTTAAGTAAATAGATTTAAGTAACAAAAACATTTTCGAAATAAATATCTGAAAAACTTTTAAAGTTTGAGCTAAAAGTAAAACGCATCAAAATATCTTTTGTATGGACGTTACTCTCATTAACAAGTTTCAAAAAAGTATCGAAAAAAAAACTATATGAGTATCTCAAAACAGTGAAAAAGAAATCAAGCTGTGACTAATTATCATTAACTAAACTAAACTCAATGGCGCGACAGCCTATAGAGGGCCAAGGCCTACTGTGATCATCTCAGTTTTCTTGACCTTGGGTTCTGGGGTGCAAGAGCAGATGTTCCGGTTAGGTGGTCAGCCGAACGCGAAACCCCCAGTGTTTAGTTCCCAAGCATGCATGGTACTCATTTATAGACCCACTGAAATTATCATTACCTACTGCAGATAAATTAAACACTCACCAACAATTATTTAATAAGGAAATTTCAAAAATAACAGTACACGATTAGTTTTTTTAATTAAAAAAAATCTTTTGTTTCAAAAAATATTTTGTTCATAAATGACTAAAGAGCTTTAAGAATTTTAAAGTACTATAATAGTCTGTAAAAATTTTATATTTTAAGTACTTTTTTTCATGCTTAGCAAGCATCTTTTTTTAATATATATTAAATATATTTTTCCTCATTAAATTCAAGAAAAAAAAGCGTGCCTCAATAATACTTAAGACATAATACTTTGTAAATAAAGTTAAACTAAAAAGCTCAGTTTTAGAATATAACAGTTTCACTCATTTTTGTACATTTACCCGTAGACACACTCATAACTGAAAAAATTTGATAGCACATTTCAGAAACTATTAATACTTAATAAATGAATAGATCTCTTAATACTTCCTGTTCATCACAAATTAAATAAAAAAACTTTTAAATTTGACATTTAATAATAAATTTTATATTATACTTGAAGTATAAAACAATCAAAATATATCTTTTTTTAATTGATAATTTGGTATTTATTAAAAATGCTCCAAATATCTCAATCTGTTAATACATAGAACCTAAATGCAAATCCTGGTTCCATAGTAGATTTTGATTAGATTCCTTATCCTGACTCACACGGAATGCAAAGTAGGCATAAAATTTCCCCAGGAGTAGATGAATCATTCCTTTAAAAGTTCATTATTTTAAAGGTTTCCTATTTTAAAGGTTCATTACTTTCGCGCTATCAGTGAAATGTTTTTTAAAAAGAATTTTCGTCAAAGGCACATATAAATACCGCTAGTTATTTAACTCGTAAATGCCCACATCTCCTTAAAAGAAATCAAAAAATTAGATGGATGTCTAAATGTTGTAGATTAATGAGTTTACTGCCTCTTTACTGAAATTAATAAATATCAGTTATGGAAAAAAAACTTATTTAAAAAAAAATTCAATATCTACGGAATATAATAATTACTAACAAATTTTAACTCACACAACGTTTTTTTTTTACAAAAATTAATGAAATTAAATTTTTAATAAATATTGCTGCTCTTCAGTTGCAAAAACAATTTCCTTTTAGTCACAAAAGCTGATAAACAAAAATACAAAACATTTTCTGCCAATGTCTCGTACGAATTATGTCAAAGAAAAATAGAAGAAACTTTTTTTCGAAGACAGAAAAAGATAAAAATCTCAAAACTATTATAAATGCCTATAAAGGTAGACTTTATTCATATAATTAGAGATCGTGACTAGCACAATACCAAAATTTTGCTAAATGAAGAAAAAAATAAAACATTTAAGTTTGTATTTTTACTTAAAGCTAAACTAAGAGGAATTAATGTGTTCTTTAATCAACTTGTTTCCGTTTTTTACTGCTGATTTCTGTTACATTTTAACTTCTATGACAGAAAAATTATAATTTAAATTTAGATATTTTTGGAAACAAATTTCATGTTTTTGTCAAACATCGTGAAAACATCGCATAAACAGTTTTTTTTTAATGAAATAAATATTAATCAGGATATTTTTAGTAAATTGGTGCTTCAGATGAAAAGTTACAATGGTAATAATATAATGTAGTTAATTGAAGGGTAAAGAGTATTTAATTAAATATTCATTTACTCTGAGAGCATCAGGCATTCATATAAGAGGATATCGTGATAAAGCTTTGCCATTCCCTTAAGTAAATTGATTTAAGCATGAATGTGAATATCGTCTCAGAAAAAAACGCTAGGTTTTTGTTAGAAGTTTAAAAGTAACTTTGAAAATTAGCACTTTAGAATAATATTTCAAGGATAGTCAGGGCAAAAATTTTATTGATTAATTTCCTACGAATGGAACGAAGTTTTCAAAACAAAATACTTCAAAACAAAATGTTATTTGCTTCACCCTGCTTTTACAAATACTTTGACTTCATAATTTCTGGCTTCCAGTCATTGGAACGACAGGTGAAAAGAAATATTTTCGCCCTGTTTTAAAAAGAATTTTATTGATTTCATAGTAATTATTAAAAATAACAGGTTCAACTTTTGGGAAACGTCCTCTTAATATCTTATCGTACTGCTAAATATAGTTAAATATTAAATTGATGATAGGAATAGAAACACTTCACGAATCGTCCATTTGATTCAATGATTTTGAGGATTCCATTAATCGATTCAAATCTATTAGTTAGAAGATATTTAGAAATTGAGAAAATTGTTTGGTTCGATACACTTAAAGTCGTTCTTCATTTAAAGTTTAATGCGTAAAAATTTAAGTTCGTATTGAAGGTTTTCACAATTTTTGAAATTAAAATAATGTATCTCACTCATTTTATAGTAAGTATTGGAAAAAAATATGAAACACTAATGCAAAGAATTTCTAATGTAATATATTAAACTTTTTTTTGGTTCAAAGCAATTAATGTATTTCACAATTATCCTATTATTAGGTAAAAAAAAATTAAAAAGGTTTTAAAAACTTTCAATGTAACTGAATGTTAAATTCTGGAAGTAATATACTTACTGTAATAGTGGGAAAATAGTCAATGTTTATAAATAATTAAAATAATAAAAACAATTTTTTGATACACAGAACACTAAAAATGAAAAATGCACTTTTTCAGTAAAATAGTGCAAAAATTACTTGGCATACAAATTGAAAGATATGTAAAAAATACATAATATATCACCACAGTTTGAGTTTTTTTTTTCTTTTCTTTTCTTTTTTTTTTTTAATTATTTTCTTCATTTTTCATATTTTTTGCAATTTTTTTTTATATATATATTTTTTTTATATATATATATA
The DNA here is from genome assembly GCF_982258835.1 of Parasteatoda tepidariorum. Classification (NCBI taxonomy): domain Eukaryota; kingdom Metazoa; phylum Arthropoda; class Arachnida; order Araneae; family Theridiidae; genus Parasteatoda; species Parasteatoda tepidariorum. The sequence continues at coordinate 110,471,779 of NC_141762.1, forward strand.
TATATATATATATATTTTTTTTTAATAATTTTTTTTCTTTTTATGTTTTTTTCTTTCACATTTTTTTTAATATTTTTTTGTTTTTTTTCCTTTTTTATATATTTTTTCCTTCTTTCTTTTTTCTTTTTTAATCAAACTGTGAGACTGTTTACATTATTCTTAGGTACAATAAATTACAATTAGGTAAACATTAAAATAGAAAGGAATTTGCGATTGTTTCATGGAGGTTGAATAGATATATTAAATATATAAAACTGTACCCAATACTATAAACGAAAATCTTCGAAACAATGAGTATGTTTTAACTGAAGAAAATTCTTAAACACACTGAAAAATAGCTCTTAATAAGAAACAAAAGCAAAAATGGCTCATAAAAATAATGCAATAAAAATAATTTGGAATTTAAAAAAAATTTATACCCCATCTTTTTTTTTTTTTTTTTTTTACGATGAGGGGAAATAGATTTTCTGAATGACAGGAATTAACTATAGATAAATTCATTGTGTTCGAAAATATTTATTCTTCAAATAATAACATTTTAAGAAATAAAAATGATTATGTTTACTTCTGTTTATTAAAAATGATTGTGTAATGAAAATTTGATTATGTTTTTAGTTTCCAACAACTAAGTAAAACAAAATAAATATCAAAATTAAAAAATTTCAAAAAATGTTTTTGTAAATAATCAGCAATGACCTGTAAGAGCCATTAACGATATACCTCCATAAAAAAAGCAAATTTTACAAGATATTGATTATATTTACATAGCCAACACTTCCAGGAAAATAGGGAAAAAAATACATGCATTTTGAACAAAAATAAAGCTACAGCTGAACTAAGACATTTATATTTGTTCATGAAAAATTATTCACTTATTTTTTTGATCACCCCATTTATTTATTTGTCTCTGTTTATTGGCATAAATATTATTGAAATTAACACTTTTTTGAATAAATAGTTCTACACTGTTATTTGACAAGTTTGTGAGGGAGTCGGGTCAAAGCTATTTTTATCAGGCAGTAGAGCAAACCAGAAAACGCATGACTGTTGTTTCACCAAAATGTCCCTCTTGCAGAGAAAATGTCAGTACCACCACTTGATTGAACTCAAATAATATTATTGATTGTTGCAACCTCATGCAAATAAGTCTAGAACAGAATTTCTGTGCAGGAGTAGTACAAATGTCAATGGGACAATTTTTCCCACTATGTCACACTGGGAGATGTTACACGAAGATGTGTCACACTACCATTGCTCAAAAAGTCTTTGTGGTAATCCTTCTGAAGTGAGATAATATTTGAATGGTTAGACTCAGTTAAAGTTCTAATGATTGTCTGAGAAATAAAGTTTTAATCTTCTGTTTCCTGAACGTTGTCAGGGAGACTCATTTTCACCACAAATGTAAGGGTAAAAGGATTTCATAAAATAGGAATGATTTTCAGCAAAAATGAGAAATTTTTTTTATAGAAACTTTAAATAATAGTCTATATAGTTATTAGCAATATAACTGTAAAACTAGTCGGTACTTCACAATTCGCGAAGATCAGATATGAATGATTCAAAATTCAATCAAGGAACAGGCATCCGACAGGCACAGTTCCATTTTTTTATTGCCATTTTTCAAAGGAGGTATCAGTCTTTATTAATGAACAAATAAAGATAGAATTCTAGGTGTTGATTTTCTTCAGAGTAATTAACTGTCCTTATTCTTGTTTATATGGTATCATATGAGTAGAGCTACGTAGCACTTTGCTAAGAGGCATACATCAAAATATGAATGATTTAATAGTTCACTAAACCGTCATGAAATATTCACGGCTATCAGTTCACTTTATTTCGTATGCTTCACAACTTTAACTGTGATGTATCTGTTTCAGTCTTTTATAATTGATCAAAGGAGGAATGAATCCTTGATATTATTATTTTCCCTCTAAGAACATGTTTTCCATTTCTTTGTTTGCTCTCAGGCAGTATTAATGATTATGCGGATTCTTCATTTACCTATTTTGAGAATTTCTATCTTTCCAATTATTAAAATCAATTTTTTTTTCTTAGCTGACTCTTATTTGTATCATTCTTTAGGACAGGACATCTTTAGTTTAAAGTTCAAAAGCTAACAAAACGGAACAAATCAAAACGCCGTCGGCATGTCTTTTATTCGTAGCACACTAAAGGGTGACACAGTACAAAATCAAAATCGTTTACTTATGCATTTATCACTAACGACTTGAATTTATTATCTCATAGTAAATTATACGATCATTTTTGTATTTTTTTAGCAAAAACACCAGAAATAAAAAAAAATTTCTTGTTACAGCAAAATTGTCTATAAAAGTTCTCAGAAACCAGTCTTTTAAACAGATCAGTTCAATAGTTCACTCTTCGTCAGTTTTCAGGTAATTTGTGGTTGGCATCATCGGAATCTTTTGGAATTAGATAATATTTATATAAACAATAACAGGCCAAATTGTGGTGAATTTCCCTGGTATTTTAGAGTTATTTATTAATTTGTTTTTTGAAGTGTTCAAAACTTGGATCATTTGAGTGAACTACTTTTTATACAAACATACATATTGAACTTATCTTTGACGATTCGATCGCTTAACCACCAATTCAAATAGCACAGACGACATCAGACGATAGCTAATTAATACTCTATACATTATTCCCCAGTACTTTAACTTTGTTCGATTGTCAGATTTATTCATGACCTCTTTCACTTCAAAATTACAAATGATCTTTGAAGCTCACAAATATTTTCGCTGAAACTTGTTTAACTAAATTTCTTTCAAATTGTTACTGTTTCCGGCATTTAGAATTTTTGTTATTCCTTCCTTTTAAGATTTTTTATTTCATACTTTCCTATCCTCTGTTACTTGAGATCACATTTTTTTAAAGAAGTTAATCAATTTTTTTCTCACTTCCCAAATCACAGTCACAGTATTAATAAAATTTCAAATTTTCGATTATCACTCATTGTAGGATTTCAGAAAATTCCTTCTCATATGGATAGTAGGTCTTCTTTATGAAGTCAGATTTTTCTTAAAAATTTAATATACATAACTTTATGACCAAACTCAACTGCTAATGATTTTAAAACATGATATAGTTGCAAAGGGGTGATCATAAAGCTCAATTTTGTATTTCAAAAAAAGTTTAAAGAAAAGCAAAAACAATCAGTAAGACAATTTTTAATTATAATATTTAAAATGCAATTATAAATTTTCATGCATTATTTCCTTTCCAAAAATCAAAAAATCTATCCATACTTACACAGTTACAAAAAAAAGCTTTCTAAAATAATATTTCGGAGAAATCATTTTTAGTAATTAGAAAATAACGAATGTAACCAGAATAAATTTTTCTTATATATTTAAAGCATAAAGACGTTCTTTTAAACTTGACAATTAACATAAATTTGTTTTGGAATCAAAAATCTAAAATAAATTGTGTTTTAAAGTTTGAATTTTTTTTTTAAAAAAAGCAAAACTATCTTTCCCGGTAAAGTATTTAACGTGTTTTGAAAACAAGAATTTAAAAAATGTAAAAAAAAAATCAAACTATATATTAACATTAATTACTAAAGATAAATATTTACTTACAATCATTTATTAATAAATTTCTAAAAATAACAGTAAATATGACGAATATAACAGTACATGACTAGTTTTCTAATTGACAATCAGAAAAATAATTTGCTTGAAAAATTCATTGTTTTCTGACTGAAAAGCTTTAGAGATTATAATAAACGCTTCAACGGCTTTTGTGCAAATTGCATTTTTGTAGTACATTTTATAAGCATTGCGTGGATTTTTTTATATTCAATAATTCTTTGTCCTTAAAATCATAAAAAAGGTATGCATCAAAAGTGGAAATGATAATTTAATAAAGAAAACTGAGCCAAAAATATTTTTTTTTGGTCATAAGAACTTTTCACTCATTTTTGTATATTTACCAATAGACATAACTGAAGGAATTTGAAAATAATTTAGATATACGATTGAAGTTTAAAATCATATTTAAATATTTCGAAACTTATATTTCTTTTTCATCACAAATTGAAATTATAAACAACTTTGCAAATTTAATTTTTAATAACTAAAATCTCACTTAAATATGCTTGAAATTCATCTTTTTAATTAATAAATTTGGCAGCGATAAAAGAAAATACTGTAAAATATCACAATCCGTTAATAGAATCTAAATGCAAATCCTGGTTCCATAGTAATATTTTGATTAGATTTACATTATTAGCAACTCACTGTGGTTGGTGCAAGCCGGATTCGTATTGACCAGCCATGCCATAGCTGGGATACGAACCCGGCTCACCGCATTGGAAGGCGAACGCTCTATCCCCTGAGCCATCGCGGCGCAAGATTTGCAGTAATTCCCTGCGGTCGGTCCATGTCATCGCTGGAATACGAACCCGGCTCACCTCATTGGGAGGCGAACGCTCTCTGTCCCTTGAGCCATCGCGGCGCAAGATTTACAGTAATTCCCTGTGGTCGGTCCAAGCCGGATGCGGATTCGTATATACCAGCCATGTCATCGCTGGAATACGAACCCGGCTCACCTCATTGGGAGGCGAATGCTCTCTGTCCCCTGAGCCATCGCGGCGCAAGATTTACAGTAATTCCCTGTGGTCTGTCCAAGCCGGATGCGGATTCGTATATACCAGCCATGTCATCGCTGGAATACGAACCCGGCTCACCTCATTGGGAGGTGAACGCTCTCTGTCCCCTGAGCCATCGCGGCGCAAGATTTACAGTAATTCCCTGTGGTCGGTCCAAGCCGGATGCGGATTCGTATATACCAGCCATGTCATCGCTGGAATACGAACCCGGCTCACCTCATTGGGAGGCGAACGCTCTCTGTCCCCTGAGCCATCGCGGCGCAAGATTTACAGTAATTCCCTGTGGTCGGTCCAAGCCGGATGCGGATTCGTATATACCAGCCATGTCATCGCTGGAATACGAACCCGGCTCACCTCATTGGGAGGCGAACGCTCTCTGTCCCCTGAGCCATCGCGGCGCAAGATTTGCAGTAATTCCCTGCGGTCGGTCCATGTCATCGCTGGAATACGAACCCGGCTCACCTCATTGGGAGGCGAACGCTCTCTGTCCCCTGAGCCATCGCGGCGCAAGATTTACAGTAATTCCCTGTGGTCGGTCCAAGCCGGATGCGGATTCGTATCTACCAGCCATGCCATAGCTGGGATACGAACCCGGCTCACCGCATTGGAAGGCGAACGCTCTATCCCCTGAGCCATCGCGGCGCAAGATTTGCAGTAATTCCCTGCGGTCGGTCCATGTCATCGCTGGAATACGAACCCGGCTCACCTCATTGGGAGGCGAACGCTCTCTGTCCCTTGAGCCATCGCGGCGCAAGATTTACAGTAATTCCCTGTGGTCGGTCCAAGCCGGATGCGGATTCGTATATACCAGCCATGTCATCGCTGGAATACGAACCCGGCTCACCTCATTGGGAGGCGAACGCTCTCTGTCCCCTGAGCCATCGCGGCGCAAGATTTACAGTAATTCCCTGTGGTCTGTCCAAGCCGGATGCGGATTCGTATATACCAGCCATGTCATCGCTGGAATACGAACCCGGCTCACCTCATTGGGAGGTGAACGCTCTCTGTCCCCTGAGCCATCGCGGCGCAAGATTTACAGTAATTCCCTGTGGTCGGTCCAAGCCGGATGCGGATTCGTATATACCAGCCATGTCATCGCTGGAATACGAACCCGGCTCACCTCATTGGGAGGCGAACGCTCTCTGTCCCCTGAGCCATCGCGGCGCAAGATTTACAGTAATTCCCTGTGGTCGGTCCAAGCCGGATGCGGATTCGTATATACCAGCCATGTCATCGCTGGAATACGAACCCGGCTCACCTCATTGGGAGGCGAACGCTCTCTGTCCCCTGAGCCATCGCGGCGCAAGATTTGCAGTAATTCCCTGCGGTCGGTCCATGTCATCGCTGGAATACGAACCCGGCTCACATCATTGGGAGGCGAACGCTCTCTGTCCCCTGAGCCATCGCGGCGCAAGATTTACAGTAATTCCCTGTGGTCGGTCCAAGCCGGATGCGGATTCGTATATACCAGCCATGTCATCGCTGGAATACGAACCCGGCTCACCTCATTGGGAGGCGAACGCTCTCTGTCCCCTGAGCCATCGCGGCGCAAGATTTACAGTAATTCCCTGTGGTCGGTCCAAGCCGGATGCGGATTCGTATATACCAGCCATGTCATCGCTGGAATACAAACCCGGCTCACCTCATTGGGAGGCGAACGCTCTATCCCCTGAGCCATCGCGGCGCAAGATTTACAGTAATTCCCTGTGGTCGGTCCAAGCCGGATGCGGATTCGTATCTACCAGCCATGTCATCGCTGGAATACGAACCCGGCTCACCTCATTGGGAGGCGAACGCTCTATCCCCTGAGCCATCGCGGCGCAAGATTTACAGTAATTCCCTGTGGTCGGTCCAAGCCGGATGCGGATTCGTATCTACCAGCCATGTCATCGCTGGAATACGAACCCGGCTCACCTCATTGGGAGGCGAACGCTCTATCCCCTGAGCCATCGCGGCGCAAGAGTTACAGTAATTCCCTGTGGTCGGTCCAAGCCGGATGCGGATTCGTATCTACCAGCCATGTCATCGCTGGAATACGAACCCGGCTCACCTCATTGGGAGGCGAACGCTCTATCCCCTGAGCCATCGCGGCGCAAGAGTTACAGTAATTCCCTGTGGTCGGTCCAAGCCGGATGCGGATTCGTATCTACCAGCCATGTCATCGCTGGAATACGAACCCGGCTCACCTCATGGGGAGGCGAACGCTCTATCCCCTGAGCCATCGCGGCGCAAGAGTTCCAGTAATTCCCTGTGGTCGGTCCAAGCCGGATGCGGATTCGTATCTACCAGCCATGTCATCGCTGGAATACGAACCCGGCTCACCTCATTGGGAGGCGAACGCTCTATCCCCTGAGCCATCGCGGCGCAAGAGTTCCAGTAATTCCCTGTGGTCGGTCCAAGCCGGATGTGGATTCGTATCTACCAGCCATGTCATCGCTGGAATACGAACCCGGCTCACCTCATGGGGAGGCGAACGCTCTCTGTCCCCTGAGCCATCGCGGCGCAAGAGTTCCAGTAATTCCCTGTTTTCGGTCCAAGCCGGATGCGGATTCGTATCTACCAGCCATGTCATCGCTGGAATACGAACCCGGCTCACCTCATTGGGAGGCGAACGCTCTCTGTCCCCTGAGCCATCGCGGCGCAAGATTTACAGAAATTCCCTGTGGTCGGTCCAAGCCGGATGCGGATTCGTATATACCAGCCATGTCATCGCTGGAATACGAACCCGGCTCACCTCATTGGGAGGCGAACGCTCTATCCCCTGAGCCATCGCGGCGCAAGAGTTCCAGTAATTCCCTGTGGTCGGTCCAAGCCGGATGCGGATTCGTATCTACCAGCCATGTCATCGCTGGGTTACGAACCCGGCTCACCTCATTGGGAGGCGAACGCTCTATCCCCTGAGCCATCGCGGCGCAAGATTTACAGTAATTCCCTGTGGTCGGTCCAAGCCGGATGCGGATTCGTATCTACCAGCCATGTCATCGTTGGAATACGAACCCGGCTCACCTCATTGGGAGGCGAACGCTCTATCCCCTGAGCCATCGCGGCGCAAGATTTACAGTAATTCCCTGTGGTCGGTCCAAGCCGGATGCGGATTCGTATATACCAGCCATGTCATCGCTGGAATACGAACCCGGCTCACCTCATTGGGAGGCGAACGCTCTATCCCCTGAGCCATCGCGGCGCAAGAGTTACAGTAATTCCCTGTGGTCGGTCCAAGCCGGATGCGGATTCGTATCTACCAGCCATGTCATCGCTGGAATACGAACCCGGCTCACCTCATTGGGAGGCGAACGCTTTATCCCCTGAGCCATCGCGGCGCAAGAGTTACAGTAATTCCCTGTGGTCGGTCCAAGCCGGATGCGGATTCGTATCTACCAGCCATGTCATCGCTGGAATACGAACCCGGCTCACCTCATGGGGAGGCGAACGCTCTATCCCCTGAGCCATCGCGGCGCAAGAGTTCCAGTAATTCCCTGTGGTCGGTCCAAGCCGGATGCGGATTCGTATCTACCAGCCATGTCATCGCTGGAATACGAACCCGGCTCACCTCATTGGGAGGCGAACGCTCTATCCCCTGAGCCATCGCGGCGCAAGAGTTACAGTAATTCCCTGTGGTCGGTCCAAGCCGGATGCGGATTCGTATCTACCAGCCATGTCATCGCTGGAATACGAACCCGGCTCACCTCATGGGGAGGCGAACGCTCTATCCCCTGAGCCATCGCGGCGCAAGAGTTCCAGTAATTCCCTGTGGTCGGTCCAAGCCGGATGCGGATTCGTATCTACCAGCCATGTCATCGCTGGAATACGAACCCGGCTCACCTCATTGGGAGGCGAACGCTCTAGCCCCTGAGCCATCGTGGCGCAAAATTTACAGTAATTCCCTGTGGTCGGTCCAAGCCGGATGCGGATTCGTATCTACCAGCCATGTCATCGCTGGAATACGAACCCGGCTCACCTCATTGGGAGGCGAACGCTCTATCCCCTGAGCCATCGCGGCGCAAGATTTGCAGTAATTCACTGTGGTCGGTCCAAGCCGGATGCGGATTCGTATCTACCAGCCATGTCATCGCTGGGATACGAACCCGGCTCACCTCATTGGGAGGCGAACGCTCTATCCCCTGAGCCATCGCGGCGCAAGATTTGCAGTAATTCCCTGTGGTCGGTCCAAGCCGGATGCGGATTCGTATCTACCAGCCATGTCATCGCTGGGATACGAACCCGGCTCACCTCATTGGGAGGCGAGCGCTCTATCCCCTGAGCCATCGCGGCGCAAGATTTGCCGTAATTCCCTGTGGTCGGTCCAAGCCGGATGCGGATTCGTATCTACCAGCCATGTCATCGCTGGAATACGAACCCGGCTCACCTCATTGGGAGGCGAACGCTCTAGCCCCTGAGCCATCGCGGCGCAAGATTTCCAGTAATTCCCTGTGGTCGGTCCAAGCCGGATGCGGATTCGTATCTACCAGCCATGTCATCGCTGGGATACGAACCCGGCTCACCTCATTGGGAGGCGAACGCTCTATCCCCTGAGCCATCGCGGCGCAAGATTTGCAGTAATTCACTGTGGTCGGTCCAAGCCGGATGCGGATTCGTATATACCAGCCATGTCATCGCTGGGATACGAACCCGGCTCACCTCATTGGGAGGCGAGCGCTCTATCCCCTGAGCCATCGCGGCGCAAGATTTGCCGTAATTCCCTGTGGTCGGTCCAAGCCGGATGCGGATTCGTATCTACCAGCCATGTCATCGCTGGGATACGAACCCGGCTCACCTCATTGGGAGGCGAACGCTCTATCCCCTGAGCCATCGCGGCGCAAGATTTGCAGTAATTCCCTGTGGTCGGTCCAAGCCGGATGCGGATTCGTATCTACCAGCCATGTCATCGCTGGGATACGAACCCGGCTCACCTCATTGGGAGGCGAGCGCTCTATCCCCTGAGCCATCGCGGCGCAAGATTTGCCGTAATTCCCTGTGGTCGGTCCAAGCCGGATGCGGATTCGTATCTACCAGCCATGTCATCGCTGGAATACGAACCCGGCTCACCTCATTGGGAGGCGAACGCTCTAGCCCCTGAGCCATCGCGGCGCAAGATTTCCAGTAATTCCCTGTGGTCGGTCCAAGCCGGATGCGGATTCGTATCTACCAGCCATGTCATCGCTGGGATACGAACCCGGCTCACCTCATTGGGAGGCGAACGCTCTATCCCCTGAGCCATCGCGGCGCAAGATTTGCAGTAATTCACTGTGGTCGGTCCAAGCCGGATGCGGATTCGTATATACCAGCCATGTCATCGCTGGGATACGAACCCGGCTCACCTCATTGGGAGGCGAGCGCTCTATCCCCTGAGCCATCGCGGCGCAAGATTTGCCGTAATTCCCTGTGGTCGGTCCAAGCCGGATGCGGATTCGTATCTACCAGCCATGTCATCGCTGGGATTCGAACCCGGCTCACCTCATTGGATTGTTGATTTTTCTTTTAACAACAGTTGCAACAGATAAACAGAAAGTGACGAAACATTTTCTGCCATTCCCTCCACAAAATTGCTTTGCAAAGGTGAAAAACATATTTCTTTGCGAAGACAGAAATTTTAAATATTCATTAGATGACTTAAAGGTGCGGCTTTTAATGAAGCATTAAGTTGTAGACTTATAATTTGATTAAAGCACACTACAAGTACAATACAAAAAATTCTTCCAAAAAAGATTCAAAACCTTTGAGACTTCTATATGCAAATTGGACTTAAACAAAAAAACAACTAATGTGTCATTTAAACTTAGTATTGTTTTCGTTTTTAGCAGCTTGTTAATTTTTACATTTTAATTTTACAGGCAGAAAAATTAAAAATGCAATTTAGATAATTTTATGCTTTTCCAAAATATTATAAAAACTTTGCACCCATTAAAATTGAAGCAAAAATTTAAAAATCTTTAGTAAACAGTTGCTTTAGTTGAAATAAGTCAAGAAAGCTTAATTGAAGTGGAAAAAGTAATTATTTCTGTACTCAGAAAACATCTGGTACTCTTGTAAGATTATCTCATGATAAAGGTTGGCATTCATTAACGGACATTCATTAAGCATGAGTATCGCTCCCTCCCCCCCCCCAAACAAAAAAACACTTTTGTTAATTTTATTGAAATTAAGTTCAGTTCAACAGACTGAAGTTTGGTAAATATTTTAATCGAATTTACACATCAATGGATTTGAGAGCTCCAGTTAATAGTTCAGCACATAATTTTTTTGACAGGCTTCCAGTAATTGGAACGATAATTGACACAAGAGGTATTGCTTCGCCCTGTTTTTAAAAGAATTTTATATTTCATAGTAAATATTTAAAACAAAAAAATTACAGGTTCAACATTGTAAAAACGTCCTTTCAATATCATTACATGATACTGCCAATTATAGTTAAATATTGCGTCGATGATCTGAATAGATAACCGATGATCTGATTGAATCATCCATTTGATTCAATTGTTTTTGAGGTCCTTAATATTTGATTCGAATCTATTAGTTTAAAGATATTCAAGAATTGAAAAAGTAATTTTGTTTGATTCGAATCCCTTAAATTCGTTCTTATAATCTCTGCTCTTATCATCTGCTTCATATAAAACTTAATTCGTAAAAATATAACATTTTACTGAGGGTTTTCAGCATTTCCGAAATTAAAACATCTCACGCAATTTAAAACAAAAAAAAGGCACGAAAGACTGATGCAAAGATTTAATTTTTTTGTTAATGATACAAAATGATTCAAATAAACCAGTTTTAAAAAATTATTACATTTAACAAATAGCCAATAATTAAATAAAATAATCAAAGCCTTAAAAAAAAGAAACTCTTAATGAATTAATGTTAAACTCTTAAAGGAATGCATGAAATAACTGTTATTAAAGAAAAAATTTTCAATGTTTATTGATAAATAAAATGAGGAATGCAATTTTTTATTATACAGAACATTAAAAACAAAATTGCATGCATAATACTAACTTGTTAGTGTTTTTTAGTTGAATACTACAAAAAAAGTTAAATTGAAAGATAAATGCAAACGTGTTATACAAAGAACTATTACCACAGTTTGCTTTTTTTTCTTCTTTTTTTTTTCATATTTTTTTTATAATTTTTTAATATTTTTATATCTTTTTATATATTTTTTCATATTTTTTCATATTTTTTTTATATTTTTTTATTTTTTTATTTTTTATATTTTTTCTTTTATATATTTTTCTTTTTTATATATATATTTTTTTTTATATATTTTTTTTATGTATTTTTTCTTTTTTATATTTTTTTTCTTTTTTATATTTTTTTATATATTTTTTATTTTATATATTTTTTTCCTTTATATTTTTTCTCTTATATTTTTTTTTCCTTTTTAAAGCAAACTGTTAGGTTGTTTACATAATAAATAAGTACAATACATTGCAATCTAGAGAACATTCAAACCAAAAGGGATTTGCAAGTTTTTCATGGAGGCTTAAATTAGATGAATATATATTTTATACATAGATAATACTGAATTGAATTTGTAGTAATTAGTTATTAAATCATTTTTAAAGAAATTGAGTGTATTTCAACTAAAGTACGTTTTCGCAAACTTAAAAACACGAAACGTTCTTAATGATAGCCAACAAAACTGATTGAGTTTAATAAATAATGTAATGAAAATGCCAAAAATAATTTGAAAGTGATTGCTTGCTCTAGTAATAAAACTTTCTAAATCAAAGCAAAACCATTCGGTTCGTTTCCTTCACTACACATTTAAAGAATTCTTTTTTTAAAAAAATCAAAATAATTTGCAATAAGTCATTGTCCGATCCATCTTTTTTTATGGATTGGAATGTATTTTTATTTGTTTGAAATAATGGGAGCAATGTATAAGATAGGAAATGATGTAAATAATGAAAAAAGATGCATGAAATGCAAAACATTTGCATATGACTAAAATATGAACTACAAGTGATTTAAATAGCTAACAAAATATCAAAATACGAAAGAAAATCCATTTAGTCTCAAAATAATTTAAAAGAAAATAGTTCACATTTAAAGAAATAAAAAAAATTAATAATAATTTAGAATAAGCTTCATACCCCATCTTTTTTTTTCTTACGATAGGGAAGATTGGATTTTCTTAATCACAAGAATTAACTATAATAAATGAATTACGTATGAAACTGACTGCAGAGTTTATACTAAGTAAATATTGAACTATACATTCATTAAAATATTTATAAATAAAACACTCTTAGAACAAGCCTCCGTAAAAACTGCTAATTTTTCTAAGTATTCATCACAATCACATAAATATTCATTACAATCACTTCAAGAAAAATAAGCAAAAAATTACAAGCTTTTAAAACGAAAAGGAAACTAATAAAAAAACTAAAAAAAATTTAGTAAGTTCTTCATTCTTTAACCCCCCCCCCATTTTATTTATTTCCCTGTTTCTGTTATTCGACTTTCAACACTGTTATTCAGCTTAAATAGAGGGAAGAAAAAAGTTCTACGGGAGTCGGGTCAAAGCTGCTTTTATAAAACAATCAAGCAAGTTTTCGACAAGTTTCTCACACATTTGTAGAATGCTGTAATGCTGTGTTATATTTTTTAGTTACGGAATAAAACGGCACATTGCAAATTACATAAGTAGCCACGAGATCTTCACGTCTAATACATAATTCTCTTCATTTCTTTCCTTTACAACATTTACATGAAGTTACAAATTCTCGGTATTGACTTTTTGTATCAAGATGTTTTTGATCTTCAGTATGCCTGGAACATAGAGGAATGATGTAATAGTACGATCACTAACAGTTACGAGATCTTAATGCATAATAGTTTACTTTATTGCGAATCCTTCACTCATCTCATATAAAGTATCTGTTTTAGTCTTTATTACTCAACACAGGAAGAATGAAATATTTGATTGTGATCCTGTTTCCCATTACTACACTCTTTTTACACACTTTGTAACGTTCGCTTTAAGTTGTTTTAGTCTTCATAGTTTCTCAGAGGAAAAATCAATTCTTAGTACTTTTTTTTAAGAATTGATAAGAACTGTCCGCTTACTTGTCGATATGGAGTGAGGTATGCAGAATTGCGTGGCATTTCATAAGATGCATGGAACAAAATGAAGAAATAGTTCAGTCACTGAAGAAGCATGTCACATTGTTTCACATTTGCGCAATATTTTTATATACTTTGCAACTGTCACATCAATTTGTTTTAGTCCTCATTGTTTGTCAGAGGAAAAATCAATTCTTTTTTTTCTTTTTAAAGAATTGATAAGAACTGTCCGCTTACTTGTCGATATGGAGTGAGGTATGCAGAATTGCGTGGCATTTCATAAGATGCATGTAACAAAATGAAGAAATAGTTCAGTCACTGAAGATGCATGTCATATTGTTTCCCATTTGTGCAATATTTTTATATACTTTGCAACTGTCGCATCAATTTCTTTTAGTCTTCTTCATTTGTCAAAGGAAAAATCAATTCTTTTTCTTTTTTTTCTTCTTTTTTTTAAGAATTGTCCGCATCCTTGCTGGTATGGAGAGATATATGCCGAATTGCGTGGCATTTCATACGATGCATGGAACAAAATGAAGAAATAGTTCAGTCACTGAAGAAGCATGTCATATTGCTTCCCATTTGTGCAATATTTTTATATACTTTGCAACTGTCACATCAATTTGTTTTAGTCCTCTTCATTTGTCAAAGGAAAAATCAATTCTTTTTTTTTCTTTTTTTTTTAAGAATTGATAAAAATTATCCGCATCCTTGCTGGTATGGAGAGATATATGCAGAATTGCGTGGCATTCCATAAGATGTATGGAACAAAATGAAGAAATGGTTCAATCACTGAAGAAGCATGTCATATTGCTTCCCATTTGTGCAATATTTTTATATACTTTGCAACTGTCACATCAATTTGTTTTAGTCCTCTTCATTTGTCAAAGGAAAAATCAATTCTTTTTTTTTCTTTTTTTTTTAAGAATTGATAAAAATTATCCGCATCCTTGCTGGTATGGAGAGATATATGCAGAATTGCGTGGCATTCCATAAGATGTATGGAACAAAATGAAGAAATGGTTCAATCACTGAAGAAGCATGTCATATTGCTTCCCATTTGTGCAATATTTTTATATACTTTGCAACTGTCACATCAATTTGTTTTAGTCCTCTTCATTTGTCAAAGGAAAAATCAATTCTTTTTTTTTCTTTTTTTTTAAGAATTGATAAGAATTGTTCGCATCCTTGCTGGTATGGGGAGATATATGCCGAATTGCGTGGCATTTCATACGATGCATGGAACAAAATGAAGAAATAGTTCAGTCACTGAAGAAGCATGTCATATTGCTTCCCATTTGTGCAATATTTTTATATACTTTGCAACTGTCACATCAATTTGTTTTAGTCCTCTTCATTTGTCAAAGGAAAAATCAATTCTTTTTTTTTCTTTTTTTTTTAAGAATTGATAAAAATTATCCGCATCCTTGCTGGTATGGAGAGATATATGCAGAATTGCGTGGCATTCCATAAGATGTATGGAACAAAATGAAGAAATGGTTCAATCACTGAAGAAGCATGTCATATTGCTTCCCATTTGTGCAATATTTTTATATACTTTGCAACTGTCACATCAATTTGTTTTAGTCCTCTTCATTTGTCAAAGGAAAAATCAATTCTTTTTTTTTCTTTTTTTTTTAAGAATTGATAAAAATTATCCGCATCCTTGCTGGTATGGAGAGATATATGCAGAATTGCGTGGCATTCCATAAGATGTATGGAACAAAATGAAGAAATGGTTCAGTCACTGAAGAAGCATGTCATATTGCTTCCCATTTGTGCAATATTTTTATATACTTTGCAACTGTCACATCAATTTGTTTTAGTCCTCTTCATTTGTCAAAGGAAAAATCAATTCTTTTTTTTTCTTTTTTTTTTAAGAATTGATAAAAATTATCCGCATCCTTGCTGGTATGGAGAGATATATGCAGAATTGCGTGGCATTCCATAAGATGTATGGAACAAAATGAAGAAATGGTTCAGTCACTGAAGAAGCATGTCATATTGCTTCCCATTTGTGCAATATTTTTATATACTTTGCAACTGTCACATCAATTTGTTTTAGTCCTCTTCATTTGTCAAAGGAAAAATCAATTCTTTTTTTTTCTTTTTTTTTTAAGAATTGATAAAAATTATCCGCATCCTTGCTGGTATGGAGAGATATATGCAGAATTGCGTGGCATTCCATAAGATGTATGGAACAAAATGAAGAAATGGTTCAGTCACTGAAGAAGCATGTCATATTGCTTCCCATTTGTGCAATATTTTTATATACTTTGCAACTGTCACATCAATTTGTTTTAGTCCTCTTCATTTGTCAAAGGAAAAATCAATTCTTTTTTTTTCTTTTTTTTTAAGAATTGATAAGAATTGTTCGCATCCTTGCTGGTATGGGGAGATATATGCCGAATTGCGTGGCATTTCATACGATGCATGGAACAAAATGAAGAAATAGTTCAGTCACTGAAGAAGCATGTCATATTGCTTCCCATTTGTGCAATATTTTTATATACTTTGCAACTGTCACATCAATTTGTTTTAGTCCTCTTCATTTGTCAAAGGAAAAATCAATTCCTTTTTTTTTCTTTTTTTTTTAAGAATTAATAAAAATTATCCGCATCCTTGCTGGTATGGAGAGATATATGCAGAATTGCGTGGCATTCCATAAGATGTATGGAACAAAATGAAGAAATGGTTCAGTCACTGAAGAAGCATGTCATATTGCTTCCCATTTGTGCAATATTTTTATATACTTTGCAACTGTCACATCAATTTGTTTTAGTCCTCTTCATTTGTCAAAGGAAAAATCAATTCTTTTTTTTTCTTTTTTTTTTAAGAATTGATAAAAATTATCCGCATCCTTGCTGGTATGGAGAGATATATGCAGAATTGCGTGGCATTCCATAAGATGTATGGAACAAAATGAAGAAATGGTTCAGTCACTGAAGAAGCATGTCATATTGCTTCCCATTTGTGCAATATTTTTATATACTTTGCAACTGTCACATCAATTTGTTTTAGTCCTCTTCATTTGTCAAAGGAAAAATCAATTCTTTTTTTTTCTTTTTTTTTTAAGAATTGATAAAAATTATCCGCATCCTTGCTGGTATGGAGAGATATATGCAGAATTGCGTGGCATTCCATAAGATGTATGGAACAAAATGAAGAAATGGTTCAGTCACTGAAGAAGCATGTCATATTGCTTCCCATTTGTGCAATATTTTTATATACTTTGCAACTGTCACATCAATTTGTTTTAGTCCTCTTCATTTGTCAAAGGAAAAATCAATTCTTTTTTTTTCTTTTTTTTTTAAGAATTGATAAAAATTATCCGCATCCTTGCTGGTATGGAGAGATATATGCAGAATTGCGTGGCATTCCATAAGATGTATGGAACAAAATGAAGAAATGGTTCAGTCACTGAAGAAGCATGTCATGTTGCTTCCCATTTGTGCAATATTTTTATATACTTTGCAACTGTCACATCAATTTGTTTTAGTCCTCTTCATTTGTCAAAGGAAAAATCAATTCTTTTTTTTTCTTTTTTTTTTAAGAATTGATAAAAATTATCCGCATCCTTGCTGGTATGGAGAGATATATGCAGAATTGCGTGGCATTCCATAAGATGTATGGAACAAAATGAAGAAATGGTTCAGTCACTGAAGAAGCATGTCATATTGCTTCCCATTTGTGCAATATTTTTATATACTTTGCAACTGTCACATCAATTTGTTTTAGTCCTCTTCATTTGTCAAAGGAAAAATCAATTCTTTTTTTTTCTTTTTTTTTTAAGAATTGATAAAAATTATCCGCATCCTTGCTGGTATGGAGAGATATATGCAGAATTGCGTGGCATTCCATAAGATGTATGGAACAAAATGAAGAAATGGTTCAGTCACTGAAGAAGCATGTCATATTGCTTCCCATTTGTGCAATATTTTTATATACTTTGCAACTGTCACATCAATTTGTTTTAGTCCTCTTCATTTGTCAAAGGAAAAATCAATTCTTTTTTTTTCTTTTTTTTTAAGAATTGATAAGAATTGTTCGCATCCTTGCTGGTATGGGGAGATATATGCCGAATTGCGTGGCATTTCATACGATGCATGGAACAAAATGAAGAAATAGTTCAGTCACTGAAGAAGCATGTCATATTGCTTCCCATTTGTGCAATATTTTTATATACTTTGCAACTGTCACATCAATTTGTTTTAGTCCTCTTCATTTGTCAAAGGAAAAATCAATTCCTTTTTTTTTCTTTTTTTTTTAAGAATTGATAAAAATTATCCGCATCCTTGCTGGTATGGAGAGATATATGCAGAATTGCGTGGCATTTCATAAGATGCATGGAACAAAATGAAGAAATGGTTCAGTCACTGAAGAAGCATGTCATATTTCTTCCCTTTTGTGCAATATTTTTATATACTTTGCAACTGTCACATCAAGTTGTTTTCCAGTCCAGTCACAAGCTCCCAAATCTTTCCTCTAAAAATTGTTTAATTATGTTACCTAATAGATGTTTGTTTTGGCGAAAATTTGTATTTTCATGATGTGTTTTATTTTAACACTTCTTCTGTTCTCAGAGATTCAGTATTTCTAGTTGATTCTGCATATCTTTGAACTTACTGTTCAAAAAGCTAATCAATTTCGAGCTTATGTCGTTCAGTGAGTTCACACTATTCTTGGAATTCTGAAATTTCAATTACAACTCAGAGTTTAATTTTGGTCTATTTGTCGTCATAATTACATCGTAGTTTGAAGAGGTTTAAAAAAATAGTAAATACAGTTTTTCTTTTGTAACAAATCCAGCTTATTGACCCAATCCATTAATTTGAAATTCTCAGTCAGCTGTGTGTGTGGGGGGGGGGGATAATAATGAAATTCTAACAAAAGTTTCATTTTTCAAAAACTGTTCCTGCATCTACTTTTTTAAATAATAAATAGGACAACACTTACTTATACACAATATACAATGACATATACACTTTCCACTAGAGTAACCATATTTAAATATACACATAAAAAATATTAGAGAAAACATCTTTGGAAATCAGACAATTATTAATAACGAGTATAATGAAATAAATTTTTTATTTCGTTATTTCGAAACACAAAGTATCGTGTTTTTAAAACTTCAAAAAATATTTTAAGTTCAGGTATTGCTTAATAACATTGATTCGCTAGGGTCTAATCATAGAAATGAAAATATTGCTTTAATAAAATATTTTTTCCAGAGAATTTTTCAAGTAATTTAAGTACAAAACATTCTGAACTTGAAAATGTTTAAAATAATAAAAAAGAGTATTAAAAAAAAAAACAAGATATTCATTACTTTTTATTTGGACGGAAGGTTTAAAGGTTTAAAGCTACCAAAAGGTTATTATCAATAGTTTATAATAGTTTAGTTTATTTTTTTACCTATCTATAAACACATCAACCTGATTTTTTAAAAAAATGCAATATGTTTAAAACTATTAAAAAACAAAAAAATAAAAAAAAAACTATTAAGGTAACACTTTTAAATAATCTTTGCATCAGATAATAAGCGATAATAAAAGTTTTCATTAAGTTTAATTTTGACACATAGAAGCTGACATGCTTTGAAGGTATTACTATAATCAAAGAGTATCATTACTATATTAACAGGACGTTATGAAGACAATGTTGAAGCCAAATCTAAACCTTACAAAAAATAATTTTTTAATTATTTTTTGTCTAAAAAGAATTACTCAGGGCGAAGATTCATACAAAGCAACGAAATTCTTAAAAGAGTTTACCTTTTAATGTGAAAAGCAGGTTTACAAACCTCTAAAAGTCTTATAAAAATAATCACATTTTAAAATTTTTCTATACCTCGATCGATACACTCCTTCACAAACGAGAAGCCAATAAAAAAATTTATAAATATTCAACACACAACCCACTACAAATTGATATTTCGTTTTCTTTTTTAAATATGTTAAGATAGTATCTTTTTTAAAATAAAAAAAGAGCGATAAATTCATGCATAAAAAGAATATCGTTAAATATACCAGTCCTTATCACGAGTAATCAGAAAACTTGCTCAACACATGAATGACAGTTTGTCATCTTATCATGGAACATTTTTTGGTGAAAAAAAAAGAATTTTCGCTAGAGATCGTTTAAATATTGAGGCAACCATTTACGATTATAAGTATTGTGTGAAAAAAGGGGTAATATTATCTGAGATGTTTTAGAGGTCAAAATATTTTTAGACTACGAAACGAAACTCAAATTTAGAAAGGATTTGCCATTTTATATTGCTTATTACCGTTCTACAACTTGTTCTTAATATGCTTCTAAGTTTAAAACACAAATCGAAGAAAAACTCTTACTAATCATGTATAATCTTATAATAAAATGATTCCCGATAAAGACTTTAATAATCATAGATGAATATTTATGTAACTGAGAACAGAACAGCATAAGTCGTTTTTAAACAACCTGCTGCTGTCAATTGGAAACTCTCCTTGTGGCAGAAAATGCTTCCACATTTTGTTAAACCTTACACAGTGAAACGTCAAAAGAACTTTTTACTATGGCGCTTTCTTCGCATTTTTTTCCAAACAAATATCCTAAAATTCTCATTGTTTTAATTCGACAATCGACATTAAGCATGCACGTGCAACCTGATAGCATTCGTTGATATTGAATGACGTCTATGATGTTGAGAAATTTTTTTCATAGTCTCAAACAAAATAAAACTATTTAAAGCAGCTAAATTTTAAACATCACGTGATATAAGGAATGTAATCCAATATTTTATAGAAACTACACATTGAAATGTAAAAAAAATATTTTTATAAAATCTATCATTTCATTCTTTACATTACAAAATTCATATCCCGCAAAATACATTTTTCTCAGTTTTTAATGTCTAGTTATTAAATAAATTTTGCATTCGATTTATAAAGCCTTAAAAGTTTTTTTCTCTACAATATTTTATAGATATTATGATGTCTGTTATATACCTCAAAGCATCAAAATTTTTAAAACTAAAAACATTTAATTTTCTGAAACAAGTATTAAATCCCTTATACCAAACAATATTGAAGATTGAAACCACCATGACTCTTTTTCTTTGGTAAGTTAAACACTTTTTCAAATAAATAAAATATCTAAAATTCATTAATTGGACTTTCTTACATATCATAAATACTAAGATGAATTTCAAGCATTTATAAAACAAGAAAACGTTAATTTGTGTGTGATGCACACGGATGGCTACGAAGCTTGTTAAATTTTATGCATCAAATTAAGAAATGTGATTTTGTCATCAACAATTTTAGATACAAACTTAATTTGCTTCTTCAGAGCATTTATAATTATAGATAACATCAACAAATGAGATTGCAGAGAACGTGGAATCGTTATTACTTTTCTGGTAGTTCGTAGTTTTAGAATTTTTTCGTTTTTTTTTTCTCAGAAGATTCAGATGATTTACGTTTTTTAAAAGAAATTATAAGTTTCTCGTGAAATGATTTTATGAAAAATCTAATAAATCGAAGGGTTAACGTGATTTCTTGATTTCGTCTGGAGATGTAGCAGCGAAATCAAATTTTAGACAGCCTTTTTTTCTCCAATTTCTGCCAAGCTTTGGGACAACTAGTCATGTACTGATTTATTAAAATGTATAATTTCATAAAACTTTTTAATAAAGTACTAAACATTTCTCGTTAATTCAAAAAGTGTCATTAATGAAAAAGTTCCAAGTAAAAAAAAAAAAGGCTTAAAAATTGACAATTTATTTTTGAAATAATTTAACACTTTTAAGTAAATTTTATTCACCTTTAAACATTTCAAAATTAAAATAAATAAATTTCACCATCTTATCAACAGTGTCATTGTATTAAGAGGACGTTATGAGGATACAGTTGAAACCCAATCTAACTCTTACAAAAAAAAATTCTAATTATTTTTTATTTAAAAATAATTACTCGGGGCGAAGATTCATATAAAGTAACGAAAATAAAGATTTTTAAAAGAAATTTTCCTTTAATGTAAAAAGCAGGTTTAAAAAACTTACAAATTCTTCAAAGACGTAAAAATAATAAAGTTTTATAAGCCTCGATCGATACATACGTCCACACACGGGAAGCCAACGAAACATTATGGATATCCAAAACTTACAAGCTACTCAACTACAAAGTAACAATTAGTTTTCATTTAAAAATATGTTAAGAAGTGATAAGATCGCAATTTTAAAAAGAAACGGAACAGTTAAAATCCAATCTATTTCTTAAAAAAATATTTATTTAAAACAAAAAAATAATTTAGAAGAAATATACATAATTATAAAGATATCTTAAGACGATGCATAAAAATACTCAAAGAGTTTACAACAATATATATTTGTTAAATTAGAACTCGAAATCTTATTAATTATAGAACATTCAGTGGTAGGAAAGGAGATTTTTGTTAACGATAGTTTTAATATTAAGGCAACCATTTAGCATTATTGGTATTGTGCGCAACCGAAAAAGAGCAATTATCTTAGATGCTCTAATTTTAGAAAGATTTCTTTGGTTCAAAGGATTTTTAACATGAACATAAACGTAAATTTACAAAAGCTTTGCCATTTTAAATTGCTTATGACGCGTTCTCATAACTACTAATATGCTAATTAAGTTTAAAACACACTACTCAAATATCATCATAAAATAGAAAATGTTGTCTGACAAAAGACTGATCATACAAGATTTTATATGAGACTGAGAACAGATTAGATGCGGTTGATTTCGAAAATCCTATTGCTGTCTGTGATTTCGAAGCTAAAGAAATTTTCTTGCGGCAGAAAATGTTTTTGCTTCTTCAGTAAATCAAAAATTATTTTACAATAAATTTTTGTTATGGAGATTTTTAAACAGCATTTTTAAGTGAATACGTTTCTACAAATAAATGTTATATCTATATTGTGCGTTCGTGCGTAATTCTTGTTTTCCATGCCAAATAAAAATGAAATTAAGAGTTGACGCCCATGACATAGGAAAGTTTTCTTTCTCTAAATCTCAAATATTTAATATTTGTAATTGTTAAACGTACAAACGGATATAGCTGGGATAAAATGTTCTGAGATTTAAAAATAATTATTTAAACAAATACTGTGCCAATTATTTCTTTTTAAAAGCCACATTTGTTAATTAAAAATTCTAGGGCAAATGATATTTTAAATTTATCTTGTTTTTATTTTTATTGTAACTTTTTACTACAATTATTCATAAAACTTAAAATACTCTTGTTTCATTGTTCAGTAAGCTTTATGAAATACTTGAAACATCTCAATTCTATATTTCAAGAGATTAGGAATCTAAGTTAGTATTTAAAAAAGAAAACATTCAATTTCAAAAAAGATTTTTTACACGTTTTTTTTATAAATTAATTTTCTTTTTATATTACGAAATTCTCGACCTGCAAAAACCTTAGTGTGTGATGAACAGGAATAGCTACTGAAATTATAAAGTTTTAGACAGTAATTAAGTAACGTCGTTTTGAAACATAACTACGCATGTAAGATACTAGTTTAAATTGCTTCCTAAAACTGCTCATTTTTAGTAATTGTTAATTTAATCAAATTAGGTTGCACGGAACATAGTCATTATCTTATTTCTTACTCTTTAAAAACAAAAAAGAAAAAATTTCCTTGGAGGCTTAAATTTGCCTAATTTACCAATTTTTCTAGAAACTTATCAAAATAAATTACAGTTGAACTCGTTTATAACGAGCATAAAGGAACCGTAACATTGTACTCGTTAAATCCGAGTGCTCGTAATAAACGGGTCCTTACGGCAGGCGTGCAACCAGAAGAGGGTCAAATGATTGAGTTTACTTAAAATTTAATTAATACTTACTTACTTTATTTACATTAATTAATTTAATCAAATACTTTTCTTGCTTAATAAATTAATTCTTACTTACTAAATTTAATTAAATGCTTTTATCGGTCATGACGTCATGACCGATAAGGCACGAAATCGATACGCCTCCGCCTACTCTCACGTGACTTTTCCCATGCTTTAGATTAGAGCGATAAGGGCAATTAAGTTTCAGTTCGCGGTTTTTTTGATTTCGCGCGCATTTCTTATAATTTTGAAAAAAAGATAAGACTAGAAAGATGAGAAAAAAGATTGCAAGACAGAAAAATATTGCTCGCTAAAACCGGGTCTTTCTCGTTAAAAGCGACTTCTGTTCCATAGACTTAACATTGATCCAACCAAATATTCTCGTTTCCCTCGGTAAATCCGAGTTCTCGTTAAATCCGAGCTCGTTATAAGCGAGTTCGACTGTACGTTTGTTTCTTCACAAAATTTTTTAATTAAAAAAGAACATTGAAAACCAAAGATTGGTTTTTAATCTGTACCGCAATTTCTTAGAATCATCTCCAGATTTGTTTTTCCTTTACACAAACGTTTTCCCGTTTTTTTCTGCTCTGAGACGACTAATCATGTACTGATTTTTTAAACGAATTCATAGTTCAAAAATGCAGTTTAAAATTACTGAGATGATCCTCTGTCTTACTTAGAGAGTTAAGTCTAAACAGAAAAACCACCTGCAATTGGCTGAGACCAGTCAGAAGCAAAAATATTCTCGTAGATACAATATAAATAAATTTTAATGTTATGCATTTTTCTTGCCTTTAAAATCAACCATAACTATTAAAGTTATACGCAAAATTAATGTTAAATAACCATACAGCGTGTGCCTTTAGACACTTTGCAGTTGAATCTAGTTATTTATACTATTATATGCTAACTAAACAGTTAAATGTCGATAAAAAGTTTTCTATACAAAAAAGCATTAATATTAAAATAATTTTGATAACGGTAAAAAACATAACTATCCAGAGCAATGATGTTGTAAGATCACGTCTTTGATTTGCATTGTAATAAACTCGAGAACCAGTTTAACAATTAAATAAACTAATTTCACAAAATACTTTTACAAACTTGTTTTATTTAATTTGTTCCTTTTTACATAAAAAAAATCTAGTCATTTTAGATTGCAAACATGCTTCCACTCTTTATAATATATAATATATAATGCACACCCCAAAACTTTTTTTTTAATTTGTTGAAATTAAAAAGCTGCGATGGCGGATTTTCAGGCATGCATTCATACACATTCCGAGGACTATGCACGCATCCATGCATACGGCTTAGAAAATTAATAAGTATATTTTTGTTCTTAAAGTTTTAAAATGTGAACAAAAATCTTACTTTGATCAGTAATCTATCCTACTTAATAGTACAATTCAAGTAAATAGTTTCAGCACTTCAAAAAGAAACCAATAGGGCAAAAAAAATCAAACATAAGAATACAAATCTACAGACTTCGATTTTTTTTTCTTTTTTTTTTAAGAATCAGAATTTCAGACATAAAATTTCTATTCTGATCAGCAAAATTTTTTCTGAATAAAGAAAATGTTTAATGTCTATTCTCTTGACATTTTTGCACTTTATTTTCAAGAAAATTCTCATATTTTGATTTTAAAAAATTAGCATTTATTATGAATTAGTGAAATGTCGATGTGCGTCTAACAACTATTGAAAACCAGTAACTCCTGAATTTTAACATGCCGGGACGCAAAAAAACCTGTTAAAAAAATAGTTATTTTTTCAACTAAATAAATATTTTCTTCTGTTAGCTACTACTTGATTTTTGAAAAAAACAAAAAAAACATTTGCTTAATGTGAAATCAGTCCTGTTTTAAATAAGAAATTCTCGTAATTCACGTAACGTATATGTCACGCTAGGTCAACATAGATTATAACATAAATAAAATAAACGCTCAGGATTTATGGATTTTATGGTTAAATGAAATGTACCTAACATCGGTTATACTACGCTAAACTTACACAGAAATGTGAAAACAAGTTGATGAATTTAAATCGTGCAGTAAACTATGTATATCATAGAAATATCGAGAAAAGTTAATAAAAACAAAACAGAACTAAAATAGGAAATTTCATGGTTCAGAAACACCACCTTGGAAACACCTTATTTTTTCTGACAGATTAAAAATTGTGAATACTAGTTCTTGTAGAAACTACTAAGTATAAAAAATAAATACAAAAAAATTCCACATACTATTTTCTAGCAAACTTGAAAAGGTCATTTACCTCTTTTTTCCAATAAAAAAATCCACAGAATTAACAGAAGCAATGGACAAGAAATTAATTACATATAGTTATCTAATATCATCGGGCTGACAAATAGAGGGTTTTTAGTTTTCCGTCCAGTGAAGTCAAGTGTGAATTAGTTATTTAAAAAAAAACATAAAGTGGGGTTGATACGGATATCTATTTGTTCCTGGGACCTGAACTGTGTTAAAGATTTCAAAATATATGGTGTTGACACATTAACAAGTTGGTGTGTTGAATGTATAGTTTGAGAACAAACAGCACGAAATCTGAGAGTAGTTACTGAGTTAATCATAAGCTTTATTAATTAGTCAATGCAACAAAATGAAACGGTATTAAGAACTAAGAATTGGACAAAAATGAAAGAGGGCAAGGTTACTTTTCTCTTGTATCTGAGCCCATACAAATGGAGCTCATAAAAGTTTGCTATAGAAAATAACAAACTTGATTTCAACTATCAATGACGTTCGGATAGAGTTTTAATAATGAAATAATATTTCTTTAAGACTTATGATTGAATTTCGAAATGAATGCATAATAAAATGACCAGGGAATTTCGGAGAAGAAAATTATTTACTTAAACTTTTAAGATCCAAGTTTACACAAGTTGTCATTCTTGTCGGAATTAATATTTTCAGAGCGAATTCTAAATACGAAGAAATAAAGGGAAAAAAAATAACATACGAAGGGGAAAAAAATCGGGCTCAAACTTAAGCAGAGTTAGTAAAATATCATTTTAACTTTGAGATACATCCAAAGTCTATCGACGTAAACGGATATTCTTTAAATATTGTAAGATCAGTATGATTCTTTGTTGTGATTGCTGAATACCTACAAAAATATATGAAACAAAAAAAAGCGTTTTTTTTTTTTTTTTTTTTTTTGAGAGAGAGAGAAGGCAATCGTCTTTCGCATCTAAAGATATTAATAATGAGGCTTTTATCATTGACCTTAGGTAATCTACTTTAGAATTCTTAGATAACTTTAAATCCTAACAATTCAAAGGGCTCCATGCGTACGACTAGAAAAATTTTAAAAAAAGAAAAAACTTCCCGTTTTTTAAGACCAGGGAAACGCTCTAACAAATTCAAGCAAATTAAGAGTTTGAACTTTGTGATTTAAGAATTTAAAATATTTAAGAGTTCTCAAAAGTTCCCTGCAGTATAAAATTAAAACTATAATTTTCTGAAAATACTGCTTTGCAAATACAATTTGAAAATTAAATCACATCTTAAAAATATACCTAGTTGAGTTTAAAAAAAAAACAATTTAAATATTAACATTTCGGTAAAAAAAAAGACTAAAAATAACTGGTTGCTCATCATGATCCTATTTTCTTACCAATAAAATACATTCTAGAAACAAATTCAGTTTCAAGCATAAATAATTAATGCAGTTGTTTATGATAAATGGAGTCCTAATTATTACAAGTTTATTGCAATTCATCATTGATTCGTCGTTTTATTAACGCAGAAAATGTTGATTAGCTATTAATTACGTTATGACAACATTTTATACTTAAAAGCATTGTCAGAAAACTGCAAAAATCAGTGACTTCTGTTTAAGGGAAAAGTTCTTCACAATAAGAAACATTACTTATTAACTATGAACTTTTCTTTTGTCATTATAAAAGATTATTTAAAATAAAATAGACTTTTTATCACAGAAGTTTGATAGTACAGAAATTCGAAACCCTTTTTCGAAGAGAGGAAATTTTAATTTTATTTTATTTTATTTAAATAAATAATGAAAAAGTTTTTAAATTGGTTAATATTTTCCAATATTATATTATTTTAATAATATAATATTGGAATTTCTAATATTATTTTAATAATAATTGTTCAATAAACAGCATAAGAAACTTCAAGTGTGCATAACCTGCTTTACAAATAACCGATTTCAGTGCAAGTTATCTAGTTTGGATACCTAAACATATCACACTAACTAGAAAGCTCTGTTAACCGTGTAATCAACTTTTGCTCAGCACGTTTGGAAATTGATACATTTTTTTTCATAGATATAGGTAATATCATCCATCACATCTCAAGTAATTACAAGACGAAAAATGTCGCCATACTTAGCCCGTGTATGACGAAATATCTCGTCCTATCCAGTGAACAGATAAAGCGAATTAAACTACATTTCGAGAGCAGTTTTACAAATAAATTTAATTTCCTAGTATTTGAGAGGGGTAGAAATTAAATTAAACAAATTTATTTTAGTTTTAAAAATTCTGTTAAATGTTCTATAAGTTGTAAACAATTAACGGTGTATATAAAGTGTTTCGAACAAGATTTTTTTTTTTTGATAACAGATACTAATACGAAATTCTTTAATGCAAACAAAGCAAAAAATAAAGAACAACTAATATTTTTTTTAAAATTATTATAATTCAATGAAAAAAAATCCAATTTTAGTATTAATAAATATCTTATGTGAGTTAGGTATGCACGCTTTAAAAAATAAATAACAAATGAATTATTATAAAGAGGTTTTAAAGCGCTACCTCTTTTAGAGCTTAATTAACAAATAATAACGTCATGTTTGGTAGCAGAATTAGTACAGCACGATTTTATTTATTTTTACTTGCAGACATACAGTATCTAATAGGGCTCTGCAGATAAATCTTTTTCATGGTGTTTCAAATCAATACAGCATTTCAATTGTCGTAGCCTCATGAGACAGTTTCAAAGATTTAAAATGTACGTTTCTAAAATTTCCTCAAAAACTTTTAATCACTCGTAAACACCATTTTCATTTCATGAAATCATAATAAAATAATAATTGGGATAAATTTCAATGCTGAACTTTTATGCAAAAGAGCAAAAGTGACTACACAGCTCATATGGCATTGCTCATATATGCTCATATACTATATTACTTACATTACTCATATGGCATTTTATGGCCAAACGCATATGACATTACTAATCCAAGAGCTAATAAAATCAAATAGCGTTATAACGAAAATTTTATTGAACCAGCAAGGGAGCTTTCAATCTTGAAGTTCCAATGCGTAGGGGAAAATGTACTCTCTTAAAGGGAAAAATTTAATAAATTTGTAAATGAAAAATAACACAAAAATCTCAACTCTCACTTACAGGTTGATCATATATAAAATTTTTCTACACATTTTTTTTTAAAAAATATGTAGAATTTTTGTGAATGTTCAGAACTATTTATTTTAGCGTAATTATAACCGGACTTAGGATCAAACCTTTTCTCACCAAATTCGTTTATCTATCAAAATTACATCGACGTTAAAGCAGAGAGAATCTATTAGCTTTTTATTGATCTAAATTTGGTTATTAAAATTTACACTTTTTATCCCACCTTTGAGATTTCGAGATTCCGTCCCACCCTTCTTATATTCCAATCTAAATGTTCAATATTTCAGAGTGGAGGCTTTAGCAGAGGTGCCAACTTTCCAAACTAGCTTTAAAAATCAGAGGAACACAATGTATACAGTAAGTGTTATAGCAATCTTGCTATAATTGCTATAAATGAGAACTCAAATTATAGCAATTTCATGGTGTCTATACAACTTCATTCGATATATGTATCTAATATTAATAAAATCATTCATGAGTTTACTATTAAATAAAAAGTAATTTTTATAAAGTACTAAATTAAAAATTATACAACGAGGAAACTTTATACTTCATTAATAGATGGTTCAATTAAATTGATTAATTGGAATCAATGTTAAGGCTTTTGGTTAAACAAAAACTAGCCTTTTTATCATCTTGCATTTAAGCCACTAAAAATGTTGGCTGACAGCATTTCAGATTTGAGTTTATGCTTTTCCGTAAGTTTCAGAACAGCTCGTTGAAAGGATGATATTTCTTTCCTTATTTTATTTCTTCCTTCCATTAGAACGTTGTTTTCTATTTATTGTTTTAAAAACTGTTTAAGGGGTAGTAAAAAATTAGATTAGTTGCTGACAAAATTTCATAGCACTTGGTAGTTATGTTGAAAATAAACTTAAACAGATAGCGAGAATTTACAAAGGTCGTAATTTTTATTAGTTAACCGTGACAGTGAAAGCGTAATAATAACGGGTATATCGTAATTGCTGACACCTCTGCCTTATTAGTAATACACTCTCTCGATACAAAACTACAAAGAACTAAGTTTATCCCCTTATCTCCGCTTTGGAGCCTGTTTCGAATACTAGAAAGAATAAAGCATCGCGCTCCCTGTGGCACCACAGCCTCATAATATGCGCAACTTACGCACCACAAAAGGTTTTGATTGCTAAATGGTAAGAGTGTACTTTACATTTAAATAAATTTCTAACCTCAAAACCTTCATTTTCTTGTTTAACACTTAAAGAAAAATACGATTTTGAGCTGTGGCAGAATAGTTCCACAAGTTGCGCGATGTCATTGCAGAAGCTTATTGCGAAAATTTGCCACATTTTTATTCAGTTGAGAAATTTATTTTAGTAGTACTAATTTAAAAAACTACATTTTTAAAAATTCTTCAGAAGAAAATTTTTGCACGGGCTTAGCTTTTTCCTTATATAGCTTTTTACATATATAAGTTGAATGTAACTCAGTAAGGATCAGTAAAATACTTATATAAATCATGAAAAGTGATAACACTATATAAGTTTTCTTTTTCTTTCAGTGCTTAACATGGTTCGGAACTATATAAAGTTTACTTCCCTCCAGTTATAATTATAACAATTTACAATATTAATTAAGGTTAAATAATTAATTTCAATTGAATTATTTTCAAATATGGCTGCACTAATTGAAATAATGAAACTTCCGTCATCATGAACGTGGATCAATAAGTTGCCATGCCACTTAAATGGTGGTCCATCAAATGTTGAAATGTAATCACTCTTTTTCTTTTAGCTCGTTTCACAATAAGCATCAATTCTAACACGTGATTCGTAACCCCTTTCTTCTTAACTCTTTCCAACTACCAAACCAATTTCAACATCATAAACTCTAATTTAATTTGTTAAAATCCCATCTAGTAGAAAATGGATATTTAAAATTTTTAATAACATCATTAAAGGTGTAGTTAAAGATTGAGGAAACAGAAGTTACAAAATAAATGCAAAACTAAAATTGTAAGAATCAGTCGCAGATTCATTTACACATTTCATTACACCATATACATTTCGCAAAATGGTACAAAAATATGTTCATTTTATGATTGTGTATGATTGTATATATAAAGCGATGCGTATTGAAATAGGCCCATCACAGTTCATTACTGATTTAGTAGCAATTTCCCCAATAAGATTTTGTATATTAAATGTTGTGACATTGATTGGAAAGTTGGTTTAAAAAATACCGGAGCTGAAAACTTTTGTTAATTGGAAAAAGTCGAAAATCGCACAACATTAAAAAGCTTTGCGATATGCCGAAAAGTATTAAAAATTAAAATTATGGGGGATACCAATCTGAAGGAAGGTACAATAGATGGAAGGCACAATACAATAGAAGGTACAATAGATTTGCTTAAATATCTGCTAAATACACAGCATTAATAAGGGTCGCCGCTTGTCATTGATAAATTTCTAATAAGAGAAGAAATATTCTTATAACGAATTTATTCAAAAACTTAATTTCTTAGTACTTATGACTGCAAAATAATGATCATTGTCACTGTATAGATTTCGGTCCTTTGGATATTATAATAGCTTAAGTAAAACTCTTAAAGTCGCAACTTTAAAAACATGATTTTAAGTCAGTGACAAATATTTCTCTGCTTCTATTCGTTTTCTTTGTCTCCAGAAATATTTTGTTTAGTATTTAATGGTTTTTAATTTATGATTTAGATTCAATCTTGCAGAATCGATCAAAAACTAGTTTTCAGATTAGAAATTCGGTACATAGAGATTACTTATTAATATTTTTTTTCTAATTGAATGTATTAATAAAAATGAAGTACCTCTGGAATTATTACTTTTAATTAATTTTCCTGTCGCCACGAGTTGTTACCATAGAACATAATTCTGAACCCCATTTCCCCGAATACAACCGTCTTGTATATGTTTCCAATCATCTTTTCATGGAACATTATTATCGGTAACTGCCGCATTTTTATTCTTTATTCTTTTTTTTTTGTTGTTAAAAACGTTTAACTTACAAAGAATAGGATATACCAAACAGTTAAAAAGCTTTGGCAAAGTTTGTAAGGGAAATGTCGAAACGAAATGTTGAAGAAACATTTTGTAAATAGTTTTATTTTTGTGTGACTGCAATACGCATCGCTTTATTTCGCTCTGAATTTAGTTTAGAGCTGAAGAGGTCACGAACTTCTTTTTTCTCCCTATAATCCCTGAAAAAAATCCATTTCCCTTTAAATGACGAGATGGAGCTGCTTGATCGACTCAATTACTTTCAAAAAAAAGTATTTAGACATTAAATACGATGTAAATTACCCTAAGCGCGCACGCGTAGATTCAATTTTAATTTAAAATTCATGGTCAGAGTAAATGAAATTCATGAATAGATAAGGTTAAAAGATTGTGAGAGGTAATAAGAAAGAGGTGAATAAAATAGAATACTTGAAAATGCATAATCGATTAAGAAATCATTTAACATTTAATTAAAAAACTGTTTTATTAAAATGTAAAATCTCTTTACTGTGGGGTCTACTTTTTACTTTAAAAACTGTCAGACAAATACAATTTCACTACCTCTCATTAGTTCAATACATCCCTTTTTTCTCTCTTCTTTCTAAGGAATACACACTAACTATTGAATGAATATAATATTTTATTTAAAGAAGAAGCTATTGCATAACACGATATGCTTAATGGCAACTGGCCTGTAGGATGGTCAAGAAGCTGACATCAAGTAAGAAAGTTTAGGTTCAAATCCTGGTTCTTTCCTTCCCTTCTTCGTATTATCTGTCCCTTCTATTGTGAGAGCAACGTTGGCCCACCTCATATGGTACCCCTGAGAAGAGAGTGACCAACACATTTGCCCATCTGATACCCTAATGTCAATAATTCGGGTGGGTATTAGAAAAAAATTTGTTCAGTTGAATTTTCTCTCGAATCTTTTTCCAAAGTAGCCACACTTCTGTCATTGATCACTACCCTCTTTTATTATCGTTTCGTAAATGCAATTGTATTCCGATTGTATTGAATCGATGCCCACGCGATTTCAGCTTTGAAAGTTTAGATCTTTGATGCAACTATAAAGACATTTGAACTTGAGGTCCTCGCTCGTCTTCTTTTCTTTTTTTAAGAGTTCTTTCCTTCACATTTCTAATTTTCTTCACATATTTGTAATTGTTCAACTTGTAGAATGTAATATTTTAGTTGCAGTATATTGAATATCAAATAAATACTGATCTGCTCTCTACAATCCCGTCTACTTCCAGAAGATCACAGCCCCCAAAAAGTCGTTCATAACAGAACCCTCCTTGATTAGCAAATAAAATGGGCTCATCTACAGCAGACGAGTCAAACTGAACCAGATATAGTGAAGTTTTCCAATTCTTCTTTCTTCGTCGTTAATTCTTCTTTCGTCTTCGTTCTTCTTTCAACAATTTAATCCTTATGTGTCTCTTTTATTTATCTGCCCCAGAAGTAATTTTATTGCTGACCCGTAAGACAATGGAGAAGCTCGATTGTAGATATCACTAGTTTTCTTTCGCTTTCATAACTCCAGCAAAAATTTGAAGGATGATGTTTTGGATTTTTGGATATCTCCCTTTTATTAACATTTTCCTATTTTCAGGTTTTCGAAAGTTGTAAATGTTCCGACAAACTCTTGATAGTTCTTTTAAAAAATATTGGAAATTTTTTTTTCAGAAAGTTAATCCGTTCAATTCATTTACAGGCTAATCCGCAAAGTTTAATCATAGAAATTTTTGTAAATTAAGAGCTTGGAGCAATACACACTTTTCTTCCTAAACTTGAACTTTTTTTCCAGACACACTTTAGAAGTTTCAAGAATTTTCACTAGGAGACAACACAACAGCGTCCTATAGCCTGTATATTTATTACTAAACGCACTCTCCTGATCAATATAAAATTTATCTTATTAATTAACCCCTTTCAAATGAGCTATTTTAAATTGATAATTGCTTTAAATGAATTCAACTCTACGGGAGCAAAAATTTTCGTTTGAAATAAAAACAAATTATATCCCTTGGAATCTCTCTAGAACAGTCTTCTTAGTGAAGTTCGTCGACAATAGCTCATTGAGCAGCTCTAGTACGACGCAAATAAAGTACTATTATTTCCCAGCTTTGCTTGAAACTTAAACAACATACGCACATTCTTCAAACTTCACGCCAAACAACTTACAACGTTCCTGTCTATGATATAATTATCAAATGCATTTCTCTCAACAATTTCTGCTTTGTGTAAACGTTCAAAATTAGTTTGTCTACTTTTACGACCAGGGTTCAATGCGTAAAATAAGAAAGATATCATTGGGAATAACTTTTGTTCTATTGATCAGATTTTCTAAAACTAAGTTCCAACCATAATGGTTTAAAGGGGTTGTCTTAAGTTAACCCTAGAAATGAAGTTACAGAAATAAACACAAAAACGTATTTCCTGACTCTGGAATAAATGCCGTTTTTTTAATAACCGTCGTTGAACAGCCTTCCTAATTTTGGGTTTATGACTATTAGTCTTCAACTTCGCATCCTTGTAATTTCTTCTGAACCAATCCAGAAGACAAGGAAACTTCTGGATCAGTACCACCACAGGTATGATTTGTTATGGGAAAATGGAGGACTTTGCGACTGCAGATTTTACATGCATCAGTCACCATTTACTCAGCGGAAATTCTTCGGCCAGCGGAGATCAAACTCACAAACCCTCTTGGGCATGAGCCCAGTACCCTACCAACCAGGCTATTCCGGTCCAGTTGATGCTATTTGGAAAATATCATCGCAATAGTTTGGTTAGGACAGCGGTTTAAAGTTTGAGTCCCTTCATTCAAAGTTAAGTTATGCGAAGCAATCCAAAATAGTGCTTGACAATAAATTGATTCCATACTTTTTTAATTTAATGACGGGTCTAATTAAAGTAACATTTGTAATTAATTTCGATTAATTTAATTCAGCGAATCTTCTAACATTTACAAATAAAACAAAGTAATTTAATATTTCAAAAAGCACCATTTTAATAACTAGAACTAAATATTGTCTCTCGGTTACATGTTTTTTCAGAGAAAGTGCGTTTTTGTGTCAGAATCTCTAAATACAAGTTAAACATTTGAGGTTGCCTTTTCAACCAATATGATTGGTGTTCAGTTTGTGAAAATCCAGTAATTAGAGCATAAGTTATTCCTTGTGATATCTCTCATTTTGCACCGTACAACATAAAAACGGAAGCGAACTTTACAAACAGCTACAAGATGTGATAAAATATTGCAGATAACGCATTTTGTTTGTTCAGAATAAATGGAGATGTATTGAAAATGAGAGGATAGTGTATATAATGAGGGGGCAAAAATAAAATCACTTCTTGAACTTTCGAGGATAACTTTTTCATATCAAATTCAAAATTCTGTGATAATAAGAGAGGAGATAAAGGGCACCCCAGAGAAGGAAAAAACATACATTTAGAGTATGCAGTAAAATTTTAATTAAAATAATTGAACAAAAGTTCGCGTGGAACAGTACAAATGTAAAGAACCACCAATGACAGCGATACACTGATCCCAGTGCAAAGGATGATGTAAATATCTTCCAGGTTTCTACCGGACAAAGTTCCAAGCTAACCTGTATTTCGTTGATACACCATAAGCTTTGACCTTCATGATAATATTTTAAGAGACCAGAGACAGGAAAGTCACATAAAGAGAAATCGAGGTTGTAAAAGGAATGCTACAGGACCTTCCATTGAAATTTCACAATCATTGAGTTTTCTTGGTGACTTCAAGGAAGTAGTTCAAAAGACATTTAAAAATCACAAAAAGAAACTGACTCGAAGAATATACTCGTAGCCACCGTTGGGCAAACCTCTACTTATATACATTTTAATTGTTTCAATTTTAAATACTTTTGCTCCTTCGCTATCGTAGTTGGAGCGAGCAGGTACCGATATCGAAATATTGGAATTGGTTCAGTGATATAATCTAACCCAATCTACGCGGTTTTCCTATCTTGGAGTAACAGATCCATGATTTCATCGCTGGTGGTCTTCCCTTATGGCCTCCTTGAACTTAATCATCTCTTTTGGGGATTCATATTAATGAAATTAGAACTCCTTGGCAAGTGATATCCAAAATATTTAGAGCATCTGTATAAATATTTTCTTGAGCCAATATCACTTGCGGAAAAATACATCTGCAAAAATTTCGAAATGGTTGACCTAGACGCGGTTGAATAGTTGAAAAAGTAGGCTGTAACCACAAACAGTATCTCTCAGTTGAATTTTGTTGAAGTTCATAATTGCACCATTATTTGGAAGTAAAAAAATACAATATGGAAGAAACAATAAAAGCACACGCACAAAAAAATTTAACAAGAGCTTCCATTAACACTTCATTTTGGGTATTTTTTGTGAGAACGAACGGAATTTAAAAATATTCTTAAATATCTCTACATTTTTGCTCAAGACTTTAAATTTTTACTGCATATTATTTGACAGAATTTTATCATGATATGAAAAATAAATCCCCCGAAAAATCAATGAGTGATGTCTTTTTACCCCGTCATGTAACAATAACAATTATTAAAACAACGAATACTTACCCACATTGTTTTCCATTTATAATACGAATTATATTACCGCAACGAGAGTTAACAAAAATATACGATAACAAACCACAGAAGAAACTATTTCAAACAAAACTTGACGCTATAAAACTTATTAGTTTTATGCTTCGTTGCCTCGGTTTTCTAACACTCAAAATAAAATGAATGTTTATAAATATGGTCTTAATAGATTAGTCAAGAAACCGGACAAAAATTTGAGTCCAAAACCTATGAAAGTTCGGGAAATTTGGTTTTGGCTATAGAACCCAGAATTGAAAAATAAAGTTTATTAGCAGCTGGGGATACACTGGCAAAAAAGAAAAAAAGGACTATAAATTAATTTGCATATGATTAATTCAAAAAGTAAAAATTTTTTTAGATTGTTTTATGAATAACAATCTTAGAATTAGGTAAAATGTGACGCTGTAGAATTTGCAGGTCTAGAGCGGAATCTAGTTCTGATTTTTTTCTATGGAGTACGTATTAATTAAAATGGAATAAAATAAACTGAATTTTTTTTTTTTGGAAAAATAACAGTTACCTTCGAGAAGGTAATATCAAAACAACATAATTATCTATTTTAAATGGAATAGTATGA
This sequence comes from Parasteatoda tepidariorum, assembly GCF_982258835.1. Classification (NCBI taxonomy): domain Eukaryota; kingdom Metazoa; phylum Arthropoda; class Arachnida; order Araneae; family Theridiidae; genus Parasteatoda; species Parasteatoda tepidariorum. The sequence continues at coordinate 110,508,926 of NC_141762.1, forward strand.
GAAATGCTTATGCATCATTTAAAATTATTATTGTTGGAAAATATCTGTATATAATTTGGTATTTTGCTACCTTTTTACTTGAAATTTTACAGTAAGTAATTTCACAAAAAAACCTGAAATATTTACGAGGTGAAAAAATAGCCTAACTACCGGAACTCCTATTATTTCATCCCAAAAAACCCTATGGTTCCATGCGTGAAACCAGAAGGCCCGATCAATTTTATCTAAACTAAGTAGATAGCTTCATTTCTATTGAGTAATTTAAAAAAAAATATTTAACTGTGATCAAAATATACATTTTATGTTTAAACTAAACTAAACTAAACTCAGTGGCACGACAGCCCATAGAGGGTCAAGGCCTACTGTGCCCATCTCAGTTTTCTTGACCTTGGGCTCTGGGGTGCAGGAGCAGATGTTCCGGTCAGGTGGTCCAGCCGAACGCGGAACCCCCAGTGTTTAGTTCCCAAGCATGCTTGGTACTCATTTATCGACCCACTGAAGGGATGAAAGGCTGAGTCAACCTTGCCCGGCCCGAGAATTGAACCAGGGACCTGTGGCACGACAGCGCAAAGCGCTACCGCTCAGCCACCGAGCGTCTTATGCTAAACTTCCAGTTCGAAAAAAAGGAATTGTAAATACAAATTGTAGAAATTTCACGAATCTTTTCTACTTATCAGAATGTGAAACTGAGCTCTTCATTTCAAGTCAGATTAACTTTTTTTACCAACTAATTTTCAATCTTAATGAAATTTGATATTAAAAACCCAAACGATTAAGTTATTGTAAGATATTTTTTTAAGAAATTCATTTAAAAATCGTCCAAGGTAAAAATGGTTAATTAAACGCTTGTAAAAAATATTTAAAGAGCGTTGAAAAAAATGTCTTACAAAGTTGGGGGGAGGGGAGAGCCAAACAATTTTAAAAGCCCATGCTCGTTTTATTTTTTTTCTCCTTTGCTAAAGTAGCTCTACAATAAAAATCCTACTCATATTAGTTTTTGACATTAAAAAATTTCATAGTCAGATATGGCATTAAAGAATTTTTACATATTATCGAACTTTATCAATCTCTTAATTGAATAACTAAACTTTAATGTGAAATTATTTTTGAGGGGAAAAAATTGGTTTAGTGGGGAGGCGGGAAATCAAGCAAACTTTGCTCGAGGTAGGTGAAACACCATAATCAAAAATGACATTAAGAGACTCATACTTTAGAACTATCTTTTGACTAAACTATTTTGACCATATTGTCTAGATAGATATAATTCAGAAACGGTGCCAATGATCTCAAGATTGAGGCACCACATATTTTAAGAACCGAGCCTCAGAAGAATGAATTACATGATCCGCTCGTTAAATCAAGGAACTCGTTAAATCTGAGTTGCAAGCAATTATCAAAAATAGAAGCTTTAATCGAGCCAAAGAATTATCGATTTCAAGGAAGTAGGAAATCAAAGATCATAATTTTACTCTTTCTTTAAAAATTTAAATATGAAAGCAGTGTATTCACAATTTTACTATTATTATCACCATCACATGGATAAGCCACTGATGTCAAAAGCAGCGTTGAATACGAAACCATATTATTAAAGTCACGTCTTTCTTATCGTCTCATACATTTGCTATTATATCTTTAATTATCAACCCCTTCGGTCTACTTCCACTGACCATACATGAATCGGGCCTATCCGACTCTAACGGACCAAGATCACCTGGGCATGATCTCAATTCGGTGTTCTGTTATCAGCACAAATATAGTTCGTTCACTAGGAGTTGGTCCTTAGCTCCACCTCATCAGACGCAGAGTTTATTTTAGAGCGTGAGTAAAGGAAACATCTCCGTGCTTAAAATTGAGACAACCCTTAATGTGCGCCAAACACAAACAGTGAATTCTTTTTCAGCCACTTACATCGCTTTATCATCTTCTACCATACCATTCGTTACTCTAGCTAATTAAATATATTTTAAATTTGGAAACTGCTGTTTTCCCACCTAAATGTCTCTAAAAGGTCAAATTATTCACTCAAAAGAGAGAAATATCAAATTTATGAAATATTTAGTGTTAAAAAAATGCACATAAATATTACGAAATAAATATTTTTGTCATACGATAGCCAAATAGCAACCTTTTCATGATTATTCACATTCGCCTCACAAAATAGCGAAATAGTATCGTCTGATACCACGTGATGAAGGCGGAGCAAACTCCTGGTGAACAAACTATTCTGTTGGAACGTACTGGCCGAGGGATGCGCCTCTCTCTTCAACCGGTTCCAAAGGGGTTAAGAATGGGTAAACAATAAATTACTCCCTCAAAAGGGGCGAAAAACGGAATTTTTACGTTATATTGATGTTTGCTGTATGTACGATTTATTTTCTTAAGAAAAAAGAGTAACTTAAAACTTTTTAAAGAAAATCAATATAACCTTGAAAATGAAGCCGATTAACCAGCAATAATAGATTAATCAGATACGGTGGATTTGACTGTATATATCACATTTAATTATGATAAATAATGGATAACAAATAATGTAAAAATGTACTTATCTTTATCCAGCTCAATCTACAGAGGGAATAGTCCATCATGCAGCTCCAGTGCGATTTAAATAAATAGACTAATCCAAATAGAGGCGTGCAGAGAGTCATCCCATTCCTGTCTGCAAGACAAATACAACAAAAATCAATTAACATAAATAAAAAGACAAACACTATTCTTTAAGGTTTAAATGGGTTTTTCCTTGGCGAACAAAAAGAAAGGGGCGAGCCCAAATGATCAGAAAGTCGGGTCCCCAATCGTGGTTGCCGGGAGAAAAGTGTTGAACCAAGCAGACTCCTCAATTCTGCTTTTAACATGTAAAGTCTATGGCGGGCTTCTCATGCTTTGAATCGAATTTTCTTGTTTAAGAATTGAAGTGATCAATTAAAAAAAAAATACTAATAATTTTTTCAATCTTTCCTATCCACGAAAATGTAGGTCAATTTTTTTTATCTTTATTACTTTTTCGTAATATTGTCTTTGAAACTCAAGTCACTTTCTACCTTTGAGTAAGGGAGGAAGGCAACTTCCACCGCCAAGTTCATCCTCCAAGAGATAATCTTCTCTGTAGGTGGTGAAAATCTTTCTCTCTCTGTCCTTTTGAGGAGCTGATATGGGGATCGTTCGTTTTAAAAACGGATAGCTAACTTTTTAATTATAAGTTTGTAATTTATTATGAAAATTATATTTGCTGATAATTCTTTCATTCTATAAGCATTTTATTTATTTAGTAGTAATAATTTTCCTGCTTTTATTCATTTTGAGAGTGGAATTTATTTTTTGAATACATTATTCCTCCTTTTTTAAAACATTCTTCCTTGTTTTTTAAAGATGTTTCATAATTAAAAAATTTAGCTTCAGAATAAAGTGAGATTGATTAAAATCGAGACAATGACGTAAAGATCTTCCAATATAATATAAAGCATCACAAAACTGCAGTTTTCCTCTTTTTTTAAAAAAATATATTTTACACTCATTTGTAGGTTTAAAAAAACATTTACATTAAAAAAATTTAAAAGGTTGCACTTTTTCCATTCCATAAATAGTTTTTAATTACTCCAATAGCTGGGATAGTTTGCTTTTCCAACTTAAGGAAAAAAATAACGCGTACACAAGACCACACATCATCCAAACATGAACAAGCACTTAGCCCTGTTTTTAGGGCTTTATTGTAAATACACAAGTACATTAAAGTATTATGAAATTTTTATTTAAAGCAGTAAATGAAGTAAAATATGAAAATATACGCATGCATTGTAAAATTCTTTAAACGAACATTAGTGGACATAATTAATATTCACAAGAGAAAAATACAAAAGGTATCAAAATATAATGAATCTCTGCTTAGGAACGCAACACTGAAAATATTGTAACCAGTTTGATTGCCAGATGAAATAGAAAGAATGAGAAATGTGATTATTATAAACACCACGAAATTTCATCACGATCAATTAAAGAATAAGTTGTAATACTTAGAGTTAAGCTTCTCTTTGTTACTTCAGACAGTCAAACTGGTTTCGATGTTTTCAGACCTGATTCCTTAGTTGATTCACTAGATTTTGAAACTATTAGTCTTTTTTTATTGCTTTAACATTAGTCTGTAATTCCTAATTAATACACTTTTTAAAACTTTTTTTCACAATATACCAAAAATATATATTAAGAGTAGTATTTATTTGGCCAAGTGTTTTTCATTTGGTTTATTTAAAATGAGGGATTCAACAATATTTTACGAACATAAATAATTAAACCATTGAAAAGTATTTCATGAAAGATTTTTGTAGCTATTAACTAATATTTTCATTGAGCAAATTCAAAGAGTCAGATCCCTTTTTGTCCGACACCTTGGATTTGAATAAAACTCGGGCAGGGTGAGTTGACAAATCTTTCAACAAAAAAAATCGAGACTTAAAAGATCGAGATATTTTTCGTTTCGATTTCAGACGGGGGATTATGAAGCCTGAAATTGAGAATATCGTGCAAAATGCAGCAGAGTTATACATGGGAGTGCAAGAATCTCACCAAACCCAACACAGTATAAGTACATAGGGACACGCATGTTTTCGTCAAGCATGTAAAATGATTGGTGCTTTCATACGCTGCGGACGACTGTACGCCGAAATGCATTATGTTTAAATGAACTGTAAAAACGTTAATGTGAAAACTATGCTTTTGCATAATACATGGCGAAAATTGCCTTGGTAAAGAAAAAATCCCAATTTTGAAAAGGGAAAATGAAACACTTTTTAAAAACACCGAAGTAAAAAAAACATCAAGTAAAAAAAGGACTTTCAAAAAACAAAAATCAAAAATAAGCCCCACTAACCGTTTTTTAAAAACTCTACTTACCATGTTGGGGGATGTTGATTGAGTAAGTAATTCCACCATGTTATGGAATTTTTTACTTGAAAATCACCCAAGCAATGGACTTGAATATAAAATGACATACGTGCATAGATATTAATGGTTATAACTTCTTTTCTATAGATGTACCGGTTTCAAAAATTTTGCTGGGTTCGTGCAACCGGTGAAAATTGAATATATTACCGAACCGGTTTTGGGTACTCGTCAAAATTTTTGTAACCTCACCGATTCCGAGTACCTGGCAAGAGCTTTGTTTCCCGGTCTATTCCAGGTATCTGGTAAAATTTGGATCTATAACCCATTTGCTTTAGGATACCCAACCTCCCTTTAAAGCATTTATGCAGGCAGAATAAAAATTGTAGATCATTGTGACTCAGGGGATAGAGCACTCTCCTCCCAATGAGGTGACTCTGGTTCACATACCAGCGATGGCTGGTCTATTTGAATTCCGCACCCGGCTTGCAACGACCTAAGAGCTGACGTAAAATATCGTCAGTGGCAGACGGATCATAGTTCAGAGTCTCCTTGCCATCAGTATAAAAGTGGGAGATTTTCGTGGTTTTCCTGTCCATGTAACGTAAACGCAGGTTAGTTCCATAAAAAAAACGCCTCCACAAAGGCAAATTTCTCCTAATTCCTGATCCAGGAGTTCCCCTGTTTTCTGGATTAGATTCAAAATTACAACTCTACAGAGTTAAACATTGGTAGTCGCAAATCCAAAACTGGTTTGGAAGCTCAAAGACGGTTACATAATATAAAAATAACAGAATTTTCTATCGAACAAACAATTTACAAGACTATTATTTATTGACAAGTAATTTACGAGATTTTACAAGATACGATTGTGATTCTTCAAGAAAAGAGTTATATGGGAGTTTATTGTGCACTTATATAAAAGGAAAAAAATTTCATCGATATGTATAAACTAAATTTAGATGAAGAAAAGTTATTAATAAAAATTTGATATGACTGGTTGATCAATCTAAATCTTTGCTATTACATAGAGACATTTCCTAAAAGTAGACTTAATAATTATTTTTACCTTTGAATTATATAAATGTTCAATAGCATTTATTAATATAGCTTCTGTAAAACGTAGGATATTTTATTATATTTTAGTAAAAATTATTTTAATACTATGATGATTTATTAAATGAAAAACGTTTTATTTAACAGAGTTTAATTTTTTATCAAACTGCCAATATAACATAATTTAAGTGCCATGATATCTTGCTTAATACAGTCTCAAACTTTTCGATACACGGTGGGAAATTTTATGTGATTCAATGTTGAACAGAAGATTCTTATTGCGGATTTGATGTTATTTATCATGATTTTGAACCCCATAACTTGAATCCCCGTACCTTGACCCCACATAGTTTGAATTTTAAATCACGAAAAGATAAATTCCTTCATCAAGCAACAAACAAGGGAAGTTTACTTGATTGAAAGCTTCACTCGCTTCAAAAATAAATACGAATTGGAAATAACAGTTGACGTGTTTCAAGCGCTCAAAAATAAGAGCCCGTTTTCAAGACTTACCATTCGTGAATCCGAAGAAACGAAACTGATTTGAACTGGTAGTGCGTGGAAATTCGTTTTACCCTGATTCGCCAAAGTGATTTTTCTTGTTCTGTTACTCATGTATTTTCTTCTCTCCATAACTATCTTTTTTCTTCTTCTTTTTTTTTTTAAAGTTTTTTCCTCACCTTCATTTTTTAGTTTTTCGTTACCTACTTTACGTTTTATTTATCAGATCAATTTTGTTTCTTCTCATCCACTTCTGGCAAAGTCTTAAAAATGCACACCTATTAGGCACTTGAAACAAGTCGACTGTTACTTTCAATTTGCATCTTTTTCTTTTGTATATTATTAATTAATGCCCCGACCAACAGAATTTCTAAACATTTTCTCTCATTATCTTGAACTATTTTAGGGTCAGTTGTTCTGCTCCGGAATTTTATTTTAAGATTTTTCTTTATACACAATACCGTTTTGAATTATTAAAACTATCATACGTTTGAATTTAATTTGAAAATACCCTAAATCTTTAATCCTTTCTTTTAATTTTTTCTCCTGCAGATCTCTTATTGTTTTTTTTAAACCAACCAATAAGAAATGGTAGCTCATAAACAATTTTATATTTTCTGTCGAGTTAAATTTGAATTCTCGAATTTACGATTCACTTTAGAGTTGTTGTTTTTTTCAGCAACATGGACCGTTACTGTCATAAATATACACACAAAAACCTTAAAATTTAGACAAAATGAAATTAATTTTGATAGTTAAACTAACGACGAATAACACGTTGGGTTTCGGGGATGATCAAAATAATGATGGCTTCATTGTGTGGAATCAAATATTAGGGTAAAAGACTTGCGCTCCAGGACAAAGAATACGTTGTCCTGGTGGAATCTGCAACTGAAGGCTATGGCCAACCTAAGGCTATCGTGCCAAATACGATGCTCAAAAGCACAAACAGATTTGCTTGCAGAGTAGCTTGCAAAAAAATCTAAAAAGTTTACACAGACACATTTTGAACACTACTACAAAACCTCGTCTTTTTCTAGTGAAGTTAATTAACTAAAAATTACAAAATCAAGTTGCATGTTTTTGTTTGCATTGATGTATGGTAAAGGCCATTTTGATTTTGTTATGTTAAATTAATCACTTCAGAGGTAAGTAAAAAATATGTGAAGTTGCAATAAAGCAATCTTTTTTTAAAAATATTATCGATCTCGATTTTCTTGAAACTTCGAATAGCTCTTTTAAAATGTCGAGTAGTATAAAGTAGCAGAAGGTAAAAATGAAGTTTTTGTTTCGTAAGCAACTCTAGATGCGTTAACAAAAGATGGTACGTACCATTTTAAGTCAATTTCGGAGAAAAATACATATGGTACCAGATATATAATCTTAATTTAGACTTAAATTAATGGGTAACGATTTATTAAGTAAATGTTGTAGCCTATTCATGCTGAGTTAAAAGTTTTTTTTAATTTATAAAGCTTATATTAAGTTTTTATTCGCCTAAATTGCAAAATAAAACATTTTCAGGCCTAAATTGAAACTGCAGCAATTAAATTTACAATCTATTTTATAAAAAAAGTTAATTGTTTAACATGTAGCATCACTTTTAATGTATTTGTAAGAATATCAATCTAAAAATTTTTATAGTACAGTCGGCAAAAAAAAGAAAAAAAGATATCACCCTGAATAACTGTCGTTCCTAATGATCGGATTTTCACGTACTTGGTTTCTGGGGGTGACTTCAACTATGTTAATTAACTAGTTCTAACTATTTATTAAGTTACAAAATCAGACACAAAAACGCACTTTCTCTGAATGAACATATATATTTTTTTGCATATTTAGAATCTTAACCCTCAAAATAGGGGGAGGGGTTGACAAAATTTTGAAAAAAATGGAACAAAATTTATGGAGCTATGAAGTTTTATATATTTGGCGTCGTCCCAAAAATAGGCCAAGAATTATCCCCATAGCAGAATTAGAAATTTAATATAACAATAGTCTAGCCTCGTAAGTAACAAGAGCGAAATACTCCGTTTCTAAGCAACCAAGTTGAGGGAATAAAAATAGAATGAAATTAAAACTGAAGCTATTCTTCGTTTTTAAATTAGCTCGAGTCAGAAATGTTTTTTTTTTTTTAACGAAAAATAGTTCATAGAAAAATATCTTATAGTTACCAGGCAACATATTTGTTTTTAATTGATTACTGCCCAAAAAATAAAAATTGGTTTAGTACTAATCTCCCTTAAAAATAAAATTTGAATTGATTTATAAATTATTTATTATTTTCCAAGATTTTAGTATTTGAATACATGAAACTTTTATAAGGCATCCTTTGTATTGAAGTTGTTTTTAACTTCTTCAAATATGAAGATTTTATACTAAAACCAAATGTGCATTAGTTTAATTATATACAGGGTTGTAACGCAAATCTCGAAAAAGATCCCGTAAAAATTATAAAATATCTAGAAAAAATTATAATGTTACGTGACATTTTTAAAAGATTGAAAAATGTATGTTTAATATTAAATGAAGGATTCATCTTTTTAAAAAATCGTTTCATTCTACCAAATATGTGAGTTACGTGGCCTTCTTTAGATAAAGATAATTTGCAAATAGCATCTTGATGTTTTTATGCATTCTGAAACGGATTTTCGTAAATTCATCCTCAAATGTCACTCAACATGTTCAACAGCTACGATTACCAAATATTGTTACTATAATTTCTTTGCTTTATTCCTTTTATCACAAACTTACTTCACGCTTCTTACCATCATTACATACATATATCTCATTCAATAGTCTCCTTTTAAAACAGAATTCGTAAGGTCCTTAAGAAACTAATAGTGGCAGCAAAACTAGATAATACTAAACAAACGAAGATAAATGCATTTTATTACGGTTATATTCACAACAGTATGAAATAATAAATTTCAATATACGACTTTAAGTATCTGGAAAAAAAATCTTAAGTTTCGAAATTTCAATTTCATAATTAAAAATAACTTTTATTTCAATATAGGTTCAACAGTTTTTTTTAAATGTTTTAAGGACTGCATGAACCCTGTTGAAATAATAATTTACAAATGTTTGTTTCTTCCAGCATAAGGTTTTGATCAAAATAAAGATCAAGAAAGATCCATTATGCTTGATATATATAAAACGGAAATGTGGAGTAGTTACGAGAAAACATAACTAAAAGTGGAAAATAAAACTGGAAAAACAACAGTGCCCCAAAAGTGAAATAGAAAATGACAATTAAATAAAAAAAACTAGAAAGTAGCCGAGAAAGGTAAACAGTAGCCGAGAAAGGCAAATCATAGCAAAGTGCATTTACACGTTCCCCTCAGAAATTGTGAGAGAACTAATGTCGGTTAACAAGAGAATCGGCATTCATATGAACAAAACAAGATTCCCATTTATCAAGATGAGCTGTTGCGACAGGAATGGTTAGAACTTGGGCATTATCGAAATTAAATTTAGCCCCAAGATGTGTAGCAATAAATTTATCGTATTCTTGAAAAGGGATTTCTATACCGTGTTCCTTTAGTCTAATTGAGTCCTTCAGTCTTCTGAGTGACCTGAACATTTACATCAAATGCTGTAATGTCAACTAAACATTTGCTGAAAACATGTCTACTTTTATTTACATTTTCATATTTGAAAATAATGAAATTTTTATCTTCTCGATTCATTGAATTATTCATTTAATGACAAAGTATATTAAATTATAATATTTAAAGTGATATTAAAATAAATTTTACCTGATACAGGATAATACTTATTATTTTACAAGATAATACTTATAGCTCTCAGATTGAAAAGAAGCATAATATATAATTTTTCAAACTTTGTTAAAAATTCAAAGCATTAAATTTTTTTATTAATTTATTTTTATTTTATTTATTTTATTTTAATTTATTTTACTTTATTTTTATTTATTTATTTATTTTTCGACTACTGCTCTGATAAAACATTTTTTAGGTTGTTAAACAATTTCGTGAAATTAGGGAAATTTCAAAAGTCGAATGCAATAAAATGACCCCTCTCCCCTGGAATCAAAGTTAAGTAGCTAGAAAGTCAATTATTTCAAACAAGTTAATTTCTCAACCTCATTCGAAATTTTTGGAAAATATATTTTTTATTCTTAGATCCAAAATCTATTCTAGATATGCTTTAGTGTATACTTAATAACGTATTTCAATAGAATTTTTATTATGCCCTTCATTCTTTTATTAAATAACTCTCGTTATATGAGTAAATGTATGAATCATAAATATTACTAGTGGGCTGCGCCCCCTGCTCGCTAACGCTCGCCAACCCCCGAAAATTGCTACGCAATCTTATATGGTTTGCTTCGCAAACCAAGCTCACTTCGCTCGCTACAAACTTAAGTACATTCAAATGCACAAAATTCTAAGAATTCAAAACAATCATTCAAATCCATATAACAGCTTTTTTTTAAAAAAAAAAAAATATTACATCTTTTTAGTAAACAACAAGTCATTAAAATAAATTTGAATTCAAATAAAGACTCATTGACTGAAACTCATTTTTCAATGAATAACTAATAACAATAATAAAACAAATAAATTCGTGATATAAATCAAAAATCGTCAAATAAATTCGTAATATATAAGTTCGTGAAAAAAAAGCGCTTTCGACAAAATACTAAACTAGAGATCTATCGACAAAGACTACTCACTTCTGCCAAGCTTAATAGTACGAGATTGCCGCAGCTGAATTGTTATTTCAGTTTCCATTTTTAAAAGCGCTATATGTTGAGCCACCTGAGCTAGATTTGGTATGTGACATTTTTAGCGGCAATCATTGGTCGATTTTCTAGCCATGCCATTCGAGAAGTTGTTATGAGGCTTTTTTTGTCGCCGTGTAAGAGAAATAAATATATAGATGGTAAACCGGGCTTTTCACCTCTTTTCCTCATCTTTCCTGCAACTCTCTTAACAAAATTAAAGAATAAGTTTAATTTCTAGTAATTTTAATAAGTTTATTTGTTTCCAACTGTTACAAGAAATTAAATGTTACGTCCAAACAGATTTCATCTCTGCGGTTAATTGTCACGTTTCAACTGAGCTTAAATGAAACGTTAACGTTCTTGATTTTTTCGGAGAAATAAAAAAACAATTTATATTTATAATTTCGAAAAAAATTTATTATAAATCTTCTTGCTAAACATGTTAATTACATTTATAAAATAATCTGTTATCCAAAAACCTCTCAATAAGTCTTATTTTAGCATTAAGAAAATTATAAAGTTAGAAAAAGAGAAATTGTTTGAGATTATTCTGAAAATAGCACAGTTTTGGAATATTTTTAAAATTTTCAATTTTCAGTATTTGCTGTTTAATAAAATAAGGCATATCCAGCATTTTCCTGATATAGCATTAACTTTTTTGAACTGTGGTAAATTTGACAAAAAATATTTGCAACTTTTAAGCAAATTTTTTCAACATTATCTTTTTTAAAAGAGCAAATTTTATAAAGTTAGCTAGAAAGAATAACTTTGAACGTCAAAATAAAATTGCACGGACATAATTTTTTGTTCATTTAAGAAAACTAAGCAAACTGTTGTATTCCTTTCTGTGCACACACACGCATTTACCTCTCATTACTCAAATAATAAACAAAAGACAATCAATAATTTATCTTCATTTTTCGAAAAAAAAAGTATGCCTTGTAATTAGTCAGCTGTTGTGCACCGAAAAATTTTAATCAGCAGATTATTTTTAATTTCTTAACAAGATCTCAGCTAGCTGGCAATAACTCTAAGTTTCCTTTTAATTAAAACTTGACATTAATTGCGAAAGAAAGTTTACTTTAAAGGAAAACGTAATCTAAATTACAAAAACAATTGATCAGCATATTAATGGGAAAATGATATACGTTGTAGCGTGAAGAATAAGATTTTGAGAAACTAGAGGGCTGCGCCCCCTGCTCACTAACGCTTGCCAACCCCCGAAAATTGCTATGCAATCTTATATGGTTTGCTTCGCAAACCAAGCTCGCTTCGCTCGCTACTAACTTAGGTTCATTGCAAATGCACAAAATTCAAAGAATTCAAAACAATTATTCAAATCCATATAAAAACTTTTTTTAAAAAAGAATTACATCTTTTTAGTAAATACTAAGTTATTGAAATAAATTTGAATTCAAATAAAAGATATGTAATTCGTTAAACCTATTAGAAACGTGCTATAGTATAATTCGTGATATAAATCAAAAATCGTCAAATAAATTCGTAATATATAAATTCGTGAAAAAAAGCGCTTTCGACAAAATACTAAAATAGAGATCTATCGACAAAGACTACTCACTTCTGCCTAGCTTAATAGTATGAGATTGCCGCAGCTGATGCTCTGTTTATTTTAGTTTCCGTTTTTAAAAGCGCTATATGTTGAGCCACCTCAGCTAGATTTGACATGTGACACTTTTAGCGGCAATCATTGGTCGATTCGTCGTATAAGAGAAATAGTAACGTAAACAAAACGAAGCAAATGTTGCCACCGGCGGAAACGAAATACAGACAAAATTTGGGAGCCATGTAAGAGAATTATATATATTAGATGTTAAAATTTAATGAAATAGTTCGTAAAATAGTTCTACGAAACACGTGCAGACAGATAACTAACAAATTTATTTTAAGATTTAGACTATATAAAAGAGGTTGAGAAATTTTAATGTTCTTAAAAATGTTGACTACGTATTCGTATTCATAATTATAAAATATATATTAGAGAAATTGATAAAAATATTATTCCAAATCTATGCATACGTTTGTACATTATTGAAAATGTGTCAATTATTGAAAGAACAAACTTAAAATAAAATTTTAATGACGTATGATCACATTCTATCAGAAACATGTTTTCATAAAACTAAACCTTTGTTGAATAAAATACTTTTATTCAATAAAATTATTTATTCAAATCTGTTTATTAAATTACGAATAAAAAGTTTAGACGACTTAAAAAGAAACATCGTATTTTAAAGGGAAAAAAAGGATTAGCAATCTATTATTAGTGAAAAAATATGAATGAAATTTTAATCTATGCTCTAAAGTCAAGTTCCTCTCGTAAGTTAACCACATTTAAATATTAATCGCTCATTTAAATATTTCTTCACCGTAGCCAAATTATTTTTTAAAAATAATTTTAATTCTTTTCTGCTTTTACGCAATAAAAACTGCTGAAACTTTAGATTTTGTAACAGTAAAATACGTAGATTAATATGGTATCAAAAATTTATACCTCATAATTCAAAATTTTTTCATCCACAATTAAATTAAATAATAAGAAATAGTAATTATTAAAAATTATTTTTTTTCATGAAACGATCTTTGGGTAAATGAGTTTTATCAGTGGATGCATTTTTTTAATTGCTTAATTAGTTTTAAAAAGTCAAAAATTGAAAAGAACATTAAAGACTCCGAGATTTGGATCGCTCTCCTGACCAAACTATGGGGACCCTATTTTCCAAATTGCGGCTACCCCCTATATATTGAAAGTTAAAGATCCCCATATGTAAAAAAAAAAATTTGTTCAATCAGAGTAAGTACGTTTTTGCGTCCGACTTCGTAACTTAATAGCTTGCAGAAAAATATTAATAAGAAAAATATTCATTGAATTCAATAACTCTTTTCGAATAATTTATTATGATGTAAAACATTTAACATATAATTTCAAACTCACCAAATGAATAAAATTTAAATAAAATACGTAAGATTGACGGTAGTGAAAACGACATGTTTATCAAGAAAAAAACACTTACAAACGACATCGTTCAATGTGACTAAGAAAAAAATTATCAGAAACAATACGTCGATATTCAACTCAATATTTTAAATGAAAAAAAAAATTTTTTTTATGTCTTAGATGCGTGGGTTGCCACATCTTTTTCCTTTTAAAAAAATTATTGATTAATTACAAATCACTAATTCAACTTAATTTCGAAATTTTTGAGTTTTCTTCTTATTATTATTATAAAGATTAAACTTCTTAAGTAATGTTAAAAAATTTGGATTCTGCATTAACTTTTTTACGTAAGTAACCTAAAATATGCTTACTTTGAATAGTTCAAAATTAACAAAAGCAAAAATAAATTGCATCCCAAAAAGGGTATTTTATGTGATTAAAAAATTTTATTAGTTTTTAAATTCTAATTTATAAAACCACAGTTTTGTATTCCGTCTATAATATTATTAAATTATCTTTTTCTTGTTGAATCAAATCACCTTCTTTAAAGATGCGAGATCACTGTTTTCTGTAGGCTTAAATTAGCATTTTCTAATTAAAAATAATATTCATCTAATAGTGCAAAACAAATAGTTAGCGCAAAATTTAGATGTAAATTGAAAATGTAATTGCTTGCATTTCTTTTAATTCGTCACATTTTCTTATTAGTTTTACAACCAAATGCATAAGCAAACAAAACAGAAACTATACAGAAGTACGTAGAAACTTTCTTCTGTTTCAAAAATTCAAGCCAGATTACATTACATTATTGAAACCGATTCTTTAATTTCTTTATTTTTTAGTAGCAAAGGAAACTGAAAAATTTTACGAGGTAATATTGGTCTACATTTCGGGTTAAATTTTAAATGTTTAAACAGTCAAGTCCGCAAAATATTTCGGTATTACGATGCAAAAATATTGAATTAGCGTTTTTAAACACAGACAATTAAACACTTCTTAAATTTGTGAGATGAGAAAAATAAATAGAACTTCCGAAAAGATTTGTTCAGACAGCAAAATGACTCTTAGTTCCAGTAAAGCTACATTGTTTACTACTTAAGATAAAATGATTTGATCAAATCAACAAGTTTTTCGGGGGGAAAAACAGATCTCGTCAATAAGAAATTTAAGGCTTCCCGTAATTGAGATACTAAGCGCTAACCATGATTAATATTTGTTTAAAATAGAAAGAAGAAAATTCTACTGGACTGCAAATGGGAGAACAATTATTTCACTTAAAACTTGCATTTGAACGGGTTACCACTCAATAAAAAAGGAAACACCATCGTACTAGTTTATCGCCAAATTGAACTTCACATACTAAAAGGAAAGGCTATAAATTTCGTTTTTAAATCGCCAAATTCATTTTACTGTCAAACCTTTGTATCATCAAACTAAAAGGTTTTTTTATATTAATTTGCACTTTTTGAATTTTATAAAATAATTGTCAAAAGATCATTTTCTATGCGTCAGATAGGAAACATAGATTCAGCAGATAAGAGAAAGAAGAAAAAAAAATACGTTTTAGATTAGTTACTTCAAATTTGAGTATTATAATGAAAACTATATTCCAAATTAAAGACAACAATTATCGTCAAATATACTATATGTTAGAGATTGTAATATGTTATTATAGTTAATATCACGTGGCTGTAACTACTACTACTTCCACTTAATTTTTGTTGTTTTACTTTAGTTTTCGCTTATGGCAACTTTCTGTATTCCATGAAAAAAAAAGTATATCGTATTTAAAATTCTTGTAAATAAAAGTCATTTTGTAAAGTTAAACATCTGAATATTTATTTTGAATAAACAGTAAAAGAATCTTATTGTCTTAGGTGACTCTATACATGAACTCTATACATGGACACATAAAAAAGAGAATTTAACATGAATAAAATTAAAATTTTAAAAATTACGTTTTTTTAGGTGGAAGTAGAGAGAAAGAAGAAAACGATTCTATCTTTGCCTTAATTAAAACGATAAATGTAGGGCTCAATATTCTGAAACACGGGAGGGGGGGTTGGTATTAATAGTTATTACAAATGAAATTACTTTCTTCTTTTAATCAACTTTAAGAAAATGAAATACTTTTCCAATTATAATTTTTTTTATTATTATTGTCTAAGTTTACGTAATAAAATGGTTGAAATTTCGATTAGGGATAAAACTGGAGAAAAATTGCAGCATACAAATTTTAAGAGGAAAAAAAAACGATAGCTACTTGTTGTAGCCAAGGTCAGAGCACCATATGAAATTTGAGAACTCTTGTCAAGCGAAAAGTGATCGAATATGTATATACAGGGTATCTGCCACATTTTGGACTTTTAAATCCATGATTTTTCATGAATAAATCCAAAAGATTTTCATGACTTACCAAAATTACTATTTTCTCCACAAAACACATCAATAAATTTAAAAAAGCATTTATAATAACATTATAACCAAAGCTGTTATACTCTGTATCTTCATATTTATTGATTTTAAACTTAAAAAAACCGGTTAAAGAAAGAGTTGAAGCAATAAAATAGCTGAAAAAATACAAAAGCAAATAACTAAATACTGTCAGATAAATGTTGTTATTTAAAGCTGTTTTACTTCCTCTTTAAAGTAAGTGTAATATAAAAAGCCTAAACTAGAATTTAAAATTGATAAAATACAAAAAATTAATAAATAAATAAAAAAAATTCTGAAATCACAGCAGTTTAAAAGATAATTCGCTCAAGAAATGATTATCTTTCTTCAATTTTTTTGAAGGAACGCCATAATTTTTAAAGAACAGAATAAAAAACACTTTATATTTTAATTGAATATAAAGTGTTCTTTATGAGTTGGGATTTTGCTACAAATTTAGGTTTGGAACATCGGAACTCTTGTGAAACTGGGAGGGGGTAAATTTCATTTTAAAAATTAGATTTTTCAGCGACCTAAACCCATGACTCTCCACGATTTAAAAAAAAATATTTAAAATCATGGCATTTCATGACAAATTTTGTTCAATACCGAAATCCATGACTTTCCATGATTTTTCATGACTTTCCAGGTGCTCAGATTTTATGCATATATTTTTGGTAATAAATTTTATAGAGCAATAAAATTAAGATGACATGTGCTTATGGTTTGGATTTTTTAACATTTGTTATTATTTACACATTTGTCAATTTTGTTACTAAGTTCCAGCTGAAATTCTAGCTAATCAGTATGATGTCAATATTTCGATTGACGATAAATGCTACTTTAAGCAATTAGAAAAATGATTGAAACTATCATTCAGCAAAAAATTTCTGTTAAAGTTTGGGTGCTCTAGCTCGTCAGTAAAAGGTCGAAATTTTCAAGATTCTAACATTAAACAAACGAAAGCGATTTATTAAAAACGTAGTAAACAGTACTTAGAGATGAATATTTATTTAGTGCATACTTTCTTGAGGTATCCCGACTAAATTCATACAAACGATTAATATCTGGATCGAATTATTGACAAGTATTTCTGGTGAGCATAAGCATAAGATGGAATTTTTTAAAGGGCATATCGGTTTTACACATCCTTAATTTCAAGTTTAGTTTCAAAACCAACTCATTATAGTTACATATAAAAACAATTTTTTTTTTATTAAAAAATTATCAGCGTTTTAATCTTTACTTTAATGCTCATTAGTAATTCTAATAAAATAAGTAAGTAAGTAAACAATTTAAATGTTTTGAAAAATATAAATGCAAATGCTAGATGCAAAAATTAAGAAATATTTTTCATACACTGAAGTGTATGAAATATTTTGATATTTTTTTTAAGAAAAACAGTTCAACGGCGAAATAGGGTAGATACAAGGCAGTTAAAATAATACGTAAGCACCTAACAGTGGAAGGGGGTTTGTGATTTGCTTATTTTTCCTGATAAGTGGGTAAGGATACGAGTAATGCTCATGTTTAATATTTATTACTTATTTTCATAATTTTCTTAAAAAGGAAAAAAAAAATTATTCATGGAAAAATTTCAACTTTTATTCGAAAGTTGAATAAAGACAAAAAATTTTTTTATTAAAATATAAAGTGTTTTGAACACAAAAGGAAAGATACAGTTACCTACAATAACACTAAAATGATTACAATATACATTTAGCGTTTACAAAATTCAAAATAGTGAAATTTTGAGGAGCATTATACTTAATTTTATATGGGTACATGATATTAATACAATTATTCGAGAGTATAATATTCAATTTAAAAAGTTAAGGTACTAAACCAAAAAGTATTTCATACTGAAATCTGATACTTTATTAAAAAAAGTTGTAAAATTAAATTGATTACTCGAATTAGCCAATATTGTATTTTTATATTAAACATTTGAAATACTTAAGTTTTTTGCTCACAGCTTTTAATACTTGAGTTCGTTTTTTTTTCTTTAAGGAAAAAAGGTTAGGTTTCAGAATAGTTTGTTGGAAAGAAGGGGACGTAATATTTCTTAGCTATTTTTTTTTTTTTTTTTGATTTTTATTTTTTGCTTAAGAAGTAAAAAATTATCGTAGATTAGCTGCGTACAGCAAAATTTCATAGCTCGAAACCTCATAACTGAAAAACTTATTTTTTTAAACAGATTATGGAATTTTTTAGAAGCCGTAAATTTTATTACTGAGCCACAAGACTGTAATCTTGAGTAGGAAGAGATATTTACAGATAAATCATAATAGTTATAACTTTTGTTTAAACATTAGGTGAAGATGTTTGATTATTTTTACTTTCAAAGAGGGGGGGATACAATTGCAATACATTTATAGTAAGAACTCAAAGAAATAAGGCAATCTAGGACATTCAACTGACAAAGTAAGTACAGTACGAAAAAAAGAACATCCTAAATAACTCTTGATCTAGTGATTGGATCTTTACATATCCAAATCAAAATTTCTGATGTTTTTAATAATTCCATCATGAACCCTTATATGTTTGATAGTAACTAACATAAGTAACCATCACCTCAATGTAGGAATTCGGATTGATTTATGATGGTCCAACATATGGTAACTTGATTTGATGGTTTGTTCATCTTGACCAATCACGAATTTCCATCATAGTGTCTTAAAAATCAAATGATGGAACGATCATGAACAACCATCATCCCAATGTTGGTATTCGGACTGATTTATGATGGTTTAACATAAAAACCCAAAATGTTTTGATGGTATATTCCTGAAAACCAGCAAGAATTCCCATTTAACCATCATGAAAATGTATAATTAGAACCATCATGAACCATAACGGATTGTTGGTCCATGAGTGTCAAACTTCTTTTGATGGTTAATCATCATAGTATTAAAGTAGAATTTTCCGTCATGGAATGATGGAAGTTTGCTGGCGTATCAAAAACCATGATCACGTAATGGAAAATGATGGATGATGATAACCATTAAAGGATGTTGGACCATCATGAATCGCCCTGACCATCAATATTTTCTGATGGAACCATCAAGAATTTTGACTTTGATATGCTTTTGTAATACTTGAAGCTTTTGCGAAGGAAGAATTCTTAGTTTAAAAACTCAAGAAGAAATGTCGAACAAGCCAGCATATATTCATATTATCATGCGAGCAGAAAAACAAAGTTAAACAATGCTAGAAAGTACGTCTAACTTAATAAACAAAAGATTTAGTTTGATTGAATAAATATGTTTATGATTTAGAGCCAGAAATGGCTTTACTGCTCATATAGATTTTTTTTATCACATATTTAATGTAAGGAATTTATACGGTGACAGAAACTAGATCTGATTAAAAAAATACATAAGAAAACTAGTAAAATAAAAGAATCTTAGGGGGATTGAGGATCGTGACTGAAAAGTGACCAAATGAAAAGAATTTCTATATTCTGAGTAGCATTACACTAATTACGTGTTTTAAAGAAATTTCTGAATTTTAAAAATGTTTAATTTTATTTTCTTAATTTTATACATTTTAAATGAACATGTTTTGCAATGTATTTTGATACCACATTTTTTGCATTTCTTACTTTCCGTCAAAGAAGACTTCTTTTTCTTTTCTTTTTTTTAATTTTGTAGTTGAGATAACTACTCATATATCAATATCTGAATTAAATAGTGAGTCTATTTGAATAAGGAAACAGTAATTCTAATTTAAAACAGTGCAAAAAATTGAATCAGTGAACTGAGCTGAATTCAAACATCACGAGCCAAGGGTAAAAAAAAATCACCAAAGTTCCAAAATAAGAAGAAAAAACTTAATTCCAAAATTGAAAGTCAAATATTCTTAGTTTAATAAATTTCATAAACCTTTTAAATTTGAACGAAGGAAAAATAATAAAACTCTAAACAAAGGCACATCGGAAAAAACTGAGAATTTACTTATATACTATATTTCGGAAGTATAATTAGTTTTAAAAATAAATGCCTTAATAAATTTTGTGTATTAATGTTCGTCATAAAATGCATTTATTTTTTAAATTATTGGAAAACATTTAAAAAGCCAATTCTTTGAAATAGACAATAACTAAAAGATTCGAGACACCTAATTCCATTTTATCACGTACTTAAAAAATTTTTCACAATAGCATAAAATATAGTTTAACATTTAAACGAACAAAATTCATAACAAGTAGTGAAAGGAAAAAAAATGATAGAAATAAAACTAATTCGATGAAAAACAAAAAGTTTTAGATTACTTAAATTGCTCGAACTTGAAGTAATATTTTATATTTTATAACCGTCGTTGAACAGCCGACCCAATTATGTGGGTTTACGACTACTAATGTTCAACTCAGTAGCCTTGTCATTTTGAACCCAATTCAGAAGACAAGGAAACTCCTGGATCGAGTATTGGGAGAAATTTGCCATCGTGGAGGACTTTTTGATGGAGCTAATCCACTTTTGCGTTACATGGAAAGGAAAACCACGAAAACCTCCCACGGTTAGCCTGACGGCAAGGGGACTGAAACCCATGATCCTTCTACCACTGAGGATATAACACATCAGCACTGTAGTCGGCGCAAACCGGATGCGGAATTCGTATCGACTGGGATTCTAACCCGGTTCGCCTCATTGGACGGCGAACGCTCTATCCCCTGAGCCATCGCAACTCAAAAACCAAACACCAAAGTAATAAAAAGGAGTGATCTCTATTTGACGCACTAATAAAAATTTAATTTCTAAATATTTAATGAATTAAAAAAAAAGAGCTTTATCCTCCTCGACCCTCTTCTGGTAAATTTATATAAATAAGTTCAGCATTTTTCACATTATTGTTAGTGTTAAACAATTTATAGCACCATAATTAATTGATTTCAATATAAAATGAACATTTCTTCCTGTTTGAAAGCGAAACAATTTCTTTCAATAGGGCAACATTAGTTTGAAATTTTTAATTTGATGGAAAAAATGTTTACAGACTCAAGATTAAACGAATAATTCAGTCATAAAAGCTCGTAAGATAAGAGAACTATAAAGTTACACAAAACTTGATTATTTTGAAAACACTTTTCATTTTTAAGCATTTATTTTACTGTGGTGTTACTTTAACACCATGTGTTGAAAAAATTAAATCTGATAAAAAGGATCATAAAAATCAGAATACAACGAGTACTTACCCAGAGTTCTCAGTTAACTAATCCCAGACGACGTAGATGAGGCATCGTTGAGAGTTTCGTGGAGTGGCTTTTTGCGAGTTGTGAGATTTATCAGGCACTTAATGCTTTCCATCATACACATTTTCGAGTTCCATCATACACATTTTCGAGTTTCCATCATACACATTTTCGAGTTTCCATCATACACATTTTCGAGTTTCCATCTGACACTATATACAGTTCCGTCAGGCCACACAGCAAGTTACAGCAAAAGACCGTTAATTCCTAAAAAATACCAACACTTATTTACAAATGAAACATAACATATCAGTTCAATGTTGATTTTTCAATGTGTATTTAAACCAAACACAAAATATATGAGAGAAAATACAATTTATTTAAAGGGAACAGCTTTTTTTAATGAAAATTATATACGTAAATACATAAGAAAATGATCACAGCGATGATGGCCCAAATATGTGGAATCAGATTTTAGAGGAATGGGGGGAAAAGACTTGTACTCCAGGTCAAAGAATAAATTATCCTAGCGGAATCTTCAACTGAAGGCTTTGGCCCACCTTAGGCTGTCATACCAAATAAGATGTGCAAAAACACAAATAGACATTTTCTGCTTTCCTGTCAACTAGAAGCAGATGAAGAAAACACAAAATATCTCGCAGTAAAAGAAATAAAAATACATTTATAAAGTCTAAGCTATATCACTACGTTAAAATAACATTAAATCAATTTACTAAAGTAAGAATTATAAATGAAAACAGTTTTAATACCCCTGGAAAAAGCCAACCCATAAAATAGAGCAAATTATCATCCATAAAACATTAACACAAACGCCAAAATTTTCAGAAATAATTACAATAATATATTGTAAAGGTAAAACATGAAAAACGAAAAAGATTGTGTAAAGTTTCTTAGATGAAAATTTTAGAAAATTCATTATTTTTTTACAGTAGATATGTTAAGTTTCATAGGAAGGAAGAAAAAAAGTTCCAAAATGAAGAATCAAATATTCTTAGTTAAGTATCAAAAACATCAAAAAATACGACGAATGAAAAACATTAATGAACTGCTAAACAAAGCTAGATCGGATAAAAATGAGAATATATTTATTAACTCTAAGTATAATTAGTTTTTAGAAATACCTTAATGAAATATATTAATTTTCGACATAAAATACATTGATTCTTCACAATTCTTAGAAAAAATTATAAAAAATACATAGTTTAGAACAAACAAAAATTAAAATATTCGAGATACATATTGCAATGCTGATACGCGATCGAAAAATTGTCGCTATTGTATAAAAAATAGGTTTTAAGAATAAAAAGAAACAAAATTCAGAACAAAAGAAAGGAAAAAATGAAAGAAATAAAACTATATGATTAATAATACAAGGAGTGATCAAATGAAAAGGTACGAAACGACGTAAAAACGTAACAGTTAAATATTTGCTTATTCCGCTATGGGAGAACGTAGCGAGACATCTCGGGATGCGATTGGAGTCTCTGACTGGGATCGGAGCATGCGCGGGTGCCCGCATGCGCAGGAGAGAGCAGAGGCTCTTATCAAAAGCTGCGTCCAAATGATGCGGCAGTCTGTATGAGGACAGGATGGCTTTCGCATTGCAAAATTCGACAATTGAGGGGCAGCGAGGTGTTACCCAATTTCCTCGAGCACAGAAAAACCATTAACTCCGATGTGTACTGTGAGACACTCTGACGCCTGCGCAGGTCCATCAAGGACAAAAGACCGGGCTGCTCACTGAGGGTGTGGTTCTGCTCCATGATAACGCGCGTACGCACGTCTTCAGAGTCACACACATGGAATTGTTCAAGTGGGACTCGTTGGACCATCCGCCCTACAGTCCAGACATGTCGCCCTGCGATTTCCATGTGTTTGGTTCACTGAAGAAACACCTGAAAGGGAAGCTCTTCAACTAGGACGACGTACTCAAGGACGCTGTGAAGGACTGGGTCTCGTCACGGCCACAGGAATTCTGGGAAAAAGAAATCCTGCGGCTTGATCATCAGTGAGATCGTTGTGCTCAGGCCTATGGTGTATATTTTGAATGAAGCCTACATTTGTACCCACCGTGTCGTTTCGTACCTTTTCATTTGATCACCCCTTGTATGATTGGAAAAAAGGCTATTACTTACACTCGAACTTAATAAAAATGCTGTCTTAAATTCGAATTCATCATTTGTCACAACAAAGGGAAAAAAAGGAAATATTATAAATGATCTTTTTTGAATCTCGCCAAATAGCGCTTACAGTGGCTGCTTGCTTAAGTTGATTAGGAAATGCTAAAAATATTTATTTTAATTCTATAGTAGCGGCATTAAATTTTTTCTTGTTGCTTCCGAATAAATAAATTTTTTTTATGCGGCATGAGATTTTTTTAATAGACCTGATATACTTTCGTATCACTAATTTCAAATCCGCAATCTTTAAGCTACAGCTTTTTTCAAATTATTTTTTTAATTTATTTTTGTTGAAATGTTCAAGCTAAAAAACGTTATATACAAAAAGGGATCGTATAAATGTTGAAATAAACACGTAGGAGAGATAGTGCATATGAAACTGCGTAGAAACCCAAGCCTAGAAAGGTTGTCATACGCCAATAGGGACGCTTCCGTATTAAGAACTGTTTCTTTGTGGTGCTTCTAAACAGTTCAGAAGAGGGAAGAGCACCTAGCAGCGTAAGACGACATTTCCGCCTTGCAGTTTCAATCCGGATGATGACTCCAGATTACCCTAGATGCTTATCTCACATTAAAGCAACCTCCTGCTATATATAGCTTTTCTTAACTTATACATTTCGACAAAAATGAACAGAAAATGCATTTTTTTTAAAAATCTGTAGCTTTAGGTGCAAAACTGATTTGATTCAAAATCCCCCCATCCTACTTAGGCAAGATTAAGTATTTGTATAAATGCAACAAAAAACTTGTTCCCCAGTGTAATGAATAAAATTGCATCTTAATGAAGAATAAAAATATTTGTTAACTAATAAAATGGAATGTTAATGAACAATGGATAAAAAATTTACATTTGATTCAAGCGCAAAATATTCAAGTAAAATGTTATCATGCACAATGTAAGAACGTTATTGAATATAATCTGCAAAGTTTCGATTCTTATAAAACTGCTTCTAAAAACCTTTTATTAATATTAAAAAACACTTTTGAGAAAGTAATTTATCGTGTATGTCAATTTATGTCAAATATTTGGAAGAAAAACATTTTAGCGTATTCATAAAGAGCGTGAATGTAAACTTCGGCAATTATTTCAACTTTAAAGAAGCTTTATTTAGATTTTAAAAAAATAATTCTGGGATCTCAAAAAAAAGTGTTTACAAATATTTTTATTGCATCGTCTCGATATCTCAAATCGTTTACAAAACGCAATTTTAATTATTAAATCTGGAACTATTCAAATTAAACTTCACTTACAGAAGACACTCAACAAAGAATAAGAAGCCTATTCGCGTTTCGGATACATATAATTAAGTTTCATCCTCTAACAAATATTTCCTAGATGATAATTTGTAATTGTAAATGAAACCTTGTTTAAAACTTAGGCAGCTCAAAAAAAGAAAAAAAAAAGAAAAAAGATTTTTTAATGCATTAAAATTTAAGATAAATCATAGGAAACATACTAATCTGTAAAAATACCTTAACATACACATCCAGGAAAATATCTTTAGATAAATCAAGTAAATGTACTGGTATATCCTAATTATTTGTGTAATTAAAATACCAAATAAAA
The DNA here is from genome assembly GCF_982258835.1 of Parasteatoda tepidariorum. Taxonomy (NCBI): domain Eukaryota; kingdom Metazoa; phylum Arthropoda; class Arachnida; order Araneae; family Theridiidae; genus Parasteatoda; species Parasteatoda tepidariorum. The sequence continues at coordinate 110,534,456 of NC_141762.1, forward strand.
ATAGATCTTCAATTTATACAGTGGGTAAAAAAAGTCTCCGTACGCGGATACGAATGCAAATCAAAGTTCAATTTGTCACACAAAATTCATAATGATAAAAATGAAAACTTAAAAATGTGTTAAAACTAATATTATTTAATATTTATTCATATTAAAAGGATGATAATACTGACAAAATTAAATTATAAATCATAAAAACTCAAAAAATGCCGTAAACATGGAACAAAAAAGTCTCCGTACGGTGTCTAGCACACGAAAAAAGTTTACAAAAATGCATTTAATGATCAGACCTTTGGCCTTTATCACCTCTCTTAGACGTTTTGGCATTTCCCCTACAAGTTTTTTTGTTGCTTTCGGAGAAATATTACACCAAATGCTACTAATGGCACTTTTGAGTTCAACTTTGCTTTTAATGTCATATTTTTTAAGTTGTTGGCCAATTTCTTCCCACAAATGTTCGATGAGGTTTAAATCGGGTGACTGGGGAGGGCTATGAAGTTGTTGTTTAAGATGGTAAAGGCAAATCTTAGAGGTGTGTTTAGGATCGTTGTCCTGCTGAAAAGTAAATCCAGTTCCAAGAGATAGTTTTTCTGCCCTGGATAACACATTTTGTTTAAGAATGTATATCTAGCTTATCCAGATATCCAAATCGATCCATAGTTCCCTCGATGAATTGCAAATTTCCTATTCCAGAAGCACTCATACACCCCCACACCGCCACCACCGTGCTTCACAGTTCCGCATAAATTCTTAGTTAGCATTTGCTTGTTTGGTTTTCTCCACACCATAACTCTGCCATCTGACCCATGAATGTTAAATTTTGATTCATCACTAAAAAGAATGGATTCCCAAAAAGATAATGGCTTGCTTACATGCTTCTTTGCAAACTCGAGGAGCTTTTTCCTATTGCACAAACTTATATAGGGTTTCTTCCGGGCAGCACACCCATGATAACCACTGTTTTGAATGACATTTCTCACGGTTTGAGTTGAGACTTTAATGTTGTAACTAACCGTTAAATCAGCTGCCAATCGCGGTGCACTAATTCGTGGATGTTTCTTTTATGCACGCGATTTAATTTGGACGGCCTCTCGGATCGATCTCTATCCTCAAGTGACTGAAGTTTACGATATCTTTCAATGATAGAGTAGAGATGATATATTGCTCAGATTTTTTAGTCATTTCACTAATCCTTTTCATAAATAATCCATCTTTTCGCAATTTAATCACTAATTCCTGAATAGCTCTGGGAACTTCCATTTTGAGACGCTCAACTTTAACGATTAACTTTCTAAAGTCTAAGATTTACTGCCGGCCTGTTTGAAACACGTCAGAAAGAATTTACATAACGCGTACGGAAACTTTTTTTGCACTGCAATTTTCAATTTACCTTAGATATTGCAAATAATATGCTTTTCTCGTTTTGTAAAAATGTAAATTTATAAAAATCTCTTTCTATAGACTTATACTAAACACATATAGACAGTATTTAAAGAAAAAATGCAATACTTTACTAATTATGCTCATATATTCTTAAATTTAGTGACCGTACGGAAACTTTTTTTACCCACTGTAAATTATTAAAATATTTAAATTCATTAAAGCCACAAAACACGAATAAAAACATTACAAAACATAAAATAAAAAATTAAATATTACTTACATTCAAATGCAAGATTTAAAAACTACTACACTAACAGAACTTCAGGAAGAAAAAAAAAATTTTTTTCGGGATACGGAGCATCTAAGAAGAGATGTAAGAAAGAAGGAAGATGCAAATTTAGCTCTTTGCGGGTTTTCGATTGGCTGGGAGTCAGTGACGCAATGTAACTGTCGCCTACCTCCTTCCCCCTTGCTCTCTTCTCGTTTACAATCGTAGTTGCGAGGAGGAGGATTAAAATGTTCATTTTTAAAATTCGAAGTTTTATACATCTCGCCAAATCTGAATTTAAACGGATGGAATCTTATCTTAAAACAAGAAATTCTTTTTAAAATTCACATTTCAACTTTCGTAATATTTACATTCGCATTTAAAAACTTTTTACTCGACATCGGTTTTGTTAAAGCTTTGTTTTCTTTAAATAATAAGAGTTAAATTATTAATTGAATGCTTAACTTGTTTGTTTTTCCTTTCGAGGAAATCGATAACATATTGAAATAGACGAGTATTTTTTTGTGGAAAAAGAGTAATATTTATTGAAGCTAATGTTTTAATATGTTTTATTTCAAAACCTTTCTTATTCGCGCACATTACACTTTTTTAAGAACTTAATTCTATGCAAAACTGTTTTTATAAATAAAGTTTTTATAATATAATTAATATTTTATAATATATGCTATCTTTTTTTTGACAAATGTAGTTACGAATTTAAAGTAAATTGTTTCTTTACTTTAAATACATACACAGTTTAGGTTTAAGTTAAGCTTGTTTTAAAAGAAAAGTTTTTAATTTTTGATACTGTATCATGATCAGGGATATTGCACCTGCCAGCTATTCAAAACAAATTACATTTTTAATCATATTTTAAAAAAACTCAAAATTAACAGTAAAGGAATACATAGAACCTTTTTGGGTGTTTTGTAAAGACCACCCTTAACGTTTTTTTCAGGAATCGTCGTCAAAAATGAATTCAGAAAAGAATACACAATTCAGGGATGATACAGCAAATAAAAAAAGGTATCAGTAGAAAGGGCAGTTTGTCTCAGTAAAATTATATCTTTAATCACAACAGCGATTTCCAGTTTCTGGAATAATTTACGCAGTTTGCATAAGGCTTCATATTTGGTAGATTAAATAAACTATCTGTTATTAAATTTATCAATTCAATAATTTTAAAATGCGTATTATAAAGGAAGACTGTAGAAATAGAATTTTGAAAGGATCAAAATAAATAAATTTAGAGTCAAAGATTGATATTAGCTAAATTATAAAATAGCATTCTTCTAAAATAAATTATGTCGGAAATTAAACAAAATACATTTTAATCTTTTAAGTAAATGAATATTATTTCAACTGATATTTATCACAAATTATTTTAAAAAATAGAAAAATTTTAATATAAAAATTCACCATCAATATTTAAGAGGGGTGATTGGGGGTTCAGGAAAAAGTACCCGAAATTTTAAAGGGAATAGGCGTTTACGCAGGGGACGTAGATAATCATTGAATGTGTTCAACTTCTGCTAATAGACAATTGTAAATTCTAATTATAATTTTCATAAATGAGAAATTTATATATTTTTAATCTTAATTTGGGAAATTTTATAAAAATAAAAATGCAAATGAAATAAATGAATGAAAATATTTTCAGCAGTTAAAGTATTAAGCCAAATTATTTTAAGTAATTGAAATAATAATAACATTGTAATTGTAAATTTCATAATATTGTAATTTTATTACAATATTATAAAATTCATAAAAATATATGATATTCCAATTTTCGACACAGATTTCGACAATAATAGTAATAATAAACAATAATAATAGCTTCAGAAAAATGATAGAAACATTTTTTAAACTATTATTTTTTAATTATCTGAATAAATGAATATTGAACATAGATGCTACAAATATACTTTTGAATTATAAGTAGGTAAAATGTCAATTTTTTTTAATCCGTGAAAATTTTATTATTAAATTTAAATTGCGTGAACATGAACCGTGATGTCCGACTTTTAAATTGCGGGTATAAAAAATGAAATGTTCGATGTGAAAATCACGTGATTACAAATTGTAGTGTTTGATTTTAAAACAGCCGAAGTTCGAATCAAAGTTTTTCTTCAAAATCAGGTGAATATAAATCGTGATGCGTTATTTTAAAATAAGTCATGGTGTATAATTTTTGAGTATTTGATGGAAATTACAATGTGTCACTTTTAAATCTCGTTAATACAAATCACCATGAGATCGAGTAAATGCGAATCGCGACATTTGATTTGATTGACTATCTTTCCTAAAATAGTATTATAAAAATTTATGGTATTTCAATTTCGAACAATTTCACATAAATAAAAATAAAAAACTATCGAAATCCTTAAAAATAAAACTATTGATAAATACAATCGAAATTAAATAAATGAAGTAAAAGAATAGAAATTCGTATTTATAAAAATCTATAATAAATGTAGCAACAAAAAAGGAAACTTACTTGATAGATCGCAATTCTTTTAAAAATAAGACCCTTGCTTTTCGACTCAGAATTGCTCAATCAACTCAAAATGTACTTTTAGTTCATCAGAGGAAAGAGAATACTGTTTTGGTTTTCTAAGGTTGTAATATTATTTCCTGGAATTTGCCGAACTAAAGTCGCCAATTGAAAACTCGCCAATTAAAAAAGTTTGAACTAAATGTCACAGAATTTTTACATCTAGTATTCTGAAGTGTAATAAAATAAGAGGCGAAATACTTTACGATTTTAAAAAATACCAACATAAATCAGAACTATATACAAGTACGGATTATTTTACTACGCATTAAAATCGTATAGTTGAAAACGTAATGCATTTTACTAAAAGGAATGATTTTATACAGATCACTATTTTCGAAATAGTGTTATTTCCAATTTTTCAAACTATTGAATAAAATATCGCACTTACAGTTTTTTTTATTTAATTTTTCTTTTTGCTTAAGATTTTTTTTTTAATTTACTCCCTGCTTCATCAGTATTACAAAAAAACTCTTCCTCGTTAATAAAGTTTTCTTCTTAGTCATTTTGATATTTCAATGTTGCAAAGCGTTATCTAAAGATCGGTTAAACTTGAGGTTGAACAAGAGAGAATCCATTTAAATCAGATTTCACCGCATTCGAATCCCAACGATTACTGGTCAATACGAATTCCACATCTGACTTGCACCGATCACAGTGTTAACGTAAAATATCCTCAGTGGTAGACGGATCATGGGTTGAAATCCCCGTACCGTCAGGCTAACCATGGCATACTTCCATGATTTTTGTCTCTATATAACGCAAATGAGGGTTAGTTCCATCAAAAAGTCCTCCAGGAAGGCAAATTTCTCCCGATACTTGATCCAGGAGCTCCCTTGTTTTCTGTGTTGCGTTCAAAATTACAAGTCAACGAAATTGAACATGACATGGGTAGCCGTAAACCCTAAATTGGGTCGGGTGTTAAATGACGGTTATAAAATGAAATGCATCAATAAAGAGTCGTGGTGGCTCAGGGTGCAGAGCGCTTGCCACCCAATGCGGCAACCCGGGATCGAGTCCTTGCGATGGTTGGTTAATACGAATTCCGCACCCGACACGCATCAACCGCAGTGCGGACGTAAAATATCCTGAGCCGTGGAAAAATCATGCGCTAGAGTCCCCTGGCCGCCAGGCTTACCGTGGGAGAAATGAAAAATTATTTTTATACATAGAACCCCTTATTTACGTTAAAAAATTGAAAAAGATGTAAAAAAAAAAATAATATGGAGAAAAACAAATGAAAAAGTTTTAAAAATTAACCCTTGACCGGTATCGAACCCCTGATCCCAGGTCTACAACTTTCGTAACTGGCTAACCCCAGACCGCCATTAACGACAACACGTCCCACACGCTGCTGCTACGAATATTAAGCTTGGTATCCGACTACCTTTGGATCAAAAAATTTCAGAAAACAGTATTTTTAAAAATATTATTGATTTTTATTACATATATTGATGTAAATAGAAATAATTAATAGCAAAAATTTTAAAAATACCAAAAATATGTTATTTAAAAGAGATTTTATAATGTTTTTTGGTGAAAATTAATCACTTGCGGAAAACACTCTATATTAAAAACTATCATAGAGAAGGCAATCAAACTTTTTATCAATACTTAAAAGCTATCAGTTAGTGTAGTGAACCACAGATTAAGAGATATCTTGTCTACAAAATGTTACATTAATCGTGTTTTTTCAAAATTTTTCTTTTTTTTTCACTTTACGTAAAAGAAAAAATCCTATAAAACAAAATCTATCCCAAGTTATCTGAATTTTAGAGGTTAGTTGCACACACATATATGTAAGAAACATTCACTGAAAATTTGAAGACAAAATTACAAAATTTGTTGGAGTTATCTTGTTTTTCGTAAGTAAAAAATCGCAAAAAACTCATTTTGAGAAAAATGCAATTGAAGTTTATAATTGCACTTTACTTAAAATTTATGACTGTTTGATAGCTAAATATTAATATGTTTTATAGACACTACTCTTCTTAAGATTTATGCACAATTTTACACTTTTATTTAATGCCTGGAGTTTTCTGTGCACACATTTTATATTAGTCAGTTTTACTGCACGAGCATTCTCATAATGTTATAATACTTAAAAATGCATGTATGACAATTAATAATTATACTTTATAGTAATAACAAGAAATTTATTAAGAATTTGATTTCACTTTGCTTGTTATCTTTCTTAGAGGTACAAAATGCTTTTGCAAAGTCGCATTTTTTGCACACAAAAGTCAAGTTAGAAGAGAGGCTAAGACCTTGAATTTTCCAAAATATTCAACTTGTTATAAAAACAAATTGGACAGCACAATGAAGTAAATACAGCAATTAGAATCTCCATATCTTTAATTATATTACCACGTATATTTTAATCCTCCAAAGAGCTCACTTCATCAGTATAATCACTTGCAAGAGATAATTTTGAAGAATTTTCACTAACTGAAACATCAATCTTTTCAGTATCAGCGTATCAGCACATTTATTAGAATGTTAATTTCCATGAAATTTACGTTTTTTTGATCGAGTAGTTCTGTTCTTACCCATTTCGTATAAATTTGTACAAATTTTTCTCAATAAATCAGAGAATTTGTTAAAAATACAACAAAAAAAGAAATAAAATGAACGCTTCAAATGTAAACAAACGATTGCAAAAATTCAAGCATATCGTTTGTTGCTTAAGAAAAGTTGATGCTTAAAAAGGCACAGTTACATAAAAACATTATTCAGATTCATCAGCCGAGAGTCTAGAAGACTTAAAAATTAAATATTTTTACATTTTTCTTTACATAAATGGAAAAAAAGTAAAACTATTGGTTAGTTTCGGTTTCGTTTTTCTCACTTCCTCTAAATTTGACAGCTACCATTCATTACTAAAATTACAATAACTAAATTTCTATTTGACGCATATGCAAAAACGAGACATTTTTGAAAACTAGAGAAATGGTGCAACATAATGTGACAATAAGCTGAAATTTGAATATTTAGTCGAAATACTCGTTTCAAGGTGATCGGATACTTTAGAACTTTCCTGCGGTTACTTAACTTAACCCATTTTGAGTCATTGTATGCCCCTAATATGTCTATAAAAATATCCTTTGGTACGATTGTTTAGTATATTAAACTCCAATCTCTTGCCGAGTTTGAAAATTACAAGTTAATATTAAAGGAAGATAAGGGGTGATTCGCATGCCTGTCTGCGGACCCGAAATTTACCCGTTTTTTAGCAATTATTTGCTTTTTCCCAAATAAAAATAATAATTTTTACATATTCAACACTTCATTCACGTAAAAATATTGAAAAAGATATCAAAAAATTAATATGGAGTAAATAAATAAAAACTAACCATTGACCGGTATCGCAGTTTTGAAAAGTAATCTTCAGCCAGTATCGATCCCCAGACCCTATGCTTACTACACCGTCGCGCTTCCAACCACGCTATGCCTCACACACTTCTGCCGCGAATATCAAGCTTAAAGAACTTTAAAGCGGGTACCTAATGGAACCTATTATGGGCCATTGTATGTCCCCTAATATGTCTATAAAAATTCTCTTTAGTACGATTGTTCAGTATATTAAACTCCAATCTCTTGCCGAGTTTGAAAATTATAAGTTAATATTAAAAGAAGATACGGGGTGATTCGCATGCTTGTCTGCGGACCCGAAATTTACCCGTTTCTTAGCACTTATTTGCTTTCTACCAAAGAAAAATAATAATTCTTATACATTGAACACTTCATTCACGTAAAAATATTGAAAAAGATATCAAAAAAGTAATATAGAATAAATAAATAAAAATTAACCCTTGACCGGTATCGCAGTTTTGAAAATTAATCTTCTGCTAGTATCGATCCCCAGACCCTATGCTTACTACCCCGTCGCGCATCCAACCACGCTATGCCTCACACACTGCTGCCGCGAATATCAAGCTTAAAGAACTTTAAAAGGGGTACCTAATGGAACCTATTATGGGCCATTGTATGCCCCCTGATATGTCTATAAAAATTCTCTTTAGTACGATTGTTTAGTATATTAAACTCCAATCTCTTGCCGAAATTGAAAATTATAAGTTAATATTAAAGGAAGATACGAGATGATTCGTATGCGTGTCTGCGGAGCCGAAATTTACCCGTTTTTTAGCAATTATTTGCTTTTTCCGAAGGAAAAATAATAATTTTTACATATTCAACACTTCATTCCCGTAAAAATATTGAAAAAGATATCAAAAAAATAATATGGAATAAATAAATAAAAATTAACCCTTGACCGGTATCGCAGTTTTAAAAATTAATCTTCTGCTAATATCGATCCCCAGACCCTATGCTTACTACCCCGTCGCGCTTCCTACCACGCTATGCCTCACGCACTTCTGCCGCAAATATCAAGCTTAAAGAACTTTAAAGCGGGTACCTAATGGAACCTATTATGGGCCATTGTATGTCCCCTGATATGTCTATAAAAATTCTCTTTAGTACGATTGTTTAGTATATTAAACTCCAATCTCTTGCCGAGTTTGAAAATTATAAGTTAATATTAAAGAAAGATACGGGGTGATTCGCATGCGTGTCTGCGGACCCGAAATTTACCCGTTTTTTAGCAATTATTTGCTTTTTCCCAAGGAAAAATAATAATTTTTACATATTCAACACTTCATTCGCGTAAAAATATTGAAAAAGATATCAAAAAATTAATATGGAGTAAATAAATAAAAATTAACCCTTGACCGGTATCGCAGTTTTAAAAAGTAATCTTCAGCCAGTATCGATCCCCAGACCCTATGCTTACAACCTCGCCGCGCTTCCAACCACGCTATGCCTCACACGCTTCTGCCGCGAATATCAAGCTTAAAGAACTTTAAAGCGGGTACCTAATGGAACCTAATATGGGCCCTTGTATGTCCCCTGATATGTCTATAAAAATTCTCTTTAGTACGATTGTTTAGTATATTAAACTCCAATCTCTTGCCGAGCTTGAAAATTATAAGTTAATATTAAGGGAAGATACGGGGTGATTCGCATTCATGTCTGCGGACCCGAAATTTACCAGTTTTTTAGCACTTATTTGCTTTTTCAGAAAGAAAAATAATAATTCATATATATTGAGCACCTCATTCACGTAAAAATATTGAAAAAGATATCAAAAAAAATACTATAGAATAAATAAATAAAAATTGACCCTTGACCGGTATCGCAGTTTTAAAAATTAACCTTCAGCCAGTATCGATACCCAGACCCTATGCTTACGACCCCGTCGTGCTTCCAGCCACGCTATGCCTCACACGCTGCTGCCGCGAATATCAAGCTTAATGAACTTTAAAGCGGGTAGCTAATGGAACCTATTATGGGCCATTGTATGACCCCTAATATGTCTATAAAAATTCTCTTTAGTACGATTGTTTAGTATATTAAACTCCAATCTCTTGCCGAGTTTGAAAATTATAAGTTAATATTAAAGGAAGATACGGGGTGATTCGTATCCGTGTCTGCGGACCCGAAATTTACCCGTTTTTTAGCACTTATTTGCTTTTTCCCAAAGAAAAATAATAATTCTTATATATTGAACACTTCATTCACGTAAAAATATTGAAAAAGATAACAAAAAAATAATATAGAATAAATAAATAAAAATTAACCCTTGACCGGTATCGCAGTTTTAAAAATTAATCTTCTGCCAGTATCGATCCCCAGCCCCTATGCTTACTACCCCGTCGCTCTTCCAACCACGCTATGCCTCACACACTTCTGCCGCGAATATCAAGCTTAAAGAACTTTAAAGCGGGTACCAAATGGAACCTATTATGGGCCATTGTATGTCCCCTAATATGTCTATAAAAATTCTCTTTAGTACGATTGTTTAGTATATTAAACTCCAATCTCTTGCCGAGTTTGAAAATTATAAGTTAATATTAAAGAAAGATACGGGGTGATTCGCATGCGTGTCTGCGGACCCGAAATTTACCCGTTTTTTAGCAATTATTTGCTTTTTCCCAAGGAAAAATAATAATTTTTACATATTCAACACTTCATTCGCGTAAAAATATTGAAAAAGATATCAAAAAATTAATATGGAGTAAATAAATAAAAATTAACCCTTGACCGGTATCGCAGTTTTAAAAAGTAATCTTCAGCCAGTATCGATCCCCAGACCCTATGCTTACAACCTCGCCGCGCTTCCATCCACGCTATGCCTCACACACTTCTGCCGCGAATATCAAGCTTAAAGAACTTTAAAGCGGGTACCAAATGGAACCTATTATGGGCCATTGTATGTCCCCTAATATGTCTATAAAAATTCTCTTTAGTACGATTGTTTAGTATATTAAACTCCAATCTCTTGCCGAGTTTGAAAATTATAAGTTAATATTAAAGAAAGATACGGGGTGATTCGCATGCGTGTCTGCGGACCCGAAATTTACCCGTTTTTTAGCAATTATTTGCTTTTTCCCAAGGAAAAATAATAATTTTTACATATTCAACACTTCATTCGCGTAAAAATATTGAAAAAGATATCAAAAAATTAATATGGAGTAAATAAATAAAAATTAACCCTTGACCGGTATCGCAGTTTTAAAAAGTAATCTTCAGCCAGTATCGATCCCCAGACCCTATGCTTACAACCTCGCCGCGCTTCCATCCACGCTATGCCTCACACGCTTCTGCCGCGAATATCAAGCTTAAAGAACTTTAAAGCGGGTACCTAATGGAACCTAATATGGGCCCTTGTATGTCCCCTGATATGTCTATAAAAATTCTCTTTAGTACGATTGTTTAGTATATTAAACTCCAATCTCTTGCCGAGCTTGAAAATTATAAGTTAATATTAAGGGAAGATACGGGGTGATTCGCATTCGTGTCTGCGGACCCGAAATTTACCAGTTTTTTAGCACTTATTTGCTTTTTCAGAAAGAAAAATAATAATTCATATATATTGAGCACCTCATTCACGTAAAAATATTGAAAAAGATATCAAAAAAAATACTATAGAATAAATAAATAAAAATTAACCCTTGACCGGTATCGCAGTTTTAAAAATTAACCTTCAGCCAGTATCGATACCCAGACCCTATGCTTACGACCCCGTCGTGCTTCCAACCACGCTATGCCTCACACGCTGCTGCCGCGAATATCAAGCTTAATGAACTTTAAAGCGGGTAGCTAATGGAACCTATTATGGGCCATTGTATGACCCCTAATATGTCTATAAAAATTCTCTTTAGTACGATTGTTTAGTATATTAAACTCCAATCTCTTGCCGAGTTTGAAAATTATAAGTTAATATTAAAGGAAGATACGGGGTGATTCGTATCCGTGTCTGCGGACCCGAAATTTACCCGTTTTTTAGCACTTATTTGCTTTTTCAGAAAGAAAAATAATAATTCATATGTATTGAGCACCTCATTCACGTAAAAATATTGAAAAAGATATCAAAAAAAAATACTATAGAATAAATAAATAAAAATTAACCCTTGACCGGTATCGCAGTTTTAAAAATTAACCTTCAGCCAGTATCGATACCCAGACCCTATGCTTACGACCCCGTCGTGCTTCCAACCACGCTATGCCTCACACGCTGCTGCCGCGAATATCAAGCTTAATGAACTTTAAAGCGGGTAGCTAATGGAACCTATTATGGGCCATTGTATGACCCCTAATATGTCTATAAAAATTCTCTTTAGTACGATTGTTTAGTATATTAAACTCCAATCTCTTGCCGAGTTTGAAAATTATAAGTTAATATTAAAGGAAGATACGGGGTGATTCGTATCCGTGTCTGCGGACCCGAAATTTACCAGTTTTTTAGCACTTATTTGCTTTTTCAGAAAGAAAAATAATAATTCATATATATTGAGCACCTCATTCACGTAAAAATATTGAAAAAGATATCAAAAAAAATACTATAGAATAAATAAATAAAAATTAACCCTTGACCGGTATCGCAGTTTTAAAAATTAACCTTCAGCCAGTATCGATACCCAGACCCTATGCTTACGACCCCGTCGTGCTTCCAACCACGCTATGCCTCACACGCTGCTGCCGCGAATATCAAGCTTAATGAACTTTAAAGCGGGTAGCTAATGGAACCTATTATGGGCCATTGTATGACCCCTAATATGTCTATAAAAATTCTCTTTAGTACGATTGTTTAGTATATTAAACTCCAATCTCTTGCCGAGTTTGAAAATTATAAGTTAATATTAAAGGAAGATACGGGGTGATTCGTATCCGTGTCTGCGGACCCGAAATTTACCCGTTTTTTAGCACTTATTTGCTTTTTCCCAAAGAAAAATAATAATTCTTATATATTGAACACTTCATTCACGTAAAAATATTGAAAAAGATATCAAAAAAATAATATAGAATAAATAAATAAAAATTAACCCTTGACCGGTATCGCAGTTTTAAAAATTAATCTTCTGCCAGTATCGATCCCCAGCCCCTATGCTTACTACCCCGTCGCTCTTCCAACCACGCTATGCCTCACACACTTCTGCCGCGAATATCAAGCTTAAAGAACTTTAAAGCGGGTACCAAATGGAACCTATTATGGGCCATTGTATGTCCCCTAATATGTCTATAAAAATTCTCTTTAGTACGATTGTTTAGTATATTAAACTCCAATCTCTTGCCGAGTTTGAAAATTATAAGTTAATATTAAAGGAAGATACGGGGTGATTCGTGTCTGCGGACCCGAAATTTACCCGTTTTTTAGCAATTATTTGCTTTTTCCCAAAGAAAAATAATAATTCTTATATATTGAACACTTCATTCACGTAAAAATATTGAAAAAGATATCAAAAAAATAATATAGAATAAATAAATAAAAATTAACCCTTGACCGGTATCGCAGTTTTAAAAATTAATCTTCTGCCAGTATCGATCCCCAGCCCCTATGCTTACTACCCCGTCGCTCTTCCAACCACGCTATGCCTCACACACTTCTGCCGCGAATATCAAGCTTAAAGAACTTTAAAGCGGGTACCAAATGGAACCTATTATGGGCCATTGTATGTCCCCTAATATGTCTATAAAAATTCTCTTTAGTACGATTGTTTAGTATATTAAACTCCAATCTCTTGCCGAGTTTGAAAATTATAAGTTAATATTAAAGGAAGATACGGGGTGATTCGTATCCGTGTCTGCGGACCCGAAATTTACCCGTTTTTTAGCACTTATTTGCTTTTTCCCAAAGAAATATAATAATTCTTATATATTGAACACTTCATTCACGTAAAAATATTGAAAAAGATATGAAAAAAATAATATAGAATAAATAAATAAAAATTAACCCTTGACCGGTATCGCAGTTTTAAAAATTAATCTTCTGCCAGTATCGATCCCCAGCCCCTATGCTTACTACCCCGTCGCTCTTCCAACCACGCTATGCCTCACACACTTCTGCCGCGAATATCAAGCTTAAAGAACTTTAAAGCGGGTACCAAATGGAACCTATTATGGGCCATTGTATGTCCCCTAATATGTCTATAAAAATTCTCTTTAGTACGATTGTTTAGTATATTAAACTCCAATCTCTTGCCGAGTTTGAAAATTATAAGTTAATATTAAAGGAAGATACGGGGTGATTCGTGTCTGCGGACCCGAAATTTACCCGTTTTTTAGCAATTATTTGCTTTTTCCCAAAGAAAAATAATAATTCTTATATATTGAACACTTCATTCACGTAAAAATATTGAAAAAGATATCAAAAAAGTAATATAGAATAAATAAATAAAAATTAACCCTTGACTGGTATCGCAGTTTTAAAAATTAATCTTCTGCCAGTATCGATCCCCAGCCCCTATGCTTACTACCCCGTCGCTCTTCCAACCACGCTAAGCCTCACACACTTCTGCCGCGAGTATCAAGCTTAAAGAACTTTAAAGCGGGTACCTAATGGAACCTATTATGGGCCATTGTATATCCCCTAATATGTCTATAAAAATTCTCTTTAGTACGATTGTTTAGTATATTAAACTCCAATCTCTTGCCGAGTTTGAAAATTATAAGTTAATATTAAAGGAAGATACTGGGTGATTCGTATCTGCGTCTGCGGACCCGAAATTTACCCGTTTTTTAGCAATTATTTGCTTTTTCCCAAAGAAAAATAATAATTCTTATATATTGAACACTTCATTCACGTAAAAATATTGAAAAAGATATCAAAAAAATAATATAAAATAAATAAATAAAAATTAACCCTTGACCGGTATCGCAGTTTTAAAAATTAATCTTCTGCCAGTATCGATCCCCAGCCCCTATGCTTACTACCCCGTCGCTCTTCCAACCACGCTATGCCTCACACACTTCTGCCGCGAATATCAAGCTTAAAGAACTTTAAAGCGGGTACCTAATGGAACCTATTATGGGCCATTGTATATCCCCTAATATGTCTATAAAAATTCTCTTTAGTACGATTGTTTAGTATATTAAACTCCAATCTCTTGCCGAGTTTGAAAATTATAAGTTAATATTAAAGGAAGATACTGGGTGATTCGTATCTGCGTCTGCGGACCCGAAATTTACCCGTTTTTTAGCAATTATTTGCTTTTTCCCAAAGAAAAATAATAATTCTTATATATTGAACACTTCATTCACGTAAAAATATTGAAAAAGATATCAAAAAAATAATATAAAATAAATAAATAAAAATTAACCCTTGACCGGTATCGCAGTTTTAAAAATTAATCTTCTGCCAGTATCGATCCCCAGCCCCTATGCTTACTACCCCGTCGCTCTTCCAACCACGCTATGCCTCACACACTTCTGCCGCGAATATCAAGCTTAAAGAACTTTAAAGCGGGTACCTAATGGAACCTATTATGGGCCATTGTATATCCCCTAATATGTCTATAAAAATTCTCTTTAGTACGATTGTTTAGTATATTAAACTCCAATCTCTTGCCGAGTTTGAAAATTATAAGTTAATATTAAAGGAAGATACTGGGTGATTCGTATCTGCGTCTGCGGACCCGAAATTTACCCGTTTTTTAGCAATTATTTGCTTTTTCCCAAAGAAAAATAATAATTCTTATATATTGAACACTTCATTCACGTAAAAATATTGAAAAAGATATCAAAAAAATAATATAAAATAAATAAATAAAAATTAACCCTTGACCGGTATCGCAGTTTTAAAAATTAATCTTCTGCCAGTATCGATCCCCAGCCCCTATGCTTACTACCCCGTCGCTCTTCCAACCACGCTATGCCTCACACACTTCTGCCGCGAATATCAAGCTTAAAGAACTTTAAAGCGGGTACCTAATGGAACCTATTATGGGCCATTGTATATCCCCTAATATGTCTATAAAAATTCTCTTTAGTACGATTGTTTAGTATATTAAACTCCAATCTCTTGCCGAGTTTGAAAATTATAAGTTAATATTAAAGGAAGATACTGGGTGATTCGTATCTGCGTCTGCGGACCCGAAATTTACCCATTTTTTAGCAATTATTTGCTTTTTCCCAAAGAAAAATAATAATTCTTATATATTGAACACTTCATTCACGTAAAAATATTGAAAAAGATATCAAAAAAATAATATAAAATAAATAAATAAAAATTAACCATTGACCGGTATCGCAGTTTTAAAAATTAATCTTCTGCCAGTATCGATCCCCAGCCCCTATGCTTACTACCCCGTCGCTCTTCCAACCACGCTATGCCTCACACACTTCTGCCGCGAATATCAAGCTTAAAGAACTTTAAAGCGGGTACCTAATGGAACCTATTATGGGCCATTGTATATCCCCTAATATGTCTATAAAAATTCTCTTTAGTACGATTGTTTAGTATATTAAACTCCAATCTCTTGCCGAGTTTGAAAATTATAAGTTAATATTAAAGGAAGATACTGGGTGATTCGTATCTGCGTCTGCGGACCCGAAATTTACCCGTTTTTTAGCCATTATTTGCTTTTTCCCAAAGAAAAATAATAATTCTTATATATTGAACACTTCATTCACGTAAAAATATTGAAAAAGATATCAAAAAAATAATATAAAATAAATAAATAAAAATTAACCCTTGACCGGTATCGCAGTTTTAAAAATTAATCTTCTGCCAGTATCGATCCCCAGCCCCTATGCTTACTACCCCGTCGCTCTTCCAACCACGCTATGCCTCACACACTTCTGCCGCGAATATCAAGCTTAAAGAACTTTAAAGCGGGTACCTAATGGAACCTATTATGGGCCATTGTATATCCCCTAATATGTCTATAAAAATTCTCTTTAGTACGATTGTTTAGTATTTTAAACTCCAATCTCTTGCCGAGTTTGAAAATTATAAGTTAATATTAAAGGAAGATACTGGGTGATTCGTATCTGCGTCTGCGGACCCGAAATTTACCCATTTTTTAGCAATTATTTGCTTTTTCCCAAAGAAAAATAATAATTCTTATATATTGAACACTTCATTCACGTAAAAATATTGAAAAAGATATCAAAAAAATAATATAAAATAAATAAATAAAAATTAACCCTTGACCGGTATCGCAGTTTTAAAAATTAATCTTCTGCCAGTATCGATCCCCAGCCCCTATGCTTACTACCCCGTCGCTCTTCCAACCACGCTATGCCTCACACACTTCTGCCGCGAATATCAAGCTTAAAGAACTTTAAAGCGGGTACCTAATGGAACCTATTATGGGCCATTGTATATCCCCTAATATGTCTATAAAAATTCTCTTTAGTACGATTGTTTAGTATATTAAACTCCAATCTCTTGCCGAGTTTGAAAATTATAAGTTAATATTAAAGGAAGATACTGGGTGATTCGTATCCGTGTCTGCGGACCCGAAATTTACCCGTTTTTCAGCAATTATTTGCTTTTTCCCAAAGAAAAATAATAATTCTTATATATTGAACACTTCATTCACGTAAAAATATTGAAAAAGATATCAAAAAAATAATATAAAATAAATAAATAAAAATTAACCCTTGACCGGTATCGCAGTTTTAAAAATTAATCTTCTGCCAGTATCGATCCCCAGCCCCTATGCTTACTACCCCGTCGCTCTTCCAACCACGCTATGCCTCACACACTTCTGCCGCGAATATCAAGCTTAAAGAACTTTAAAGCGGGTACCTAATGGAACCTATTATGGGCCATTGTATATCCCCTAATATGTCTATAAAAATTCTCTTTAGTACGATTGCTTAGTATATTAAACTCCAATCTCTTGCCGAGTTTGAAAATTATAAGTTAATATTAAAGGAAGATACTGGGTGATTCGTATCCGTGTCTGCGGACCCGAAATTTACCCGTTTTTTAGCAATTATTTGCTTTTTCCCAAAGAAAAATAATAATTCTTATATATTGAACACTTCATTCACGTAAAAATATTGAAAAAGATATCAAAAAAATAATATAAAATAAATAAATAAAAATTAACCCTTGACCGGTATCGCAGTTTTAAAAATTAATCTTCTGCCAGTATCGATCCCCAGCCCCTATGCTTACTACCCCGTCGCTCTTCCAACCACGCTATGCCTCACACACTTCTGCCGCGAATATCAAGCTTAAAGAACTTTAAAGCGGGTACCTAATGGAACCTATTATGGGCCATTGTATATCCCCTAATATGTCTATAAAAATTCTCTTTAGTACGATTGTTTAGTATATTAAACTCCAATCTCTTGCCGAGTTTGAAAATTATAAGTTAATATTAAAGGAAGATACTGGGTGATTCGTATCTGCGTCTGCGGACCCGAAATTTACCCGTTTTTTAGCAATTATTTGCTTTTTCCCAAAGAAAAATAATAATTCTTATATATTGAACACTTCATTCACGTAAAAATATTGAAAAAGAAATCAAAAAAATAATATAAAATAAATAAATAAAAATTAACCCTTGACCGGTATCGCAGTTTTAAAAATTAATCTTCTGCCAGTATCGATCCCCAGCCCCTATGCTTACTACCCCGTCGCTCTTCCAACCACGCTATGCCTCACACACTTCTGCCGCGAATATCAAGCTTAAAGAACTTTAAGGCGGGTACCTAATGGAACCTATTATGGGCCATTGTATATCCCCTAATATGTCTATAAAAATTCTCTTTAGTACGATTGTTTAGTATATTAAACTCCAATCTCTTGCCGAGTTTGAAAATTATAAGTTAATATTAAAGGAAGATACTGGGTGATTCGTATCTGCGTCTGCGGACCCGAAATTTACCCGTTTTTTAGCAATTATTTGCTTTTTCCCAAAGAAAAATAATAATTCTTATATATTGAACACTTCATTCACGTAAAAATATTGAAAAAGATATCAAAAAAATAATATAAAATAAATAAATAAAAATTAACCCTTGACCGGTATCGCAGTTTTAAAAATTAATCTTCTGCCAGTATCGATCCCCAGCCCCTATGCTTACTACCCCGTCGCTCTTCCAACCACGCTATGCCTCACACACTTCTGCCGCGAATATCAAGCTTAAAGAACTTTAAAGCGGGTACCTAATGGAACCTATTATGGGCCATTGTATATCCCCTAATATGTCTATAAAAATTCTCTTTAGTACGATTGTTTAGTATATTAAACTCCAATCTCTTGCCGAGTTTGAAAATTATAAGTTAATATTAAAGGAAGATACTGGGTGATTCGTATCCGTGTCCGCGGACCCGAAATTTACCCGTTTTTCAGCAATTATTTGCTTTTTCCCAAAGAAAAATAATAATTCTTATATATTGAACACTTCATTCACGTAAAAATATTGAAAAAGATATCAAAAAAATAATATAAAATAAATAAATAAAAATTAACCCTTGACCGGTATCGCAGTTTTAAAAATTAATCTTCTGCCAGTATCGATCCCCAGCCCCTATGCTTACTACCCCGTCGCTCTTCCAACCACGCTATGCCTCACACACTTCTGCCGCGAATATCAAGCTTAAAGAACTTTAAAGCGGGTACCTAATGGAACCTATTATGGGCCATTGTATATCCCCTAATATGTCTATAAAAATTCTCTTTAGTACGATTGTTTAGTATATTAAACTCCAATCTCTTGCCGAGTTTGAAAATTATAAGTTAATATTAAAGGAAGATACTGGGTGATTCGTATCTGCGTCTGCGGACCCGAAATTTACCCGTTTTTTAGCAATTATTTGCTTTTTCCCAAAGAAAAATAAAAATTCTTATATATTGAACACTTCATTCACGTAAAAATATTGAAAAAGATATCAAAAAAATAATATAAAATAAATAAATAAAAATTAACCCTTGACCGGTATCGCAGTTTTAAAAATTAATCTTCTGCCAGTATCGATCCCCAGCCCCTATGCTTACTACCCCGTCGCTCTTCCAACCACGCTATGCCTCACACACTTCTGCCGCGAATATCAAGCTTAAAGAACTTTAAAGCGGGTACCTAATGGAACCTATTATGGGCCATTGTATATCCCCTAATATGTCTATAAAAATTCTCTTTAGTACGATTGTTTAGTATATTAAACTCCAATCTCTTGCCGAGTTTGAAAATTATAAGTTAATATTAAAGGAAGATACTGGGTGATTCGTATCTGCGTCTGCGGACCCGAAATTTACCCGTTTTTTAGCAATTATTTGCTTTTTCCCAAAGAAAAATAATAATTCTTATATATTGAACACTTCATTCACGTAAAAATATTGAAAAAGATATCAAAAAAATAATATAAAATAAATAAATAAAAATTAACCCTTGACCGGTATCGCAGTTTTAAAAATTAATCTTCTGCCAGTATCGATCCCCAGCCCCTATGCTTACTACCCCGTCGCTCTTCCAACCACGCTATGCCTCACACACTTCTGCCGCGAATATCAAGCTTAAAGAACTTTAAAGCGGGTACCTAATGGAACCTATTATGGGCCATTGTATATCCCCTAATATGTCTATAAAAATTTTCTTTAGTACGATTGTTTAGTATATTAAACTCCAATCTCTTGCCGAGTTTGAAAATTATAAGTTAATATTAAAGGAAGATACTGGGTGATTCGTATCTGCGTCTGCGGACCCGAAATTTACCCGTTTTTTAGCAATTATTTGCTTTTTCCCAAAGAAAAATAATAATTCTTATATATTGAACACTTCATTCACGTAAAAATATTGAAAAAGATATCAAAAAAATAATATAAAATAAATAAATAAAAATTAACCCTTGACCGGTATCGCAGTTTTAAAAATTAATCTTCTGCCAGTATCGATCCCCAGCCCCTATGCTTACTACCCCGTCGCTCTTCCAACCACGCTATGCCTCACACACTTCTGCCGCGAATATCAAGCTTAAAGAACTTTAAAGCGGGTACCTAATGGAACCTATTATGGGCCATTGTATATCCCCTAATATGTCTATAAAAATTCTCTTTAGTACGATTGTTTAGTATATTAAACTCCAATCTCTTGCCGAGTTTGAAAATTATAAGTTAATATTAAAGGAAGATACTGGGTGATTCGTATCCGTGTCTGCGGACCCGAAATTTACCCGTTTTTCAGCAATTATTTGCTTTTTCCCAAAGAAAAATAATAATTCTTATATATTGAACACTTCATTCACGTAAAAATATTGAAAAAGATATCAAAAAAATAATATAAAATAAATAAATAAAAATTAACCCTTGACCGGTATCGCAGTTTTAAAAATTAATCTTCTGCCAGTATCGATCCCCAGCCCCTATACTTACTACCCCGTCGCTCTTCCAACCACGCTATGCCTCACACACTTCTGCCGCGAATATCAAGCTTAAAGAACTTTAAAGCGGGTACCTAATGGAACCTATTATGGGCCATTGTATATCCCCTAATATGTCTATAAAAATTCTCTTTAGTACGATTGTTTAGTATATTAAACTCCAATCTCTTGCCGAGTTTGAAAATTATAAGTTAATATTAAAGGAAGATACTGGGTGATTCGTATCTGCGTCTGCGGACCCGAAATTTACCCGTTTTTTAGCAATTATTTGCTTTTTCCCAAAGAAAAATAATAATTCTTATATATTGAACACTTCATTCACGTAAAAATATTGAAAAAGATATCAAAAAAATAATATAAAATAAATAAATAAAAATTAACCCTTGACCGGTATCGCAGTTTAAAAATTAATCTTCTGCCAGTATCGATCCCCAGCCCCTATGCTTACTACCCCGTCGCTCTTCCAACCACGCTATGCCTCACACACTTCTGCCGCGAATATCAAGCTTAAAGAACTTTAAAGCGGGTACCTAATGGAACCTATTATGGGCCATTGTATATCCCCTAATATGTCTATAAAAATTCTCTTTAGTACGATTGTTTAGTATATTAAACTCCAATCTCTTGCCGAGTTTGAAAATTATAAGTTAATATTAAAGGAAGATAGTGGGTGATTCGTATCTGCGTCTGCGGACCCGAAATTTACCCGTTTTTTAGCAATTATTTGCTTTTTCCCAAAGAAAAATAATAATTCTTATATATTGAACACTTCATTCACGTAAAAATATTGAAAAAGATATCAAAAAAATAATATAAAATAAATAAATAAAAATTAACCCTTGACCGGTATCGCAGTTTTAAAAATTAATCTTCTGCCAGTATCGATCCCCAGCCCCTATGCTTACTACCCCGTCGCTCTTCCAACCACGCTATGCCTCACACACTTCTGCCGCGAATATCAAGCTTAAAGAACTTTAAAGCGGGTACCTAATGGAACCTATTATGGGCCATTGTATATCCCCTAATATGTCTATAAAAATTCTCTTTAGTACGATTGTTTAGTATATTAAACTCCAATCTCTTGCCGAGTTTGAAAATTATAAGTTAATATTAAAGGAAGATACTGGGTGATTCGTATCCGTGTCTGCGGACCCGAAATTTACCCGTTTTTCAGCAATTATTTGCTTTTTCCCAAAGAAAAATAATAATTCTTATATATTGAACACTTCATTCACGTAAAAATATTGAAAAAGATATCAAAAAAATAATATAAAATAAATAAATAAAAATTAACCCTTGACCGGTATCGCAGTTTTAAAAATTAATCTTCTGCCAGTATCGATCCCCAGCCCCTATGCTTACTACCCCGTCGCTCTTCCAACCACGCTATGCCTCACACACTTCTGCCGCGAATATCAAGCTTAAAGAACTTTAAAGCGGGTACCTAATGGAACCTATTATGGGCCATTGTATATCCCCTAATATGTCTATAAAAATTCTCTTTAGTACGATTGTTTAGTATATTAAACTCCAATCTCTTGCCGAGTTTGAAAATTATAAGTTAATATTAAAGGAAGATACTGGGTGATTCGTATCTGCGTCTGCGGACCCGAAATTTACCCGTTTTTTAGCAATTATTTGCTTTTTCCCAAAGAAAAATAATAATTCTTATATATTGAACACTTCATTCACGTAAAAATATTGAAAAAGATATCAAAAAAATAATATAAAATAAATAAATAAAAATTAACCCTTGACCGGTATCGCAGTTTTAAAAATTAATCTTCTGCCAGTATCGATCCCCAGCCCCTATGCTTACTACCCCGTCGCTCTTCCAACCACGCTATGCCTCACACACTTCTGCCGCGAATATCAAGCTTAAAGAACTTTAAAGCGGGTACCTAATGGAACCTATTATGGGCCATTGTATATCCCCTAATATGTCTATAAAAATTCTCTTTAGTACGATTGTTTAGTATATTAAACTCCAATCTCTTGCCGAGTTTGAAAATTATAAGTTAATATTAAAGGAAGATACTGGGTGATTCGTATCTGCGTCTGCGGACCCGAAATTTACCCGTTTTTTAGCAATTATTTGCTTTTTCCCAAAGAAAAATAATAATTCTTATATATTGAACACTTCATTCACGTAAAAATATTGAAAAAGATATCAAAAAAATAATATAAAATAAATAAATAAAAATTAACCCTTGACCGGTATCGCAGTTTTAAAAATTAATCTTCTGCCAGTATCGATCCCCAGCCCCTATGCTTACTACCCCGTCGCTCTTCCAACCACGCTATGCCTCACACACTTCTGCCGCGAATATCAAGCTTAAAGAACTTTAAAGCGGGTACCTAATGGAACCTATTATGGGCCATTGTATATCCCCTAATATGTCTATAAAAATTCTCTTTAGTACGATTGTTTAGTATATTAAACTCCAATCTCTTGCCGAGTTTGAAAATTATAAGTTAATATTAAAGGAAGATACTGGGTGATTCGTATCTGCGTCTGCGGACCCGAAATTTACCCGTTTTTTAGCAATTATTTGCTTTTTCCCAAAGAAAAATAATAATTCTTATATATTGAACACTTCATTCACGTAAAAATATTGAAAAAGATATCAAAAAAATAATATAAAATAAATAAATAAAAATTAACCCTTGACCGGTATCGCAGTTTTAAAAATTAATCTTCTGCCAGTATCGATCCCCAGCCCCTATGCTTACTACCCCGTCGCTCTTCCAACCACGCTATGCCTCACACACTTCTGCCGCGAATATCAAGCTTAAAGAACTTTAAAGCGGGTACCTAATGGAACCTATTATGGGCCATTGTATATCCCCTAATATGTCTATAAAAATTCTCTTTAGTACGATTGTTTAGTATATTAAACTCCAATCTCTTGCCGAGTTTGAAAATTATAAGTTAATATTAAAGGAAGATACTGGGTGATTCGTATCTGCGTCTGCGGACCCGAAATTTACCCGTTTTTTAGCAATTATTTGCTTTTTCCCAAAGAAAAATAATAATTCTTATATATTGAACACTTCATTCACGTAAAAATATTGAAAAAGATATCAAAAAAATAATATAAAATAAATAAATAAAAATTAACCCTTGACCGGTATCGCAGTTTTAAAAATTAATCTTCTGCCAGTATCGATCCCCAGCCCCTATGCTTACTACCCCGTCGCTCTTCCAACCACGCTATGCCTCACACACTTCTGCCGCGAATATCAAGCTTAAAGAACTTTAAAGCGGGTACCTAATGGAACCTATTATGGGCCATTGTATATCCCCTAATATGTCTATAAAAATTCTCTTTAGTACGATTGTTTAGTATATTAAACTCCAATCTCTTGCCGAGTTTGAAAATTATAAGTTAATATTAAAGGAAGATACTGGGTGATTCGTATCTGCGTCTGCGGACCCGAAATTTACCCGTTTTTTAGCAATTATTTGCTTTTTCCCAAAGAAAAATAATAATTCTTATATATTGAACACTTCATTCACGTAAAAATATTGAAAAAGATATCAAAAAAATAATATAAAATAAATAAATAAAAATTAACCCTTGACCGGTATCGCAGTTTTAAAAATTAATCTTCTGCCAGTATCGATCCCCAGCCCCTATGCTTACTACCCCGTCGCTCTTCCAACCACGCTATGCCTCACACACTTCTGCCGCGAATATCAAGCTTAAAGAACTTTAAAGCGGGTACCTAATGGAACCTATTATGGGCCATTGTATATCCCCTAATATGTCTATAAAAATTTTCTTTAGTACGATTGTTTAGTATATTAAACTCCAATCTCTTGCCGAGTTTGAAAATTATAAGTTAATATTAAAGGAAGATACTGGGTGATTCGTATCTGCGTCTGCGGACCCGAAATTTACCCGTTTTTTAGCAATTATTTGCTTTTTCCCAAAGAAAAATAATAATTCTTATATATTGAACACTTCATTCACGTAAAAATATTGAAAAAGATATCAAAAAAATAATATAAAATAAATAATTAAAAATTAACCCTTGACCGGTATCGCAGTTTTAAAAATTAATCTTCTGCCAGTATCGATCCCCAGCCCCTATGCTTACTACCCCGTCGCTCTTCCAACCACGCTATGCCTCACACACTTCTGCCGCGAATATCAAGCTTAAAGAACTTTAAAGCGGGTACCTAATGGAACCTATTATGGGCCATTGTATATCCCCTAATATGTCTATAAAAATTCTCTTTAGTACGATTGTTTAGTATATTAAACTCCAATCTCTTGCCGAGTTTGAAAATTATAAGTTAATATTAAAGGAAGATACTGGGTGATTCGTATCCGTGTCTGCGGACCCGAAATTTACCCGTTTTTCAGCAATTATTTGCTTTTTCCCAAAGAAAAATAATAATTCTTATATATTGAACACTTCATTCACGTAAAAATATTGAAAAAGATATCAAAAAAATAATATAAAATAAATAAATAAAAATTAACCCTTGACCGGTATCGCAGTTTTAAAAATTAATCTTCTGCCAGTATCGATCCCCAGCCCCTATGCTTACTACCCCGTCGCTCTTCCAACCACGCTATGCCTCACACACTTCTGCCGCGAATATCAAGCTTAAAGAACTTTAAAGCGGGTACCTAATGGAACCTATTATGGGCCATTGTATATCCCCTAATATGTCTATAAAAATTCTCTTTAGTACGATTGTTTAGTATATTAAACTCCAATCTCTTGCCGAGTTTGAAAATTATAAGTTAATATTAAAGGAAGATACTGGGTGATTCGTATCTGCGTCTGCGGACCCGAAATTTACCCGTTTTTTAGCAATTATTTGCTTTTTCCCAAAGAAAAATAATAATTCTTATATATTGAACACTTCATTCACGTAAAAATATTGAAAAAGATATCAAAAAAATAATATAAAATAAATAAATAAAAATTAACCCTTGACCGGTATCGCAGTTTTAAAAATTAATCTTCTGCCAGTATCGATCCCCAGCCCCTATGCTTACTACCCCGTCGCTCTTCCAACCACGCTATGCCTCACACACTTCTGCCGCGAATATCAAGCTTAAAGAACTTTAAAGCGGGTACCTAATGGAACCTATTATGGGCCATTGTATATCCCCTAATATGTCTATAAAAATTCTCTTTAGTACGATTGTTTAGTATATTAAACTCCAATCTCTTGCCGAGTTTGAAAATTATAAGTTAATATTAAAGGAAGATACTGGGTGATTCGTATCCGTGTCTGCGGACCCGAAATTTACCCGTTTTTCAGCAATTATTTGCTTTTTCCCAAAGAAAAATAATAATTCTTATATATTGAACACTTCATTCACGTAAAAATATTGAAAAAGATATCAAAAAAATAATATAAAATAAATAAATAAAAATTAACCCTTGACCGGTATCGCAGTTTTAAAAATTAATCTTCTGCCAGTATCGATCCCCAGCCCCTATGCTTACTACCCCGTCGCTCTTCCAACCACGCTATGCCTCACACACTTCTGCCGCGAATATCAAGCTTAAAGAACTTTAAAGCGGGTACCTAATGGAACCTATTATGGGCCATTGTATATCCCCTAATATGTCTATAAAAATTCTCTTTAGTACGATTGTTTAGTATATTAAACTCCAATCTCTTGCCGAGTTTGAAAATTATAAGTTAATATTAAAGGAAGATACTGGGTGATTCGTATCTGCGTCTGCGGACCCGAAATTTACCCGTTTTTTAGCAATTATTTGCTTTTTCCCAAAGAAAAATAATAATTCTTATATATTGAACACTTCATTCACGTAAAAATATTGAAAAAGATATCAAAAAAATAATATAAAATAAATAAATAAAAATTAACCCTTGACCGGTATCGCAGTTTTAAAAATTAATCTTCTGCCAGTATCGATCCCCAGCCCCTATGCTTACTACCCCGTCGCTCTTCCAACCACGCTATGCCTCACACACTTCTGCCGCGAATATCAAGCTTAAAGAACTTTAAAGCGGGTACCTAATGGAACCTATTATGGGCCATTGTATATCCCCTAATATGTCTATAAAAATTCTCTTTAGTACGATTGTTTAGTATATTAAACTCCAATCTCTTGCCGAGTTTGAAAATTATAAGTTAATATTAAAGGAAGATACTGGGTGATTCGTATCTGCGTCTGCGGACCCGAAATTTACCCGTTTTTTAGCAATTATTTGCTTTTTCCCAAAGAAAAATAAAAATTCTTATATATTGAACACTTCATTCACGTAAAAATATTGAAAAAGATATCAAAAAAATAATATAAAATAAATAAATAAAAATTAACCCTTGACCGGTATCGCAGTTTTAAAAATTAATCTTCTGCCAGTATCGATCCCCAGCCCCTATGCTTACTACCCCGTCGCTCTTCCAACCACGCTATGCCTCACACACTTCTGCCGCGAATATCAAGCTTAAAGAACTTTAAAGCGGGTACCTAATGGAACCTATTATGGGCCATTGTATATCCCCTAATATGTCTATAAAAATTCTCTTTAGTACGATTGTTTAGTATATTAAACTCCAATCTCTTGCCGAGTTTGAAAATTATAAGTTAATATTAAAGGAAGATACTGGGTGATTCGTATTTGCGTCTGCGGACCCGAAATTTACCCGTTTTTTAGCAATTATTTGCTTTTTCCCAAAGAAAAATAATAATTCTTATATATTGAACACTTCATTCACGTAAAAATATTGAAAAAGATATCAAAAAAATAATATAAAATAAATAAATAAAAATTAACCCTTGACCGGTATCGCAGTTTTAAAAATTAATCTTCTGCCAGTATCGATCCCCAGCCCCTATGCTTACTACCCCGTCGCTCTTCCAACCACGCTATGCCTCACACACTTCTGCCGCGAATATCAAGCTTAAAGAACTTTAAAGCGGGTACCTAATGGAACCTATTATGGGCCATTGTATATCCCCTAATATGTCTATAAAAATTCTCTTTAGTACGATTGTTTAGTATATTAAACTCCAATCTCTTGCCGAGTTTGAAAATTATAAGTTAATATTAAAGGAAGATACTGGGTGATTCGTATCTGCGTCTGCGGACCCGAAATTTACCCGTTTTTTAGCAATTATTTGCTTTTTCCCAAAGAAAAATAATAATTCTTATATATTGAACACTTCATTCACGTAAAAATATTGAAAAAGATATCAAAAAAATAATATAAAATAAATAAATAAAAATTAACCCTTGACCGGTATCGCAGTTTTAAAAATTAATCTTCTGCCAGTATCGATCCCCAGCCCCTATGCTTACTACCCCGTCGCTCTTCCAACCACGCTATGCCTCACACACTTCTGCCGCGAATATCAAGCTTAAAGAACTTTAAAGCGGGTACCTAATGGAACCTATTATGGGCCATTGTATATCCCCTAATATGTCTATAAAAATTTTCTTTAGTACGATTGTTTAGTATATTAAACTCCAATCTCTTGCCGAGTTTGAAAATTATAAGTTAATATTAAAGGAAGATACTGGGTGATTCGTATCTGCGTCTGCGGACCCGAAATTTACCCGTTTTTTAGCAATTATTTGCTTTTTCCCAAAGAAAAATAATAATTCTTATATATTGAACACTTCATTCACGTAAAAATATTGAAAAAGATATCAAAAAAATAATATAAAATAAATAATTAAAAATTAACCCTTGACCGGTATCGCAGTTTTAAAAATTAATCTTCTGCCAGTATCGATCCCCAGCCCCTATGCTTACTACCCCGTCGCTCTTCCAACCACGCTATGCCTCACACACTTCTGCCGCGAATATCAAGCTTAAAGAACTTTAAAGCGGGTACCTAATGGAACCTATTATGGGCCATTGTATATCCCCTAATATGTCTATAAAAATTCTCTTTAGTACGATTGTTTAGTATATTAAACTCCAATCTCTTGCCGAGTTTGAAAATTATAAGTTAATATTAAAGGAAGATACTGGGTGATTCGTATCCGTGTCTGCGGACCCGAAATTTACCCGTTTTTCAGCAATTATTTGCTTTTTCCCAAAGAAAAATAATAATTCTTATATATTGAACACTTCATTCACGTAAAAATATTGAAAAAGATATCAAAAAAATAATATAAAATAAATAAATAAAAATTAACCCTTGACCGGTATCGCAGTTTTAAAAATTAATCTTCTGCCAGTATCGATCCCCAGCCCCTATGCTTACTACCCCGTCGCTCTTCCAACCACGCTATGCCTCACACACTTCTGCCGCGAATATCAAGCTTAAAGAACTTTAAAGCGGGTACCTAATGGAACCTATTATGGGCCATTGTATATCCCCTAATATGTCTATAAAAATTCTCTTTAGTACGATTGTTTAGTATATTAAACTCCAATCTCTTGCCGAGTTTGAAAATTATAAGTTAATATTAAAGGAAGATACTGGGTGATTCGTATCTGCGTCTGCGGACCCGAAATTTACCCGTTTTTTAGTAATTATTTGCTTTTTCCCAAAGAAAAATAATAATTCTTATATATTGAACACTTCATTCACGTAAAAATATTGAAAAAGATATCAAAAAAATAAGATAAAATAAATAAATAAAAATTAACCCTTGACCGGTATCGCAGTTTTAAAAATTAATCTTCTGCCAGTATCGATCCCCAGCCCCTATGCTTACTACCCCGTCGCTCTTCCAACCACGCTATGCCTCACACACTTCTGCCGCGAATATCAAGCTTAAAGAACTTTAAAGCGGGTACCTAATGGAACCTATTATGGGCCATTGTATATCCCCTAATATGTCTATAAAAATTCTCTTTAGTACGATTGTTTAGTATATTAAACTCCAATCTCTTGCCGAGTTTGAAAATTATAAGTTAATATTAAAGGAAGATACTGGGTGATTCGTATCTGCGTCTGCGGACCCGAAATTTACCCGTTTTTTAGCAATTATTTGCTTTTTCCCAAAGAAAAATAATAATTCTTATATATTGAACACTTCATTCACGTAAAAATATTGAAAAAGATATCAAAAAAATAATATAAAATAAATAAATAAAAATTAACCCTTGACCGGTATCGCAGTTTTAAAAATTAATCTTCTGCCAGTATCGATCCCCAGCCCCTATGCTTACTACCCCGTCGCTCTTCCAACCACGCTATGCCTCACACACTTCTGCCGCGAATATCAAGCTTAAAGAATTTTAAAGCGGGTACCTAATGGAACCTATTATGGGCCATTGTATATCCCCTAATATGTCTATAAAAATTCTCTTTAGTACGATTGTTTAGTATATTAAACTCCAATCTCTTGCCGAGTTTGAAAATTATAAGTTAATATTAAAGGAAGATACTGGGTGATTCGTATCTGCGTCTGCGGACCCGAAATTTACCCGTTTTTTAGCAATTATTTGCTTTTTCCCAAAGAAAAATAATAATTCTTATATATTGAACACTTCATTCACGTAAAAATATTGAAAAAGATATCAAAAAAATAATATAAAATAAATAAATAAAAATTAACCCTTGACCGGTATCGCAGTTTTAAAAATTAATCTTCTGCCAGTATCGATCCCCAGCCCCTATGCTTACTACCCCGTCGCTCTTCCAACCACGCTATGCCTCACACACTTCTGCCGCGAATATCAAGCTTAAAGAACTTTAAAGCGGGTACCTAATGGAACCTATTATGGGCCATTGTATATCCCCTAATATGTCTATAAAAATTCTCTTTAGTACGATTGTTTAGTATATTAAACTCCAATCTCTTGCCGAGTTTGAAAATTATAAGTTAATATTAAAGGAAGATACTGGGTGATTCGTATCCGTGTCTGCGGACCCGAAATTTACCCGTTTTTCAGCAATTATTTGCTTTTTCCCAAAGAAAAATAATAATTCTTATATATTGAACACTTCATTCACGTAAAAATATTGAAAAAGATATCAAAAAAATAATATAAAATAAATAAATAAAAATTAACCCTTGACCGGTATCGCAGTTTTAAAAATTAATCTTCTGCCAGTATCGATCCCCAGCCCCTATGCTTACTACCCCGTCGCTCTTCCAACCACGCTATGCCTCACACACTTCTGCCGCGAATATCAAGCTTAAAGAACTTTAAAGCGGGTACCTAATGGAACCTATTATGGGCCATTGTATATCCCCTAATATGTCTATAAAAATTATCTTTAGTACGATTGTTTAGTATATTAAACTCCAATCTCTTGCCGAGTTTGAAAATTATAAGTTAATATTAAAGGAAGATACGGGGTGATTCGTATCTGCGTCTGCGGACCCGAAATTTACCCGTTTTTTAGCAATTATTTGCTTTTTCCCAAAGAAAAATAATAATTCTTATATATTGAACACTTCATTCACGTAAAAATATTGAAAAAGATATCAAAAAAATAATATAAAATAAATAAATAAAAATTAACCCTTGACCGGTATCGCAGTTTTAAAAATTAATCTTCTGCCAGTATCGATCCCCAGCCCCTATGCTTACTACCCCGTCGCTCTTCCAACCACGCTATGCCTCACACACTTCTGCCGCGAATATCAAGCTTAAAGAACTTTAAAGCGGGTACCAAATGGAACCTATTATGGGCCATTGTATGTCCCCTAATATGTCTATAAAAATTCTCTTTAGTACGATTGTTTAGTATATTAAACTCCAATCTCTTGCCGAGTTTGAAAATTATAAGTTAATATTAAAGGAAGATACTGGGTGATTCGTATCTGCGTCTGCGGACCCGAAATTTACCCGTTTTTTAGCAATTATTTGCTTTTTCCCAAAGAAAAATAATAATTCTTATATATTGAACACTTCATTCACGTAAAAATATTGAAAAAGATATCAAAAAAATAATATAGAATAAATAAATAAAAATTAACCCTTGACCGGTATCGCAGTTTTAAAAATTAATCTTCTGCCAGTATCGATCCCCAGCCCCTATGCTTACTACCCCGTCGCTCTTCCAACCACGCTATGCCTCACACACTTCTGCCGCGAATATCAAGCTTAAAGAACTTTAAAGAACTTTAAAGCGGGTACCAAATGGAACCTATTATGGGCCATTGTATGTCCCCTAATATGTCTATAAAAATTCTCTTTAGTACGATTGTTTAGTATATTAAACTCCAATCTCTTGCCGAGTTTGAAAATTATAAGTTAATATTAAAGGAAGATACGGGGTGATTCGTATCTGCGTCTGCGGACCCGAAATTTACCCGTTTTTTAGCAATTATTTGCTTTTTCCCAAAGAAAAATAATAATTCTTATATATTGAACACTTCATTCACGTAAAAATATTGAAAAAGATATCAAAAAAATAATATAGAATAAATAAATAAAAATTAACCCTTGACCGGTATCGCAGTTTTAAAAATTAATCTTCTGCCAGTATCGATCCCCAGCCCCTATGCTTACTACCCCGTCGCTCTTCCAACCACGCTATGCCTCACACACTTCTGCCGCGAATATCAAGCTTAAAGAACTTTAAAGCGGGTACCAAATGGAATCTATTATGGGCCATTGTATGTCCCCTAATATGTCTATAAAAATTCTCTTTAGTACGATTGTTTAGTATATTAAACTCCAATCTCTTGCCGAGTTTGAAAATTATAAGTTAATATTAAAGGAAGATACGGGGTGATTCGTATCTGCGTCTGCGGACCCGAAATTTACCCGTTTTTTAGCACTTATTTGCTTTTTCCCAAAGAAAAATAATAATTCTTATATATTGAACACTTCATTCACGTAAAAATATTGAAAAAGATATCAAAAAAATAATATAGAATAAATAAATAAAAATTAACCCTTGACCGGTATCGCAGTTTTAAAAATTAATCTTCTGCCAGTATCGATCCCCAGCCCCTATGCTTACTACCCCGTCGCTCTTCCAACCACGCTATGCCTCACACGCTTCTGCCGCGAATATCAAGCTTAAAGAACTTTAAAGCGGGTACCAAATGGAACCTATTATGGGCCATTGTATGTCCCCTAATATGTCTATAAAAATTCTCTTTAGTACGATTGTTTAGTATATTAAACTCCAATCTCTTGCCGAGTTTGAAAATTATAAGTTAATATTAAAGGAAGATACGGGGTGATTCGTATCTGCGTCTGCGGACCCGAAATTTACCCGTTTTTTAGCAATTATTTGCTTTTTCCCAAAGAAAAATAATAATTCTTATATATTGAACACTTCATTCACGTAAAAATATTGAAAAAGGTATCAAAAAAATAATATAGAATAAATAAATAAAAATTAACCCTTGACCGGTATCGCAGTTTTAAAAATTAATCTTCTGCCAGTATCGATCCCCAGCCCCTATGCTTACTACCCCGTCGCTCTTCCAACCACGCTATGCCTCACACACTTCTGCCGCGAATATCAAGCTTAAAGAACTTTAAAGCGGGTACCAAATGGAACCTATTATGGGCCATTGTATGTCCCCTAATATGTCTATAAAAATTCTCTTTAGTACGATTGTTTAGTATATTAAACTCCAATCTCTTGCCGAGTTTGAAAATTATAAGTTAATATTAAAGGAAGATACGGGGTGATTCGTATCTGCGTCTGCGGACCCGAAATTTACCCGTTTTTTAGCACTTAGTTGCTTTTTCCCAAAGAAAAATAATAATTCTTATATATTGAACACTTCATTCACGTAAAAATATTGAAAAAGATATCAAAAAAATAATATAGAATAAATAAATAAAAATTAACCCTTGACCGGTATCGCAGTTTTAAAAATTAATCTTCTGCCAGTATCGATCCCCAGCCCCTATACTTACTACCCCGTCGCTCTTCCAACCACGCTATGCCTCACGCACTTCTGCCGCGAATATCAAGCTTAAAGAACTTTAAAGCGGGTACCAAATGGAACCTATTATGGGCCATTGTATGTCCCCTAATATGTCTATAAAAATTCTCTTTAGTACGATTGTTTAGTATATTAAACTCCAATCTCTTGCCGAGTTTGAAAATTATAAGTTAATATTAAAGGAAGATACGGGGTGATTCGTATCTGCGTCTGCGGACCCGAAATTTACCCGTTTTTTAGCACTTATTTGCTTTTTCCCAAAGAAAAATAATAATTCTTATATATTGAACACTTCATTCACGTAAAAATATTGAAAAAGATATCAAAAAAATAATATAGAATAAATAAATAAAAATTAACCCTTGACCGGTATCGCAGTTTTAAAAATTAATCTTCTGCCAGTATCGATCCCCAGCCCCTATGCTTACTACCCCGTCGCTCTTCCAACCACGCTATGCCTCACACACTTCTGCCGCGAATATCAAGCTTAAAGAACTTTAAAGCGGGTACCAAATGGAACCTATTATGGGCCATTGTATGTCCCCTAATATGTCTATAAAAATTCTCTTTAGTACGATTGTTTAGTATATTAAACTCCAATCTCTTGCCGAGTTTGAAAATTATAAGTTAATATTAAAGGAAGATACGGGGTGATTCGCATCTGCGTCTGCGGACCCGAAATTTACCCGTTTTTTAGCACTTATTTGCTTTTTCCCAAAGAAAAATAATAATTCTTATATATTGAACACTTCATTCACGTAAAAATATTGAAAAAGATATCAAAAAAATAATATAGAATAAATAAATAAAAATTAACCCTTGACCGGTATCGCAGTTTTAAAAATTAATCTTCTGCCAGTATCGATCCCCAGCCCCTATGCTTACTACCCCGTCGCTCTTCCAACCACGCTATGCCTCACACACTTCTGCCGCGAATATCAAGCTTAAAGAACTTTAAAGCGGGTACCTAATGGAACCTATTATGGGCCATTGTATGTCCCTTAATATGTCTATAAAAATTCTCTTTGGTACGATTGTTTAGTATATTAAACTCCAATCTCTTGCCGAGTTTGAAAATTATAAGTTAATATTAAAGGAAGATACTGGGTGATTCGTATCCGTGTCTGCGGACCCGAAATTTACCCGTTTTTTAGCAATTATTTGCTTTTTCCCAAAGAAAAATAATAATTCTTATATATTGAACACTTCATTCACGTAAAAATATTGAAAAAGATATCAAAAAAATAATATAGAATAAATAAATAAAAATTAACCCTCAACCGGTATCGCAGTTTTAAAAATTACCCTTCAGCCAGTATCGATCCCCAGACCCTATGCTTACTACCCCGTCGCGCTTCCAACCACGCTATGCCTCACACACTTCTGTCGCGAATATCAAGCTTAAAGAACTTTAAAGCGGGTACCTAATGGAACCTATTATGGGCCTTTGTATGTCCCCTAATATGTCTATAAAAATTCTCTTTAGTACGATTGTTTAGTATATTAAACTCCAATCTCTTGCCGAGTTTGAAAATTAAAAGTTAATATTAAAGGAAGATACGGGGTGATTCGTATCCGTGTCTGCGGACCCGAAATTTACCCGTTTTTTAGCAATTATTTGCTTTTTCCCAAAGAAAAATAATAATTCTTATATATTGAACACTTCATTCACGTAAAAATATTGAAAAAGATATCAAAAAAATAATATAGAATAAATAAATAAAAATTAACCCTTGACCGGTATCGCAGTTTTAAAAATTAACCTTCTGCCAGTGTCGAAACCCAGCCCCTATGCTTACTACCCCGTCGCGCTTCCAACCACGCTATGCCTCACACACTTCTGCCGCGAATATCAAGCTTAAAGAACTTTAAAGCGGGTACCTAATGGAACCTATTATGGGCCATTGTATGTCCCCTAATATGTCTATAAAAATTCTCTTTAGTACGATTGTTAAGTATATTAAACTCCAATCTCTTGCCGAGTTTGTTCTTAATACGGTATAGTTCTTCAGTATACTAACCGAAAAAAGACTATTAATTATTTCGAAAATAATTAATGTGAAAAATAAAACATTTTGAATTGTTAATTTGTTCTGAAAATAAATAATTAAAATCATGAATTAAAGTTTAAACTGGAAAATTGTTAAAACAGAAATCTCCACGTAAAACTTCTTGGGGTAGGCGTCCATACATTATCATTTGGTATTGGTTATTACTATTTAACATTATTACTATCTAAAATTTACACCAATTTTGGCTAAGTAAGCCAATTGACACCAACTTAGGATTTTAAAGCGCAGTCTTCGTATTTTTATGAAAGCTGGCTCTTATCTGAGAGAAAATTGTCAGTAAAGTTTACAATTTATAAATGCATAAAATCTCTCTTTTATGTAAGCTCATATGCGATAAGCTTTCATAGAATTTAAGTAGCATAGAAAAATACGTGACAAACATTAATATCGAAACAATAAAAAATGAGAATTCTCTAGAAAAATCAATTTTAATTTTTACTTTAACAACATCTTTATTTTTGAAAGTTTCATTTTTTGAAATAGTCAAGTTCTTTGTCTACGATTCTGTAGGTTGCCACACTCTCATCTTTATCTTTAAATGTAATTTGGCGCGTTTTGTGCATTCTAACTTTAGTTTTTATGTTTGAAGCTGTTACCAAGGTTTTAATTTTTAATAAATTCGTTTGATATCAGTTTATATAATTGCTGTCATGCTTACGTAAGAAACTCACAACGGTCCCTTCTTTTTTTTTTTACTTTAACTTTTATTATACCTAAATTTAAGATTTAATATCAATAAAAGATATAACTTTCACAAAACAAAATGAACGTTTCAATTCTTTCATGTAGAATATTCTTCTACAATGCTTTGTATTTTTCTGTTGTGGTTATACATAATTCTTGACCTCAAGAACTACATAAGGAAATTATTTTTTACTTTTTTGTTCTTTACCCAAATATTTCCATTGATAATTTTTATAGCAATTTTTTTAGCGATTTTAATGCGTTTACAAAACAAATTAAAAATAAGATAATTTTATTGTCTTACGCTAACATTGTTCATAGAGCCTTTCTCTCTCTTTATCTCTCAGCAATCATAGGCAAATCAGAAACCTGTGCCCCTTTACGTGCTTATTATTACTTAAAATTATACTTATCACGTTACTTATTACGTAAAGTCTTAATAACTCCCAGTATATTTAGTGTGTGGTTTTTTTTTTTTTTTTAAATAAAATCGTCCATATTGTTTTCTTGTTTATACGATCGACAAAGTTAGTCATGTAAACTCGTTTAAATTTAAATAAATAGTAATTTCACGTCTATTTGGTGTAGGAGAATTCATAAAAAATGTGGTGGTTCGGATCCAAACCATAAAAAGTTAGCTGGAATAAGGTACTTCTCTTACCATACTATATTTAATACTTCTCTTACTTGTTTTATTAAATACTGAGGAAAACTTTTCTTTTCTTTGTATTTCATGCATACGGATTTTAACTCAATTTAATTTAAAATAAAAAAAAATATTTCTGGTTATTAAGAGCAAACACTTTTTAGAATACTACACGCGACTATCAATGTTTAAATTCCGCGTTTTAAACAAGAGAAGTTCTAGATTAAGTAAAGGGACAACCTCGTAAAGAACTCACCCTCATTTGCGTTACACAGTGAAGAAGACCACGGAAATCTGTCGTGGTTTAGCTAATGCAAAGAGATTCAAATTCGTTATCTGTGTCGACCACTGAGAAAATTTAACTTAATCACAGTGATCAGGGCTAGTGGCCTAAGTCAAAATTCTTGATGGTCCCATCTGGTGGTTTATGTTGGTTTCAGTGTGATTCATGATGGTTCAACATCATTTGATGGTCACCATCATTCAACATTACGTGTTCGTGGTTTTTGATATGCCAACAAATTTCCATCATTCCATGATGAAAAATGCTACGTTAATACTATGATGATTAACTATCAAGAGAAGTTTGACTCTCATGAACCAACTATCAATGATGATCCGTGGTGGTTCCAACTATGGGAATTCTTGTTGGTTCTCAGGAATATATCCCATCAGAAAAATTTGTGTGTGTGTGTGTGTGTGTGTGTGTATTTTTTATTGGACTATCATAAATCAGTCCGAATTCCTACATTGGGATGGTAATTGTTCCAACATTTGATTTCTAAGATGGAAATTCGTGATGGTTCGACCCGAACAAAGCATCAACGCAAGTGGCTTCTCTTATGTTGGATCATCATCATAAATCAGTCCTACATTGAGGTGATAATCACTTATGTTGGTTACCATCAAAAAGTATAATGGTTCATGATAAGCCGCAGTGGCTCAGGGGATAGAGCGTTCGCCTTCCATTGCAGTGGACCGAGTTGACAAATCCCAGCGACGTCCAGTCGATACGAGTTCTGCATCCAGCTTGCACCGACCTCAGTGCTGACGTGAAATATCCTCAGTGGTAGACGGAACATGGGTTAGAGTCCCTTTGCCGTCAGGCTAACCGTGGGAGGTTCTCGTGGTCTTCTTTTCCATGTAACACAAATGCGGGTTAGTTCCATAAGAAAGTCCTCCACGAAGACAAATTTCTCCCAATACTTAATTCAAGAGTTCGTTCCATTGTCTTCTGAATTGGGTTCAAAATGACAAGGCTACGTAGTTGGACATTGGTATTTTAATTTTAGCCTTTGCATTTTGATTTTATTTTATAACCGTCGTTGAACAGCCGACCCAAGTTTTGGGTTTACGACTACCAATGTTCAACTCCGTAGCCTTGTCATTTTGAACCCAATCCAAAAGACAAGGAAACTCTTGAATCAGCACCCCCAGAGGTAGGATTTGTTGCGGGAACATGGAGGACTTTGAGATTCGACAGATTTAACGTGCATCAGTCACCATTTACTACACGGGGAGTCTTCGGTCGGAGGGGATCGGACCTTTTAGGCATGGACACAGTGCCCTACCAACCAGGCTACCCCGGCCCTAACTCCTTAGCATTGTAATTTTGAAATCAACGGAGAAGGCAAGTATTTGGATTCAGCCTTCATGGCGTTATTTTAGCCGCATTTGCGTTATATGAAGAGGAATAAATCGGAAATCATCCACGGTTAGCCTTACGGCAAGGGGATTCTTACTCATGAGCTGCCTACCACTGAGGATACGTCAGTGCGAGCTGGGAGTAGACTGTTAGCCATCCCTTTGATTCGAACCTGGGTCAACTCATTACCATCAACTCATACGCGAGCGCTGTATCCCATGATATAAGCATAGCTCGGAGCAAACTAATCATACAAGCAATCATCCGTGCAACCTTACCAACTTCGCATTTTTTCGCGCCAGTCATAGTTTATGTCATCAAGTCGAACCGAAAAATCTTTTGATCTTTTTATGGTGACTTACATAATTAAGATCATCTTCTGAAACTAGTTATTTTATCATGATCATGTAAAGTCTTTGAAAATTATTTTGCATTTCGTTATCGTATGTAGTGCTTAAAATGTGCTTATTTTTTGTCGAAAGATTTGGCTACGCACTCTGGGCAAGGGAACTCTAACCTATGATCCGTCTACCAATGAGGATATTTTACGTCTGCACTGTGGTCGGTGCGAGCAGGATGCGGAATTTGAACACGTTCACCTCATAGGAAGGCGAAAGCTCTATTCCCTGCAGAAGCGTATCCAGAGCCTGACTTAGGTAGGGACATAGGGGGGGGGATAGTTTCCTCGGACCCCCAAATCGAGTAGAAATTTTATTTTACGTTTCCTTCTTTAATGAACTTTTTTTAAACAAAATATCAGTATAATGTAAAATCCGTCAGTCTTACGTTCATTAATCTATCATATGAACGCAAAAAATCTATTTTTCGTAAATCCATGGCTTCCTAGGGCGTAATTCAACTAAATTTTCGCAATTACGACGGATAAATTTAGCCTATCAAAAGCTTGTATTTTTACGTATCGCAAAATGCGATATGCTTGCAAAAATACGGGGTTTTAATTGGCACTATTGAGCCATCGTAATTGCGAAAATTTTGCTGAATTCTGTCCTAGTGTCAGCAAGGATATGAATTTTTCACAGCTAGATGACAATCAGAAAAACTGCATTCGACATGATGGACATGGAATTGTCAATCAATAAAATGGACGGAACGATTCTTTGTCCGACCATTGGAGGGGGGGGGGAGATTTCACAGCTATTTTAGGTTCTAGTCAATTTCCTTATTTTGTTATCTATAATGAGGTGAAAAATTCAAATACCTCCATAAAGTTCGGTTCTTCATTACTGAAAAAGTGAAGCAGAGAGGGGACCCCGAGCCCCAATTAGGCTAAGTCGTACAGTGGGAGTATTTATGGAAAGAAGCGCCTATGCATTGTATTTAAATAAAGTTAGATTAATAAATAAATACAAATTAACTATAACAATAAAATTACCTCTTTTTAATTGTAATGCATTCAAGTGTATTCAAAATCATCATTGGTTAGAAATAAAAGTCTGTTTTAATCA